>NW_027423279.1:3696365-4296365 GCF_048934315.1 Petromyzon marinus
TCCCACAGGGTTCAGTGTTAATCAGTGAGACTCCCATAGGGTTCAGTATTAATCAGTGAGAATCCCATAGAGTTCAGTGTTAATCAGTGAGACTCCCACAGGGTTCAGTGTTAATCAGTGAGACTCCAATAGGGTTCAGTGTTAATCAGTGAGACTCCCACAGGTTTCAGTGTTAATCAGTGAGACTCCAATAGGGTTAAGTGTTAATCAGTGAGACCCCCATAGGGTTCAGTGTTAATCAGTGAGACTCCCTTAGGGTTTCAGTGTTAATCAGTACGACTCCAATAGGGTTAAGTGTTAATCAGTGAGACTCCCACAGGTTTCAGTGTTAATCAGTGAGACTCCCACAGGGTTCAGTGTTAATGAGTGAGACTCCCATAGGGTTCAGTGTTAATCAGTGAGACTCCATTGGGTTCAGTGTTAATCAGTGAGACTCCCATAGGGTTCAGTGTTAATCAAGTGACACTCCCACAGTGTTCAGTGTTAATCAATGAGACTCCCACAGGGTTCAGTGTTAATGAGTGAGACTCCCATAGGGTTCAGTGTTAATCAGTGAGACTCCCATAGGGTTCAGTGTTAATCAGTGAGACTCCCATAGGGTCCAGTGTAAATCAGTGAGACTCCCACAGGGTTCATGTGTTAATCAGTGAGACTCCCATAGGGTTCAGTGTTAATCAATGAGACTCCCATAGGGTTCAGTGTTAATCAGTGAGACTCCCACAGGTTTCAGTGTTAATCAGTGAGACTCCCTCAGGGTTCAGTGTTAATCAGTGAGACTCCCTCAGGGTTCATGTGTTAATCAGTGAGACTCCCATAGGGTTCATTGTTAATCAGTGAGACTCCCACAGGATTCAGTGTTAATCAGTAAGACTCCCATAGGGTTCAGTGTTAATCAGTGAGACTCCCATAGGGTTCAGTGTTAATCAGTGAGACTCCCACAGGGTTCAGTGTTAATCAAGTGACACTCCCAGTGTTCAGTGTTAATCAATGAGACTCCCACAGGGTTCAGTGTTAATCAGTGAGACTTCCATAGGGTTCAGTGTTAATCAGTGAGACTCCCATAGGGTTCAGTGTAAATCAGTGAGACTCCCACAGGGTTCGTGTTAATCAATGAGACTCCCATAGGGTTCAGTGTTAATCAGTGAGAGTCCCACAGGATTCAGTGTTAATCATTGAGACTCCCACAGTGTTCGGTGTTAATCAGGGAGACTCCCACACTGTTCAGTGTTAATCAGTGAGACTCCCTCAGGGTTCAGTGTTAATCACTGAGACTCCCACAGGGTTCAGTGTTAATCAGTGAGACTCCCATAGGGTTCAGTGTTAATCAGTGAGAATCCCATAGAGTTCAGTGTTAATCAGTGAGACTCCCACAGGGTTCAGTGTTAATCAGTGAGACTCCAATAGGGTTCAGTGTTAATCAGTGAGACTCCCACAGGTTTCAGTGTTAATCAGTGAGACTCCAATAGGGTTAAGTGTTAATCAGTGAGACCCCCATAGGGTTCAGTGTTAATCAGTGAGACTCCCTTAGGGTTTCAGTGTTAATCAGTACGACTCCAATAGGGTTAAGTGTTAATCAGTGAGACTCCCACAGGGTTCAGTGTTAATCAGTGAGACTCCCATAGGGTTCAGTGTAAATCAGTGAAACTCCCACAGGGTTCATGTGTTAATCAGTGAGACTCCCATAGGGTTCAGTGTTAATCAATCAGACTCCCATAGGGTTCAGTGTTAATCAGTGAGACTCCCACAGGTTTCAGTGTTAATCAGTGAGACTCCCTCAGGGTTCAGTGTTAATCAGTGAGACTCCCTCAGGGTTCATGTGTTAATCAGTGAGACTCCCATAGGGTTCATTGTTAATCAGTGAGACTCCCACAGGATTCAGTGTTAATCAGTAAGACTCCCATAGGGTTCAGTGTTAATCAGTGAGACTCCCATAGGGTTCAGTGTTAATCAGTGAGACTCCCACAGGGTTCAGTGTTAATCAAGTGACACTCCCAGTGTTCAGTGTTAATCAATGAGACTCCCACAGGGTTCAGTGTTAATCAGTGAGACTTCCATAGGGTTCAGTGTTAATCAGTGAGACTCCCATAGGGTTCAGTGTAAATCAGTGAGACTCCCACAGGGTTCGTGTTAATCAATGAGACTCCCATAGGGTTCAGTGTTAATCAGTGAGAGTCCCACAGGATTCAGTGTTAATCATTGAGACTCCCACAGTGTTCGGTGTTAATCAGGGAGACTCCCACACTGTTCAGTGTTAATCAGTGAGACTCCCTCAGGGTTCAGTGTTAATCACTGAGACTCCCACAGGGTTCAGTGTTAATCAGTGAGACTCCCATAGGGTTCAGTGTTAATCAGTGAGAATCCCATAGAGTTCAGTGTTAATCAGTGAGACTCCCACAGGGTTCAGTGTTAATCAGTGAGACTCCAATAGGGTTCAGTGTTAATCAGTGAGACTCCCACAGGTTTCAGTGTTAATCAGTGAGACTCCAATAGGGTTAAGTGTTAATCAGTGAGACCCCCATAGGGTTCAGTGTTAATCAGTGAGACTCCCTTAGGGTTTCAGTGTTAATCAGTACGACTCCAATAGGGTTAAGTGTTAATCAGTGAGACTCCCACAGGGTTCAGTGTTAATCAGTGAGACTCCCATAGGGTTCAGTGTAAATCAGTGAAACTCCCACAGGGTTCATGTGTTAATCAGTGAGACTCCCATAGGGTTCAGTGTTAATCAATCAGACTCCCATAGGGTTCAGTGTTAATCAGTGAGACTCCCACAGGTTTCAGTGTTAATCAGTGAGACTCCCTCAGGGTTCAGTGTTAATCAGTGAGACTCCCTCAGGGTTCATGTGTTAATCAGTGAGACTCCCATAGGGTTCATTGTTAATCAGTGAGACTCCCACAGGATTCAGTGTTAATCAGTAAGACTCCCATAGGGTTCAGTGTTAATCAGTGAGACTCACATAGGGTTCAGTGTTAATCAGTGAGACTACCACAGGGTTCAGGGTTAATCAGTGAGACTCTAATAGGGTTAAGAGTTAATCAGTGAGACTCCCATAGGGTTCAGTGTTAATCAGTGAGACTCCCATAGGGTTCAGTGTTAATCAGTGAGACTCCCTTAGGGTTTCAGTGTTAATCAGTGAGGCTCCAATAGGGTTAAGTGTTAATCAGTGAGACTCCCACAGGGTTCAGTGTTAATCAGTGAGACTCCCATAGGGTTCAGTGTTAATCAGTGAGACTCCCACAGGTTTCAGTGTTAATCAATGAGACTCCCACAGGTTTCAGTGTTAATCAGTGAGACTCCCACAGGGTTCAGTGTTAATGAGTGAGACTCCCATAGGGTTCAGTGTTAATCAGTGAGACTCCATTGGGTTCAGTGTTAATCAGTGAGACTCCCATAGGGTTCAGTGTTAATCAAGTGACACTCCCACAGTGTTCAGTGTTAATCAATGAGACTCCCACAGGGTTCAGTGTTAATGAGTGAGACTCCCATAGGGTTCAGTGTTAATCAGTGAGACTCCCATAGGGTTCAGTGTTAATCAGTGAGACTCCCATAGGGTCCAGTGTAAATCAGTGAGACTCCCACAGGGTTCATGTGTTAATCAGTGAGACTCCCATAGGGTTCAGTGTTAATCAATGAGACTCCCATAGGGTTCAGTGTTAATCAGTGAGACTCCCACAGGTTTCAGTGTTAATCAGTGAGACTCCCTCAGGGTTCAGTGTTAATCAGTGAGACTCCCTCAGGGTTCATGTGTTAATCAGTGAGACTCCCATAGGGTTCATTGTTAATCAGTGAGACTCCCACAGGATTCAGTGTTAATCAGTAAGACTCCCATAGGGTTCAGTGTTAATCAGTGAGACTCCCATAGGGTTCAGTGTTAATCAGTGAGACTCCCACAGGGTTCAGTGTTAATCAAGTGACACTCCCAGTGTTCAGTGTTAATCAATGAGACTCCCACAGGGTTCAGTGTTAATCAGTGAGACTTCCATAGGGTTCAGTGTTAATCAGTGAGACTCCCATAGGGTTCAGTGTAAATCAGTGAGACTCCCACAGGGTTCATGTGTTAATCAGTGAGACTCCTATAGGGTTCGTGTTAATCAATGAGACTCCCATAGGGTTCAGTGTTAATCAGTGAGAGTCCCACAGGATTCAGTGTTAATCATTGAGACTCCCACAGTGTTCGGTGTTAATCAGGGAGACTCCCACACTGTTCAGTGTTAATCAGTGAGACTCCCTCAGGGTTCAGTGTTAATCACTGAGACTCCCACAGGGTTCAGTGTTAATCAGTGAGACTCCCATAGGGTTCAGTATTAATCAGTGAGAATCCCATAGAGTTCAGTGTTAATCAGTGAGACTCCCACAGGGTTCAGTGTTAATCAGTGAGACTCCAATAGGGTTCAGTGTTAATCAGTGAGACTCCCACAGGTTTCAGTGTTAATCAGTGAGACTCCAATAGGGTTAAGTGTTAATCAGTGAGACCCCCATAGGGTTCAGTGTTAATCAGTGAGACTCCCTTAGGGTTTCAGTGTTAATCAGTACGACTCCAATAGGGTTAAGTGTTAATCAGTGAGACTCCCACAGGTTTCAGTGTTAATCAGTGAGACTCCCACAGGGTTCAGTGTTAATGAGTGAGACTCCCATAGGGTTCAGTGTTAATCAGTGAGACTCCATTGGGTTCAGTGTTAATCAGTGAGACTCCCATAGGGTTCAGTGTTAATCAAGTGACACTCCCACAGTGTTCAGTGTTAATCAATGAGACTCCCACAGGGTTCAGTGTTAATGAGTGAGACTCCCATAGGGTTCAGTGTTAATCAGTGAGACTCCCATAGGGTTCAGTGTTAATCAGTGAGACTCCCATAGGGTCCAGTGTAAATCAGTGAGACTCCCACAGGGTTCATGTGTTAATCAGTGAGACTCCCATAGGGTTCAGTGTTAATCAATGAGACTCCCATAGGGTTCAGTGTTAATCAGTGAGACTCCCACAGGTTTCAGTGTTAATCAGTGAGACTCCCTCAGGGTTCAGTGTTAATCAGTGAGACTCCCTCAGGGTTCATGTGTTAATCAGTGAGACTCCCATAGGGTTCATTGTTAATCAGTGAGACTCCCACAGGATTCAGTGTTAATCAGTAAGACTCCCATAGGGTTCAGTGTTAATCAGTGAGACTCCCATAGGGTTCAGTGTTAATCAGTGAGACTCCCACAGGGTTCAGTGTTAATCAAGTGACACTCCCAGTGTTCAGTGTTAATCAATGAGACTCCCACAGGGTTCAGTGTTAATCAGTGAGACTTCCATAGGGTTCAGTGTTAATCAGTGAGACTCCCATAGGGTTCAGTGTAAATCAGTGAGACTCCCACAGGGTTCGTGTTAATCAATGAGACTCCCATAGGGTTCAGTGTTAATCAGTGAGAGTCCCACAGGATTCAGTGTTAATCATTGAGACTCCCACAGTGTTCGGTGTTAATCAGGGAGACTCCCACACTGTTCAGTGTTAATCAGTGAGACTCCCTCAGGGTTCAGTGTTAATCACTGAGACTCCCACAGGGTTCAGTGTTAATCAGTGAGACTCCCATAGGGTTCAGTGTTAATCAGTGAGAATCCCATAGAGTTCAGTGTTAATCAGTGAGACTCCCACAGGGTTCAGTGTTAATCAGTGAGACTCCAATAGGGTTCAGTGTTAATCAGTGAGACTCCCACAGGTTTCAGTGTTAATCAGTGAGACTCCAATAGGGTTAAGTGTTAATCAGTGAGACCCCCATAGGGTTCAGTGTTAATCAGTGAGACTCCCTTAGGGTTTCAGTGTTAATCAGTACGACTCCAATAGGGTTAAGTGTTAATCAGTGAGACTCCCACAGGGTTCAGTGTTAATCAGTGAGACTCCCATAGGGTTCAGTGTAAATCAGTGAAACTCCCACAGGGTTCATGTGTTAATCAGTGAGACTCCCATAGGGTTCAGTGTTAATCAATCAGACTCCCATAGGGTTCAGTGTTAATCAGTGAGACTCCCACAGGTTTCAGTGTTAATCAGTGAGACTCCCTCAGGGTTCAGTGTTAATCAGTGAGACTCCCTCAGGGTTCATGTGTTAATCAGTGAGACTCCCATAGGGTTCATTGTTAATCAGTGAGACTCCCACAGGATTCAGTGTTAATCAGTAAGACTCCCATAGGGTTCAGTGTTAATCAGTGAGACTCACATAGGGTTCAGTGTTAATCAGTGAGACTACCACAGGGTTCAGGGTTAATCAGTGAGACTCTAATAGGGTTAAGAGTTAATCAGTGAGACTCCCATAGGGTTCAGTGTTAATCAGTGAGACTCCCATAGGGTTCAGTGTTAATCAGTGAGACTCCCTTAGGGTTTCAGTGTTAATCAGTGAGGCTCCAATAGGGTTAAGTGTTAATCAGTGAGACTCCCACAGGGTTCAGTGTTAATCAGTGAGACTCCCATAGGGTTCAGTGTTAATCAGTGAGACTCCCACAGGTTTCAGTGTTAATCAATGAGACTCCCACAGGTTTCAGTGTTAATCAGTGAGACTCCCACAGGGTTCAGTGTTAATGAGTGAGACTCCCATAGGGTTCAGTGTTAATCAGTGAGACTCCATTGGGTTCAGTGTTAATCAGTGAGACTCCCATAGGGTTCAGTGTTAATCAAGTGACACTCCCACAGTGTTCAGTGTTAATCAATGAGACTCCCACAGGGTTCAGTGTTAATGAGTGAGACTCCCATAGGGTTCAGTGTTAATCAGTGAGACTCCCATAGGGTTCAGTGTTAATCAGTGAGACTCCCATAGGGTCCAGTGTAAATCAGTGAGACTCCCACAGGGTTCATGTGTTAATCAGTGAGACTCCCATAGGGTTCAGTGTTAATCAATGAGACTCCCATAGGGTTCAGTGTTAATCAGTGAGACTCCCACAGGTTTCAGTGTTAATCAGTGAGACTCCCTCAGGGTTCAGTGTTAATCAGTGAGACTCCCTCAGGGTTCATGTGTTAATCAGTGAGACTCCCATAGGGTTCATTGTTAATCAGTGAGACTCCCACAGGATTCAGTGTTAATCAGTAAGACTCCCATAGGGTTCAGTGTTAATCAGTGAGACTCCCATAGGGTTCAGTGTTAATCAGTGAGACTCCCACAGGGTTCAGTGTTAATCAAGTGACACTCCCAGTGTTCAGTGTTAATCAATGAGACTCCCACAGGGTTCAGTGTTAATCAGTGAGACTTCCATAGGGTTCAGTGTTAATCAGTGAGACTCCCATAGGGTTCAGTGTAAATCAGTGAGACTCCCACAGGGTTCATGTGTTAATCAGTGAGACTCCTATAGGGTTCGTGTTAATCAATGAGACTCCCATAGGGTTCAGTGTTAATCAGTGAGAGTCCCACAGGATTCAGTGTTAATCATTGAGACTCCCACAGTGTTCGGTGTTAATCAGGGAGACTCCCACACTGTTCAGTGTTAATCAGTGAGACTCCCTCAGGGTTCAGTGTTAATCACTGAGACTCCCACAGGGTTCAGTGTTAATCAGTGAGACTCCCATAGGGTTCAGTATTAATCAGTGAGAATCCCATAGAGTTCAGTGTTAATCAGTGAGACTCCCACAGGGTTCAGTGTTAATCAGTGAGACTCCAATAGGGTTCAGTGTTAATCAGTGAGACTCCCACAGGTTTCAGTGTTAATCAGTGAGACTCCAATAGGGTTAAGTGTTAATCAGTGAGACCCCCATAGGGTTCAGTGTTAATCAGTGAGACTCCCTTAGGGTTTCAGTGTTAATCAGTACGACTCCAATAGGGTTAAGTGTTAATCAGTGAGACTCCCACAGGGTTCAGTGTTAATCAGTGAGACTCCCTTAGGGTTCAGTGTTAATCAGTGAGACTCCCTCAGGGTTCAGTGTTAATCAGAGAGACTCCCATGGGGTTCAGTGTTAATCAGTGAGACTCCCATAGGCTTCAGTGTTAATCAGTGAGACTCCCACAGGGTTCAGTGTTAATCAGTCAGACTCCCACAGGGTTCAGTGTTAAACAGTGAGACTCCCACAGGGTTCACTGTTAATCAGTGAGACTCCCATAGGGTTCAGTGTTAATCAGTGAGACTCCCACAGGGTTCAGTGTTAATCAGTGAGACTCCCACAGGGTTCAGTGTTAATCAGTGAGACTCCCACAGGGTTCAGTGTTAATCAGTGAGACTCCCACAGTGTTCGGTGTTAATCAGGGAGACTCCCACACTGTTCAGTGTTAATCAGTGAGACTCCCTCAGGGTTCAGTGTTAATCACTGAGACTCCCACAGGGTTCAGTGTTAATCAGTGAGACTCCCATAGGGTTCAGTGTTAATCAGTGAGAATCCCATAGAGTTCAGTGTTAATCAGTGAGACTCCCACAGGGTTCAGTGTTAATCAGTGAGACTCCAATAGGGTTCAGTGTTAATCAGTGAGACTCCCACAGGTTTCAGTGTTAATCAGTGAGACTCCAATAGGGTTAAGTGTTAATCAGTGAGACCCCCATAGGGTTCAGTGTTAATCAGTGAGACTCCCTTAGGGTTTCAGTGTTAATCAGTACGACTCCAATAGGGTTAAGTGTTAATCAGTGAGACTCCCACAGGGTTCAGTGTTAATCAGTGAGACTCCCTTAGGGTTCAGTGTTAATCAGTGAGACTCCCTCAGGGTTCAGTGTTAATCAGAGAGACTCCCATGGGGTTCAGTGTTAATCAGTGAGACTCCCATAGGCTTCAGTGTTAATCAGTGAGACTCCCACAGGGTTCAGTGTTAATCAGTCAGACTCCCACAGGGTTCAGTGTTAAACAGTGAGACTCCCACAGGGTTCACTGTTAATCAGTGAGACTCCCATAGGGTTCAGTGTTAATCAGTGAGACTCCCACAGGGTTCAGTGTTTATCAGTGAGACTCCCATAGGGTTCAGTGTTAATCAGTGAGTCCCCCACAAGGTTCAGTGTTAATCAGTGAGACTCCCACAGGGTTCAGTGTTAATCAGTGAGACTCCCACAGGGTTCAGTGTTAATCAGTGAGACTGCCATAGGTTTCAGTGTTAATCAGTGAGAATCCCATAGGGTTCAGTGTTAATCAGTGAGACTCCCACAGGGTTCAGTGTTAATCAGTGAAACTCCCATAGGGTTCAGTGTTAATCACTGAGACTCCAACAGGTTTCAGTGTTAATCAGTGAGACTCCAATAGGGTTAAGTGTTAATCAGTGAGACTCCCACAGGGTTCAGTGTTAATAAGTGAGGCTCCCTTAGGGTTCAGTGTTAATCAGTGAGACTCCCTCAGGGTTCAGTGTTAATCAGTGAGACTCCCATAGGGTTAAGTGTTAATCAGTGAGACTCCCACAGGGTTCAGTGTTAATAAGTGAGACTCCCTTAGGGTTCAGTGTTAATCAGTGAGACTACCACAGGGTTCAGGGTTAATCAGTGAGACTCTAATAGGGTTAAGAGTTAATCAGTGAGACTCCCATAGGGTTCAGTGTTAATCAGTGAGACTCCCATAGGGTTCAGTGTTAATCAGTGAGACTCCCTTAGGGTTTCAGTGTTAATCAGTGAGGCTCCAATAGGGTTAAGTGTTAATCAGTGAGACTCCCACAGGGTTCAGTGTTAATCAGTGAGACTCCCATAGGGTTCAGTGTTAATCAGTGAGACTCCCACAGGTTTCAGTGTTAATCAATGAGACTCCCACAGGTTTCAGTGTTAATCAGTGAGACTCCCACAGGGTTCAGTGTTAATGAGTGAGACTCCCATAGGGTTCAGTGTTAATCAGTGAGACTCCATTGGGTTCAGTGTTAATCAGTGAGACTCCCATAGGGTTCAGTGTTAATCAAGTGACACTCCCACAGTGTTCAGTGTTAATCAATGAGACTCCCACAGGGTTCAGTGTTAATGAGTGAGACTCCCATAGGGTTCAGTGTTAATCAGTGAGACTCCCATAGGGTTCAGTGTTAATCAGTGAGACTCCCATAGGTTCCAGTGTAAATCAGTGAGACTCCCACAGGGTTCATGTGTTAATCAGTGAGACTCCCATAGGGTTCAGTGTTAATCAATGAGACTCCCATAGGGTTCAGTGTTAATCAGTGAGACTCCCACAGGTTTCAGTGTTAATCAGTGAGACTCCCTCAGGGTTCAGTGTTAATCAGTGAGACTCCCTCAGGGTTCATGTGTTAATCAGTGAGACTCCCATAGGGTTCATTGTTAATCAGTGAGACTCCCACAGGATTCAGTGTTAATCAGTAAGACTCCCATAGGGTTCAGTGTTAATCAGTGAGACTCCCATAGGGTTCAGTGTTAATCAGTGAGACTCCCACAGGGTTCAGTGTTAATCAAGTGACACTCCCAGTGTTCAGTGTTAATCAATGAGACTCCCACAGGGTTCAGTGTTAATCAGTGAGACTTCCATAGGGTTCAGTGTTAATCAGTGAGACTCCCATAGGGTTCAGTGTAAATCAGTGAGACTCCCACAGGGTTCATGTGTTAATCAGTGAGACTCCCATAGGGTTCGTGTTAATCAATGAGACTCCCATAGGGTTCAGTGTTAATCAGTGAGAGTCCCACAGGATTCAGTGTTAATCATTGAGACTCCCACAGTGTTCGGTGTTAATCAGGGAGACTCCCACACTGTTCAGTGTTAATCAGTGAGACTCCCTCAGGGTTCAGTGTTAATCACTGAGACTCCCACAGGGTTCAGTGTTAATCAGTGAGACTCCCATAGGGTTCAGTGTTAATCAGTGAGAATCCCATAGAGTTCAGTGTTAATCAGTGAGACTCCCACAGGGTTCAGTGTTAATCAGTGAGACTCCAATAGGGTTCAGTGTTAATCAGTGAGACTCCCACAGGTTTCAGTGTTAATCAGTGAGACTCCAATAGGGTTAAGTGTTAATCAGTGAGACCCCCATAGGGTTCAGTGTTAATCAGTGAGACTCCCTTAGGGTTTCAGTGTTAATCAGTACGACTCCAATAGGGTTAAGTGTTAAGCAGTGAGACTCCCACAGGGTTCAGTGTTAATCAGTGAGACTCCCTTAGGGTTCAGTGTTAATCAGTGAGACTCCCTCAGGGTTCAGTGTTAATCAGAGAGACTCCCATGGGGTTCAGTGTTAATCAGTGAGACTCCCATAGGCTTCAGTGTTAATCAGTGAGACTCCCACAGGGTTCAGTGTTAATCAGTCAGACTCCCACAGGGTTCAGTGTTAATCAGTGAGACTCCCATAGGGTCCAGTGTAAATCAGTGAGACTCCCACAGGGTTCATGTGTTAATCAGTGAGACTCCCATAGGGTTCAGTGTTAATCAATGAGACTCCCATAGGGTTCAGTGTTAATCAGTGAGACTCCCACAGGTTTCAGTGTTAATCAGTGAGACTCCCTCAGGGTTCAGTGTTAATCAGTGAGACTCCCTCAGGGTTCATGTGTTAATCAGTGAGACTCCCATAGGGTTCATTGTTAATCAGTGAGACTCCCACAGGATTCAGTGTTAATCAGTAAGACTCCCATAGGGTTCAGTGTTAATCAGTGAGACTCCCATAGGGTTCAGTGTTAATCAGTGAGACTCCCACAGGGTTCAGTGTTAATCAAGTGACACTCCCAGTGTTCAGTGTTAATCAATGAGACTCCCACAGGGTTCAGTGTTAATCAGTGAGACTTCCATAGGGTTCAGTGTTAATCAGTGAGACTCCCATAGGGTTCAGTGTAAATCAGTGAGACTCCCACAGGGTTCATGTGTTAATCAGTGAGACTCCCATAGGGTTCGTGTTAATCAATGAGACTCCCATAGGGTTCAGTGTTAATCAGTGAGAGTCCCACAGGATTCAGTGTTAATCATTGAGACTCCCACAGTGTTCGGTGTTAATCAGGGAGACTCCCACACTGTTCAGTGTTAATCAGTGAGACTCCCTCAGGGTTCAGTGTTAATCACTGAGACTCCCACAGGGTTCAGTGTTAATCAGTGAGACTCCCATAGGGTTCAGTGTTAATCAGTGAGAATCCCATAGAGTTCAGTGTTAATCAGTGAGACTCCCACAGGGTTCAGTGTTAATCAGTGAGACTCCAATAGGGTTCAGTGTTAATCAGTGAGACTCCCACAGGTTTCAGTGTTAATCAGTGAGACTCCAATAGGGTTAAGTGTTAATCAGTGAGACCCCCATAGGGTTCAGTGTTAATCAGTGAGACTCCCTTAGGGTTTCAGTGTTAATCAGTACGACTCCAATAGGGTTAAGTGTTAAGCAGTGAGACTCCCACAGGGTTCAGTGTTAATCAGTGAGACTCCCTTAGGGTTCAGTGTTAATCAGTGAGACTCCCTCAGGGTTCAGTGTTAATCAGAGAGACTCCCATGGGGTTCAGTGTTAATCAGTGAGACTCCCATAGGCTTCAGTGTTAATCAGTGAGACTCCCACAGGGTTCAGTGTTAATCAGTCAGACTCCCACAGGGTTCAGTGTTAAACAGTGAGACTCCCACAGGGTTCACTGTTAATCAGTGAGACTCCCATAGGGTTCAGTGTTAATCAGTGAGACTCCCACAGGGTTCAGTGTTTATCAGTGAGACTCCCATAGGGTTCAGTGTTAATCAGTGAGTCCCCCACAAGGTTCAGTGTTAATCAGTGAGACTCCCACAGGGTTCAGTGTTAATCAGTGAGACTCCCACAGGGTTCAGTGTTAATCAGTGAGACTGCCATAGGTTTCAGTGTTAATCAGTGAGAATCCCATAGGGTTCAGTGTTAATCAGTGAGACTCCCACAGGGTTCAGTGTTAATCAGTGAAACTCCCATAGGGTTCAGTGTTAATCACTGAGACTCCAACAGGTTTCAGTGTTAATCAGTGAGACTCCAATAGGGTTAAGTGTTAATCAGTGAGACTCCCACAGGGTTCAGTGTTAATAAGTGAGACTCCCTTAGGGTTCAGTGTTAATCAGTGAGACTCCCTCAGGGTTCAGTGTTAATCAGTGAGACTCCCATAGGGTTAAGTGTTAATCAGTGAGACTCCCATGGGGTTCAGTGTTAATCAGTGAGACTCCCATAGGGTTAAGTGTTAATCAGTGAGACTCCCATGGGGTTCAGTGTTAATCAGTGAGACTCCCATAGGCTTCAGTGGTAATCAGTGAGACTCCCACAGGGTTCAGTGTTAATCAGTGAGACTACCACAGGGTTCAGGGTTAATCAGTGAGACTCCCACAGGGTTCAGTGTTAATTAGTGAGACTCCCTCAGGGTTCAGTGTTAATCAGTGAGACTCCCATAGGGTTCAGTGTTAATCAATGAGACTCCCATAGGGTTCAGTGTTAATCAGTGAGACTCCCACAGGTTTCAGTGTTAATCAGTGAGACTCCCTCAGGGTTCAGTGTTAATCAGTGAGACTCCCTCAGGGTTCATGTGTTAATCAGTGAGACTCCCATAGGGTTCATTGTTAATCAGTGAGACTCCCACAGGATTCAGTGTTAATCATTGAGACTCCCACAGTGTTCGGTGTTAATCAGTGAGACTCCCACACTGTTCAGTGTTAATCAGTGAGACCCCTCAGGGTTCAGTGTTAATCACTGAGACTCCCACAGGGTTCAGTGTTAATCAGTGAGACTCCCATAGGGTTCAGTGTTAATGAGTGAGAATCCCATAGAGTTCAGTGTTAATCAGTGAGACTCCCACAGGGTTCAGTGTTAATCAGTGAGACTCCCATAGGGTTCAGTGTTAATCAGTGAGACTCCCACAGGTTTCAGTGTTAATCAGTGAGACTCCAATAGGGTTAAGTGTTAATCAGTGAGACTCCCATAGGGTTCAGTGTTAATCAGTGAGACTCCCTTAGGGTTTCAGTGTTAATCAGTGAGACTCCCATAGGGTCCAGTGTAAATCAGTGAGACTCCCACAGGGTTCATGTGTTAATCAGTGAGACTCCCATAGGGTTCAGTGTTAATCAATGAGACTCCCATAGGGTTCAGTGTTAATCAGTGAGACTCCCACAGGTTTCAGTGTTAATCAGTGAGACTCCCTCAGGGTTCAGTGTTAATCAGTGAGACTCCCTCAGGGTTCATGTGTTAATCAGTGAGACTCCCATAGGGTTCATTGTTAATCAGTGAGACTCCCACAGGATTCAGTGTTAATCAGTAAGACTCCCATAGGGTTCAGTGTTAATCAGTGAGACTCCCATAGGGTTCAGTGTTAATCAGTGAGACTCCCACAGGGTTCAGTGTTAATCAAGTGACACTCCCAGTGTTCAGTGTTAATCAATGAGACTCCCACAGGGTTCAGTGTTAATCAGTGAGACTTCCATAGGGTTCAGTGTTAATCAGTGAGACTCCCATAGGGTTCAGTGTAAATCAGTGAGACTCCCACAGGGTTCATGTGTTAATCAGTGAGACTCCCATAGGGTTCGTGTTAATCAATGAGACTCCCATAGGGTTCAGTGTTAATCAGTGAGAGTCCCACAGGATTCAGTGTTAATCATTGAGACTCCCACAGTGTTCGGTGTTAATCAGGGAGACTCCCACACTGTTCAGTGTTAATCAGTGAGACTCCCTCAGGGTTCAGTGTTAATCACTGAGACTCCCACAGGGTTCAGTGTTAATCAGTGAGACTCCCATAGGGTTCAGTGTTAATCAGTGAGAATCCCATAGAGTTCAGTGTTAATCAGTGAGACTCCCACAGGGTTCAGTGTTAATCAGTGAGACTCCAATAGGGTTCAGTGTTAATCAGTGAGACTCCCACAGGTTTCAGTGTTAATCAGTGAGACTCCAATAGGGTTAAGTGTTAATCAGTGAGACCCCCATAGGGTTCAGTGTTAATCAGTGAGACTCCCTTAGGGTTTCAGTGTTAATCAGTACGACTCCAATAGGGTTAAGTGTTAAGCAGTGAGACTCCCACAGGGTTCAGTGTTAATCAGTGAGACTCCCTTAGGGTTCAGTGTTAATCAGTGAGACTCCCTCAGGGTTCAGTGTTAATCAGAGAGACTCCCATGGGGTTCAGTGTTAATCAGTGAGACTCCCATAGGCTTCAGTGTTAATCAGTGAGACTCCCACAGGGTTCAGTGTTAATCAGTCAGACTCCCACAGGGTTCAGTGTTAAACAGTGAGACTCCCACAGGGTTCACTGTTAATCAGTGAGACTCCCATAGGGTTCAGTGTTAATCAGTGAGACTCCCACAGGGTTCAGTGTTTATCAGTGAGACTCCCATAGGGTTCAGTGTTAATCAGTGAGTCCCCCACAAGGTTCAGTGTTAATCAGTGAGACTCCCACAGGGTTCAGTGTTAATCAGTGAGACTCCCACAGGGTTCAGTGTTAATCAGTGAGACTGCCATAGGTTTCAGTGTTAATCAGTGAGAATCCCATAGGGTTCAGTGTTAATCAGTGAGACTCCCACAGGGTTCAGTGTTAATCAGTGAAACTCCCATAGGGTTCAGTGTTAATCACTGAGACTCCAACAGGTTTCAGTGTTAATCAGTGAGACTCCAATAGGGTTAAGTGTTAATCAGTGAGACTCCCACAGGGTTCAGTGTTAATAAGTGAGACTCCCTTAGGGTTCAGTGTTAATCAGTGAGACTCCCTCAGGGTTCAGTGTTAATCAGTGAGACTCCCATAGGGTTAAGTGTTAATCAGTGAGACTCCCATGGGGTTCAGTGTTAATCAGTGAGACTCCCATAGGGTTAAGTGTTAATCAGTGAGACTCCCATGGGGTTCAGTGTTAATCAGTGAGACTCCCATAGGCTTCAGTGGTAATCAGTGAGACTCCCACAGGGTTCAGTGTTAATCAGTGAGACTACCACAGGGTTCAGGGTTAATCAGTGAGACTCCCACAGGGTTCAGTGTTAATTAGTGAGACTCCCTCAGGGTTCAGTGTTAATCAGTGAGACTCCCATAGGGTTCAGTGTTAATCAATGAGACTCCCATAGGGTTCAGTGTTAATCAGTGAGACTCCCACAGGTTTCAGTGTTAATCAGTGAGACTCCCTCAGGGTTCAGTGTTAATCAGTGAGACTCCCTCAGGGTTCATGTGTTAATCAGTGAGACTCCCATAGGGTTCATTGTTAATCAGTGAGACTCCCACAGGATTCAGTGTTAATCATTGAGACTCCCACAGTGTTCGGTGTTAATCAGTGAGACTCCCACACTGTTCAGTGTTAATCAGTGAGACCCCTCAGGGTTCAGTGTTAATCACTGAGACTCCCACAGGGTTCAGTGTTAATCAGTGAGACTCCCATAGGGTTCAGTGTTAATGAGTGAGAATCCCATAGAGTTCAGTGTTAATCAGTGAGACTCCCACAGGGTTCAGTGTTAATCAGTGAGACTCCCATAGGGTTCAGTGTTAATCAGTGAGACTCCCACAGGTTTCAGTGTTAATCAGTGAGACTCCAATAGGGTTAAGTGTTAATCAGTGAGACTCCCATAGGGTTCAGTGTTAATCAGTGAGACTCCCTTAGGGTTTCAGTGTTAATCAGTGAGACTCCCATAGGGTTCAGTGTTAATCAGTGAGACTCCCATAGGGTTCAGTGTTAATCAGTGAGACTCCCACAGGTTTCAGTGTTAATCAGTGAGACTCCAATAGGGTTCAGTGTTAATGAGTGAGAATCCCATAGAGTTCAGTGTTAATCAGTGAGACTCCCACAGGGTTCAGTGTTAATCAGTGAGACTCCCATACGGTTCAGTGTTAATCAGTGAGACTCCCACAGGTTTCAGTGTTAATCAGTGAGGCTCCAATAGGGTAAGTGTTAATCAGTGAGACTCCCACAGGGTTCAGTGTTAATCAGTGAGACTCCCATAGGGTTCAGTGTTAATCAGTGAGACTCCCACAGGTTTCAGTGTTAATCAATGAGACTCCCACAGGTTTCAGTGTTAATCAATGAGACTCCCACAGGGTTCAGTTTTAATCAGTAAGACTCCCATAGGGTTCAGTGTTAATTAGTGAGACTCCCACAGGGTTCAGTGTTAATCAAGTGACACTCCCACAGTGTTCAGTGTTAATCAATGAGACTCCCACAGGGTTCAGTGTTAATGAGTGAGACTCCCATAGGGTTCAGTGTTAATCAGTGAGACTCCCATAGGGTTCAGTGTTAATCAGTGAGACTCCCATAGGGTTCAGTGTTAATCAAGTGACACTCCCACAGTGTTCAGTGTTAATCAATGAGACTCCCACAGGGTTCAGTGTTAATGAGTGAGACTCCCATAGGGTTCAGTGTTAATCAGTGAGACTCCCATAGGGTTCAGTGTTAATCAGTGAGACTCCCATAGGGTTCAGTGTAAATCAGTGAGACTCCCACAGGGTTCATGTGTTAATCAGTGAGACTCCCATAGGGTTCAGTGTTAATCAATGAGACTCCCATAGGGTTCAGTGTTAATCAGTGAGACTCCCACAGGTTTCAGTGTTAATCAGTGAGACTCCCTCAGGGTTCAGTGTTAATCAGTGAGACTCCCTCAGGGTTCATGTGTTAATCAGTGAGACTCCCATAGGGTTCATTGTTAATCAGTGAGACTCCCACAGGATTCAGTGTTAATCAGTAAGACTCCCATAGGGTTCAGTGTTAATCAGTGAGACTCCCATAGGGTTCAGTGTTAATCAGTGAGACTCCCACAGGGTTCAGTGTTAATCAAGTGACACTCCCACAGTGTTCAGTGTTAATCAATGAGACTCCCACAGGGTTCAGTGTTAATGAGTGAGACTCCCATTGGGTTCAGTGTTAATCAGTGATACTCCCATAGGGTTCCGTGTTAATCAGTGAGACTCCCATAGGGTTCAGTGTAAATCAGTGAGACTCCCACAGGGTTCATGTGTTAATCAGTGAGACTCCCATAGGGTTCAGTGTTAATCAATGAGACTCCCATAGGGTTCAGTGTTAATCAGTGAGACTCCCACAGGTTTCAGTGTTAATCAGTAAGACTCCCTCAGGGTTCAGTGTTAATCAGTGAGACTCCCTCAGGGTTCATGTGTTAATCAGTGAGACTCCCATAGGGTTCATTGTTAATCAAGTGAGACTCCCACAGGATTCAGTGTTAATCATTGAGACTCCAACAGTGTTCGGTGTTAATCAGTGAGACTCCCACACTGTTCAGTGTTAATCAGTGAGACTCCCTCAGGGTTCAGTGTTAATCACTGAGACTCCCACAGGGTTCAGTGTTAATCAGTGAGACTCCCATAAGGTTCAGTGTTAATGAGTGAGAATCCCATAGAGTTCAGTGTTAATCAGTGAGACTCCCACAGGGTTCAGTGTTAATCAGTGAGACTCCCATAGGGTTCAGTGTTAATCAGTGAGACTCCCATAGGGTTCAGTGTTAATCAGTGAGACTCCCACAGGGTTCAGTGTTAATCAAGTGACACTCCCACAGTGTTCAGTGTTAATCAGTGAGACTCCCACAGGGTTCAGTGTTAATGAGTGAGACTCCCATAGGGTTAAGTGTTAATCAGTGAGACTCCCATAGGGTTCAGTGTTAATCAGTGAGACTCCCATAGGTTTCAGTGTTAATCAGTGAGACTCCCATAGGGTTCAGTGTAAATCAGTGAGACTCCCACAGTGTTCATGTGTTAATCAGTGAGACTCCCATAGGGTATAGTGTTAATCAATGAGACTCCCATAGGGTTCAGTGTTAATCAGTGAGACTCCCACAGGTTTCAGTGTTAATCAGTGAGACTCCCACAGGGTTCAGTGTTAATCAGTGAGACTCCCTCAGGGTTCATGTGTTAATCAGTGAGACTCCCATAGGGTTCATTGTTAATCAGTGAGACTCCCACAGGATTCAGTGTTAATCATTGAGACTCCCACAGTGTTCGGTGTTAATCAGTGAGACTCCCACACTGTTCAGTGTTAATCAGTGAGACTCCCTCAGGGTTCAGTGTTAATCACTGAGACTCCCACAGGGTTCAGTGTTAATCAGTGAGACTCCCATAGGGTTCAGTGTTAATCAGTGAGAATCCCATAGAGTTAAGTGTTAATCAGTGAGACCCCCATAGGGTTCAGTGTTAATCAGTGAGACTCCCTTAGGGTTTCAGTGTTAATCAGTACGACTCCAATAGGGTTAAGTGTTAATCAGTGAGACTCCCACAGGGTTCAGTGTTCATCAGTGAGACTCCCTTAAGGTTCAGTTTTAATCATTGAGACTCCCTCAGGGTTCAGTGTTAATCAGTGAGACTCCCATGGGGTTCAGTGTTAATCAGTGAGACTCCCATAGGCTTCAGTGTTAATCAGTGAGACTCCCACAGGGTTCAGTGTTAATCAGTCAGACTCCCACAGGGTTCAGTGTTAAACAGTGAGACTCCCACAGGGTTCACTGTTAATCAGTGAGACTCCCATAGGGTTCAGTGTTAATCAGTGAGAATCCCACAGGGTTCAGTGTTTATCAGTGAGACTCCCATAGGGTTCAGTGTTAATCAGTGAGTCCCCCACAAGGTTCAGTGTTAATCAGTGAGACTCCCACAGGGTTCAGTGTTAATCAGTGAGACTCCCACAGGGTTCAGTGTTAATCAGTGAGACTGCCATAGGTTTCAGTGTTAATCAGTGAGAATCCCATAGGGTTCAGTGTTAATCAGTGAGACTCCCACAGGGTTCAGTGTTAATCAGTGAGACTACCATAGGGTTCAGTGTTAATCACTGAGACTCCCACAGGGTTCAGTGTTAATCAGTGAGACTCCCTTAGGGTTCAGTGTTAATCAGTGAGACTCCCTCAGGGTTCAGTGTTAATCAGTGAGACTCCCATAGGGTTAAGTGTTAATCAGTGAGACTCCCATGGGGTTCAGTGTTAATCAGTGAGACTCCCATAGGGTTAAGTGTTAATCAGTGAGACTCCCATGTGGTTCAGTGTTAATCAGTGAGACTCCCATAGGCTTCAGTGGTAATCAGTGAGACTCCCACAGGGTTCAGTGTTAATCAGTGAGACTACCACAGGGTTCAGGGTTAATCAGTGAGACTCACACAGGGTTCAGTGTTAATCAGTAAGACTCCCATAGGGTTCAGTGTTAATCAGTGAGACTCCCTCAGGGTTCAGTGTTAATCAGTGAGACTCCCATAGGGTTAAGTGTTAATCAGTGAGACTCCCATGGGGTTCAGTGTTAATCAGTGAGACTCCCATAGGCTTCAGTGTTAATCAGTGAGACTCCCACAAGGTTCAGTGTTAATCAGGGAGACTCCCACAGGGTTCAGTGTTAATCAATGAGACTCCCATAGGGTTCAGTGTTAATCAGTGAGACTCCCACAGGTTTCAGTGTTAATCAGTGAGACTCCCTCAGGGTTCAGTGTTAATCAGTGAGACTCCCTCAGGGTTCATGTGTTAATCAGTGAGACTCCCATAGGGTTCATTGTTAATCAAGTGAGACTCCCACAGGATTCAGTGTTAATCAGTGAGACTCCCTCAGGGTTCAGTGTTAATCACTGAGACTCCCACAGGGTTCAGTGTTAATCAGTGAGACTCCCATAGGGTTCAGTGTTAATCAGTGAGACTCCCACAGGGTTCAGTGTTAATCAGTGAGACTCCCATAGGGTTCAGTGTTAATCAGTGAGACTCCCATAGGGTTCAGTGTTAATCAGTGAGACTCCCATAGGGTTCAGTGTTAATCAGTGAGACTCCCATAGGGTTCAGTGTTAATCAAGTGACACTCCCACAGTGTTCAGTGTTAATCAATGAGACTCCCACAGGGTTCAGTGTTAATGAGTGAGACTCCCATAGGGTTCAGTGTTAATCAGTGAGACTCCCATAGGGTTCAGTGTTAATCAGTGAGACTCCCATAGGGTTCAGTGTAAATCAGTGAGACTCCCACAGGGTTCATGTGTTAATCAGTGAGACTCCCATAGGGTTCAGTGTTAATCAATGAGACTCCCATAGGGTTCAGTGTTAATCAGTGAGACTCCCACAGGTTTCAGTGTTAATCAGTGAGACTCCCACAGGGTTCAGTGTTAATCAGTGAGACTCCCTCAGGGTTCATGTGTTAATCAGTGAGACTCCCATAGGGTTCATTGTTAATCAGTGAGACTCCCACAGGATTCAGTGTTAATCATTGAGACTCCCACAGTGTTCGGTGTTAATCAGTGAGACTCCCACACTGTTCAGTGTTAATCAGTGAGACTCCCTCAGGGTTCAGTGTTAATCACTGAGACTCCCACAGGGTTCAGTGTTAATCAGTGAGACTCCCATAGGGTTCAGTGTTAATCAGTGAGAATCCCATAGAGTTAAGTGTTAATCAGTGAGACCCCCATAGGGTTCAGTGTTAATCAGTGAGACTCCCTTAGGGTTTCAGTGTTAATCAGTACGACTCCAATAGGGTTAAGTGTTAATCAGTGAGACTCCCACAGGGTTCAGTGTTCATCAGTGAGACTCCCTTAAGGTTCAGTTTTAATCATTGAGACTCCCTCAGGGTTCAGTGTTAATCAGTGAGACTCCCATGGGGTTCAGTGTTAATCAGTGAGACTCCCATAGGCTTCAGTGTTAATCAGTGAGACTCCCACAGGGTTCAGTGTTAATCAGTCAGACTCCCACAGGGTTCAGTGTTAAACAGTGAGACTCCCACAGGGTTCACTGTTAATCAGTGAGACTCCCATAGGGTTCAGTGTTAATCAGTGAGAATCCCACAGGGTTCAGTGTTTATCAGTGAGACTCCCATAGGGTTCAGTGTTAATCAGTGAGTCCCCCACAAGGTTCAGTGTTAATCAGTGAGACTCCCACAGGGTTCAGTGTTAATCAGTGAGACTCCCACAGGGTTCAGTGTTAATCAGTGAGACTGCCATAGGTTTCAGTGTTAATCAGTGAGAATCCCATAGGGTTCAGTGTTAATCAGTGAGACTCCCACAGGGTTCAGTGTTAATCAGTGAGACTCCCATAGGGTTCAGTGTTAATCACTGAGACTCCCACAGGGTTCAGTGTTAATCAGTGAGACTCCCTTAGGGTTCAGTGTTAATCAGTGAGACTCCCTCAGGGTTCAGTGTTAATCAGTGAGACTCCCATAGGGTTAAGTGTTAATCAGTGAGACTCCCATGGGGTTCAGTGTTAATCAGTGAGACTCCCATAGGGTTAAGTGTTAATCAGTGAGACTCCCATGTGGTTCAGTGTTAATCAGTGAGACTCCCATAGGCTTCAGTGGTAATCAGTGAGACTCCCACAGGGTTCAGTGTTAATCAGTGAGACTACCACAGGGTTCAGGGTTAATCAGTGAGACTCACACAGGGTTCAGTGTTAATCAGTAAGACTCCCATAGGGTTCAGTGTTAATCAGTGAGACTCCCTCAGGGTTCAGTGTTAATCAGTGAGACTCCCATAGGGTTAAGTGTTAATCAGTGAGACTCCCATGGGGTTCAGTGTTAATCAGTGAGACTCCCATAGGCTTCAGTGTTAATCAGTGAGACTCCCACAAGGTTCAGTGTTAATCAGGGAGACTCCCACAGGGTTCAGTGTTAATCAATGAGACTCCCATAGGGTTCAGTGTTAATCAGTGAGACTCCCACAGGTTTCAGTGTTAATCAGTGAGACTCCCTCAGGGTTCAGTGTTAATCAGTGAGACTCCCTCAGGGTTCATGTGTTAATCAGTGAGACTCCCATAGGGTTCATTGTTAATCAAGTGAGACTCCCACAGGATTCAGTGTTAATCAGTGAGACTCCCTCAGGGTTCAGTGTTAATCACTGAGACTCCCACAGGGTTCAGTGTTAATCAGTGAGACTCCCATAGGGTTCAGTGTTAATCAGTGAGACTCCCACAGGGTTCAGTGTTAATCAGTGAGACTCCCATAGGGTTCAGTGTTAATCAGTGAGACTCCCATAGGGTTCAGTGTTAATCAGTGAGACTCCCATAGGGTTCAGTGTTAATCAGTGAGACTCCCATAGGGTTCAGTGTTAATCAAGTGACACTCCCACAGTGTTCAGTGTTAATCAATGAGACTCCCACAGGGTTCAGTGTTAATGAGTGAGACTCCCATAGGGTTCAGTGTTAATCAGTGAGACTCCCATAGGGTTCAGTGTTAATCAGTGAGACTCCCATAGGGTTCAGTGTAAATCAGTGAGACTCCCACAGGGTTCATGTGTTAATCAGTGAGACTCCCATAGGGTTCAGTGTTAATCAATGAGACTCCCATAGGGTTCAGTGTTAATCAGTGAGACTCCCACAGGTTTCAGTGTTAATCAGTGAGACTCCCTCAGGGTTCAGTGTTAATCAATGAGACTCCCACAGGGTTCAGTGTTAATGAGTGAGACTCCCATAGGGTTCATTGTTAATCAGTGAGACTCCCATAGGGTTCAGTGTTAATCAGTGAGACTCCCATAGGGTTCAGTGTTAATCAAGTGACACTCCCACAGTGTTCAGTGTTAATCAATGAGACTCCCACAGGGTTCAGTGTTAATGAGTGAGACTCCCACAGGTTTCAGTGTTAATCAGTGAGACTCCCTCAGGGTTCAGTGTTAATCAGTGAGACTCCCTCAGGGTTCAGTGTTAATCAGTGAGACTCCCATAGGGTTAAGTGTTAATCAGTGAGACTCCCATGGGGTTCAGTGTTAATCAGTGAGACTCCCATAGGGTTAAGTGTTAATCAGTGAGACTCCCATGTGGTTCAGTGTTAATCAGTGAGACTCCCATAGGCTTCAGTGGTAATCAGTGAGACTCCCACAGGGTTCAGTGTTAATCAGTGAGACTACCACAGGGTTCAGGGTTAATCAGTGAGACTCACACAGGGTTCAGTGTTAATCAGTAAGACTCCCATAGGGTTCAGTGTTAATCAGTGAGACTCCCTCAGGGTTCAGTGTTAATCAGTGAGACTCCCATAGGGTTAAGTGTTAATCAGTGAGACTCCCATGGGGTTCAGTGTTAATCAGTGAGACTCCCATAGGCTTCAGTGTTAATCAGTGAGACTCCCACAAGGTTCAGTGTTAATCAGGGAGACTCCCACAGGGTTCAGTGTTAATCAATGAGACTCCCATAGGGTTCAGTGTTAATCAGTGAGACTCCCACAGGTTTCAGTGTTAATCAGTGAGACTCCCTCAGGGTTCAGTGTTAATCAGTGAGACTCCCTCAGGGTTCATGTGTTAATCAGTGAGACTCCCATAGGGTTCATTGTTAATCAAGTGAGACTCCCACAGGATTCAGTGTTAATCAGTGAGACTCCCTCAGGGTTCAGTGTTAATCACTGAGACTCCCACAGGGTTCAGTGTTAATCAGTGAGACTCCCATAGGGTTCAATGTTAATCAGTGAGACTCCCACAGGGTTCAGTGTTAATCAGTGAGACTCCCATAGGGTTCAGTGTTAATCAGTGAGACTCCCATAGGATTCAGTGTTAATCAGTGAGACTCCCATAGGGTTCAGTGTTAATCAGTGAGACTCCCATAGGGTTCAGTGTTAATCAAGTGACACTCCCACAGTGTTCAGTGTTAATCAATGAGACTCCCACAGGGTTCAGTGTTAATGAGTGAGACTCCCATAGGGTTCAGTGTTAATCAGTGAGACTCCCATAGGGTTCAGTGTTAATCAGTGAGACTCCCATAGGGTTCAGTGTAAATCAGTGAGACTCCCACAGGGTTCATGTGTTAATCAGTGAGACTCCCATAGGGTTCAGTGTTAATCAATGAGACTCCCATAGGGTTCAGTGTTAATCAGTGAGACTCCCACAGGTTTCAGTGTTAATCAGTGAGACTCCCTCAGGGTTCAGTGTTAATCAATGAGACTCCCACAGGGTTCAGTGTTAATGAGTGAGACTCCCATAGGGTTCATTGTTAATCAGTGAGACTCCCATAGGGTTCAGTGTTAATCAGTGAGACTCCCATAGGGTTCAGTGTTAATCAAGTGACACTCCCACAGTGTTCAGTGTTAATCAATGAGACTCCCACAGGGTTCAGTGTTAATGAGTGAGACTCCCACAGGTTTCAGTGTTAATCAGTGAGACTCCCTCAGGGTTCAGTGTTAATCAGTGAGACTCCCTCAGGGTTCATGTGTTAATCAGTGAGACTCCCATAGGGTTCATTGTTAATCAAGTGAGACTCCCACAGGATTCAGTGTAAATCAGTGAGACTCCCTCAGGGTTCAGTGTTAATCAGTGAGACTCCCACAGGGTTCAGTGTTAATCAGTGAGACTCCCATAGGGTTCAGTGTTAATCAGTGAGACTCCCATAGGGTTCAGTGTTAAACAGTGAGACTCCCACAGGTTTCAGTGTTAATCAGTGAGACTCCAATAGGGTTAAGTGTTAATCAGTGAGACTCCCATAGGGTTCAGTGTTAATCAGTGAGACTCCCTTAGGGTTTCAGTGTTAATCAGTGAGGCTCCAATAGGGTTAAGTGTTAATCAGTGAGACTCCCACAGGGTTCAGTGTTAATCAGTGAGACTCCCATAGGGTTCAGTGTTAATCAGTGAGACTCCCACAGGTTTCAGTGTTAATCAATGAGACTCCCACAGGTTTCAGTGTTAATCAATGAGACTCCCACAGGGTTCAGTTTTAATCAGTAAGACTCCCATAGGGTTCAGTGTTAATTAGTGAGACTCCCACAGGGTTCAGTGTTAATCAAGTGACACTCCCACAGTGTTCAGTGTTAATTAATGAGACTCCCACAGGGTTCAGTGTTAATCAGTGAGACTTCCATAGGGTTCAGTGTTAATCAGTGAGACTCCCATAGGGTTCAGTGTAAATCAGTGAGACTCCCACAGGGTTCATGTGTTAATCAGTGAGACTCCCATACGGTTCGTGTTAATCAATGAGACTCCCATAGGGTTCAGTGTTAATCAGTGAGAGTCCCACAGGATTCAGTGTTAATCATTGAGACTCCCACAGTGTTCGGTGTTAATCAGGGAGACTCCCACACTGTTCAGTGTTAATCAGTGAGACACCCTCAGGGTTCAGTGTTAATCACTGAGACTCCCACAGGGTTCAGTGTTAATCAGTGAGACTCCCATAGGGTTCAGTGTTAATCAGTGAGAATCCCATAGAGTTCAGTGTTAATCAGTGAGACTCCCACAGGGTTCAGTGTTAATCAGTGAGACTCCAATAGGGTTCAGTGTTAATCAGTGAGACTCCCACAGGTTTCAGTGTTAATCAGTGAGACTCCAATAGGGTTAAGTGTTAATCAGTGAGACCCCCATAGGGTTCAGTGTTAATCAGTGAGACTCCCTTAGGGTTTCAGTGTTAATCAGTACGACGCCAATAGGATTAAGTGTTAATCAGTGAGACTCCCACAGGGTTCAGTGTTAATCAGTGAGACTCCCTTAGGGTTCAGTGTTAATCAGTGAGACTCCCTCAGGGTTCAGTGTTAATCAGAGAGACTCCCATGGGGTTCAGTGTTAATCAGTGAGACTCCCATAGGCTTCAGTGTTAATCAGTGAGACTCCCACAGGGTTCAGTGTTAATCAGTCAGACTCCCACAGGGTTCAGTGTTAAACAGTGAGACTCCCACAGGGTTCACTGTTAATCAGTGAGACTCCCATAGGGTTCAGTGTTAATCAGTGAGACTCCCACAGGGTTCAGTGTTTATCAGTGAGACTCCCATAGGGTTCAGTGTTAATCAGTGAGTCCCCCACAAGGTTCAGTGTTAATCAGTGAGACTCCCACAGGGTTCAGTGTTAATCAGTGAGACTCCCACAGGGTTCAGTGTTAATCAGTGAGACTGCCATAGGTTTCAGTGTTAATCAGTGAGAATCCCATAGGGTTCAGTGTTAATCAGTGAGACTCCCACAGGGTTCAGTGTTAATCAGTGAAACTCCCATAGGGTTCAGTGTTAATCACTGAGACTCCAACAGGTTTCAGTGTTAATCAGTGAGACTCCAATAGGGTTAAGTGTTAATCAGTGAGACTCCCACAGGGTTCAGTGTTAATAAGTGAGACTCCCTTAGGGTTCAGTGTTAATCAGTGAGACTCCCTCAGGGTTCAGTGTTAATCAGTGAGACTCCCATAGGGTTAAGTGTTAATCAGTGAGACTCCCATGGGGTTCAGTGTTAATCAGTGAGACTCCCATAGGGTTAAGTGTTAATCAGTGAGACTCCCATGGGGTTCAGTGTTAATCAGTGACACTCCCATAGGCTTCAGTGGTAATCAGTGAGACTCCCACAGGGTTCAGTGTTAATCAGTGAGACTACCACAGGGTTCAGGGTTAATCAGTGAGACTCCCACAGGGTTCAGTGTTAATTAGTGAGACTCCCTCAGGGTTCAGTGTTAATCAGTGAGACTCCCATAGGGTTCAGTGTTAATCAATGAGACTCCCATAGGGTTCAGTGTTAATCAGTGAGACTCCCACAGGTTTCAGTGTTAATCAGTGAGACTCCCTCAGGGTTCAGTGTTAATCAGTGAGACTCCCTCAGGGTTCATGTGTTAATCAGTGAGACTCCCATAGGGTTCATTGTTAATCAGTGAGACTCCCACAGGATTCAGTGTTAATCATTGAGACTCCCACAGTGTTCGGTGTTAATCAGTGAGACTCCCACACTGTTCAGTGTTAATCAGTGAGACCCCTCAGGGTTCAGTGTTAATCACTGAGACTCCCACAGGGTTCAGTGTTAATCAGTGAGACTCCCATAGGGTTCAGTGTTAATGAGTGAGAATCCCATAGAGTTCAGTGTTAATCAGTGAGACTCCCACATGGTTCAGTGTTAATCAGTGAGACTCCCATAGGGTTCAGTGTTAATCAGTGAGACTCCCACAGGTTTCAGTGTTAATCAGTGAGACTCCAATAGGGTTAAGTGTTAATCAGTGAGACTCCCATAGGGTTCAGTGTTAATCAGTGAGACTCCCTTAGGGTTTCAGTGTTAATCAGTGAGGCTCCAATAGGGTAAGTGTTAATCAGTGAGACTCCCACAGGGTTCAGTGTTAATCAGTGAGACTCCCATAGGGTTCAGTGTTAATCAGTGAGACTCCCACAGGTTTCAGTGTTAATCAATGAGACTCCCACAGGTTTCAGTGTTAATCAATGAGACTCCCACAGGGTTCAGTTTTAATCAGTAAGACTCCCATAGGGTTCAGTGTTAATTAGTGAGACTCCCACAGGGTTCAGTGTTAATCAAGTGACACTCCCACAGTGTTCAGTGTTAATCAATGAGACTCCCACAGGGTTCAGTGTTAATGAGTGAGACTCCCATAGGGTTCAGTGTTAATCAGTGAGACTCCCATAGGGTTCAGTGTTAATCAGTGAGACTCCCATAGGGTTCAGTGTTAATCAAGTGACACTCCCACAGTGTTCAGTGTTAATCAATGAGACTCCCACAGGGTTCAGTGTTAATGAGTGAGACTCCCATAGGGTTCAGTGTTAATCAGTGAGACTCCCATAGGGTTCAGTGTTAATCAGTGAGACTCCCATAGGGTTCAGTGTAAATCAGTGAGACTCCCACAGGGTTCATATGTTAATCAGTGAGACTCCCATAGGGTTCAGTGTTAATCAATGAGACTCCCATAGGGTTCAGTGTTAATCAGTGAGACTCCCACAGGTTTCAGTGTTAATCAGTGAGACTCCCTCAGGGTTCAGTGTTAATCAGTGAGACTCCCTCAGGGTTCATGTGTTAATCAGTGAGACTCCCATAGGGTTCATTGTTAATCAGTGAGACTCCCACAGGATTCAGTGTTAATCAGTAAGACTCCCATAGGGTTCAGTGTTAATCAGTGAGACTCCCATAGGGTTCAGTGTTAATCAGTGAGACTCCCACAGGGTTCAGTGTTAATCAAGTGACACTCCCACAGTGTTCAGTGTTAATCAATGAGACTCCCACAGGGTTCAGTGTTAATGAGTGAGACTCCCATAGGGTTCAGTGTTAATCAGAGAGACTCCCATAGGGTTCCGTGTTAATCAGTGAGACTCCCATAGGGTTCAGTGTAAATCAGTGAGACTCCCACAGGGTTCATGTGTTAATCAGTGAGACTCCCATAGGGTTCAGTGTTAATCAATGAGACTCCCATAGGGTTCAGTGTTAATCAGTGAGACTCCCACAGGTTTCAGTGTTAATCAGTGAGACTCCCTCAGGGTTCAGTGTTAATCAGTGAGACTCCCTCAGGGTTCATGTGTTAATCAGTGAGACTCCCATAGGGTTCATTGTTAATCAAGTGAGACTCCCACAGGATTCAGTGTTAATCATTGAGACTCCAACAGTGTTCGGTGTTAATCAGTGAGACTCCCACACTGTTCAGTGTTAATCAGTGAGACTCCCTCAGGGTTCAGTGTTAATCACTGAGACTCCCACAGGGTTCAGTGTTAATCAGTGAGACTCCCATAAGGTGCAGTGTTAATGAGTGAGAATCCCACAGGGTTCAGTGTTTATCAGTGAGACTCCCATAGGGTTCAGTGTTAATCAGTGAGTCCCCCACAAGGTTCAGTGTTAATCACTGAGACTCCCACAGGGTTCAGTCTTAATCAGTGAGACTCCCACAGGGTTCAGTGTTAATCAGTGAGACTGCCATAGGTTTCAGTGTTAATCAGTGAGAATCCCATAGGGTTCAGTGTTAATCAGTGAGACTCCCACAGGGTTCAGTGTTAATCAGTGAGACTCCCATAGGGTTCAGTGTTAATCACTGAGACTCCCACAGGGTTCAGTGTTAATCAGTGAGACTCCCTTAGGGTTCAGTGTTAATCAGTGAGACTCCCTCAGGGTTCAGTGTTAATCAGTGAGACTCCCATAGGGTTAAGTGTTAATCAGTGAGACTCCCATGGGGTTCAGTGTTAATCAGTGAGACTCCCATAGGGTTAAGTGTTAATCAGTGAGACTCCCATGTGGTTCAGTGTTAATCAGTGAGACTCCCACAGGGTTCAGTGTTAATCAGTGAGACTACCACAGGGTTCAGGGTTAATCAGTGAGACTCACACAGGGTTCAGTGTTAATCAGTAAGACTCCCATAGGGTTCAGTGTTAATCAGTGAGACTCCCTCAGGGTTCAGTGTTAATCAGTGAGACTCCCATAGGGTTAAGTGTTAATCAGTGAGACTCCCATGGGGTTCAGTGTTAATCAGTGAGACTCCCATAGGCTTCATTGTTAATCAGTGAGACTCCCACAAGGTTCAGTGTTAATCAGGGAGACTCCCACAGGGTTCAGTGTTAATCAATGAGACTCCCATAGGGTTAAGTGTTAATCAGTGAGACTCCCATAGGGTTCAGTGTTAATCAGTGAGACTCCCTTAGGGTTTCAGTGTTAATCAGTGAGGCTCCAATAGGGTTAAGTGTTAATCACTGAGACTCCCACAGGGTTCAGTGTTAATCAGTGAGACTCCCATAGGGTTCAGTGTTAATGAGTGAGAATCCCATAGAGTTCAGTGTTAATCAGTGAGACTCCCACAGGGTTCAGTGTTAATCAGTGAGACTCCCATAGGGTTCAGTGTTAATCAGTGAGACTCCCACAGGTTTCAGTGTTAATCAGTGAGACTCCAATAGGGTTAAGTGTTAATCAGTGAGACTCCCATAGGGTTCAGTGTTAATCAGTGAGACTCCCTTAGGGTTTCAGTGTTAATCAGTGAGGCTCCAATAGGGTAAGTGTTAATCAGTGAGACTCCCACAGGGTTCAGTGTTAATCAGTGAGACTCCCATAGGGTTCAGTGTTAATCAGTGAGACTCCCACAGGTTTCAGTGTTAATCAATGAGACTCCCACAGGTTTCAGTGTTAATCAATGAGACTCCCACAGGGTTCAGTTTTAATCAGTAAGACTCCCATAGGGTTCAGTGTTAATTAGTGAGACTCCCACAGGGTTCAGTGTTAATCAAGTGACACTCCCATAGGGTTCAGTGTTAATCAAGTGACACTCCCACAGTGTTCAGTGTTAATCAATGAGACTCCCACAGGGTTCAGTGTTAATGAGTGAGACTCCCATAGGGTTCAGTGTTAATCAGTGAGACTCCCATAGGGTTCAGTGTTAATCAGTGAGACTCCCATAGGGTTCAGTGTAAATCAGTGAGACTCCCACAGGGTTCATGTGTTAATCAGTGAGACTCCCATAGGGTTCAGTGTTAATCAATGAGACTCCCATAGGGTTCAGTGTTAATCAGTGAGACTCCCACAGGTTTCAGTGTTAATCAGTGAGACTCCCTCAGGGTTCAGTGTTAATCAGTGAGACTCCCTCAGGGTTCATGTGTTAATCAGTGAGACTCCCATAGGGTTCATTGTTAATCAGTGAGACTCCCACAGTGTTCAGTGTTAATGAGTGAGACTCCCATAGGGTTCAGTGTTAATCAGTGAGACTCCCATAGGGTTCCGTGTTAATCAGTGAGACTCCCATAGGGTTCAGTGTAAATCAGTGAGACTCCCACAGGGTTCATGTGTTAATCAGTGAGACTCCCATAGGGTTCAGTGTTAATCAATGAGACTCCCATAGGGTTCAGTGTTAATCAGTGAGACTCCCACAGGTTTCAGTGTTAATCAGTGAGACTCCCTCAGGGTTCAGTGTTAATCAGTGAGACTCCCTCAGGGTTCATGTGTTAATCAGTGAGACTCCCATAGGGTTCATTGTTAATCAAGTGAGACTCCCACAGGATTCAGTGTTAATCATTGAGACTCCAACAGTGTTCGGTGTTAATCAGTGAGACTCCCACACTGTTCAGTGTTAATCAGTGAGACTCCCTCAGGGTTCAGTGTTAATCACTGAGACTCCCACAGGGTTCAGTGTTAATCAGTGAGACTCCCATAAGGTGCAGTGTTAATGAGTGAGAATCCCACAGGGTTCAGTGTTTATCAGTGAGACTCCCATAGGGTTCAGTGTTAATCAGTGAGTCCCCCACAAGGTTCAGTGTTAATCAGTGAGACTCCCACAGGGTTCAGTGTTAATCAGTGAGACTCCCACAGGGTTCAGTGTTAATCAGTGAGACTGCCATAGGTTTCAGTGTTAATCAGTGAGAATCCCATAGGGTTCAGTGTTAATCAGTGAGACTCCCACAGGGTTCAGTGTTAATCAGTGAGACTCCCATAGGGTTCAGTGTTAATCACTGAGACTCCCACAGGGTTCAGTGTTAATCAGTGAGACTCCCTTAGGGTTCAGTGTTAATCAGTGAGACTCCCTCAGGGTTCAGTGTTAATCAGTGAGACTCCCATAGGGTTAAGTGTTAATCAGTGAGACTCCCATGGGGTTCAGTGTTAATCAGTGAGACTCCCATAGGGTTAAGTGTTAATCAGTGAGACTCCCATGTGGTTCAGTGTTAATCAGTGAGACTCCCATAGGCTTCAGTGGTAATCAGTGAGACTCCCACAGGGTTCAGTGTTAATCAGTGAGACTCACACAGGGTTCAGTGTTAATCAGTAAGACTCCCATAGGGTTCAGTGTTAATCAGTGAGACTCCCTCAGGGTTCAGTGTTAATCAGTGAGACTCCCATAGGGTTAAGTGTTAATCAGTGAGACTCCCATGGGGTTCAGTGTTAATCAGTGAGACTCCCATAGGCTTCAGTGTTAATCAGTGAGACTCCCACAAGGTTCAGTGTTAATCAGGGAGACTCCCACAGGGTTCAGTGTTAATCAATGAGACTCCCATAGGGTTCAGTGTTAATCAGTGCGACTCCCACAGGTTTCAGTGTTAATCAGTGAGACTCCCTCAGGGTTCAGTGTTAATCAGTGAGACTCCCTCAGGGTTCATGTGTTAATCAGTGAGACTCACATAGGGTTCATTGTTAATCAAGTGAGACTCCCACAGGATTCAGTGTTAATCAGTGAGACTCCCTCAGGGTTCAGTGTTAATCACTGAGACTCCCACAGGGTTCAGTGTTAATCAGTGAGACTCCCATAGGGTTCAGTGTTAATCAGTGAGACTCCCACAGGGTTCAGTGTTAATCAGTGAGACTCCCATAGGGTTCAGTGTTAATCAGTGAGACTCCCACAGGTTTCAGTGTTAATCAGTGAGACTCCAATAGGGTTAAGTGTTAATCAGTGAGACTCCCATAGGGTTCAGTGTTAATCAGTGAGACTCCCTTAGGGTTTCAGTGTTAATCAGTGAGGCTCCAATAGGGTTAAGTGTTAATCAGTGAGACTCCCACAGGGTTCAGTGTTAATCAGTGAGACTCCCATAGGGTTCAGTGTTAATCAGTGAGACTCCCACAGGTTTCAGTGTTAATCAATGAGACTCCCACAGGTTTCAGTGTTAATCAATGAGACTCCCACAGGGTTCAGTTTTAATCAGTAAGACTCCCATAGGGTTCAGTGTTAATTAGTGAGACTCCCACAGGGTTCAGTGTTAATCAAGTGACACTCCCACAGTGTTCAGTGTTAATCAATGAGACTCCCACAGGGTTCAGTGTTAATCAGTGAGACTCCCATAGGGTTCAGTGTTAATCAGTGAGACTCCCATAGGGTTCAGTGTTAATCAAGTGACACTCCCACAGTGTTCAGTGTTAATCAATGAGACTCCCACAGGGTTCAGTGTTAATGAGTGAGACTCCCACAGGTTTCAGTGTTAATCAGTGAGACTCCCTCAGGGTTCAGTGTTAATCAGTGAGACTCCCTCAGGGTTCATGTGTTAATCAGTGAGACTCCCATAGGGTTCATTGTTAATCAAGTGAGACTCCCACAGGATTCAGTGTTAATCAGTGAGACTCCCTCAGGGTTCAGTGTTAATCAGTGAGACTCCCATAGGGTTCAGTGTTAATCAGTGAGACTCCCACAGGGTTCAGTGTTAATCAGTGAGACTCCCACAGGTTTCAGTGTTAATCAGTGAGACTCCCATAGGGTTCAGTGTTAATCAGTGAGACTCCCACAGGGTTCAGTGTTAATCAGTGAGACTCCCATAGGGTTCAGTGTTAATCAGTGAGACTCCCACAGGTTTCTGTGTTAATCAGTGAGACTCCAATAGGGTTAAGTGTTAATCAGTGAGACTCCCATAGGGTTCAGTGTTAATCAGTGAGACTCCCTTAGGGTTTCAGTGTTAATCAGTGAGGCTCCAATAGGGTTAAGTGTTAATCAGTGAGACTCCCACAGGGTTCAGTGTTAATCAGTGAGACTCCCATAGGGTTCAGTGTTAATCAGTGAGACTCCCACAGGTTTCAGTGTTAATCAATGAGACTCCCACAGGTTTCAGTGTTAATCAATGAGACTCCGACAGGGTTCAGTTTTAATCAGTAAGACTCCCATAGGGTTCAGTGTTAATTAGTGAGACTCCCACAGGGTTCAGTGTTAATCAAGTGACACTCCCACAGTGTTCAGTGTTAATCAATGAGACTCCCACAGGGTTCAGTGTTAATGAGTGAGACTCCCATAGGGTTCAGTGTTAATCAGTGAGACTCCCATAGGGTTCAGTGTTAATCAGTGAGACTCCCATAGGGTTCAGTGTTAATCAAGTGACACTCCCACAGTGTTCAGTGTTAATCAATGAGACTCCCACAGGGTTCAGTGTTAATGAGTGAGACTCCCACAGGTTTCAGTGTTAATCAGTGAGACTCCCTCAGGGTTCAGTGTTAATCAGTGAGACTCCCTCAGGGTTCATGTGTTAATCAGTGAGACTCCCATAGGGTTCATTGTTAATCAAGTGAGACTCCCACAGGATTCAGTGTTAATCACTGAGACTCCCTCAGGGTTCAGTGTTAATCACTGAGACGCCCACAGGGTTCAGTGTTAATCAGTGAGACTCCCATAGGGTTCAGTGTTAATCAGTGAGACTCCCATAGGGTTCAGTGTTAAACAGTGAGACTCCCACAGGTTTCAGTGTTAATCAGTGAGACTCCAATAGGGTTAAGTGTTAATCAGTGAGACTCCCATAGGGTTCAGTGTTAATCAGTGAGACTCCCTTAGGGTTTCAGTGTTAATCAGTGAGGCTCCAATAGGGTTAAGTGTTAATCAGTGAGACTCCCACAGGGTTCAGTGTTAATCAGTGAGACTCCCATAGGGTTCAGTGTTAATCAGTGAGACTCCCACAGGTTTCAGTGTTAATCAATGAGACTCCCACAGGTTTCAGTGTTAATCAATGAGACTCCCACAGGGTTCAGTTTTAATCAGTAAGACTCCCATAGGGTTCAGTGTTAATTAGTGAGACTCCCACAGGGTTCAGTGTTAATCAAGTGACACTCCCACAGTGTTCAGTGTTAATCAATGAGACTCCCACAGGGTTCAGTGTTAATCAGTGAGACTTCCATAGGGTTCAGTGTTAATCAGTGAGACTCCCATAGGGTTCAGTGTAAATCAGTGAGACTCCCACAGGGTTCATGTGTTAATCAGTGAGACTCCCATAGGGTTCGTGTTAATCAATGAGACTCCCATAGGGTTCAGTGTTAATCAGTGAGAGTCCCACAGGATTCAGTGTTAATCATTGAGACTCCCACAGTGTTCGGTGTTAATCAGGGAGACTCCCACACTGTTCAGTGTTAATCAGTGAGACTCCCTCAGGGTTCAGTGTTAATCACTGAGACTCCCACAGGGTTCAGTGTTAATCAGTGAGACTCCCATAGGGTTCAGTGTTAATCAGTGAGAATCCCATAGAGTTCAGTGTTAATCAGTGAGACTCCCACAGGGTTCAGTGTTAATCAGTGAGACTCCAATAGGGTTCAGTGTTAATCAGTGAGACTCCCACAGGTTTCAGTGTTAATCAGTGAGACCCCCATAGGGTTCAGTGTTAATCAGTGAGACTCCCTTAGGGTTTCAGTGTTAATCAGTACGACTCCAATAGGGTTAAGTGTTAATCAGTGAGACTCCCACAGGGTTCAGTGTTAATCAGTGAGACTCCCTTAGGGTTCAGTGTTAATCAGTGAGACTCCCTCAGGGTTCAGTGTTAATCAGAGAGACTCCCATGGGGTTCAGTGTTAATCAGTGAGACTCCCATAGGCTTCAGTGTTAATCAGTGAGACTCCCACAGGGTTCAGTGTTAATCAGTCAGACTCCCACAGGGTTCAGTGTTAAACAGTGAGACTCCCACAGGGTTCACTGTTAATCAGTGAGACTCCCATAGGGTTCAGTGTTAATCAGTGAGACTCCCACAGGGCTCAGTGTTTATCAGTGAGACTCCCATAGGGTTCAGTGTTAATCAGTGAGTCCCCCACAAGGTTCAGTGTTAATCAGTGAGACTCCCACAGGGTTCAGTGTTAATCAGTGAGACTCCCACAGGGTTCAGTGTTAATCAGTGAGACTGCCATAGGTTTCAGTGTTAATCAGTGAGAATCCCATAGGGTTCAGTGTTAATCAGTGAGACTCCCACAGGGTTCAGTGTTAATCAGTGAAACTCCCATAGGGTTCAGTGTTAATCACTGAGACTCCAACAGGTTTCAGTGTTAATCAGTGAGACTCCAATAGGGTTAAGTGTTAATCAGTGAGACTCCCACAGGGTTCAGTGTTAATAAGTGAGACTCCCTTAGGGTTCAGTGTTAATCAGTGAGACTCCCTCAGGGTTCAGTGTTAATCAGTGAGACTCCCATAGGGTTAAGTGTTAATCAGTGAGACTCCCATGGGGTTCAGTGTTAATCAGTGAGACTCCCATAGGGTTAAGTGTTAATCAGTGAGACTCCCATGGGGTTCAGTGTTAATCAGTGAGACTCCCATAGGCTTCAATGGTAATCAGTGAGACTCCCACAGGGTTCAGTGTTAATCAGTGAGACTACCACAGGGTTCAGGGTTAATCAGTGAGACTCCCACAGGGTTCAGTGTTAATTAGTGAGACTCCCTCAGGGTTCAGTGTTAATCAGTGAGACTCCCATAGGGTTCAGTGTTAATCAATGAGACTCCCATAGGGTTCAGTGTTAATCAGTGAGACTCCCACAGGTTTCAGTGTTAATCAGTGAGACTCCCTCAGGGTTCAGTGTTAATCAGTGAGACTCCCTCAGGGTTCATGTGTTAATCAGTGAGACTCCCATAGGGTTCATTGTTAATCAGTGAGACTCCCACAGGATTCAGTGTTAATCATTGAGACTCCCACAGTGTTCGGTGTTAATCAGTGAGACTCCCACACTGTTCAGTGTTAATCAGTGAGACCCCTCAGGGTTCAGTGTTAATCACTGAGACTCCCACAGGGTTCAGTGTTAATCAGTGAGACTCCCATAGGGTTCAGTGTTAATGAGTGAGAATCCCATAGAGTTCAGTGTTAATCAGTGAGACTCCCACAGGGTTCAGTGTTAATCAGTGAGACTCCCATAGGGTTCAGTGTTAATCAGTGAGACTCCCACAGGTTTCAGTGTTAATCAGTGAGACTCCAATAGGGTTAAGTGTTAATCAGTGAGACTCCCATAGGGTTCAGTGTTAATCAGTGAGACTCCCTTAGGGTTTCAGTGTTAATCAGTGAGGCTCCAATAGGGTAAGTGTTAATCAGTGAGACTCCCACAGGGTTCAGTGTTAATCAGTGAGACTCCCATAGGGTTCAGTGTTAATCAGTGAGACTCCCACAGGTTTCAGTGTTAATCAATGAGACTCCCACAGGTTTCAGTGTTAATCAATGAGACTCCCACAGGGTTCAGTTTTAATCAGTAAGACTCCCATAGGGTTCAGTGTTAATTAGTGAGACTCCCACAGGGTTCAGTGTTAATCAAGTGACAATCCCACAGTGTTCAGTGTTAATCAATGAGACTCCCACAGGGTTAAGTGTTAATGAGTGAGACTCCCATAGGGTTCAGTGTTAATCAGTGAGACTCCCATAGGGTTCAGTGTTAATCAGTGAGACTCCCATAGGGTTCAGTGTTAATCAAGTGACACTCCCACAGTGTTCAGTGTTAATCAATGAGACTCCCACAGGGTTCAGTGTTAATGAGTGAGACTCCCATAGGGTTCAGTGTTAATCAGTGAGACTCCCATAGGGTTCAGTGTTAATCAGTGAGACTCCCATAGGGTTCAGTGTAAATCAGTGAGACTCCCACAGGGTTCATGTGTTAATCAGTGAGACTCCCATAGGGTTCAGTGTTAATCAATGAGACTCCCATAGGGTTCAGTGTTAATCAGTGAGACTCCCACAGGTTTCAGTGTTAATCAGTGAGACTCCCTCAGGGTTCAGTGTTAATCAGTGAGACTCCCTCAGGGTTCATGTGTTAATCAGTGAGACTCCCATAGGGTTCATTGTTAATCAGTGAGACTCCCACAGGATTCAGTGTTAATCAGTAAGACTCCCATAGGGTTCAGTGTTAATCAGTGAGACTCCCACAGGTTTCAGTGTTAATCAGTGAGACTCCAATAGGGTTAAGTGTTAATCAGTGAGACTCCCATAGGGTTCAGTGTTAATCAGTGAGACTCCCTTAGGGTTTCAGTGTTAATCAGTGAGGCTCCAATAGGGTAAGTGTTAATCAGTGAGACTCCCACAGGGTTCAGTGTTAATCAGTGAGACTCCCATAGGGTTCAGTGTTAATCAGTGAGACTCCCACAGGTTTCAGTGTTAATCAATGAGACTCCCACAGGTTTCAGTGTTAATCAATGAGACTCCCACAGGGTTCAGTTTTAATCAGTAAGACTCCCATAGGGTTCAGTGTTAATTAGTGAGACTCCCACAGGGTTCAGTGTTAATCAAGTGACACTCCCACAGTGTTCAGTGTTAATCAATGAGACTCCCACAGGGTTCAGTGTTAATGAGTGAGACTCCCATAGGGTTCAGTGTTAATCAGTGAGACTCCCATAGGGTTCAGTGTTAATCAGTGAGACTCCCATAGGGTTCAGTGTTAATCAAGTGACACTCCCACAGTGTTCAGTGTTAATCAATGAGACTCCCACAGGGTTCAGTGTTAATGAGTGAGACTCCCATAGGGTTCAGTGTTAATCAGTGAGACTCCCATAGGGTTCAGTGTTAATCAGTGAGACTCCCATAGGGTTCAGTGTAAATCAGTGAGACTCCCACAGGGTTCATGTGTTAATCAGTGAGACTCCCATAGGGTTCAGTGTTAATCAATGAGACTCCCATAGGGTTCAGTGTTAATCAGTGAGACTCCCACAGGTTTCAGTGTTAATCAGTGAGACTCCCTCAGGGTTCAGTGTTAATCAGTGAGACTCCCATAGGGTTCAGTGTTAATCAGTGAGACTCCCACAGGTTTCTGTGTTAATCAGTGAGACTCCAATAGGGTTAAGTGTTAATCAGTGAGACTCCCATAGGGTTCAGTGTTAATCAGTGAGACTCCCACAGGGTTCAGTGTTAATCAAGTGACACTCCCACAGTGTTCAGTGTTAATCAGTGAGACTCCCTCAGGGTTCATGTGTTAATCAGTGAGACTCCCATAGGGTTCATTGTTAATCAGTGAGACTCCCACAGGATTCAGTGTTAATCAGTAAGACTCCCATAGGGTTCAGTGTTAATCAGTGAGACTCCCATAGGGTTCAGTGTTAATCAGTGAGACTCCCACAGGGTTCAGTGTTAATCAAGTGACACTCCCACAGTGTTCAGTGTTAATCAATGAGACTCCCACAGGGTTCAGTGTTAATGAGTGAGACTCCCATAGGGTTCAGTGTTAATCAGTGAGACTCCCATAGGGTTCCGTGTTAATCAGTGAGACTCCCATAGGGTTCAGTGTAAATCAGTGAGACTCCCACAGGGTTCATGTGTTAATCAGTGAGACTCCCATAGGGTTCAGTGTTAATCAATGAGACTCCCATAGGGTTCAGTGTTAATCAGTGAGACTCCCACAGGTTTCAGTGTTAATCAGTGAGACTCCCTCAGGGTTCAGTGTTAATCAGTGAGACTCCCTCAGGGTTCATGTGTTAATCAGTGAGACTCCCATAGGGTTCATTGTTAATCAAGTGAGACTCCCACAGGATTCAGTGTTAATCATTGAGACTCCAACAGTGTTCGGTGTTAATCAGTGAGACTCCCACACTGTTCAGTGTTAATCAGTGAGACTCCCTCAGGGTTCAGTGTTAATCACTGAGACTCCCACAGGGTTCAGTGTTAATCAGTGAGACTCCCATAAGGTGCAGTGTTAATGAGTGAGAATCCCACAGGGTTCAGTGTTTATCAGTGAGACTCCCATAGGGTTCAGTGTTAATCAGTGAGTCCCCCACAAGGTTCAGTGTTAATCAGTGAGACTCCCACAGGGTTCAGTGTTAATCAGTGAGACTCCCACAGGGTTCAGTGTTAATCAGTGAGACTGCCATAGGTTTCAGTGTTAATCAGTGAGAATCCCATAGGGTTCAGTGTTAATCAGTGAGACTCCCACAGGGTTCAGTGTTAATCAGTGAGACTCCCATAGGGTTCAGTGTTAATCACTGAGACTCCCACAGGGTTCAGTGTTAATCAGTGAGACTCCCTTAGGGTTCAGTGTTAATCAGTGAGACTCCCTCAGGGTTCAGTGTTAATCAGTGAGACTCCCATAGGGTTAAGTGTTAATCAGTGAGACTCCCATGGGGTTCAGTGTTAATCAGTGAGACTCCCATAGGGTTAAGTGTTAATCAGTGAGACTCCCATGTGGTTCAGTGTTAATCAGTGAGACTCCCATAGGCTTCAGTGGTAATCAGTGAGACTCCCACAGGGTTCAGTGTTAATCAGTGAGACTACCACAGGGTTCAGGGTTAATCAGTGAGACTCACACAGGGTTCAGTGTTAATCAGTAAGACTCCCATAGGGTTCAGTGTTAATCAGTGAGACTCCCTCAGGGTTCAGTGTTAATCAGTGAGACTCCCATAGGGTTAAGTGTTAATCAGTGAGACTCCCATGGGGTTCAGTGTTAATCAGTGAGACTCCCATAGGCTTCAGTGTTAATCAGTGAGACTCCCACAAGGTTCAGTGTTAATCAGGGAGACTCCCACAGGGTTCAGTGTTAATCAATGAGACTCCCATAGGGTTCAGTGTTAATCAGTGCGACTCCCACAGGTTTCAGTGTTAATCAGTGAGACTCCCTCAGGGTTCATGTGTTAATCAGTGAGACTCCCATAGGGTTCATTGTTAATCAAGTGAGACTCCCACAGGATTCAGTGTTAATCAGTGAGACTCCCTCAGGGTTCAGTGTTAATCACTGAGACTCCCACAGGGTTCAGTGTTAATCAGTGAGACTCCCATAGGGTTCAGTGTTAATCAGTGAGACTCCCACAGGGTTCAGTGTTAATCAGTGAGACTCCCATAGGGTTCAGTGTTAATCAGTGAGACTCCCACAGGTTTCAGTGTTAATCAGTGAGACTCCAATAGGGTTAAGTGTTAATCAGTGAGACTCCCATAGGGTTCAGTGTTAATCAGTGAGACTCCCTTAGGGTTTCAGTGTTAATCAGTGAGGCTCCAATAGGGTTAAGTGTTAATCAGTGAGACTCCCACAGGGTTCAGTGTTAATCAGTGAGACTCCCATAGGGTTCAGTGTTAATCAGTGAGACTCCCACAGGTTTCAGTGTTAATCAATGAGACTCCCACAGGTTTCAGTGTTAATCAATGAGACTCCCACAGGGTTCAGTTTTAATCAGTAAGACTCCCATAGGGTTCAGTGTTAATTAGTGAGACTCCCACAGGGTTCAGTGTTAATCAAGTGACACTCCCACAGTGTTCAGTGTTAATCAATGAGACTCCCACAGGGTTCAGTGTTAATCAGTGAGACTCCCATAGGGTTCAGTGTTAATCAGTGAGACTCCCATAGGGTTCAGTGTTAATCAAGTGACACTCCCACAGTGTTCAGTGTTAATCAATGAGACTCCCACAGGGTTCAGTGTTAATGAGTGAGACTCCCACAGGTTTCAGTGTTAATCAGTGAGACTCCCTCAGGGTTCAGTGTTAATCAGTGAGACTCCCTCAGGGTTCATGTGTTAATCAGTGAGACTCCCATAGGGTTCATTGTTAATCAAGTGAGACTCCCACAGGATTCAGTGTTAATCAGTGAGACTCCCTCAGGGTTCAGTGTTAATCAGTGAGACTCCCATAGGGTTCAGTGTTAATCAGTGAGACTCCCACAGGGTTCAGTGTTAATCAGTGAGACTCCCACAGGTTTCAGTGTTAATCAGTGAGACTCCCATAGGGTTCAGTGTTAATCAGTGAGACTCCCACAGGGTTCAGTGTTAATCAGTGAAACTCCCATAGGGTTCAGTGTTAATCAGTGAGACTCCCACAGGTTTCTGTGTTAATCAGTGAGACTCCAATAGGGTTAAGTGTTAATCAGTGAGACTCCTATAGGGTTCAGTGTTAATCAGTGAGACTCCCTTAGGGTTTCAGTGTTAATCAGTGAGGCTCCAATAGGGTTAAGTGTTAATCAGTGAGACTCCCACAGGGTTCAGTGTTAATCAGTGAGACTCCCATAGGGTTCAGTGTTAATCAGTGAGACTCCCACAGGTTTCAGTGTTAATCAATGAGACTCCCACAGGTTTCAGTGTTAATCAATGAGACTCCCACAGGGTTCAGTTTTAATCAGTAAGACTCCCATAGGGTTCAGTGTTAATTAGTGAGACTCCCACAGGGTTCAGTGTTAATCAAGTGACACTCCCACAGTGTTCAGTGTTAATCAATGAGACTCCCACAGGGTTCAGTGTTAATGAGTGAGACTCCCATAGGGTTCAGTGTTAATCAGTGAGACTCCCATAGGGTTCAGTGTTAATCAGTGAGACTCCCATAGGGTTCAGTGTTAATCAAGTGACACTCCCACAGTGTTCAGTGTTAATCAATGAGACTCCCACAGGGTTCAGTGTTAATGAGTGAGACTCCCACAGGTTTCAGTGTTAATCAGTGAGACTCCCTCAGGGTTCAGTGTTAATCAGTGAGACTCCCTCAGGGTTCATGTGTTAATCAGTGAGACTCCCATAGGGTTCATTGTTAATCAAGTGAGACTCCCACAGGATTCAGTGTTAATCACTGAGACTCCCTCAGGGTTCAGTGTTAATCACTGAGACGCCCACAGGGTTCAGTGTTAATCAGTGAGACTCCCATAGGGTTCAGTGTTAATCAGTGAGACTCCCATAGGGTTCAGTGTTAAACAGTGAGACTCCCACAGGTTTCAGTGTTAATCAGTGAGACTCCAATAGGGTTAAGTGTTAATCAGTGAGACTCCCATAGGGTTCAGTGTTAATCAGTGAGACTCCCTTAGGGTTTCAGTGTTAATCAGTGAGGCTCCAATAGGGTTAAGTGTTAATCAGTGAGACTCCCACAGGGTTCAGTGTTAATCAGTGAGACTCCCATAGGGTTCAGTGTTAATCAATGAGACTCCCACAGGTTTCAGTGTTAATCAATGAGACTCCCACAGGTTTCAGTGTTAATCAATGAAACTCCCACAGGGTTCAGTTTTAATCAGTAAGACTCCCATAGGGTTCAGTGTTAATTAGTGAGACTCCCACAGGGTTCAGTGTTAATCAAGTGACACTCCCACAGTGTTCAGTGTTAATCAATGAGACTCCCACAGGGTTCAGTGTTAATCAGTGAGACTTCCATAGGGTTCAGTGTTAATCAGTGAGACTCCCATAGGGTTCAGTGTAAATCAGTGAGACTCCCACAGGGTTCATGTGTTAATCAGTGAGACTCCCATAGGGTTCGTGTTAATCAATGAGACTCCCATAGGGTTCAGTGTTAATCAGTGAGAGTCCCACAGGATTCAGTGTTAATCATTGAGACTCCCACAGTGTTCGGTGTTAATCAGGGAGACTCCCACACTGTTCAGTGTTAATCAGTGAGACTCCCTCAGGGTTCAGTGTTAATCACTGAGACTCCCACAGGGTTCAGTGTTAATCAGTGAGACTCCCATAGGGTTCAGTGTTAATCAGTGAGAATCCCATAGAGTTCAGTGTTAATCAGTGAGACTCCCACAGGGTTCAGTGTTAATCAGTGAGACTCCAATAGGGTTCAGTGTTAATCAGTGAGACTCCCACAGGTTTCAGTGTTAATCAGTGAGACTCCAATAGGGTTAAGTGTTAATCAGTGAGACCCCCATAGGGTTCAGTGTTAATCAGTGAGACTCCCTTAGGGTTTCAGTGTTAATCAGTACGACTCCAATAGGGTTAAGTGTTAATCAGTGAGACTCCCACAGGGTTCAGTGTTAATCAGTGAGACTCCCTTAGGGTTCAGTGTTAATCAGTGAGACTCCCTCAGGGTTCAGTGTTAATCAGAGAGACTCCCATGGGGTTCAGTTTTAATCAGTGAGACTCCCATAGGCTTCAGTGTTAATCAGTGAGACTCCCACAGAGTTCAGTGTTAATCAGTCAGACTCCCACAGGGTTCAGTGTTAAACAGTGAGACTCCCACAGGGTTCACTGTTAATCAGTGAGACTCCCATAGGGTTCAGTGTTAATCAGTGAGACTCCCACAGGGCTCAGTGTTTATCAGTGAGACTCCCATAGGGTTCAGTGTTAATCAGTGAGTCCCCCACAAGGTTCAGTGTTAATCAGTGAGACTCCCACAGGGTTCAGTGTTAATCAGTGAGACTCCCACAGGGTTCAGTGTTAATCAGTGAGACTGCCATAGGTTTCAGTGTTAATCAGTGAGAATCCCATAGGGTTCAGTGTTAATCAGTGAGACTCCCACAGGGTTCAGTGTTAATCAGTGAAACTCCCATAGGGTTCAGTGTTAATCACTGAGACTCCAACAGGTTTCAGTATTAATCAGTGAGACTCCAATAGGGTTAAGTGTTAATCAGTGAGACTCCCACAGGGTTCAGTGTTAATAAGTGAGACTCCCTTAGGGTTCAGTGTTAATCAGTGAGACTCCCTCAGGGTTCAGTGTTAATCAGTGAGACTCCCATAGGGTTAAGTGTTAATCAGTGAGACTCCCATGGGGTTCAGTGTTAATCAGTGAGACTCCCATAGGGTTAAGTGTTAATCAGTGAGACTCCCATGGGGTTCAGTGTTAATCAGTGAGACTCCCATAGCCTTCAGTGGTAATCAGTGAGACTCCCACAGGGTTCAGTGTTAATCAGTGAGACTACCACAGGGTTCAGGGTTAATCAGTGAGACTCCCACAGGGTTCAGTGTTAATTAGTGAGACTCCCTCAGGGTTCAGTGTTAATCAGTGAGACTCCCATAGGGTTCAGTGTTAATCAATGAGACTCCCATAGGGTTCAGTGTTAATCAGTGAGACTCCCACAGGTTTCAGTGTTAATCAGTGAGACTCCCTCAGGGTTCAGTGTTAATCAGTGAGACTCCCTCAGGGTTCATGTGTTAATCAGTGAGACTCCCATAGGGTTCATTGTTAATCAGTGAGACTCCCACAGGATTCAGTGTTAATCATTGAGACTCCCACAGTGTTCGGTGTTAATCAGTGAGACTCCCACACTGTTCAGTGTTAATCAGTGAGACCCCTCAGGGTTCAGTGTTAATCACTGAGACTCCCACAGGGTTCAGTGTTAATCAGTGAGACTCCCATAGGGTTCAGTGTTAATGAGTGAGAATCCCATAGAGTTCAGTGTTAATCAGTGAGACTCCCACAGGGTTCAGTGTTAATCAGTGAGACTCCCATAGGGTTCAGTGTTAATCAGTGAGACTCCCACAGGTTTCAGTGTTAATCAGTGAGACTCCAATAGGGTTAAGTGTTAATCAGTGAGACTCCCATAGGGTTCAGTGTTAATCAGTGAGACTCCCTTAGGGTTTCAGTGTTAATCAGTGAGGCTCCAATAGGGTAAGTGTTAATCAGTGAGACTCCCACAGGGTTCAGTGTTAATCAGTGAGACTCCCATAGGGTTCAGTGTTAATCAGTGAGACTCCCACAGGTTTCAGTGTTAATCAATGAGACTCCCACAGGTTTCAGTGTTAATCAATGAGACTCCCACAGGGTTCAGTTTTAATCAGTAAGACTCCCATAGGGTTCAGTGTTAATTAGTGAGACTCCCACAGGGTTCAGTGTTAATCAAGTGACAATCCCACAGTGTTCAGTGTTAATCAATGAGACTCCCACAGGGTTCAGTGTTAATGAGTGAGACTCCCATAGGGTTCAGTGTTAATCAGTGAGACTCCCATAGGGTTCAGTGTTAATCAGTGAGACTCCCATAGGGTTCAGTGTTAATCAAGTGACACTCCCACAGTGTTCAGTGTTAATCAATGAGACTCCCACAGGGTTCAGTGTTAATGAGTGAGACTCCCATAGGGTTCAGTGTTAATCAGTGAGACTCCCATAGGGTTCAGTGTTAATCAGTGAGACTCCCATAGGGTTCAGTGTAAATCAGTGAGACTCCCACAGGGTTCATGTGTTAATCAGTGAGACTCCCATAGGGTTCAGTGTTTATCAATGAGACTCCCATAGGGTTCAGTGTTAATCAGTGAGACTCCCACAGGTTTCAGTGTTAATCAGTGAGACTCCCTCAGGGTTCAGTGTTAATCAGTGAGACTCCCTCAGGGTTCATGTGTTAATCAGTGAGACTCCCATAGGGTTCATTGTTAATCAGTGAGACTCCCACAGGATTCAGTGTTAATCAGTAAGACTCCCATAGGGTTCAGTGTTAATCAGTGAGACTCCCATAGGGTTCAGTGTTAATCAGTGAGACTCCCACAGGGTTCAGTGTTAATCAAGTGACACTCCCACAGTGTTCAGTGTTAATCAATGAGACTCCCACAGGGTTCAGTGTTAATGAGTGAGACTCCCATAGGGTTCAGTGTTAATCAGTGAGACTCCCATAGGGTTCCGTGTTAATCAGTGAGACTCCCATAGGGTTCAGTGTAAATCAGTGAGACTCCCACAGGGTTCATGTGTTAATCAGTGAGACTCCCATAGGGTTCAGTGTTAATCAATGAGACTCCCATAGGGTTCAGTGTTAATCAGTGAGACTCCCACAGGTTTCAGTGTTAATCAGTGAGACTCCCTCAGGGTTCAGTGTTAATCAGTCAGACTCCCTCAGGGTTCATGTGTTAATCAGTGAGACTCCCATAGGGTTCATTGTTAATCAAGTGAGACTCCCACAGGATTCAGTGTTAATCATTGAGACTCCAACAGTGTTCGGTGTTAATCAGTGAGACTCCCACACTGTTCAGTGTTAATCAGTGAGACTCCCTCAGGGTTCAGTGTTAATCACTGAGACTCCCACAGGGTTCAGTGTTAATCAGTGAGTCTCCCATAAGGTTCAGTGTTAATGAGTGAGAATCCCATAGAGTTCAGTGTTAATCAGTGAGACTCCCACAGGGTTCAGTGTTAATCAGTGAGACTCCCATAGGGTTCAGTGTTAATCAGTGAGACTCCCATAGGGTTCAGTGTTAATCAGTGAGACTCCCACAGGGTTCAGTGTTAATCAAGTGACACTCCCACAGTGTTCAGTGTTAATCAGTGAGACTCCCACAGGGTTCAGTGTTAATGAGTGAGACTCCCATAGGGTTAAGTGTTAATCAGTGAGACTCCCATAGGGTTCAGTGTTAATCAGTGAGACTCCCATAGGTTTCAGTGTTAATCAGTGAGACTCCCATAGGGTTCAGTGTAAATCAGTGAGACTCCCACAGTGTTCATGTGTTAATCAGTGAGACTCCCATAGGGTATAGTGTTAATCAATGTGACTCCCATAGGGTTCAGTGTTAATCAGTGAGACTCCCACAGGTTTCAGTGTTAATCAGTGAGACTCCCACCGGTTTCAGTGTTAATCAGTGAGACTCCAATAGGGTTAAGTGTTAATCAGTGAGACCCCCATAGGGTTCAGTGTTAATCAGTGAGACTCCCTTAGGGTTTCAGTGTTAATCAGTACGACTCCAATAGGGTTAAGTGTTAATCAGTGAGACTCCCACAGGGTTCAGTGTTCATCAGTGAGACTCCCTTAAGGTTCAGTTTTAATCAGTGAGACTCCCTCAGGGTTCAGTGTTAATCAGTGAGACTCCCATGGGGTTCAGTGTTAATCAGTGAGACTCCCATAGGCATCAGTGTTAATCAGTGAGACTCCCACAGGGTTCAGTGTTAATCAGTCAGACTCCCACAGGGTTCAGTGTTAAACAGTGAGACTCCCACAGGGTTCACTGTTAATCAGTGAGACTCCCATAGGGTTCAGTGTTAATCAGTGAGAATCCCACAGGGTTCAGTGTTTATCAGTGAGACTCCCATAGGGTTCAGTGTTAATCAGTGAGTCCCCCACAAGGTTCAGTGTTAATCAGTGAGACTCCGACAGGGTTCAGTGTTAATCAGTGAGACTCCCACAGGGTTCAGTGTTAATCAGTGAGACTGCCATAGGTGTCAGTGTTAATCAGTGAGAATCCCATAGGGTTCAGTGTTAATCAGTGAGACTCCCACAGGGTTCAGTGTTAATCAGTGAGACTCCCATAGGGTTCAGTGTTAATCACTGAGACTCCCACAGGGTTCAGTGTTAATCAGTGAGACTCCCTTAGGGTTCAGTGTTAATCAGTGAGACTCCCTCAGGGTTCAGTGTTAATCAGTGAGACTCCCATAGGGTTAAGTGTTAATCAGTGAGACTCCCATGGGGTTCAGTGTTAATCAGTGAGACTCCCATAGGGTTAAGTGTTAATCAGTGAGACTCCCATGTGGTTCAGTGTTAATCAGTGAGACTCCCATAGGCTTCAGTGGTAATCAGTGAGACTCCCACAGGGTTCAGTGTTAATCAGTGAGACTACCACAGGGTTCAGGGTTAATCAGTGAGACTCACACAGGGTTCAGTGTTAATCAGTAAGACTCCCATAGGGTTCAGTGTTAATCAGTGAGACTCCCTCAGGGTTCAGTGTTAATCAGTGAGACTCCCATAGGGTTAAGTGTTAATCAGTGAGACTCCCATGGGGTTCAGTGTTAATCAGTGAGACTCCCATAGGCTTCAGTGTTAATCAGTGAGACTCCCACAAGGTTCAGTGTTAATCAGGGAGACTCCCACAGGGTTCAGTGTTAATCAATGAGACTCCCATAGGGTTCAGTGTTAATCAGTGAGACTCCCACAGGTTTCAGTGTTAATCAGTGAGACTCCCTCAGGGTTCAGTGTTAATCAGTGAGACTCCCTCAGGGTTCATGTGTTAATCACTGAGACGCCCACAGGGTTCAGTGTTAATCAGTGAGACTCCCACAGGATTCAGTGTTAATCAGTGAGACTCCCTCAGGGTTTAGTGTTAATCACTGAGACTCCCACAGGGTTCAGTGTTAATCAGTGAGACTCCCATAGGGTTCAGTGTTAATCAGTGAGACTCCCACAGGGTTCAGTGTTAATCAGTGAGACTCCCATAGGGTTCAGTGTTAATCAGTGAGACTCCCACAGGTTTCAGTGTTAATCAGTGAGACTCCAATAGGGTTAAGTGTTAATCAATGAGACTCCCACAGGGTTCAGTTTTAATTAGTAAGACTCCCATAGGGTTCAGTGTTAATTAGTGAGACTCCCACAGGGTTCAGTGTTAATCAAGTGACACTCCCACAGTGTTCAGTGTTAATCAATGAGACTCCCACAGGGTTCAGTGTTAATGAGTGAGACTCCCATAGTGTTCAGTGTTAATCAGTGAGACTCCCATAGGGTTCAGTGTTAATCAGTGAGACTCCCATAGGGTTCAGTGTTAATCAGTGAGACTCCCACAGGGTTCAGTGTTAATCAGTGAGACTCCCATAGGGTTCAGTGTTAATCAGTGAGACTCCCATAGGGTTCAGTGTAAATCAGTGAGACTCCCACAGGGTTCATGTGTTAATCAGTGAGACTCCCATAGGGTTCAGTGTTTATCAATGAGACTCCCATAGGGTTCAGTGTTAATCAGTGAGACTCCCATAGGGTTCAGTGTTAATCAAGTGACACTCCCACAGTGTTCAGTGTTAATCAATGAGACTCCCACAGGGTTCAGTGTTAATGAGTGAGACTCCCACAGGTTTCAGTGTTAATCAGTGAGACTCCCACAGGGTTCAGTGTTAATGAGTGAGACTCCCATAGGGTTCAGTGTTAATCAGTGAGACTCCCATAGGGTTCAGTGTTAATCAGTGAGACTCCCATAGGGTTCAGTGTAAATCAGTGAGACTCCCACAGGGTTCATGTGTTAATCAGTGAGACTCCCATAGGGTTCAGTGTTTATCAATGAGACTCCCATAGGGTTCAGTGTTAATCAGTGAGACTCCCACAGGTTTCAGTGTTAATCAGTGAGACTCCCTCAGGGTTCAGTGTTAATCAGTGAGACTCCCTCAGGGTTCATGTGTTAATCAGTGAGACTCCCATAGGGTTCATTGTTAATCAGTGAGACTCCCACAGGATTCAGTGTTAATCAGTAAGACTCCCATAGGGTTCAGTGTTAATCAGTGAGACTCCCATAGGGTTCAGTGTTAATCAGTGAGACTCCCACAGGGTTCAGTGTTAATCAAGTGACACTCCCACAGTGTTCAGTGTTAATCAATGAGACTCCCACAGGGTTCAGTGTTAATGAGTGAGACTCCCATAGGGTTCAGTGTTAATCAGTGAGACTCCCATAGGGTTCCGTGTTAATCAGTGAGACTCCCATAGGGTTCAGTGTAAATCAGTGAGACTCCCACAGGGTTCATGTGTTAATCAGTGAGACTCCCATAGGGTTCAGTGTTAATCAATGAGACTCCCATAGGGTTCAGTGTTAATCAGTGAGACTCCCACAGGTTTCAGTGTTAATCAGTGAGACTCCCTCAGGGTTCAGTGTTAATCAGTCAGACTCCCTCAGGGTTCATGTGTTAATCAGTGAGACTCCCATAGGGTTCATTGTTAATCAAGTGAGACTCCCACAGGATTCAGTGTTAATCATTGAGACTCCAACAGTGTTCGGTGTTAATCAGTGAGACTCCCACACTGTTCAGTGTTAATCAGTGAGACTCCCTCAGGGTTCAGTGTTAATCACTGAGACTCCCACAGGGTTCAGTGTTAATCAGTGAGTCTCCCATAAGGTTCAGTGTTAATGAGTGAGAATCCCATAGAGTTCAGTGTTAATCAGTGAGACTCCCACAGGGTTCAGTGTTAATCAGTGAGACTCCCATAGGGTTCAGTGTTAATCAGTGAGACTCCCATAGGGTTCAGTGTTAATCAGTGAGACTCCCACAGGGTTCAGTGTTAATCAAGTGACACTCCCACAGTGTTCAGTGTTAATCAGTGAGACTCCCACAGGGTTCAGTGTTAATGAGTGAGACTCCCATAGGGTTAAGTGTTAATCAGTGAGACTCCCATAGGGTTCAGTGTTAATCAGTGAGACTCCCATAGGTTTCAGTGTTAATCAGTGAGACTCCCATAGGGTTCAGTGTAAATCAGTGAGACTCCCACAGTGTTCATGTGTTAATCAGTGAGACTCCCATAGGGTATAGTGTTAATCAATGTGACTCCCATAGGGTTCAGTGTTAATCAGTGAGACTCCCACAGGTTTCAGTGTTAATCAGTGAGACTCCCACCGGTTTCAGTGTTAATCAGTGAGACTCCAATAGGGTTAAGTGTTAATCAGTGAGACCCCATAGGGTTCAGTGTTAATCAGTGAGACTCCCTTAGGGTTTCAGTGTTAATCAGTACGACTCCAATAGGGTTAAGTGTTAATCAGTGAGACTCCCACAGGGTTCAGTGTTCATCAGTGAGACTCCCTTAAGGTTCAGTTTTAATCAGTGAGACTCCCTCAGGGTTCAGTGTTAATCAGTGAGACTCCCATGGGGTTCAGTGTTAATCAGTGAGACTCCCATAGGCATCAGTGTTAATCAGTGAGACTCCCACAGGGTTCAGTGTTAATCAGTCAGACTCCCACAGGGTTCAGTGTTAAACAGTGAGACTCCCACAGGGTTCACTGTTAATCAGTGAGACTCCCATAGGGTTCAGTGTTAATCAGTGAGAATCCCACAGGGTTCAGTGTTTATCAGTGAGACTCCCATAGGGTTCAGTGTTAATCAGTGAGTCCCCCACAAGGTTCAGTGTTAATCAGTGAGACTCCGACAGGGTTCAGTGTTAATCAGTGAGACTCCCACAGGGTTCAGTGTTAATCAGTGAGACTGCCATAGGTGTCAGTGTTAATCAGTGAGAATCCCATAGGGTTCAGTGTTAATCAGTGAGACTCCCACAGGGTTCAGTGTTAATCAGTGAGACTCCCATAGGGTTCAGTGTTAATCACTGAGACTCCCACAGGGTTCAGTGTTAATCAGTGAGACTCCCTTAGGGTTCAGTGTTAATCAGTGAGACTCCCTCAGGGTTCAGTGTTAATCAGTGAGACTCCCATAGGGTTAAGTGTTAATCAGTGAGACTCCCATGGGGTTCAGTGTTAATCAGTGAGACTCCCATAGGGTTAAGTGTTAATCAGTGAGACTCCCATGTGGTTCAGTGTTAATCAGTGAGACTCCCATAGGCTTCAGTGGTAATCAGTGAGACTCCCACAGGGTTCAGTGTTAATCAGTGAGACTACCACAGGGTTCAGGGTTAATCAGTGAGACTCACACAGGGTTCAGTGTTAATCAGTAAGACTCCCATAGGGTTCAGTGTTAATCAGTGAGACTCCCTCAGGGTTCAGTGTTAATCAGTGAGACTCCCATAGGGTTAAGTGTTAATCAGTGAGACTCCCATGGGGTTCAGTGTTAATCAGTGAGACTCCCATAGGCTTCAGTGTTAATCAGTGAGACTCCCACAAGGTTCAGTGTTAATCAGGGAGACTCCCACAGGGTTCAGTGTTAATCAATGAGACTCCCATAGGGTTCAGTGTTAATCAGTGAGACTCCCACAGGTTTCAGTGTTAATCAGTGAGACTCCCTCAGGGTTCAGTGTTAATCAGTGAGACTCCCTCAGGGTTCATGTGTTAATCACTGAGACGCCCACAGGGTTCAGTGTTAATCAGTGAGACTCCCACAGGATTCAGTGTTAATCAGTGAGACTCCCTCAGGGTTCAGTGTTAATCACTGAGACTCCCACAGGGTTCAGTGTTAATCAGTGAGACTCCCATAGGGTTCAGTGTTAATCAGTGAGACTCCCACAGGGTTCAGTGTTAATCAGTGAGACTCCCATAGGGTTCAGTGTTAATCAGTGAGACTCCCACAGGTTTCAGTGTTAATCAGTGAGACTCCAATAGGGTTAAGTGTTAATCAATGAGACTCCCACAGGGTTCAGTTTTAATCAGTAAGACTCCCATAGGGTTCAGTGTTAATTAGTGAGACTCCCACAGGGTTCAGTGTTAATCAAGTGACACTCCCACAGTGTTCAGTGTTAATCAATGAGACTCCCACAGGGTTCAGTGTTAATGAGTGAGACTCCCATAGTGTTCAGTGTTAATCAGTGAGACTCCCATAGGGTTCAGTGTTAATCAGTGAGACTCCCATAGGGTTCAGTGTTAATCAGTGAGACTCCCACAGGGTTCAGTGTTAATCAGTGAGACTCCCATAGGGTTCAGTGTTAATCAGTGAGACTCCCATAGGGTTCAGTGTTAATCAAGTGACACTCCCACAGTGTTCAGTGTTAATCAATGAGACTCCCACAGGGTTCAGTGTTAATGAGTGAGACTCCCATAGGGTTCAGTGTTAATCAGTGAGACTCCCATAGGGTTCCGTGTTAATCAGTGAGACTCCCATAGGGTTCAGTGTAAATCAGTGAGACTCCCACAGGGTTCATGTGTTAATCAGTGAGACTCCCATAGGGTTCAGTGTTAATCAATGAGACTCCCATAGGGTTCAGTGTTAATCAGTGAGACTCCCACAGGTTTCAGTGTTAATCAGTGAGACTCCCTCAGGGTTCAGTGTTAATCAGTCAGACTCCCTCAGGGTTCATGTGTTAATCAGTGAGACTCCCATAGGGTTCATTGTTAATCAAGTGAGACTCCCACAGGATTCAGTGTTAATCATTGAGACTCCAACAGTGTTCGGTGTTAATCAGTGAGACTCCCACACTGTTCAGTGTTAATCAGTGAGACTCCCTCAGGGTTCAGTGTTAATCACTGAGACTCCCACAGGGTTCAGTGTTAATCAGTGAGTCTCCCATAAGGTTCAGTGTTAATGAGTGAGAATCCCATAGAGTTCAGTGTTAATCAGTGAGACTCCCACAGGGTACAGTGTTAATCAGTGAGACTCCCATAGGGTTCAGTGTTAATCAGTGAGACTCCCATAGGTTTCAGTGTTAATCAGTGAGACTCCCATAGGGTTCAGTGTAAATCAGTGAGACTCCCACAGTGTTCATGTGTTAATCAGTGAGACTCCCATAGGGTATAGTGTTAATCAATGTGACTCCCATAGGGTTCAGTGTTAATCAGTGAGACTCCCACAGGTTTCAGTGTTAATCAGTGAGACTCCCACCGGTTTCAGTGTTAATCAGTGAGACTCCAATAGGGTTAAGTGTTAATCAGTGAGACCCCATAGGGTCCAGTATTAATCAGTGAGACTCCCTTAGGGTTTCAGTGTTAATCAGTACGACTCCAATAGGGTTAAGTGTTAATCAGTGAGACTCCCACAGGGTTCAGTGTTCATCAGTGAGACTCCCTTAAGGTTCAGTTTTAATCAGTGAGACTCCCTCAGGGTTCAGTGTTAATCAGTGAGACTCCCATGGGGTTCAGTGTTAATCAGTGAGACTCCCATAGGCATCAGTGTTAATCAGTGAGACTCCCACAGGGTTCAGTGTTAATCAGTCAGACTCCCACAGGGTTCAGTGTTAAACAGTGAGACTCCCACAGGGTTCACTGTTAATCAGTGAGACTCCCATAGGGTTCAGTGTTAATCAGTGAGAATCCCACAGGGTTCAGTGTTTATCAGTGAGACTCCCATAGGGTTCAGTGTTAATCAGTGAGTCCCCCACAAGGTTCAGTGTTAATCAGTGAGACTCCGACAGGGTTCAGTGTTAATCAGTGAGACTCCCACAGGGTTCAGTGTTAATCAGTGAGACTGCCATAGGTGTCAGTGTTAATCAGTGAGAATCCCATAGGGTTCAGTGTTAATCAGTGAGACTCCCACAGGGTTCAGTGTTAATCAGTGAGACTCCCATAGGGTTCAGTGTTAATCACTGAGACTCCCACAGGGTTCAGTGTTAATCAGTGAGACTCCCTTAGGGTTCAGTGTTAATCAGTGAGACTCCCTCAGGGTTCAGTGTTAATCAGTGAGACTCCCATAGGGTTAAGTGTTAATCAGTGAGACTCCCATGGGGTTCAGTGTTAATCAGTGAGACTCCCATAGGGTTAAGTGTTAATCAGTGAGACTCCCATGTGGTTCAGTGTTAATCAGTGAGACTCCCATAGGCTTCAGTGGTAATCAGTGAGACTCCCACAGGGTTCAGTGTTAATCAGTGAGACTACCACAGGGTTCAGGGTTAATCAGTGAGACTCACACAGGGTTCAGTGTTAATCAGTAAGACTCCCATAGGGTTCAGTGTTAATCAGTGAGACTCCCTCAGGGTTCAGTGTTAATCAGTGAGACTCCCATAGGGTTAAGTGTTAATCAGTGAGACTCCCATGGGGTTCAGTGTTAATCAGTGAGACTCCCATAGGCTTCAGTGTTAATCAGTGAGACTCCCACAAGGTTCAGTGTTAATCAGGGAGACTCCCACAGGGTTCAGTGTTAATCAATGAGACTCCCATAGGGTTCAGTGTTAATCAGTGAGACTCCCACAGGTTTCAGTGTTAATCAGTGAGACTCCCTCAGGGTTCAGTGTTAATCAGTGAGACTCCCTCAGGGTTCATGTGTTAATCACTGAGACGCCCACAGGGTTCAGTGTTAATCAGTGAGACTCCCACAGGATTCAGTGTTAATCAGTGAGACTCCCTCAGGGTTCAGTGTTAATCACTGAGACTCCCACAGGGTTCAGTGTTAATCAGTGAGACTCCCATAGGGTTCAGTGTTAATCAGTGAGACTCCCACAGGGTTCAGTGTTAATCAGTGAGACTCCCATAGGGTTCAGTGTTAATCAGTGAGACTCCCACAGGTTTCAGTGTTAATCAGTGAGACTCCAATAGGGTTAAGTGTTAATCAATGAGACTCCCACAGGGTTCAGTTTTAATCAGTAAGACTCCCATAGGGTTCAGTGTTAATTAGTGAGACTCCCACAGGGTTCAGTGTTAATCAAGTGACACTCCCACAGTGTTCAGTGTTAATCAATGAGACTCCCACAGGGTTCAGTGTTAATGAGTGAGACTCCCATAGTGTTCAGTGTTAATCAGTGAGACTCCCATAGGGTTCAGTGTTAATCAGTGAGACTCCCATAGGGTTCAGTGTTAATCAGTGAGACTCCCACAGGGTTCAGTGTTAATCAGTGAGACTCCCATAGGGTTCAGTGTTAATCAGTGAGACTCCCATAGGGTTCAGTGTTAATCAAGTGACACTCCCACAGTGTTCAGTGTTAATCAATGAGACTCCCACAGGGTTCAGTGTTAATGAGTGAGACTCCCACAGGTTTCAGTGTTAATCAGTGAGACTCCCTCAGGGTTCAGTGTTAATCAGTGAGACTCCCTCAGGGTTCATGTGTTAATCAGTGAGACTCCCATAGGGTTCATTGTTAATCAAGTGAGACTCCCACAGGATTCAGTGTTAATCAGTGAGACTCCCTCAGGGTTCAGTGTTAATCACTGAGACGCCCACAGGGTTCAGTGTTAATCAGTGAGACTCCCATAGGGTTCAGTGTTAATCAGTGAGACTCCCATAGGGTTCAGTGTTAATCAGTGAGACTCCCACAGGTTTCAGTGTTAATCAGTGAGACTCCAATAGGGTTAAGTGTTAATCAGTGAGACTCCCATAGGGTTCAGTGTTAATCAGTGAGACTCCCTTAGGGTTTCAGTGTTAATCAGTGAGGCTCCAATAGGGTTAAGTGTTAATCAGTGAGACTCCCACAGGGTTCAGTGTTAATCAGTGAGACTCCCATAGGGTTCAGTGTTAATCAGTGAGACTCCCACAGGTTTCAGTGTTAATCAATGAGACTCCCACAGGTTTCAGTGTTAATCAATGAGACTCCCACAGGGTTCAGTTTTAATCAGTAAGACTCCCATAGGGTTCAGTGTTAATTAGTGAGACTCCCACAGGGTTCAGTGTTAATCAAGTGACACTCCCACAGTGTTCAGTGTTAATCAATGAGACTCCCACAGGGTTCAGTGTTAATGAGTGAGACTCCCATAGGGTTCATTTTTAATCAGTGAGACTCCCATAGGGTTCAGTGTTAATCAGTGAGACTCCCATAGGGTTCAGTGTAAATCAGTGAGACTCCCACAGTGTGCATGTGTTAATCAGTGAGACTCCCATAGGGTTCAGTGTTAATCAATGAGACTCCCATAGGGTTCAGTGTTAATCAGTGAGACTCCCACAGGTTTCAGTGTTAATCAGTGAGACTCCCTCAGGGTTCAGTGTTAATCAGTGAGACTCCCTCAGGGTTCATGTGTTAATCAGTGAGACTCCCATAGGGTTCATTGTTAATCAGTGAGACTCCCACAGGATTCAGTGTTAATCAGTAAGACTCCCATAGGGTTCAGTGTTAATCAGTGAGACTCCCATAGGGTTCAGTGTTAATCAGTGAGACTCCCACAGGGTTCAGTGTTAATCAAGTGACACTCCCACAGTGTTCAGTGTTAATCAATGAGACTCCCACAGGGTTCAGTGTTAATGAGTGAGACTCCCATAGGGTTCCGTGTTAATCAGTGAGACTCCCATAGGGTTCAGTGTTAATCACTGAGACTCCCACAGGGTTCAGTGTTAATCAGTGAGTCTCCCATAAGGTTCAGTGTTAATGAGTGAGAATCCCATAGAGTTCAGTGTTAATCAGTGAGACTCCCACAGGGTTCAGTGTTAATCAGTGAGACTCCCATAGGGTTCAGTGTTAATCAGTGAGACTCCCATAGGGTTCAGTGTTAATCAGTGAGACTCCCACAGGGTTCAGTGTTAATCAAGTGACACTCCCACAGTGTTCAGTGTTAATCAGTGAGACTCCCACAGGGTTCAGTGTTAATGAGTGAGACTCCCATAGGGTTAAGTGTTAATCAGTGAGACTCCCATAGGGTTCAGTGTTAATCAGTGAGACTCCCATAGGTTTCAGTGTTAATCAGTGAGACTCCCATAGGGTTCAGTGTAAATCAGTGAGACTCCCACAGTGTTCATGTGTTAATCAGTGAGACTCCCATAGGGTATAGTGTTAATCAATGTGACTCCCATAGGGTTCAGTGTTAATCAGTGAGACTCCCACAGGTTTCAGTGTTAATCAGTGAGACTCCCACCGGTTTCAGTGTTAATCAGTGAGACTCCAATAGGGTTAAGTGTTAATCAGTGAGACCCCATAGGGTTCAGTATTAATCAGTGAGACTCCCTTAGGGTTTCAGTGTTAATCAGTACGACTCCAATAGGGTTAAGTGTTAATCAGTGAGACTCCCACAGGGTTCAGTGTTCATCAGTGAGACTCCCTTAAGGTTCAGTTTTAATCAGTGAGACTCCCTCAGGGTTCAGTGTTAATCAGTGAGACTCCCATGGGGTTCAGTGTTAATCAGTGAGACTCCCATAGGCATCAGTGTTAATCAGTGAGACTCCCACAGGGTTCAGTGTTAATCAGTCAGACTCCCACAGGGTTCAGTGTTAAACAGTGAGACTCCCACAGGGTTCACTGTTAATCAGTGAGACTCCCATAGGGTTCAGTGTTAATCAGTGAGAATCCCACAGGGTTCAGTGTTTATCAGTGAGACTCCCATAGGGTTCAGTGTTAATCAGTGAGTCCCCCACAAGGTTCAGTGTTAATCAGTGAGACTCCGACAGGGTTCAGTGTTAATCAGTGAGACTCCCACAGGGTTCAGTGTTAATCAGTGAGACTGCCATAGGTGTCAGTGTTAATCAGTGAGAATCCCATAGGGTTCAGTGTTAATCAGTGAGACTCCCACAGGGTTCAGTGTTAATCAGTGAGACTCCCATAGGGTTCAGTGTTAATCACTGAGACTCCCACAGGGTTCAGTGTTAATCAGTGAGACTCCCTTAGGGTTCAGTGTTAATCAGTGAGACTCCCTCAGGGTTCAGTGTTAATCAGTGAGACTCCCATAGGGTTAAGTGTTAATCAGTGAGACTCCCATGGGGTTCAGTGTTAATCAGTGAGACTCCCATAGGGTTAAGTGTTAATCAGTGAGACTCCCATGTGGTTCAGTGTTAATCAGTGAGACTCCCATAGGCTTCAGTGGTAATCAGTGAGACTCCCACAGGGTTCAGTGTTAATCAGTGAGACTACCACAGGGTTCAGGGTTAATCAGTGAGACTCACACAGGGTTCAGTGTTAATCAGTAAGACTCCCATAGGGTTCAGTGTTAATCAGTGAGACTCCCTCAGGGTTCAGTGTTAATCAGTGAGACTCCCATAGGGTTAAGTGTTAATCAGTGAGACTCCCATGGGGTTCAGTGTTAATCAGTGAGACTCCCATAGGCTTCAGTGTTAATCAGTGAGACTCCCACAAGGTTCAGTGTTAATCAGGGAGACTCCCACAGGGTTCAGTGTTAATCAATGAGACTCCCATAGGGTTCAGTGTTAATCAGTGAGACTCCCACAGGTTTCAGTGTTAATCAGTGAGACTCCCTCAGGGTTCAGTGTTAATCAGTGAGACTCCCTCAGGGTTCATGTGTTAATCACTGAGACGCCCACAGGGTTCAGTGTTAATCAGTGAGACTCCCACAGGATTCAGTGTTAATCAGTGAGACTCCCTCAGGGTTCAGTGTTAATCACTGAGACTCCCACAGGGTTCAGTGTTAATCAGTGAGACTCCCATAGGGTTCAGTGTTAATCAGTGAGACTCCCACAGGGTTCAGTGTTAATCAGTGAGACTCCCATAGGGTTCAGTGTTAATCAGTGAGACTCCCACAGGTTTCAGTGTTAATCAGTGAGACTCCAATAGGGTTAAGTGTTAATCAATGAGACTCCCACAGGGTTCAGTTTTAATCAGTAAGACTCCCATAGGGTTCAGTGTTAATTAGTGAGACTCCCACAGGGTTCAGTGTTAATCAAGTGACACTCCCACAGTGTTCAGTGTTAATCAATGAGACTCCCACAGGGTTCAGTGTTAATGAGTGAGACTCCCATAGTGTTCAGTGTTAATCAGTGAGACTCCCATAGGGTTCAGTGTTAATCAGTGAGACTCCCATAGGGTTCAGTGTTAATCAGTGAGACTCCCACAGGGTTCAGTGTTAATCAGTGAGACTCCCATAGGGTTCAGTGTTAATCAGTGAGACTCCCATAGGGTTCAGTGTTAATCAAGTGACACTCCCACAGTGTTCAGTGTTAATCAATGAGACTCCCACAGGGTTCAGTGTTAATGAGTGAGACTCCCACAGGTTTCAGTGTTAATCAGTGAGACTCCCTCAGGGTTCAGTGTTAATCAGTGAGACTCCCTCAGGGTTCATGTGTTAATCAGTGAGACTCCCATAGGGTTCATTGTTAATCAAGTGAGACTCCCACAGGATTCAGTGTTAATCAGTGAGACTCCCTCAGGGTTCAGTGTTAATCACTGAGACGCCCACAGGGTTCAGTGTTAATCAGTGAGACTCCCATAGGGTTCAGTGTTAATCAGTGAGACTCCCATAGGGTTCAGTGTTAATCAGTGAGACTCCCACAGGTTTCAGTGTTAATCAGTGAGACTCCAATAGGGTTAAGTGTTAATCAGTGAGACTCCCATAGGGTTCAGTGTTAATCAGTGAGACTCCCTTAGGGTTTCAGTGTTAATCAGTGAGGCTCCAATAGGGTTAAGTGTTAATCAGTGAGACTCCCACAGGGTTCAGTGTTAATCAGTGAGACTCCCATAGGGTTCAGTGTTAATCAGTGAGACTCCCACAGGTTTCAGTGTTAATCAATGAGACTCCCACAGGTTTCAGTGTTAATCAATGAGACTCCCACAGGGTTCAGTTTTAATCAGTAAGACTCCCATAGGGTTCAGTGTTAATTAGTGAGACTCCCACAGGGTTCAGTGTTAATCAAGTGACACTCCCACAGTGTTCAGTGTTAATCAATGAGACTCCCACAGGGTTCAGTGTTAATGAGTGAGACTCCCATAGGGTTCATTTTTAATCAGTGAGACTCCCATAGGGTTCAGTGTTAATCAGTGAGACTCCCATAGGGTTCAGTGTAAATCAGTGAGACTCCCACAGTGTGCATGTGTTAATCAGTGAGACTCCCATAGGGTTCAGTGTTAATCAATGAGACTCCCATAGGGTTCAGTGTTAATCAGTGAGACTCCCACAGGTTTCAGTGTTAATCAGTGAGACTCCCTCAGGGTTCAGTGTTAATCAGTGAGACTCCCTCAGGGTTCATGTGTTAATCAGTGAGACTCCCATAGGGTTCATTGTTAATCAGTGAGACTCCCACAGGATTCAGTGTTAATCAGTAAGACTCCCATAGGGTTCAGTGTTAATCAGTGAGACTCCCATAGGGTTCAGTGTTAATCAGTGAGACTCCCACAGGGTTCAGTGTTAATCAAGTGACACTCCCACAGTGTTCAGTGTTAATCAATGAGACTCCCACAGGGTTCAGTGTTAATGAGTGAGACTCCCATAGGGTTCAGTGTTAATCAGTGAGACTCCCATAGGGTTCAGTGTTAATCAGTGAGACTCCCATAGGGTTCAGTGTAAATCAGTGAGACTCCCACAGGGTTCATGTGTTAATCAGTGAGACTCCCATAGGGTTCAGTGTTAATCAATGAGACTCCTATAGGGTTCAGTGTTAATCAGTGAGGCTCCCACAGGTTTCAGTGTTAATCAGTGAGACTCCCTCAGGGTTCAGTGTTAATCAGTGAGACTCCCTCAGGGTTCATGTGTTAATCAGTGAGACTCCCATAGGGTTCATTGTTAATCAAGTGAGACTCCCACAGGATTCAGTGTTAATCATTGAGACTCCCACAGTGTTCGGTGTTAATCAGTGAGACTCCCACACTGTTCAGTGTTAATCAGTGAGACTCCCTCAGGGTTCAGTGTTAATCACTGAGACTCCCACAGGGTTCAGTGTTAATCAGTGAGACTCCCATAGGGTTCAGTGTTAATGAGTGAGAATCCCATAGAGTTCAGTGTTAATCAGTGAGACTCCCACAGGGTTCAGTGTTAATCAGTGAGACTCCCATAGGGTTCAGTGTTAATCAGTGAGACTCCCATAGGGTTCAGTGTTAATCAGTGAGACTCCCACAGGGTTCAGTGTTAATCAAGTGACACTCCCACAGTGTTCAGTGTTAATCAGTGAGACTCCCACAGGGTTCAGTGTTAATGAGTGAGACTCCCATAGGGTTAAGTGTTAATCAGTGAGACTCCCATAGGGTTCAGTGTTAATCAGTGAGACTCCCATAGGTTTCAGTGTTAATCAGTGAGACTCCCATAGGGTTCAGTGTAAATCAGTGAGACTCCCACAGTGTTCATGTGTTAATCAGTGAGACTCCCATAGGGTTCAGTGTTAATCAATGAGACTCCCATAGGGTTCAGTGTTAATCAGTGAGACTCCCACACGTTTCAGTGTTAATCAGTGAGACTCCCACAAGGTTCAGTGTTAATCAGTGAGACTCCCTCAGGGTTCATGTGTTAATCAGTGAGACTCCCATAGGGTTCATTGTTAATCAGTGAGACTCCCACAGGATTCAGTGTTAATCATTGAGACTCCCACAGTGTTCGGTGTTAATCAGTGAGACTCCCACACTGTTCAGTGTTAATCAGTGAGACTCCTTCAGGGTTCAGTGTTAATCAGTGAGACTCCCATAGGGTTCAGTGTTAATCAGTGAGAATCCCATAGAGTTCAGTGTTAATCAGTGAGACTCCCACAGGGTTCAGTGTTAATCAGTGAGACTCCCATAGGGTTCAGTGTTAATCAGTGAGGCTCCCACCGGTTTCAGTGTTAATCAGTGAGACTCCAATAGGGTTAAGTGTTAATCAGTGAGACCCCCATAGGGTTCAGTGTTAATCAGTGAGACTCCCTTAGGGTGTCAGTGTTAATCAGTACGACTCCAATAGGGTTAAGTGTTAATCAGTGAGACTCCCACAGGGTTCAGTGTTAATCAGTGAGACTCCCTTAGGGTTCAGTTTTAATCAGTGAGACTCCCTCAGGGTTCAGTGTTAATCAGTGAGACTCCCATGGGGTTCAGTGTTAATCAGTGAGACTCCCATAGGCTTCAGTGTTAATCAGTGAGACTCCCACAGGGTTCAGTGTTAATCAGTCAGACTCCCACAGGGTTCAGTGTTAAACAGTGAGACTCCCACAGGGTTCACTGTTAATCAGTGAGACTCCCATAGGGTTCAGTGTTAATCAGTGAGAATCCCACAGGGTACAGTGTTTATCAGTGAGACTCCCATAGGGTTCAGTGTTAATCAGTGAGTCCCCCACAAGGTTCAGTGTTAATCAGTGAGACTCCCACAGGGTTCAGTGTTAATCAGTGAGACTCCCACAGGGTTCAGTGTTAATCAGTGAGACTGCCATAGGTTTCAGTGTTAATCAGTGAGAATCCCATAGGGTTCAGTGTTAATCAGTGAGACTCCCACAGGGTTCAGTGTTAATCAGTGAGACTCCCATAGGGTTCAGTGTTAATCACTGAGACTCCAACAGGTTTCAGTGTTAGTCAGTGAGACTCCAATAGGGTTAAGTGTTAATCAGTGAGACTCCCACAGGGTTCAGTGTTAATCAGTGAGACTCCCATAGGGTTAAGTGTTAATCAGTGAGACTCCCATGGGGTTCAGTGTTAATCAGTGAGACTCCCATAGGGTAAGTGTTAATCAGTGAGACTCCCATGTGGTTCAGTGTTAATCAGTGAGACTCCCATAGGCTTCAGTGGTAATCAGTGAGACTCCCACAGGGTTCAGTGTTAATCAGTGAGACTACCACAGGGTTCAGGGTTAATCAGTGAGACTCACACAGGGTTCAGTGTTAATCAGTAAGACTCCCATAGGGTTCAGTGTTAATCAGTGAGACTCCCTCAGGGTTCAGTGTTAATCAGTGAGACTCCCATAGGGTTAAGTGTTAATCAGTGAGACTCCCATGGGGTTCAGTGTTAATCAGTGAGACTCCCATAGGCTTCAGTGTTATTCAGTGAGACTCCCACAAGGTTCAGTGTTAATCAGGGAGACTCCCACAGGGTTCAGTGTTAATCAATGAGACTCCCATAGGGTTCAGTGTTAATCAGTGAGACTCCCACAGGTTTCAGTGTTAATCAGTGAGACTCCCTCAGGGTTCAGTGTTAATCAGTGAGACTCCCATAGGGTTCATTGTTAATCAAGTGAGACTCCCACAGGATTCAGTGTTAATCAGTGAGACTCCCTCAGGGTTCAGTGTTAATCACTGAGACTCCCACAGGGTTCAGTGTTAATCAGTGAGACTCCCATAGGGTTCAGTGTTAATCAGTGAGACTCCCACAGGGTTCAGTGTTAATCAGTGAGACTCCCATAGGGTTCAGTGTTAATCAGTGAGACTCCCACAGGTTTCAGTGTTAATCAGTGAGACTCCAATAGGGTTAAGTGTTAATCAGTGAGACTCCCATAGGGTTCAGTGTTAATCAGTGAGACTCCCTTAGGGTTTCAGTGTTAATCAGTGAGGCTCCAATAGGGTTAAGTGTTAATCAGTGAGACTCCCACAGGGTTAAGTGTTAATCAGTGAGACTCCCATAGGGTTCAGTGTTAATCAGTGAGACTCCCACAGGTTTCAGTGTTAATCAATGAGACTCCCACAGGTTTCAGTGTTAATCAATGAGACTCCCACAGGGTTCAGTTTTAATCAGTAAGACTCCCATAGGGTTCAGTGTTAATTAGTGAGACTCCCACAGGGTTCAGTGTTAATCAAGTGACACTCCCACAGTGTTCAGTGTTAATCAATGAGACTCCCACAGGGTTCAGTGTTAATGAGTGAGACTCCCATAGGGTTCAGTGTTAATCAGTGAGACTCCCATAGGGTTCAGTGTTAATCAGTGAGACTCCCATAGGGTTCAGTGTTAATCAAGTGACACTCCCACAGTGTTCAGTGTTAATCAATGAGACTCCCACAGGGTTCAGTGTTAATGAGTGAGACTCCCACAGGTTTCAGTGTTAATCAGTGAGACTCCCTCAGGGTTCAGTGTTAATCAGTGAGACTCCCTCAGGGTTCATGTGTTAATCAGTGAGACTCCCATAGGGTTCATTGTTAATCAAGTGAGACTCCCACAGGATTCAGTGTTAATCAGTGAGACTCCCTCAGGGTTCAGTGTTAATCATTGAGACGCCCACAGGGTTCAGTGTTAATCAGTGAGACTCCCATAGGGTTCAGTGTTAATCAGTGAGACTCCCATAGGGTTCAGTGTTAATCAGTGAGACTCCCACAGGTTTCAGTGTTAATCAGTGAGACTCCAATAGGGTTAAGTGTTAATCAGTGAGACTCCCATAGGGTTCAGTGTTAATCAGTGAGACTCCCTTAGGGTTTCAGTGTTAATCAGTGAGGCTCCAATAGGGTTAAGTGTTAATCAGTGAGACTCCCACAGGGTTCAGTGTTAATCAGTGAGACTCCCATAGGGTTCAGTGTTAATCAGTGAGACTCCCACAGGTTTCAGTGTTAATCAATGAGACTCCCACAGGTTTCAGTGTTAATCAATGAGACTCCCACAGGGTTCAGTTTTAATCAGTAAGACTCCCATAGGGTTCAGTGTTAATTAGTGAGACTCCCACAGGGTTCAGTGTTAATCAAGTGACACTCCCACAGTGTTCAGTGTTAATCAATGAGACTCCCACAGGGTTCAGTGTTAATGAGTGAGAATCCCATAGGGTTCAGTGTTAATCAGTGAGACTCCCATAGGGTTCAGTGTTAATCAGTGAGACTCCCATAGGGTTCAGTGTTAATCAAGTGACACTGCCACAGTGTTCAGTGTTAATCAATGAGACTCCCACAGGGTTCAGTGTTAATGAGTGAGACTCCCACAGGTTTCAGTGTTAATCAGTGAGACTCCCTCAGGGTTCAGTGTTAATCAGTGAGACTCCCTCAGGGTTCATGTGTTAATCAGTGAGACTCCCATAGGGTTCATTGTTAATCAAGTGAGACTCCCACAGGATTCAGTGTTAATCAGTGAGACTCCCTCAGGGTTCAGTGTTAATCACTGAGACGCCCACAGGGTTCAGTGTTGATCAGTGAGACTCCCATAGGGTTCAGTGTTAATCAGTGAGACTCCCATAGGGTTCAGTGTTAATCAGTGAGACTCCCACAGGTTTCAGTGTTAATCAGTGAGACTCCAATAGGGTTAAGTGTTAATCAGGGAGACTCCCACAGGGTTCAGTGTTAATCAATGAGACTCCCATAGGGTTCAGTGTTAATCAGTGAGACTCCCACAGGTTTCAGTATTAATCAGTGAGACTCCCTCAGGGTTCAGTGTTAATCAGTGAGACTCCCTCAGGGTTCATGTGTTAATCAGTGAGACTCCCATAGGGTTCATTGTTAATCAAGTGGGACTCCCACAGGATTCAGTGTTAATCAGTGAGACTCCCTCAGGGTTCAGTGTTAATCACAGAGACTCCCACAGGGTTCAGTGTTAATCAGTGAGACTCCCTCAGGGTTCAGTGTTAATCACTGAGACTCCCACAGGGTTCAGTGTTAATCAGTGAGACTCCCATAGGGTTCAGTGTTAATCAGTGAGACTCCCACAGGTTTCAGTGTTAATCAGTGAGACTCCAATAGGGTTAAGTGTTAATCAGTGAGACTCCCATAGGGTTCAGTGTTAATCAGTGAGACTCCCTTAGGGTTTCAGTGTTAATCAGTGAGGCTCCAATAGGGTTAAGTGTTAATCAGTGAGACTCCCACAGGGTTCAGTGTTAATCAGTGAGACTCCCATAGGGTTCAGTGTTAATCAGTGAGACTCCCACAGGTTTCAGTGTTAATCAATGAGACTCCCACAGGTTTCAGTGTTAATCAGTGAGACTCCCTCAGGGTTCAGTGTTAATCAGTGAGACTCCCTCAGGGTTCATGTGTTAATCAGTGAGACTCCCATAGGGTTCATTGTTAATCAAGTGAGACTCCCACAGGATTCAGTGTTAATCAGTGAGACTCCCTCAGGGTTCAGTGTTAATCACTGAGACGCCCACAGGGTTCAGTGTTAATCAGTGAGACTCCCATAGGGTTCAGTGTTAATCAGTGAGACTCCCATAGGGTTCAGTGTTAAACAGTGAGACTCCCACAGGTTTCAGTGTTAATCAGTGAGACTCCAATAGGGTTAAGTGTTAATCAGTGAGACTCCCATAGGGTTCAGTGTTAATCAGTGAGACTCCCTTAGGGTTTCAGTGTTAATCAGTGAGGCTCCAATAGGTTTAAGTGTTAATCAGTGAGACTCCCACAGGGTTCAGTGTTAATCAGTGAGACTCCCATAGGGTTCAGTGTTAATCAGTGAGACTCCCACAGGTTTCAGTGTTAATCAGTGAGACTCCCTCAGGGTTCAGTGTTAATCATTGAGACGCCCACAGGGTTCAGTGTTAATCAGTGAGACTCCCATAGGGTTCAGTGTTAATCAGTGAGACTCCCTTAGGCTTTCAGTGTTAATCAGTGAGGCTCCAATAGGTTTAAGTGTTAATCAGTGAGACTCCCACAGGGTTCAGTGTTAATCAGTGAGACTCCCATAGGGTTCAGTGTTAATCAGTGAGACTCCCACAGGTTTCAGTGTTAATCAGTGAGACTCCCTCAGGGTTCAGTGTTAATCATTGAGACGCCCACAGGGTTCAGTGTTAATCAGTGAGACTCCCATAGGGTTCAGTGTTAATCAGTGAGACTCCCATAGGGTTCAGTGTTAATCAGTGAGACTCCCACAGGTTTCAGTGTTAATCAGTGAGACTCCAATAGGGTTAAGTGTTAATCAGTGAGACTCCCATAGGGTTCAGTGTTAATCAGTGAGACTCCCTTAGGGTTTCAGTGTTAATCAGTGAGGCTCCAATAGGGTTAAGTGTTAATCAGTGAGACTCCCACAGGGTTCAGTGTTAATCAGTGAGACTCCCATAGGGTTCAGTGTTAATCAGTGAGACTCCCACAGGTTTCAGTGTTAATCAATGAGACTCCCACAGGTTTCAGTGTTAATCAATGAGACTCCCACAGGGTTCAGTTTTAATCAGTAAGACTCCCATAGGGTTCAGTGTTAATTAGTGAGACTCCCACAGGGTTCAGTGTTAATCAAGTGACACTCCCACAGTGTTCAGTGTTAATCAATGAGACTCCCACAGGGTTCAGTGTTAATGAGTGAGAATCCCATAGGGTTCAGTGTTAATCAGTGAGACTCCCATAGGGTTCAGTGTTAATCAGTGAGACTCCCATAGGGTTCAGTGTTAATCAAGTGACACTGCCACAGTGTTCAGTGTTAATCAATGAGACTCCCACAGGGTTCAGTGTTAATGAGTGAGACTCCCACAGGTTTCAGTGTTAATCAGTGAGACTCCCTCAGGGTTCAGTGTTAATCAGTGAGACTCCCTCAGGGTTCATGTGTTAATCAGTGAGACTCCCATAGGGTTCATTGTTAATCAAGTGAGACTCCCACAGGATTCAGTGTTAATCAGTGAGACTCCCTCAGGGTTCAGTGTTAATCACTGAGACGCCCACAGGGTTCAGTGTTGATCAGTGAGACTCCCATAGGGTTCAGTGTTAATCAGTGAGACTCCCATAGGGTTCAGTGTTAATCAGTGAGACTCCCACAGGTTTCAGTGTTAATCAGTGAGACTCCAATAGGGTTAAGTGTTAATCAGGGAGACTCCCACAGGGTTCAGTGTTAATCAATGAGACTCCCATAGGGTTCAGTGTTAATCAGTGAGACTCCCACAGGTTTCAGTATTAATCAGTGAGACTCCCTCAGGGTTCAGTGTTAATCAGTGAGACTCCCTCAGGGTTCATGTGTTAATCAGTGAGACTCCCATAGGGTTCATTGTTAATCAAGTGGGACTCCCACAGGATTCAGTGTTAATCAGTGAGACTCCCTCAGGGTTCAGTGTTAATCACAGAGACTCCCACAGGGTTCAGTGTTAATCAGTGAGACTCCCTCAGGGTTCAGTGTTAATCACTGAGACTCCCACAGGGTTCAGTGTTAATCAGTGAGACTCCCATAGGGTTCAGTGTTAATCAGTGAGACTCCCACAGGTTTCAGTGTTAATCAGTGAGACTCCAATAGGGTTAAGTGTTAATCAGTGAGACTCCCATAGGGTTCAGTGTTAATCAGTGAGACTCCCTTAGGGTTTCAGTGTTAATCAGTGAGGCTCCAATAGGGTTAAGTGTTAATCAGTGAGACTCCCACAGGGTTCAGTGTTAATCAGTGAGACTCCCATAGGGTTCAGTGTTAATCAGTGAGACTCCCACAGGTTTCAGTGTTAATCAATGAGACTCCCACAGGTTTCAGTGTTAATCAGTGAGACTCCCTCAGGGTTCAGTGTTAATCAGTGAGACTCCCTCAGGGTTCATGTGTTAATCAGTGAGACTCCCATAGGGTTCATTGTTAATCAAGTGAGACTCCCACAGGATTCAGTGTTAATCAGTGAGACTCCCTCAGGGTTCAGTGTTAATCACTGAGACGCCCACAGGGTTCAGTGTTAATCAGTGAGACTCCCATAGGGTTCAGTGTTAATCAGTGAGACTCCCATAGGGTTCAGTGTTAAACAGTGAGACTCCCACAGGTTTCAGTGTTAATCAGTGAGACTCCAATAGGGTTAAGTGTTAATCAGTGAGACTCCCATAGGGTTCAGTGTTAATCAGTGAGACTCCCTTAGGGTTTCAGTGTTAATCAGTGAGGCTCCAATAGGTTTAAGTGTTAATCAGTGAGACTCCCACAGGGTTCAGTGTTAATCAGTGAGACTCCCATAGGGTTCAGTGTTAATCAGTGAGACTCCCACAGGTTTCAGTGTTAATCAATGAGACTCCCACAGGTTTCAGTGTTAATCAATGAGACTCCCACAGGGTTCAGTTTTAATCAGTAAGACTCCCATAGGGTTCAGTGTTAATTAGTGAAACTCCCACAGGGTTCAGTGTTAATCAAGTGACACTCCCACAGTGTTCAGTGTTAATCAATGAGACTCCCACAGGGTTCAGTGTTAATGAGTGAGAATCCCATAGGGTTCAGTGTTAATCAGTGAGACTCCCATAGGGTTCAGTGTTAATCAGTGAGACTCCCATAGGGTTCAGTGTTAATCAAGTGACACTCCCACAGTGTTCAGTGTTAATCAATGAGACTCCCACAGGGTTCAGTGTTAATGAGTGAGACTCCCACAGGTTTCAGTGTTAATCAGTGAGACTCCCTCAGGGTTCAGTGTTAATCAGTGAGACTCCCTCAGGGTTCATGTGTTAATCAGTGAGACTCCCATAGGGTTCATTGTTAATCAAGTGAGACTCCCACAGGATTCAGTGTTAATCAGTGAGACTCCCTCAGGGTTCAGTGTTAATCACTGAGACGCCCACAGGGTTCAGTGTTGATCAGTGAGACTCCCATAGGGTTCAGTGTTAATCAGTGAGACTCCCATAGGGTTCAGTGTTAATCAGTGAGACTCCCACAGGTTTCAGTGTTAATCAGTGAGACTCCAATAGGGTTAAGTGTTAATCAGGGAGACTCCCACAGGGTTCAGTGTTAATCAATGAGACTCCCATAGGGTTCAGTGTTAATCAGTGAGACTCCCACAGGTTTCAGTGTTAATCAGTGAGACTCCCTCAGGGTTCAGTGTTAATCAGTGAGACTCCCTCAGGGTTCATGTGTTAATCAGTGAGACTCCCATAGGGTTCATTGTTAATCAAGTGAGACTCCCACAGGATTCAGTGTTAATCAGTGAGACTCCCTCAGGGTTCAGTGTTAATCACTGAGACTCCCACAGGGTTCAGTGTTAATCAGTGAGACTCCCATAGGGTTCAGTGTTAATCAGTGAGACTCCCACAGGGTTCAGTGTTAATCAGTGAGACTCCCATAGGGTTCAGTGTTAATCAGTGAGACTCCCACAGGTTTCAGTGTTAATCAGTGAGACTCCAATAGGGTTAAGTGTTAATCAGTGAGACTCCCATAGGGTTCAGTGTTAATCAGTGAGACTCCCTTAGGGTTTCAGTGTTAATCAGTGAGGCTCCAATAGGGTTAAGTGTTAATCAGTGAGACTCCCACAGGGTTCAGTGTTAATCAGTGAGACTCCCATAGGGTTCAGTGTTAATCAGTGAGACTCCCACAGGTTTCAGTGTTAATCAATGAGACTCCCACAGGTTTCAGTGTTAATCAATGAGACTCCCACAGGGTTCAGTTTTAATCAGTAAGACTCCCATAGGGTTCAGTGTTAATTAGTGAGACTCCCACAGGGTTCAGTGTTAATCAAGTGACACTCCCACAGTGTTCAGTGTTAATCAATGAGACTCCCACAGGGTTCAGTGTTAATGAGTGAGACTCCCATAGGGTTCAGTGTTAATCAGTGAGACTCCCATAGGGTTCAGTGTTAATCAGTGAGACTCCCATAGGGTTCAGTGTTAATCAAGTGACACTCCCACAGTGTTCAGTGTTAATCAATGAGACTCCCACAGGGTTCAGTGTTAATGAGTGAGACTCCCACAGGTTTCAGTGTTAATCAGTGAGACTCCCTCAGGGTTCAATGTTAATCAGTGAGACTCCCTCAGGGTTCATGTGTTAATCAGTGAGACTCCCATAGGGTTCATTGTTAATCAAGTGAGACTCCCACAGGATTCAGTGTTAATCAGTGAGACTCCCTCAGGGTTCAGTGTTAATCACTGAGACGCCCACAGGGTTCAGTGTTAATCAGTGAGACTCCCATAGGGTTCAGTGTTAATCAGTGAGACTCCCATAGGGTTCAGTGTTAATCAGTGAGACTCCCACAGGTTTCAGTGTTAATCAGTGAGACTCCAATAGGGTTAAGTGTTAATCAGTGAGAATCCCATAGGGTTCAGTGTTAATCAGTGAGACTCCCTTAGGGTTTCAGTGTTAATCAGTGAGGCTCCAATAGGGTTAAGTGTTAATCAGTGAGACTCCCACAGGGTTCAGTGTTAATCAGTGAGACTCCCATAGGGTTCAGTGTTAATCAGTGAGACTCCCACAGGTTTCAGTGTTAATCAATGAGACTCCCACAGGTTTCAGTGTTAATCAATGAGACTCCCACAGGGTTCAGTTTTAATCAGTAAGACTCCCATAGGGTTCAGTGTTAATTAGTGAGACTCCCACAGGGTTCAGTGTTAATCAAGTGACACTCCCACAGTGTTCAGTGTTAATCAATGAGACTCCCACAGGGTTCAGTGTTAATGAGTGAGACTCCCATAGGGTTCAGTGTTTAATCAGTGAGACTCCCATAGGGTTCAGTGTTAATCAGTGAGACTCCCATAGGGTTCAGTGTTAATCAAGTGACACTCCCACAGTGTTCAGTGTTAATCAATGAGACTCCCACAGGGTTCAGTGTTAATGAGTGAGACTCCCACAGGTTTCAGTGTTAATCAGTGAGACTCCCTCAGGGTTCAATGTTAATCAGTGAGACTCCCTCAGGGTTCATGTGTTAATCAGTGAGACTCCCATAGGGTTCATTGTTAATCAAGTGAGACTCCCACAGGATTCAGTGTTAATCAGTGAGACTCCCTCAGGGTTCAGTGTTAATCACTGAGACGCCCACAGGGTTCAGTGTTAATCAGTGAGACTCCCATAGGGTTCAGTGTTAATCAGTGAGACTCCCACAGGGTTCAGTGTTAATCAGTGAGACTCCCATAGGGTTCAGTGTTAATCAGTGAGACTCCCACAGGTTTCAGTGTTAATCAATGAGACTCCCACAGGTTTCAGTGTTAATCAATGAGACTCCCACAGGGTTCAGTTTTAATCAGTAAGACTCCCATAGGGTTCAGTGTTAATTAGTGAGACTCCCACAGGGTTCAGTGTTAATCAAGTGACACTCCCACAGTGTTCAGTGTTAATCAATGAGACTCCCACAGGGTTCAGTGTTAATGAGTGAGACTCCCATAGGGTTCAGTGTTTAATCAGTGAGACTCCCATAGGGTTCAGTGTTAATCAGTGAGACTCCCATAGGGTTCAGTGTTAATCAAGTGACACTCCCACAGTGTTCAGTGTTAATCAATGAGACTCCCACAGGGTTCAGTGTTAATGAGTGAGACTCCCACAGGTTTCAGTGTTAATCAGTGAGACTCCCTCAGGGTTCAATGTTAATCAGTGAGACTCCCTCAGGGTTCATGTGTTAATCAGTGAGACTCCCATAGGGTTCATTGTTAATCAAGTGAGACTCCCACAGGATTCAGTGTTAATCAGTGAGACTCCCTCAGGGTTCAGTGTTAATCACTGAGACGCCCACAGGGTTCAGTGTTAATCAGTGAGACTCCCATAGGGTTCAGTGTTAATCAGTGAGACTCCCATAGGGTTCAGTGTTAATCAGTGAGACTCCCACAGGTTTCAGTGTTAATCAGTGAGACTCCAATAGGGTTAAGTGTTAATCAGTGAGACTCCCATAGGGTTCAGTGTTAATCAGTGAGACTCCCTTAGGGTTTCAGTGTTAATCAGTGAGGCTCCAATAGGGTTAAGTGTTAATCAGTGAGACTCCCACAGGGTTCAGTGTTAATCAGTGAGACTCCCATAGGGTTCAGTGTTAATCAGTGAGACTCCCACAGGTTTCAGTGTTAATCAATGAGACTCCCACAGGTTTCAGTGTTAATCAATGAGACTCCCACAGGGTTCAGTTTTAATCAGTAAGACTCCCATAGGGTTCAGTGTTAATTAGTGAGACTCCCACAGGGTTCAGTGTTAATCAAGTGACACTCCCACAGTGTTCAGTGTTAATCAATGAGACTCCCACAGGGTTCAGTGTTAATGAGTGAGAATCCCATAGGGTTCAGTGTTAATCAGTGAGACTCCCATAGGGTTCAGTGTTAATCAGTGAGACTCCCATAGGGTTCAGTGTTAATCAAGTGACACTCCCACAGTGTTCAGTGTTAATCAATGAGACTCCCACAGGGTTCAGTGTTAATGAGTGAGACTCCCACAGGTTTCAGTGTTAATCAGTGAGACTCCCTCAGGGTTCAGTGTTAATCAGTGAGACTCCCTCAGGGTTCATGTGTTAATCAGTGAGACTCCCATAGGGTTCATTGTTAATCAAGTGAGACGCCCACAGGGTTCAGTGTTGATCAGTGAGACTCCCATAGGGTTCAGTGTTAATCAGTGAGACTCCCATAGGGTTCAGTGTTAATCAGTGAGACTCCCACAGGTTTCAGTGTTAATCAGTGAGACTCCAATAGGGTTAAGTGTTAATCAGTGAGACTCCCATAGGGTTCAGTGTTAATCAGTGAGACTCCCTTAGGGTTTCAGTGTTAATCAGTGAGGCTCCAATAGGGTTAAATGTTAATCAGTGAGACTCCCACAGGGTTCAGTGTTAATCAGTGAGACTCCCATAGGGTTCAGTGTTAATCAGTGAGACTCCCACAGGTTTCAGTGTTAATCAATGAGACTCCCACAGGTTTCAGTGTTAATCAATGAGACTCCCACAGGGTTCAGTTTTAATCAGTAAGACTCCCATAGGGTTCAGTGTTAATTAGTGAGACTCCCACAGGGTTCAGTGTTAATCAAGTGACACTCCCACAGTGTTCAGTGTTAATCAATGAGACTCCCACAGGGTTCAGTGTTAATGAGTGAGACTCCCATAGGGTTCATTTTTAATCAGTGAGACTCCCATAGGGTTCAGTGTTAATCAGTGAGACTCCCATAGGGTTCAGTGTAAATCAGTGAGACTCCCACAGGGTGCATGTGTTAATCAGTGAGACTCCCATAGGGTTCAGTGTTAATCAATGAGACTCCCATAGGGTTCAGTGTTAATCAGTGAGACTCCCACAGGTTTCAGTGTTAATCAGTGAGACTCCCTCAGGGTTCAGTGTTAATCAGTGAGACTCCCTCAGGGTTCATGTGTTAATCAGTGAGACTCCCATAGGGTTCATTGTTAATCAGTGAGACTCCCACAGGATTCAGTGTTAATCAGTAAGACTCCCATAGGGTTCAGTGTTAATCAGTGAGACTCCCATAGGGTTCAGTGTTAATCAGTGAGACTCCCACAGGGTTCAGTGTTAATCAAGTGACACTCCCACAGTGTTCAGTGTTAATCAATGAGACTCCCACAGGGTTCAGTATTAATGAGTGAGACTCCCATAGGGTTCAGTGTTAATCAGTGAGACTCCCATAGGGTTCAGTGTTAATCAGTGAGACTCCCATAGGGTTCAGTGTAAATCAGTGAGACTCCCACAGGGTTCATGTGTTAATCAGTGAGACTCCCATAGGGTTCAGTGTTAATCAATGAGACTCCTATAGGGTTCAGTGTTAATCAGTGAGGCTCCCACAGGTTTCAGTGTTAATCAGTGAGACTCCCTCAGGGTTCAGTGTTAATCAGTGAGACTCCCTCAGGGTTCATGTGTTAATCAAGTGAGACTCCCACAGGATTCAGTGTTAATCATTGAGACTCCCACAGTGTTCGGTGTTAATCAGTGAGACTCCCACACTGTTCAGTGTTAATCAGTGAGACTCCCTCAGGGTTCAGTGTTAATCACTGAGACTCCCACAGGGTTCAGTGTTAATCAGTGAGACTCCCATAGGGTTCAGTGTTAATGAGTGAGAATCCCATAGAGTTCAGTGTTAATCAGTGAGACTCCCACAGGGTTCAGTGTTAATCAGTGAGACTCCCTTAGGGTTCAGTGTTAATCAGTGAGACTCCCATAGGGTTCAGTGTTAATCAGTGAGACTCCCACAGGGTTCAGTGTTAATCAAGTGACACTCCCACAGTGTTCAGTGTTAATCAGTGAGACTCCCACAGGGTTCAGTGTTAATGAGTGAGACTCCCATAGGGTTAAGTGTTAATCAGTGAGACTCCCATAGGGTTCAGTGTTAATCAGTGAGACTCCCATAGGTTTCAGTGTTAATCAGTGAGACTCCCATAGAGTTCAGTGTAAATCAGTGAGACTCCCACAGTGTTCATGTGTTAATCAGTGAGACTCCCATAGGGTTCAGTGTTAATCAATGAGACTCCCATAGGGTTCAGTGTTAATCAGTGAGACTCCCACACGTTTCAGTGTTAATCAGTGAGACTCCCACAGGGTTCAGTGTTAATCAGTGAGACTCCCTCAGGGTTCATGTGTTAATCAGTGAGACTCCCATAGGGTTCATTGTTAATCAGTGAGACTCCCACAGGATTCAGTGTTAATCATTGAGACTCCCACAGTGTTCGGTGTTAATCAGTGAGACTCCCACACTGTTCAGTGTTAATCAGTGAGACTCCCTCAGGGTTCAGTGTTAATCACTGAGACTCCCACAGGGTTCAGTGTTAATCAGTGAGACTCCCATAGGGTTCAGTGTTAATCAGTGAGAATCCCATAGAGTTCAGTGTTAATCAGTGAGACTCCCACAGGGTTCAGTGTTAATCAGTGAGACTCCCATAGGGTTCAGTGTTAATCAGTGAGGCTCCCACCGGTTTCAGTGTTAATCAGTGAGACTCCAATAGGGTTAAGTGTTAATCAGTGAGACCCCCATAGGGTTCAGTGTTAATCAGTGAGACTCCCTTAGGGTGTCAGTGTTAATCAGTACGACTCCAATAGGGTTAAGTGTTAATCAGTGAGACTCCCACAGGGTTCAGTGTTAATCAGTGAGACTCCCTCAGGGTTCAGTGTTAATCAGTTAGACTCCCATGGGGTTCAGTGTTAATCAGTGAGACTCCCATAGGCTTCAGTGTTAATCAGTGAGACTCCCACAGGGTTCAGTGTTAATCAGTCAGACTCCCACAGGGTTCAGTGTTAAACAGTGAGACTCCCACAGGGTTCACTGTTAATCAGTGAGACTCCCATAGGGTTCAGTGTTAATCAGTGAGAATCCCACAGGGTTCAGTGTTTATCAGTGAGACTCCCATAGGGTTCAGTGTTAATCAGTGAGTCCCCCACAAGGTTCAGTGTTAATCAGTGAGACTCCCACAGGGTTCAGTGTTAATCAGTGAGACTCCCACAGGGTTCAGTGTTAATCAGTGAGACAGCCATAGGTTTCAGTGTTTATCAGTGAGAATCCCATAGGGTTCAGTGTTAATCAGTGAGACTCCCACAGGGTTCAGTGTTAATCAGTGAGACTCCCATAGGGTTCAGTGTTAATCACTGAGACTCCAACAGGTTTCAGTGTTAATCAGTGAGACTCCAATAGGGTTAAGTGTTAATCAGTGAGACTCCCACAGGGTTCAGTGTTAATCAGTGAGACTCCCTTAGGGTTCAGTGTTAATCAGTGAGACTCCCTCAGAGTTCAGTGTTAATCAGTGAGACTCCCATAGGGTTAAGTGTTAATCAGTGAGACTCCCATGGGGTTCAGTGTTAATCAGTGAGACTCCCATAGGGTTAAGTGTTAATCAGTGAGACTCCCATGTGGTTCAGTGTTAATCAGTGAGGCTCCCATAGGGTTCAGTGTTAATCAGTGAGACTCCCATAGGTTTCAGTGTTAATCAGTGAGACTCCCATAGGGTTCAGTGTAAATCAGTGAGACTCCCACAGTGTTCATGTATTAATCAGTGAGACTCCCATAGGGTTCAGTGTTAATCATTGAGACTCCCATAGGGTTCAGTGTTAATCAGTGAGACTCCCACAGGTTTCAGTGTTAATCAGTGAGACTCCCACAGGGTTCAGTGTTAATCAGTGAGACTCCCTCAGGGTTCATGTGTTAATCAGTGAGACTCCCATAGGGTTTCAGTGTTAATCAGTGAGAATCCCATAGAGTTCAGTGTTAATCAGTGAGACTCCCACAGGGTTCAGTGTTAATCAGTGAGACTCCCATAGGGTTCAGTGTTAATCAGTGAGACTCCCACCGGTTTCAGTGTTAATCAGTGAGACTCCAATAGGGTTAAGTGTTAATCAGTGAGACTCCCACAGGGTTCAGTGTTAATCAGTGAGACTCCCTTAGGGTTCAGTTTTAATCAGTGAGACTCCCTCAGGGTTCATTGTTAATCAGTGAGACTCCCATGGGGTTCAGTGTTAATCAGTGAGACTCCCATAGGCTTCAGTGTTAATCAGTGAGACTCCCACAGGGTTCAGTGTTAATCAGTCAGACTCCCACAGGGTTCAGTGTTAAACAGTGAGACTCCCACAGGGTTCACTGTTAATCAGTGAGACTCCCATAGGGTTCAGTGTTAATCAGTGAGACTCCCACAGGGTTCAGTGTTTATCAGTGAGACTCCCATAGGGTTCAGTGTTAATCAGTGAGTCCCCCACAAGGTTCAGTGTTAATCAGTGAGACTCCCACAGGGTTCAGTGTTAATCAGTGAGACTCCCACAGGGTTCAGTGTTAATCAGTGAGACTGCCATAGGTTTCAGTGTTAATCAGTGAGAATCCCATAGGGTTCAGTGTTAATCAGTGAGACTCCCACAGGGTTCAGTGTTAATCAGTGAGACTCCCATAGGGTTCAGTGTTAATCACTGAGACTCCAACAGGTTTCAGTGTCAATCAGTGAGACTCCCATAGGGTTAAGTGTTAATCAGTGAGACTCCCATGTGGTTCAGTGTTAATCAGTGAGGCTCCCATAGGGTTCAGTGTTAATCAGTGAGACTCCCATAGGTTTCAGTGTTAATCAGTGAGACTCCCATAGGGTTCAGTGTAAATCAGTGAGACTCCCACAGTGTTCATGTATTAATCAGTGAGACTCCCATAGGGTTCAGTGTTAATCATTGAGACTCCCATAGGGTTCAGTGTTAATCAGTGAGACTCCCACAGGTTTCAGTGTTAATCAGTGAGACTCCCACAGGGTTCAGTGTTAATCAGTGAGACTCCCTCAGGGTTCATGTGTTAATCAGTGAGACTCCCATAGGGTTCATTGTTAATCAGTGAGACTCCCACAGGATTCAGTGTTAATCATTGAGACTCCCACAGTGTTCGGTGTTAATCAGTGAGACTCCCACACTGTTCAGTGTTAATCAGTGAGACTCCCTCAGGGTTCAGTGTTAATCACTGAGACTCCCACAGGGTTCAGTGTTAATCAGTGAGACTCCCATAGGGTTCAGTGTTAATCAGTGAGAATCCCATAGAGTTCAGTGTTAATCAGTGAGACTCCCACAGGGTTCAGTGTTAATCAGTGAGACTCCCATAGGGTTCAGTGTTAATCAGTGAGACTCCCACCGGTTTCAGTGTTAATCAGTGAGACTCCAATAGGGTTAAGTGTTAATCAGTGAGACTCCCACAGGGTTCAGTGTTAATCAGTGCGACTCCCTTAGGGTTCAGTTTTAATCAGTGAGACTCCCTCAGGGTTCAGTGTTAATCAGTGAGAATCCCACAGGGTTCAGTGTTTATCAGTGAGACTCCCATAGGGTTCAGTGTTAATCAGTGAGTCCCCCACAAGGTTCAGTGTTAATCAGTGAGACTCCCACAGGGTTCAGTGTTAATCAGTGAGACTCCCACAGGGTTCAGTGTTAATCAGTGAGACAGCCATAGGTTTCAGTGTTTATCAGTGAGAATCCCATAGGGTTCAGTGTTAATCAGTGAGACTCCCACAGGGTTCAGTGTTAATCAGTGAGACTCCCATAGGGTTCAGTGTTAATCACTGAGACTCCAACAGGTTTCAGTGTTAATCAGTGAGACTCCAATAGGGTTAAGTGTTAATCAGTGAGACTCCCACAGGGTTCAGTGTTAATCAGTGAGACTCCCTTAGGGTTCAGTGTTAATCAGTGAGACTCCCTCAGAGTTCAGTGTTAATCAGTGAGACTCCCATAGGGTTAAGTGTTAATCAGTGAGACTCCCATGGGGTTCAGTGTTAATCAGTGAGACTCCCATAGGGTTAAGTGTTAATCAGTGAGACTCCCATGTGGTTCAGTGTTAATCAGTGAGGCTCCCATAGGGTTCAGTGTTAATCAGTGAGACTCCCATAGGTTTCAGTGTTAATCAGTGAGACTCCCATAGGGTTCAGTGTAAATCAGTGAGACTCCCACAGTGTTCATGTATTAATCAGTGAGACTCCCATAGGGTTCAGTGTTAATCATTGAGACTCCCATAGGGTTCAGTGTTAATCAGTGAGACTCCCACAGGTTTCAGTGTTAATCAGTGAGACTCCCACAGGGTTCAGTGTTAATCAGTGAGACTCCCTCAGGGTTCATGTGTTAATCAGTGAGACTCCCATAGGGTTCATTGTTAATCAGTGAGACTCCCACAGGATTCAGTGTTAATCATTGAGACTCCCACAGTGTTCGGTGTTAATCAGTGAGACTCCCACACTGTTCAGTGTTAATCAGTGAGACTCCCTCAGGGTTCAGTGTTAATCACTGAGACTCCCACAGGGTTCAGTGTTAATCAGTGAGACTCCCATAGGGTTCAGTGTTAATCAGTGAGAATCCCATAGAGTTCAGTGTTAATCAGTGAGACTCCCACAGGGTTCAGTGTTAATCAGTGAGACTCCCATAGGGTTCAGTGTTAATCAGTGAGACTCCCACCGGTTTCAGTGTTAATCAGTGAGACTCCAATAGGGTTAAGTGTTAATCAGTGAGACTCCCACAGGGTTCAGTGTTAATCAGTGAGACTCCCTTAGGGTTCAGTTTTAATCAGTGAGACTCCCTCAGGGTTCATTGTTAATCAGTGAGACTCCCATGGGGTTCAGTGTTAATCAGTGAGACTCCCATAGGCTTCAGTGTTAATCAGTGAGACTCCCACAGGGTTCAGTGTTAATCAGTCAGACTCCCACAGGGTTCAGTGTTAAACAGTGAGACTCCCACAGGGTTCACTGTTAATCAGTGAGACTCCCATAGGGTTCAGTGTTAATCAGTGAGACTCCCACAGGGTTCAGTGTTTATCAGTGAGACTCCCATAGGGTTCAGTGTTAATCAGTGAGTCCCCCACAAGGTTCAGTGTTAATCAGTGAGACTCCCACAGGGTTCAGTGTTAATCAGTGAGACTCCCACAGGGTTCAGTGTTAATCAGTGAGACTGCCATAGGTTTCAGTGTTAATCAGTGAGAATCCCATAGTGTTCAGTGTAAATCAGTGAGACTCCCACAGTGTTCATGTATTAATCAGTGAGACTCCCATAGGGTTCAGTGTTAATCATTGAGACTCCCATAGGGTTCAGTGTTAATCAGTGAGACTCCCACAGGTTTCAGTGTTAATCAGTGAGACTCCCACAGGGTTCAGTGTTAATCAGTGAGACTCCCTCAGGGTTCATGTGTTAATCAGTGAGACTCCCATAGGGTTCATTGTTAATCAGTGAGACTCCCACAGGATTCAGTGTTAATCATTGAGACTCCCACAGTGTTCGGTGTTAATCAGTGAGACTCCCACACTGTTCAGTGTTAATCAGTGAGACTCCCTCAGGGTTCAGTGTTAATCACTGAGACTCCCACAGGGTTCAGTGTTAATCAGTGAGACTCCCATAGGGTTCAGTGTTAATCAGTGAGAATCCCATAGAGTTCAGTGTTAATCAGTGAGACTCCCACAGGGTTCAGTGTTAATCAGTGAGACTCCCATAGGGTTCAGTGTTAATCAGTGAGACTCCCACCGGTTTCAGTGTTAATCAGTGAGACTCCAATAGGGTTAAGTGTTAATCAGTGAGACTCCCACAGGGTTCAGTGTTAATCAGTGCGACTCCCTTAGGGTTCAGTTTTAATCAGTGAGACTCCCTCAGGGTTCATTGTTAATCAGTGAGACTCCCATGGGGTTCAGTGTTAATCAGTGAGACTCCCATAGGCTTCAGTGTTAATCAGTGAGACTCCCACAGGGTTCAGTGTTAATCAGTCAGACTCCCACAGGGTTCAGTGTTAAACAGTGAGACTCCCACAGGGTTCACTGTTAATCAGTGAGACTCCCATAGGGTTCAGTGTTAATCAGTGAGACTCCCACAGGGTTCAGTGTTTATCAGTGAGACTCCCATAGGGTTCAGTGTTAATCAGTGAGTCCCCCACAAGGTTCAGTGTTAATCAGTGAGACTCCCACAGGGTTCAGTGTTAATCAGTGAGACTCCCACAGGGTTCAGTGTTAATCAGTGAGACTGCCATAGGTTTCAGTGTTAATCAGTGAGAATCCCATAGGGTTCAGTGTTAATCAGTGAGACTCCCACAGGGTTCAGTGTTAATCAGTGAGACTCCCATAGGGTTCAGTGTTAATCACTGAGACTCCAACAGGTTTCAGTGTCAATCAGTGAGACTCCAATAGGGTTAAGTGTTAATCAGTGAGACTCCCACAGGGTTCAGTGTTAATCAGTGAGACTCCCTTAGGGTTCAGTGTTAATCAGTGAGACTCCCTCAGGGTTCAGTGTTAATCAGTGAGACTCCCATAGGGTTAAGTGTTAATCAGTGAGACTCCCATGGGGTTCAGTGTTAATCAGTGAGACTCCCATAGGGTTAAGTGTTAATCAGTGAGACTCCCATTGGGTTCAGTGTTAATCAGTGAGACTCCCATAGGCTTCAGTGTTAATCAGTGAGACTCCCACAAGGTTCAGTGTTAATCAGGGAGACTCCCACAGGGTTCAGTGTTAATCAGTGAGACTCCCACAGGGTTCAGTGTTAATCAGTAAGACTCCCATAGGGTTCAGTGTTAATCAGTGAGACTCCCATAGGGTTCAGTGTTAATCAGTGAGACTCCCACAGGGTTCAGTGTTAATCAAGTGACACTCCCACAGTGTTCAGTGTTAATCAATGAGACTCCCACAGGGTTCAGTGTTAATGAGTGAGACTCCCATAGGGTTCAGTGTTAATCAGTGAGACTCCCATAGGGTTCAGTGTTAATCAGTGAGACTCCCATAGGGTTCAGTGTAAATCAGTGAGACTCCCACAGGGTTCATGTGTTAATCAGTGAGACTCCCATAGGGTTCAGTGTTAATCAATGAGACTCCCATAGGGTTCAGTGTTAATCAGTGAGACTCCCACAGGTTTCAGTGTTAATCAGTGAGACTCCCTCAGGGTTCAGTGTTAATCAGTGAGACTCCCTCAGGGTTCATGTGTTAATCAGTGAGACTCCCATAGGGTTCATTGTTAATCAGTGAGACTCCCACAGGATTCAGTGTTAATCATTGAGACTCCCACAGTGTTCGGTGTTAATCAGTGAGACTCCCACACTGTTCAGTGTTAATCAGTGAGACTCCCTCAGGGTTCAGTGTTAATCACTGAGACTCCCACAGGGTTCAGTGTTAATCAGTGAGACTCCCATAGGGTTCAGTGTTAATGAGTGAGAATCCCATAGAGTTCAGTGTTAATCAGTGAGACTCCCACAGAATTCAGTGTTAATCACTGAGACTCCCATAGGGTTCAGTGTTAATCAGTGAGACTCCCACAGGTTTCAGTGTTAATCAGTGAGACTCCAATAGGGTTAAGTGTTAATCAGTGAGACTCCCATAGGGTTCAGTGTTAATCAGTGAGACTCCCTCAGGGTTCAGTGTTAATCAGTGAGATACCCATAGGGTTAAGTGTTAATCAGTGAGACTCCCATCGGGTTCAGTGTTAATCAGTGAGACTCCCATAGGGTTAAGTGTTAATCAGTGAGACTCCCATGGGGTTCAGTGTTAATCAGTGAGACTCCCTTAGGGTTCAGTGTTAATCAGTGAGACTCCCTCAGGGTTCAGTGTTAATCAGTGAGACTCCCATAGGGTTAAGTGTTAATCAGTGAGACTCCCATGGGGTTCAGTGTTAATCAGTGAGACTCCCATAGGGTTAAGTGTTAATCAGTGAGACTCCCATGTGGTTCAGTGTTAATCAGTGAGGCTCCCATAGGGTTCAGTGTTAATCAGTGAGACTCCCATAGGGTTCAGTGTTAATCAATGAGACTCCCATAGGGTTCAGTGTTAATCAGTGAGACTCCCATAGGTTTCAGTGTTAATCAGTGAGACTCCCATAGGGTTCAGTGTAAATCAGTGAGACTCCCACAGTGTTCATGTGTTAATCAGTAAGACTCCCATAGGGTTCAGTGTTAATCAATGAGACTCCCATAGGGTTCAGTGTTAATCAGTGAGACTCCCACAGGTTTCAGTGTTAATCAGTGAGACTCCCACAGGGTTCAGTGTTAATCAGTGAGACTCCCTCAGGGTTCATGTGTTAATCAGTGAGACTCCCATAGGGTTCATTGTTAATCAGTGAGACTCCCACAGGATTCAGTGTTAATCATTGAGACTCCCACAGTGTTCGGTGTTAATCAGTGAGACTCCCACACTGTTCAGTGTTAATCAGTGAGACTCCCTCAGGGTTCAGTGTTAATCACTGAGACTCCCACAGGGTTCAGTGTTAATCAGTGAGACTCCCATAGGGTTCAGTGTTAATCAGTGAGAATCCCATAGAGTTCAGTGTTAATCAGTGAGACTCCCACAGGGTTCAGTGTTAATCAGTGAGACTCCCATAGGGTTCAGTGTTAATCAGTGAGACTCCCACCGGTTTCAGTGTTAATCAGTGAGACTCCAATAGGGTTAAGTGTTAATCAGTGAGACTCCCACAGGGTTCAGTGTTAATCAGTGAGACTCCCTTAGGGTTCAGTTTTAATCAGTGAGACTCCCTCAGGGTTCAGTGTTAATCAGTGAGACTCCCATGGGGTTCAGTGTTAATCAGTGAGACTCCCACACTGTTCAGTGTTAATCAGTGAGACTCCCTCAGGGTTCAGTGTTAATCACTGAGACTCCCACAGGGTTCAGTGTTAATCAGTGAGACTCCCTCAGGGTTCAGTGTTAATCAGTGAGATACCCATAGGGTTAAGTGTTAATCAGTGAGACTCCCATGGGGTTCAGTGTTAATCAGTGAGACTCCCATAGGGTTAAGTGTTAATCAGTGAGACTCCCATGGGGTTCAGTGTTAATCAGTGAGACTCCCTTAGGGTTCAGTGTTAATCAGTGAGACTCCCTCAGGGTTCAGTGTTAATCAGTGAGACTCCCATAGGGTTAAGTGTTAATCAGTGAGACTCCCATGGGGTTCAGTGTTAATCAGTGAGACTCCCATAGGGTTAAGTGTTAATCAGTGAGACTCCCATGTGGTTCAGTGTTAATCAGTGAGGCTCCCATAGGGTTCAGTGTTAATCAGTGAGACTCCCATAGGGTTCAGTGTTAATCAATGAGACTCCCATAGGGTTCAGTGTTAATCAGTGAGACTCCCATAGGTTTCAGTGTTAATCAGTGCGACTCCCTTAGGGTTCAGTGTAAATCAGTGAGACTCCCTCAGGGTTCATTGTTAATCAGTGAGACTCCCATGGGGTTCAGTGTTAATCAGTGAGACTCCCACAGGGTTCAGTGTTAATCAGTCAGACTCCCACAGGGTTCAGTGTTAAACAGTGAGACTCCCACAGGGTTCACTGTTAATCAGTGAGACTCCCATAGGGTTCAGTGTTAATCAGTGAGACTCCCACAGGGTTCAGTGTTTATCAGTGAGACTCCCATAGGGTTCAGTGTTAATCAGTGAGTCCCCCACAAGGTTCAGTGTTAATCAGTGAGACTCCCACAGGGTTCAGTGTTAATCAGTGAGACTCCCACAGGGTTCAGTGTTAATCAGTGAGACTGCCATAGGTTTCAGTGTTAATCAGTGAGAATCCCATAGGGTTCAGTGTTAATCAGTGAGACTCCCACAGGGTTCAGTGTTAATCAGTGAGACTCCCATAGGGTTCAGTGTTAATCACTGAGACTCCAACAGGTTTCAGTGTCAATCAGTGAGACTCCAATAGGGTTAAGTGTTAATCAGTGAGACTCCCACAGGGTTCAGTGTTAATCAGTGAGACTCCCTTAGGGTTCAGTGTTAATCAGTGAGACTCCCTCAGGGTTCAGTGTTAATCAGTGAGACTCCCATAGGGTTAAGTGTTAATCAGTGAGACTCCCATGGGGTTCAGTGTTAATCAGTGAGACTCCCATAGGGTTAAGTGTTAATCAGTGAGACTCCCATGGGGTTCAGTGTTAATCAGTGAGACTCCCATAGGCTTCAGTGTTAATCAGTGAGACTCCCACAAGGTTCAGTGTTAATCAGGGAGACTCCCACAGGGTTCAGTGTTAATCAGTGAGACTCCCACAGGGTTCAGTGTTAATCAGTAAGACTCCCATAGGGTTCAGTGTTAATCAGTGAGACTCCCATAGGGTTCAGTGTTAATCAGTGAGACTCCCACAGGGTTCAGTGTTAATCAAGTGACACTCCCACAGTGTTCAGTGTTAATCAATGAGACTCCCACAGGGTTCAGTGTTAATGAGTGAGACTCCCATAGGGTTCAGTGTTAATCAGTGAGACTCCCATAGGGTTCAGTGTTAATCAGTGAGACTCCCATAGGGTTCAGTGTAAATCAGTGAGACTCCCACAGGGTTCATGTGTTAATCAGTGAGACTCCCATAGGGTTCAGTGTTAATCAATGAGACTCCCATAGGGTTCAGTGTTAATCAGTGAGACTCCCACAGGTTTCAGTGTTAATCAGTGAGACTCCCTCAGGGTTCAGTGTTAATCAGTGAGACTCCCTCAGGGTTCATGTGTTAATCAGTGAGACTCCCATAGGGTTCATTGTTAATCAGTGAGACTCCCACAGGATTCAGTGTTAATCATTGAGACTCCCACAGTGTTCGGTGTTAATCAGTGAGACTCCCACACTGTTCAGTGTTAATCAGTGAGACTCCCTCAGGGTTCAGTGTTAATCACTGAGACTCCCACAGGGTTCAGTGTTAATCAGTGAGACTCCCATAGGGTTCAGTGTTAATGAGTGAGAATCCCATAGAGTTCAGTGTTAATCAGTGAGACTCCCACAGAATTCAGTGTTAATCACTGAGACTCCCATAGGGTTCAGTGTTAATCAGTGAGACTCCCACAGGTTTCAGTGTTAATCAGTGAGACTCCAATAGGGTTAAGTGTTAATCAGTGAGACTCCCATAGGGTTCAGTGTTAATCAGTGAGACTCCCTCAGGGTTCAGTGTTAATCAGTGAGATACCCATAGGGTTAAGTGTTAATCAGTGAGACTCCCATGGGGTTCAGTGTTAATCAGTGAGACTCCCATAGGGTTAAGTGTTAATCAGTGAGGCTCCCATGGGGTTCAGTGTTAATCAGTGAGACTCCCTTAGGGTTCAGTGTTAATCAGTGAGACTCCCTCAGGGTTCAGTGTTAATCACTGAGACTCCCACAGGGTTCAGTGTTAATCAGTGAGACTCCCTCAGGGTTCAGTGTTAATCAGTGAGATACCCATAGGGTTAAGTGTTAATCAGTGAGACTCCCATGGGGTTCAGTGTTAATCAGTGAGACTCCCATAGGGTTAAGTGTTAATCAGTGAGACTCCCATGGGGTTCAGTGTTAATCAGTGAGACTCCCTTAGGGTTCAGTGTTAATCAGTGAGACTCCCTCAGGGTTCAGTGTTAATCAGTGAGACTCCCATAGGGTTAAGTGTTAATCAGTGAGACTCCCATGGGGTTCAGTGTTAATCAGTGAGACTCCCATAGGGTTAAGTGTTAATCAGTGAGACTCCCATGTGGTTCAGTGTTAATCAGTGAGGCTCCCATAGGGTTCAGTGTTAATCAGTGAGACTCCCATAGGGTTCAGTGTTAATCAATGAGACTCCCATAGGGTTCAGTGTTAATCAGTGAGACTCCCATAGGTTTCAGTGTTAATCAGTGCGACTCCCTTAGGGTTCAGTGTAAATCAGTGAGACTCCCTCAGGGTTCATTGTTAATCAGTGAGACTCCCATGGGGTTCAGTGTTAATCAGTGAGACTCCCATAGGCTTCAGTGTTAATCAGTGAGACTCCCACAGGGTTCAGTGTTAATCAGTCAGACTCCCACAGGGTTCAGTGTTAAACAGTGAGACTCCCACAGGGTTCACTGTTAATCAGTGAGACTCCCATAGGGTTCAGTGTTAATCAGTGAGACTCCCACAGGGTTCAGTGTTTATCAGTGAGACTCCCATAGGGTTCAGTGTTAATCAGTGAGTCCCCCACAAGGTTCAGTGTTAATCAGTGAGACTCCCACAGGGTTCAGTGTTAATCAGTGAGACTCCCACAGGGTTCAGTGTTAATCAGTGAGACTGCCATAGGTTTCAGTGTTAATCAGTGAGAATCCCATAGGGTTCAGTGTTAATCAGTGAGACTCCCACAGGGTTCAGTGTTAATCAGTGAGACTCCCATAGGGTTCAGTGTTAATCACTGAGACTCCAACAGGTTTCAGTGTCAATCAGTGAGACTCCAATAGGGTTAAGTGTTAATCAGTGAGACTCCCACAGGGTTCAGTGTTAATCAGTGAGACTCCCTTAGGGTTCAGTGTTAATCAGTGAGACTCCCTCAGGGTTCAGTGTTAATCAGTGAGACTCCCATAGGGTTAAGTGTTAATCAGTGAGACTCCCATGGGGTTCAGTGTTAATCAGTGAGACTCCCATAGGGTTAAGTGTTAATCAGTGAGACTCCCATGGGGTTCAGTGTTAATCAGTGAGACTCCCATAGGCTTCAGTGTTAATCAGTGAGACTCCCACAAGGTTCAGTGTTAATCAGGGAGACTCCCACAGGGTTCAGTGTTAATCAGTGAGACTCCCACAGGGTTCAGTGTTAATCAGTAAGACTCCCATAGGGTTCAGTGTTAATCAGTGAGACTCCCATAGGGTTCAGTGTTAATCAGTGAGACTCCCACAGGGTTCAGTGTTAATCAAGTGACACTCCCACAGTGTTCAGTGTTAATCAATGAGACTCCCACAGGGTTCAGTGTTAATGAGTGAGACTCCCATAGGGTTCAGTGTTAATCAGTGAGACTCCCATAGGGTTCAGTGTTAATCAGTGAGACTCCCATAGGGTTCAGTGTAAATCAGTGAGACTCCCACAGGGTTCATGTGTTAATCAGTGAGACTCCCATAGGGTTCAGTGTTAATCAATGAGACTCCCATAGGGTTCAGTGTTAATCAGTGAGACTCCCACAGGTTTCAGTGTTAATCAGTGAGACTCCCTCAGGGTTCAGTGTTAATCAGTGAGACTCCCTCAGGGTTCATGTGTTAATCAGTGAGACTCCCATAGGGTTCATTGTTAATCAGTGAGACTCCCACAGGATTCAGTGTTAATCATTGAGACTCCCACAGTGTTCGGTGTTAATCAGTGAGACTCCCACACTGTTCAGTGTTAATCAGTGAGACTCCCTCAGGGTTCAGTGTTAATCACTGAGACTCCCACAGGGTTCAGTGTTAATCAGTGAGACTCCCATAGGGTTCAGTGTTAATGAGTGAGAATCCCATAGAGTTCAGTGTTAATCAGTGAGACTCCCACAGAATTCAGTGTTAATCACTGAGACTCCCATAGGGTTCAGTGTTAATCAGTGAGACTCCCACAGGTTTCAGTGTTAATCAGTGAGACTCCAATAGGGTTAAGTGTTAATCAGTGAGACTCCCATAGGGTTCAGTGTTAATCAGTGAGACTCCCTCAGGGTTCAGTGTTAATCAGTGAGATACCCATAGGGTTAAGTGTTAATCAGTGAGACTCCCATGGGGTTCAGTGTTAATCAGTGAGACTCCCATAGGGTTAAGTGTTAATCAGTGAGACTCCCATGGGGTTCAGTGTTAATCAGTGAGACTCCCTTAGGGTTCAGTGTTAATCAGTGAGACTCCCTCAGGGTTCAGTGTTAATCAGTGAGACTCCCATAGGGTTAAGTGTTAATCAGTGAGACTCCCATGGGGTTCAGTGTTAATCAGTGAGACTCCCATAGGGTTAAGTGTTAATCAGTGAGACTCCCATGTGGTTCAGTGTTAATCAGTGAGGCTCCCATAGGGTTCAGTGTTAATCAGTGAGACTCCCATAGGGTTCAGTGTTAATCAATGAGACTCCCATAGGGTTCAGTGTTAATCAGTGAGACTCCCATAGGTTTCAGTGTTAATCAGTGAGACTCCCATAGGGTTCAGTGAAATCAGTGAGACTCCCACAGTGTTCATGTGTTAATCAGTAAGACTCCCATAGGGTTCAGTGTTAATCAATGAGACTCCCATAGGGTTCAGTGTTAATCAGTGAGACTCCCACAGGTTTCAGTGTTAATCAGTGAGACTCCCACAGGGTTCAGTGTTAATCAGTGAGACTCCCTCAGGGTTCATGTGTTAATCAGTGAGACTCCCATAGGGTTCATTGTTAATCAGTGAGACTCCCACAGGATTCAGTGTTAATCATTGAGACTCCCACAGTGTTCGGTGTTAATCAGTGAGACTCCCACACTGTTCAGTGTTAATCAGTGAGACTCCCTCAGGGTTCAGTGTTAATCACTGAGACTCCCACAGGGTTCAGTGTTAATCAGTGAGACTCCCATAGGGTTCAGTGTTAATCAGTGAGAATCCCATAGAGTTCAGTGTTAATCAGTGAGACTCCCACAGGGTTCAGTGTTAATCAGTGAGACTCCCATAGGGTTCAGTGTTAATCAGTGAGACTCCCACCGGTTTCAGTGTTAATCAGTGAGACTCCAATAGGGTTAAGTGTTAATCAGTGAGACTCCCACAGGGTTCAGTGTTAATCAGTGAGACTCCCTTAGGGTTCAGTTTTAATCCGTGAGACTCCCTCAGGGTTCAGTGTTAATCAGTGAGACTCCCATGGGGTTCAGTGTTAATCAGTGAGACTCCCATAGGCTTCAGTGTTAATCAGTGAGACTCCCACAGGGTTCAGTGTTAATCAGTCAGACTCCCACAGGGTTCAGTGTTAAACAGTGAGACTCCCACAGGGTTCACTGTTAATCAGTGAGACTCCCATAGGGTTCAGTGTTAATCAGTGAGAATCCCACAGGGTTCAGTGTTTATCAGTGAGACTCCCATAGGGTTCAGTGTTAATCAGTGAGTCCCCCACAAGGTTCAGTGTTAATCAGTGAGACTCCCACAGGGTTCAGTGTTAATCAGTGAGACTCCCACAGGGTTCAGTGTTAATCAGTGAGACTGCCATAGGTTTCAGTGTTTATCAGTGAGAATCCCATAGGGTTCAGTGTTAATCAGTGAGACTCCCACAGGGTTCAGTGTTAATCAGTGAGACTCCCATAGGGTTCAGTGTTAATCACTGAGACTCCAACAGGTTTCAGTGTCAATCAGTGAGACTCCAATAGGGTTAAGTGTTAATCAGTGAGACTCCCACAGGGTTCAGTGTTAATCAGTGAGACTCCCTTAGGGTTCAGTGTTAATCAGTGAGACTCCCATAGGGTTAAGTGTTAATCAGTGAGACTCCCATGGGGTTCAGTGTTAATCAGTGAGACTCCCATAGGGTTAAGTGTTAATCAGTGAGACTCCCATGTGGTTCAGTGTTAATCAGTGAGGCTCCCATAGGGTTCAGTGTTAATCAGTGAGACTCCCATAGGTTTCAGTGTTAATCAGTGAGACTCCCATAGGGTTCAGTGTAAATCAGTGAGACTCCCACAGTGTTCATGTATTAATCAGTGAGACTCCCATAGGGTTCAGTGTTAATCATTGAGACTCCCATAGGGTTCAGTGTTAATCAGTGAGACTCCCACAGGTTTCAGTGTTAATCAGTGAGACTCCCACAGGGTTCAGTGTTAATCAGTGAGACTCCCTCAGGGTTCATGTGTTAATCAGTGAGACTCCCATAGGGTTCATTGTTAATCAGTGAGACTCCCACAGGATTCAGTGTTAATCATTGAGACTCCCACAGTGTTCGGTGTTAATCAGTGAGACTCCCACACTGTTCAGTGTTAATCAGTGAGACTCCCTCAGGGTTCAGTGTTAATCACTGAGACTCCCACAGGGTTCAGTGTTAATCAGTGAGACTCCCATAGGGTTCAGTGTTAATCAGTGAGAATCCCATAGAGTTCAGTGTTAATCAGTGAGACTCCCACAGGGTTCAGTGTTAATCAGTGAGACTCCCATAGGGTTCAGTGTTAATCAGTGAGACTCCCACCGGTTTCAGTGTTAATCAGTGAGACTCCAATAGGGTTAAGTGTTAATCAGTGAGACTCCCACAGGGTTCAGTGTTAATCAGTGAGACTCCCTTAGGGTTCAGTTTTAATCAGTGAGACTCCCTCAGGGTTCATTGTTAATCAGTGAGACTCCCATGGGGTTCAGTGTTAATCAGTGAGACTCCCATAGGCTTCAGTGTTAATCAGTGAGACTCCCACAGGGTTCAGTGTTAATCAGTCAGACTCCCACAGGGTTCAGTGTTAAACAGTGAGACTCCCACAGGGTTCACTGTTAATCAGTGAGACTCCCATAGGGTTCAGTGTTAATCAGTGAGACTCCCACAGGGTTCAGTGTTTATCAGTGAGACTCCCATAGGGTTCAGTGTTAATCAGTGAGTCCCCCACAAGGTTCAGTGTTAATCAGTGAGACTCCCACAGGGTTCAGTGTTAATCAGTGAGACTCCCACAGGGTTCAGTGTTAATCAGTGAGACTGCCATAGGTTTCAGTGTTAATCAGTGAGAATCCCATAGGGTTCAGTGTTAATCAGTGAGACTCCCACAGGGTTCAGTGTTAATCAGTGAGACTCCCATAGGGTTCAGTGTTAATCACTGAGACTCCAACAGGTTTCAGTGTCAATCAGTGAGACTCCAATAGGGTTAAGTGTTAATCAGTGAGACTCCCACAGGGTTCAGTGTTAATCAGTGAGACTCCCTTAGGGTTCAGTGTTAATCAGTGAGACTCCCTCAGGGTTCAGTGTTAATCAGTGAGACTCCCATAGGGTTAAGTGTTAATCAGTGAGACTCCCATGGGGTTCAGTGTTAATCAGTGAGACTCCCATAGGGTTAAGTGTTAATCAGTGAGACTCCCATGGGGTTCAGTGTTAATCAGTGAGACTCCCATAGGCTTCAGTGTTAATCAGTGAGACTCCCACAAGGTTCAGTGTTAATCAGGGAGACTCCCACAGGGTTCAGTGTTAATCAGTGAGACTCCCACAGGGTTCAGTGTTAATCAGTAAGACTCCCATAGGGTTCAGTGTTAATCAGTGAGACTCCCATAGGGTTCAGTGTTAATCAGTGAGACTCCCACAGGGTTCAGTGTTAATCAAGTGACACTCCCACAGTGTTCAGTGTTAATCAATGAGACTCCCACAGGGTTCAGTGTTAATGAGTGAGACTCCCATAGGGTTCAGTGTTAATCAGTGAGACTCCCATAGGGTTCAGTGTTAATCAGTGAGACTCCCATAGGGTTCAGTGTAAATCAGTGAGACTCCCACAGGGTTCATGTGTTAATCAGTGAGACTCCCATAGGGTTCAGTGTTAATCAATGAGACTCCCATAGGGTTCAGTGTTAATCAGTGAGACACCCACAGGTTTCAGTGTTAATCAGTGAGACTCCCTCAGGGTTCAGTGTTAATCAGTGAGACTCCCTCAGGGTTCATGTGTTAATCAGTGAGACTCCCATAGGGTTCATTGTTAATCAGTGAGACTCCCACAGGATTCAGTGTTAATCATTGAGACTCCCACAGTGTTCGGTGTTAATCAGTGAGACTCCCACACTGTTCAGTGTTAATCAGTGAGACTCCCTCAGGGTTCAGTGTTAATCACTGAGACTCCCACAGGGTTCAGTGTTAATCAGTGAGACTCCCATAGGGTTCAGTGTTAATGAGTGAGAATCCCATAGAGTTCAGTGTTAATCAGTGAGACTCCCACAGAATTCAGTGTTAATCACTGAGACTCCCATAGGGTTCAGTGTTAATCAGTGAGACTCCCACAGGTTTCAGTGTTAATCAGTGAGACTCCAATAGGGTTAAGTGTTAATCAGTGAGACTCCCATAGGGTTCAGTGTTAATCAGTGAGACTCCCTCAGGGTTCAGTGTTAATCAGTGAGATACCCATAGGGTTAAGTGTTAATCAGTGAGACTCCCATGGGGTTCAGTGTTAATCAGTGAGACTCCCATAGGGTTAAGTGTTAATCAGTGAGACTCCCATGGGGTTCAGTGTTAATCAGTGAGACTCCCTTAGGGTTCAGTGTTAATCAGTGAGACTCCCTCAGGGTTCAGTGTTAATCAGTGAGACTCCCATAGGGTTAAGTGTTAATCAGTGAGACTCCCATGGGGTTCAGTGTTAATCAGTGAGACTCCCATAGGGTTAAGTGTTAATCAGTGAGACTCCCATGTGGTTCAGTGTTAATCAGTGAGGCTCCCATAGGGTTCAGTGTTAATCAGTGAGACTCCCATAGGGTTCAGTGTTAATCAATAAGACTCCCATAGGGTTCAGTGTTAATCAGTGAGACTCCCATAGGTTTCAGTGTTAATCAGTGAGACTCCCATAGGGTTCAGTGTAAATCAGTGAGACTCCCACAGTGTTCATGTGTTAATCAGTGAGACTCCCATAGGGTTCAGTGTTAATCAATGAGACTCCCATAGGGTTCAGTGTTAATCAGTGAGACTCCCACAGGTTTCAGTGTTAATCAGTGAGACTCCCACAGGGTTCAGTGTTAATCAGTGAGACTCCCTCAGGGTTCATGTGTTAATCAGTGAGACTCCCATAGGGTTCATTGTTAATCAGTGAGACTCCCACAGGATTCAGTGTTAATCATTGAGACTCCCACAGTGTTCGGTGTTAATCAGTGAGACTCCCACACTGTTCAGTGTTAATCAGTGAGACTCCCTCAGGGTTCAGTGTTAATCACTGAGACTCCCACAGGGTTCAGTGTTAATCAGTGAGACTCCCATAGGGTTCAGTGTTAATCAGTGAGAATCCCATAGAGTTCAGTGTTAATCAGTGAGACTCCCACAGGGTTCAGTGTTAATCAGTGAGACTCCCATAGGGTTCAGTGTTAATCAGTGAGACTCCCTTAGGGTTCAGTTTTAATCAGTGAGACTCCCTCAGGGTTCAGTGTTAATCAGTGAGACTCCCATGGGGTTCAGTGTTAATCAGTGAGACTCCCATAGGCTTCAGTGTTAATCAGTGAGACTCCCACAGGGTTCAGTGTTAATCAGTCAGACTCCCACAGGGTTCAGTGTTAAACAGTGAGACTCCCACAGGGTTCACTGTTAATCAGTGAGACTCCCATAGGGTTCAGTGTTAATCAGTGAGACTCCCACAGGGTTCAGTGTTTATCAGTGAGACTCCCATAGGGTTCAGTGTTAATCAGTGAGTCCCCCACAAGGTTCAGTGTTAATCAGTGAGACTCCCACAGGGTTCAGTGTTAATCAGTGAGACTCCCACAGGGTTCAGTGTTAATCAGTGAGACTCCCACAGTGTTCGGTGTTAATCAGTGAGACTCCCACACTGTTCAGTGTTAATCAGTGAGACTCCCTCAGGGTTCAGTGTTAATCACTGAGACTCCCACAGGGTTCAGTGTTAATCAGTGAGACTCCCATAGGGTTCAGTGTTAATGAGTGAGAATCCCATAGAGTTCAGTGTTAATCAGTGAGACTCCCACAGAATTCAGTGTTAATCACTGAGACTCCCATAGGGTTCAGTGTTAATCAGTGAGACTCCCACAGGTTTCAGTGTTAATCAGTGAGACTCCAATAGGGTTAAGTGTTAATCAGTGAGACTCCCATAGGGTTCAGTGTTAATCAGTGAGACTCCCTCAGGGTTCAGTGTTAATCAGTGAGATACCCATAGGGTTAAGTGTTAATCAGTGAGACTCCCATGGGGTTCAGTGTTAATCAGTGAGACTCCCATAGGGTTAAGTGTTAATCAGTGAGACTCCCATGGGGTTCAGTGTTAATCAGTGAGACTCCCTTAGGGTTCAGTGTTAATCAGTGAGACTCCCTCAGGGTTCAGTGTTAATCAGTGAGACTCCCATAGGGTTAAGTGTTAATCAGTGAGACTCCCATGGGGTTCAGTGTTAATCAGTGAGACTCCCATAGGGTTAAGTGTTAATCAGTGAGACTCCCATGTGGTTCAGTGTTAATCAGTGAGGCTCCCATAGGGTTCAGTGTTAATCAGTGAGACTCCCATAGGGTTCAGTGTTAATCAATAAGACTCCCATAGGGTTCAGTGTTAATCAGTGAGACTCCCATAGGTTTCAGTGTTAATCAGTGAGACTCCCATAGGGTTCAGTGTAAATCAGTGAGACTCCCACAGTGTTCATGTGTTAATCAGTGAGACTCCCATAGGGTTCAGTGTTAATCAATGAGACTCCCATAGGGTTCAGTGTTAATCAGTGAGACTCCCACAGGTTTCAGTGTTAATCAGTGAGACTCCCACAGGGTTCAGTGTTAATCAGTGAGACTCCCTCAGGGTTCATGTGTTAATCAGTGAGACTCCCATAGGGTTCATTGTTAATCAGTGAGACTCCCACAGGATTCAGTGTTAATCATTGAGACTCCCACAGTGTTCGGTGTTAATCAGTGAGACTCCCACACTGTTCAGTGTTAATCAGTGAGACTCCCTCAGGGTTCAGTGTTAATCACTGAGACTCCCACAGGGTTCAGTGTTAATCAGTGAGACTCCCATAGGGTTCAGTGTTAATCAGTGAGAATCCCATAGAGTTCAGTGTTAATCAGTGAGACTCCCACAGGGTTCAGTGTTAATCAGTGAGACTCCCATAGGGTTCAGTGTTAATCAGTGAGACTCCCTTAGGGTTCAGTTTTAATCAGTGAGACTCCCTCAGGGTTCAGTGTTAATCAGTGAGACTCCCATGGGGTTCAGTGTTAATCAGTGAGACTCCCATAGGCTTCAGTGTTAATCAGTGAGACTCCCACAGGGTTCAGTGTTAATCAGTCAGACTCCCACAGGGTTCAGTGTTAAACAGTGAGACTCCCACAGGGTTCACTGTTAATCAGTGAGACTCCCATAGGGTTCAGTGTTAATCAGTGAGACTCCCACAGGGTTCAGTGTTTATCAGTGAGACTCCCATAGGGTTCAGTGTTAATCAGTGAGTCCCCCACAAGGTTCAGTGTTAATCAGTGAGACTCCCACAGGGTTCAGTGTTAATCAGTGAGACTCCCACAGGGTTCAGTGTTAATCAGTGAGACTGCCATAGGTTTCAGTGTTAATCAGTGAGAATCCCATAGGGTTCAGTGTTAATCAGTGAGACTCCCACAGGGTTCAGTGTTAATCAGTGAGACTCCCATAGGGTTCAGTGTTAATCACTGAGACTCCAACAGGTTTCAGTGTCAATCAGTGAGACTCCAATAGGGTTAAGTGTTAATCAGTGAGACTCCCACAGGGTTCAGTGTTAATCAGTGAGACTCCCTTAGGGTTCAGTGTTAATCAGTGAGACTTCCTCAGGGTTCAGTGTTAATCAGTGAGACTCCCATAGGGTTAAGTGTTAATCAGTGAGACTCCCATGGGGTTCAGTGTTAATCAGTGAGACTCCCATAGGGTTAAGTGTTAATCAGTGAGACTCCCATGGGGTTCAGTGTTAATCAGTGAGACTCCCATAGGCTTCAGTGTTAATCAGTGAGACTCCCACAAGGTTCAGTGTTAATCAGGGAGACTCCCACAGGGTTCATTGTTAATCAGTGAGACTCGCACAGGATTCAGTGTTAATCATTGAGACTCCCACAGTGTTCGGTGTTAATCAGTGAGACTCCCACACTGTTCAGTGTTAATCAGTGAGACTCCCACAGGATTCAGTGTTAATCATTGAGACTCCCACAGTGTTCGGTGTTAATCAGTGAGACTCCCATAGGGTTCAGTGTTAATCAGTGAGACTCCCTCAGGGTTCAGTGTTAATCAGTGAGACTCCCACAGAATTCAGTGTTAATCACTGAGACTCCCATAGGGTTCAGTGTTAATCAGTGAGACTCCCACAGGTTTCAGTGTTAATCAGTGAGACTCCAATAGGGTTAAGTGTTAATCAGTGAGACTCCCATAGGGTTCAGTGTTAATCAGTGAGACTCCCTCAGGGTTCAGTGTTAATCAGTGAGACACCCATACGGTTAAGTGTTAATCAGTGAGACTCCCATGGGGTTCAGTGTTAATCAGTGAGACTCCCATAGGGTTAAGTGTTAATCAGTGAGACTCCCATGGGGTTCAGTGTTAATCAGTGAGACTCCCATAGGCTTCAGTGTTAATCAGTGAGACTCCCACAAGGTTCAGTGTTAATCAGGGAGACTCCCACAGGGTTCAGTGTTAATCAGTGAGACTCCCACAGGGTTCAGTGTTAATCAGTAAGACTCCCATAGGGTTCATGTGTTAATCAGTGAGACTCCCATAGGGTTCATTGTTAATCAGTGAGACTCGCACAGGATTCAGTGTTAATCATTGAGACTCCCTCAGGGTTCAGTGTTAATCAGTGAGACACCCATACGGTTAAGTGTTAATCAGTGAGACTCCCATGGGGTTCAGTGTTAATCAGTGAGACTCCCATAGGGTTCAGTGTTAATGAGTGAGAATCCCATAGAGTTCAGTGTTAATCAGTGAGACTCCCACAGAATTCAGTGTTAATCACTGAGACTCCCATAGGGTTCAGTGTTAATCAGTGAGACTCCCACAGGTTTCAGTGTTAATCAGTGAGACTCCAATAGGGTTAAGTGTTAATCAGTGAGACTCCCATAGGGTTCAGTGTTAATCAGTGAGACTCCCTCAGGGTTCAGTGTTAATCAGTGAGACACCCATACGGTTAAGTGTTAATCAGTGAGACTCCCATGGGGTTCAGTGTTAATCAGTGAGACTCCCATAGGGTTAAGTGTTAATCAGTGAGACTCCCATGGGGTTCAGTGTTAATCAGTGAGACTCCCATAGGCTTCAGTGTTAATCAGTGAGACTCCCACAAGGTTCAGTGTTAATCAGGGAGACTCCCACAGGGTTCAGTGTTAATCAGTGAGACTCCCACAGGGTTCAGTGTTAATCAGTAAGACTCCCATAGGGTTCAGTGTTAATCAATGAGACTCCCATAGGGTTCAGTGTTAATCAGTGAGACTCCCACAGGGTTCAGTGTTAATCAAGTGACACTCCCACAGTGTTCAGTGTTAATCAATGAGACTCCCACAGGGTTCAGTGTTAATGAGTGAGACTCCCATAGGGTTCAGTGTTAATCAGTGAGACTCCCATAGGGTTCAGTGTTAATCAGTGAGACTCCCATAGGGTTCAGTGTAAATCAGTGAGACTCCCACAGGGTTCATGTGTTAATCAGTGAGACTCCCATAGGGTTCAGTGTTAATCAATGAGACTCCCATAGGGTTCAGTGTTAATCAGTGAGACTCCCACAGGTTTCAGTGTTAATCAGTGAGACTCCCTCAGGGTTCAGTGTTAATCAGTGAGACTCCCTCAGGGTTCATGTGTTAATCAGTGAGACTCCCATAGGGTTCATTGTTAATCAGTGAGACTCCCACAGGATTCAGTGTTAATCATTGAGACTCCCACAGTGTTCGGTGTTAATCAGTGAGACTCCCACACTGTTCAGTGTTAATCAGTGAGACTCCCTCAGGGTTCAGTGTTAATCACTGAGACTCGCACAGGGTTCAGTGTTAATCAGTGAGACTCCCATAGGGTTCAGTGTTAATGAGTGAGAATCCCATAGAGTTCAGTGTTAATCAGTGAGACTCCCACAGGATTCAGTGTTAATCACTGAGACTCCCATAGGGTTCAGTGTTAATCAGTGAGACTCCCACAGGTTTCAGTGTTAATCAGTGAGACTCCAATAGGGTTAAGTGTTAATCAGTGAGACTCCCATAGGGTTCAGTGTTAATCAGTGAGACTCCCTTAGGGTTTCAGTGTTAATCAGTGAGGCTCCAATAGGGATAAGTGTTAATCAGTGAGACTCCCACAGGGTTCAGTGTTAATCAGTGAGACTCCCATAGGGTTCAGTGTTAATCAGTCAGACTCCCACAGGGTTCAGTGTTAAACAGTGAGACTCCCACAGGGTTCACTGTTGATCAGTGAGACTCCCATAGGGTTCAGTGTTAATCAGTGAAACTCCCACAGGGTTCAGTGTTTATCAGTGAGACTCCCATAGGGTTCAGTGTTAATCAGTGAGTCCCCCACAAGGTTCAGTGTTAATCAGTGAGACTCCCACAGGGTTCAGTGTTAATCAGTGAGACTCCCACAGGGTTCAGTGTTAATCAGTGAGACTGCCATAGGTTTCAGTGTTAATCAGTGAGAATCCCATAGGGTTCAGTGTTAATCAGTGAGACTCCCACAGGGTTCAGTGTTAATCAGTGAGACTCCCATAGGGTTCAGTGTTAATCACTGAGACTCCAACAGGTTTCAGTGTTAATCAGTGAGACTCCAATAGGGTTAAGTGTTAATCAGTGAGACTCCCACAGGGTTCAGTGTTAATCAGTGAGACTCCCTTAGGGTTCAGTGTTAATCAGTGAGACTCCCTCAGGGTTCAGTGTTAATCAGTGAGACTCCCATAGGGTTAAGTGTTAATCAGTGAGACTCCCATGGGGTTCAGTGTTAATCAGTGAGACTCCCATAGGGTTAAGTGTTAATCAGTGAGACTCCCATGGGGTTCAGTGTTAATCAAGTGACACTCCCACAGTGTTCAGTGTTAATCAATGAGACTCCCACAGGGTTCAGTGTTAATGAGTGAGACTCCCATAGGGTTCAGTGTTAATCAGTGAGACTCCCATAGGGTTCAGTGTTAATCAGTGAGACTCCCATAGGGTTCAGTGTAAATCAGTGAGACTCCCATAGGGTTCAGTGTTAATCAGTCAGACTCCCACAGGGTTCAGTGTTAAACAGTGAGACTCCCACAGGGTTCACTGTTGATCAGTGAGACTCCCATAGGGTTCAGTGTTAATCAGTGAAACTCCCACAGGGTTCAGTGTTTATCAGTGAGACTCCCATAGGGTTCAGTGTTAATCAGTGAGTCCCCCACAAGGTTCAGTGTTAATCAGTGAGACTCCCACAGGGTTCAGTGTTAATCAGTGAGACTCCCACAGGGTTCAGTGTTAATCAGTGAGACTGCCATAGGTTTCAGTGTTAATCAGTGAGAATCCCATAGGGTTCAGTGTTAATCAGTGAGACTCCCACAGGGTTCAGTGTTAATCAGTGAGACTCCCATAGGGTTCAGTGTTAATCACTGAGACTCCAACAGGTTTCAGTGTTAATCAGTGAGACTCCAATAGGGTTAAGTGTTAATCAGTGAGACTCCCACAGGGTTCAGTGTTAATCAGTGAGACTCCCTTAGGGTTCAGTGTTAATCAGTGAGACTCCCTCAGGGTTCAGTGTTAATCAGTGAGACTCCCATAGGGTTAAGTGTTAATCAGTGAGACTCCCATGGGGTTCAGTGTTAATCAGTGAGACTCCCATAGGGTTAAGTGTTAATCAGTGAGACTCCCATGGGGTTCAGTGTTAATCAAGTGACACTCCCACAGTGTTCAGTGTTAATCAATGAGACTCCCACAGGGTTCAGTGTTAATGAGTGAGACTCCCATAGGGTTCAGTGTTAATCAGTGAGACTCCCATAGGGTTCAGTGTTAATCAGTGAGACTCCCATAGGGTTCAGTGTAAATCAGTGAGACTCCCACAGGGTTCATGTGTTAATCAGTGAGACTCCCATAGGGTTCAGTGTTAATCAATGAGACTCCCATAGGGTTCAGTGTTAATCAGTGAGACTCCCACAGGTTTCAGTGTTAATCAGTGAGACTCCCTCAGGGTTCAGTGTTAATCAGTGAGACTCCCTCAGGGTTCATGTGTTAATCAGTGAGACTCCCATAGGGTTCATTGTTAATCAGTGAGACTCCCACAGGATTCAGTGTTAATCATTGAGACTCCCACAGTGTTCGGTGTTAATCAGTGAGACTCCCACACTGTTCAGTGTTAATCAGTGAGACTCCCTCAGGGTTCAGTGTTAATCACTGAGACTCCCACAGGGTTCAGTGTTAATCAGTGAGACTCCCATAGGGTTCAGTGTTAATGAGTGAGAATCCCATAGAGTTCAGTGTTAATCAGTGAGACTCCCACAGGATTCAGTGTTAATCACTGAGACTCCCATAGGGTTCAGTTTTAATCAGTGAGACTCCCACAGGTTTCAGTGTTAATCAGTGAGACTCCAATAGGGTTAAGTGTTAATCAGTGAGACTCCCATAGGGTTCAGTGTTAATCAGTGAGACTCCCTTAGGGTTTCAGTGTTAATCAGTGAGGCTCCAATAGGAATAAGTGTTAATCAGTGAGACTCCCACAGGGTTCAGTGTTAATCAGTGAGACTCCCATAGGGTTCAGTGTTAATCAGTGAGACTCCCACAGGTTTCAGTGTTAATCAATGAGACTCCCACAGGTTTCAGTGTTAATCAATGAGACTCCCACAGGGTTCAGTTTTAATCAGTAAGACTCCCATAGGGTTCAGTGTTAATCAGTGAGACTCCCACAGGGTTCAGTGTTAATCAAGTGACACTCCCACAGTGTTCAGTGTTAATCAATGAGACTCCCACAGGGCTCAGTGTTAATGAGTGAGACTCCCATAGGGTTCAGTGTTAATCAGTGAGACTCCCATAGGGTTCAGTGTTAATCAGTGAGACTCCCATAGGGTTCAGTGTTAATCAAGTGACACTCCCACAGTGTTCAGTGTTAATCAATGAGACTCCCACAGGGTTCAGTGTTAATGAGTGAGACTCCCATAGGGTTCAGTGTTAATCAGTGAGACTCCCATAGGGTTAAGTGTTAATCAGTGAGACTCCCATGGGGTTCAGTGTTAATCAGTGAGACTCCCATAGGCTTCAGTGTTAATCAGTGAGACTCCCACAAGGTTCAGTGTTAATCAGGGAGACTCCCAGAGGGTTCAGTGTTAATCAGTGAGACTCCCACAGGGTTCAGTGTTAATCAAGTGACACTCCCGCAGTGTTCAGTGTTAATCAATGAGACTCCCACAGGGTTCAGTGTTAATGAGTGAGACTCCCATAGGGTTCAGTGTTAATCAGTGAGACTCCCATAGGGTTCAGTGTTAATCAGTGAGACTCCCATAGGGTTCAGTGTAAATCAGTGAGACTCCCACAGGGTTCATGTGTTAATCAGTGAGACTCCCATAGGGTTCAGTGTTAATCAATGAGACTCCCATAGGGTTCAGTGTTAATCAGTGAGACTCCCACAGGTTTCAGTGTTAATCAGTGAGACTCCCTCAGGGTTCAGTGTTAATCAGTGAGACTCCCTCAGGGTTCATGTGTTAATCAGTGAGACTCCCATAGGGTTCATTGTTAATCAGTGAGACTCCCACAGGATTCAGTGTTAATCATTGAGACTCCCACATTGTTCGGTGTTAATCAGTGAGACTCCCACACTGTTCAGTGTTAATCAGTGAGACTCCCTCAGGGTTCAGTGTTAATCACTGAGACTCCCACAGGGTTCAGTGTTAATCAGTGAGACTCCCATAGGGTTCAGTGTTAATGAGTGAGAATCCCATAGAGTTCAGTGTTAATCAGTGAGACTCCCACAGGATTCAGTGTTAATCACTGAGACTCCCATAGGGTTCAGTTTTAATCAGTGAGACTCCCACAGGTTTCAGTGTTAATCAGTGAGACTCCAATAGGGTTAAGTGTTAATCAGTGAGACTCCCATAGGGTTCAGTGTTAATCAGTGAGACTCCCTTAGGGTTTCAGTGTTAATCAGTGAGGCTCCAATAGGGATAAGTGTTAATCAGTGAGACTCCCACAGGGTTCAGTGTTAATCAGTGAGACTCCCATAGGGTTCAGTGTTAATCAGTGAGACTCCCACAGGTTTCAGTGTTAATCAATGAGACTCCCACAGGTTTCAGTGTTAATCAATGAGACTCCCACAGGGTTCAGTTTTAATCAGTAAGACTCCCATAGGGTTCAGTGTTAATCAGTGAGACTCCCACAGGGTTCAGTGTTAATCAAGTGACACTCCCACAGTGTTCAGTGTTAATCAATGAGACTCCCACAGGGCTCAGTGTTAATGAGTGAGACTCCCATAGGGTTCAGTGTTAATCAGTGAGACTCCCATAGGGTTCAGTGTTAATCAGTGAGACTCCCATAGGGTTCAGTGTTAATCAAGTGACACTCCCACAGTGTTCAGTGTTAATCAATGAGACTCCCACAGGGTTCAGTGTTAATGAGTGAGACTCCCATAGGGTTCAGTGTTAATCAGTGAGACTCCCATAGGGTTCAGTGTTAATCAGTGAGACTCCCATAGGGTTCAGTGTAAATCAGTGAGACTCCCACAGGGTTCATGTGTTAATCAGTGAGACTCCCATAGGGTTCAGTGTTAATCAATGAGACTCCCATAGGGTTCAGTGTTAATCAGTGAGACTCCCACAGGTTTCAGTGTTAATCAGTGAGACTCCCTCAGGTTTCAGTGTTAATCAGTGAGACTCCCTCAGGGTTCATGTGTTAATCATTGAGACTCCCATGGGGTTCATTGTTAATCAGTGAGACTCCCACAGGATTCAGTGTTAATCAGTAAGACTCCCATAGGGTTCAGTGTTAATCAGTGAGACTCCCATAGGCTTCAGTGTTAATCAGTGAGACTCCCACAGGGTTCAGTGTTAATCAGTGAGACTCCCATGTGGTTCAGTGTTAATCAGTGAGACTCCCATAGGCTTCAGTGGTAATCAGTGAGACTCCCACAGGGTTCAGTGTTAATCAGTGAGACTACCACAGGGTTCAGGGTTAATCAGTGAGACTCACACAGGGTTCAGTGTTAATCAGTAAGACTCCCATAGGGTTCAGTGTTAATCAGTGAGACTCCCTCAGGGTTCAGTGTTAATCAGTGAGACTCCCATAGGTTTCAGTGTTAATCAGTGAGACTCCCATAGGCTTCAGTGTTAATCAGTGAGACTCCCACAAGGTTCAGTGTTAATCAGGGAGACTCCCACAGGGTTCAGTGTTAATCAGTGAGACTCCCACAGGGTTCAGTGTTAATCAGTAAGACTCCCATAGGGTTCAGTGTTAATCAGTGAGACTCCCATAGGGTTCAGTGTTAATCAGTGAGACTCCCACAGGGTTCAGTGTTAATCAAGTGACACTCCCACAGTGTTCAGTGTTAATCAATGAGACTCCCACAGGGTTCAGTGTTAATGAGTGAGACTCCCATAGGGTTCAGTGTTAATCAGTGAGAATCCCATAGGGTTCATTGTTAATCAGTGAGACTCCCACAGGATTCAGTGTTAATCATTGAGACTCCCACAGTGTTCGGTGTTAATCAGTGAGACTCCCACAGTTTTCAGTGTTAATCAGTGAGACTCCCTCAGGGTTCAGTGTTAATCAATGAGACTCCCATAGGGTTCAGTGTTAATCAGTGAGACTCCCACAGTTTTCAGTGTTAATCAGTGAGACTCCCTCAGGGTTCATGTGTTAATCAGTGAGACTCCCATAGGGTTCATTGTTAATCAGTGAGACTCCCACAGGATTCAGTGTTAATCATTGAGACTCCCACAGTGTTCGGTGTTAATCAGTGAGACTCCCACACTGTTCAGTGTTATTCAGTGAGACTCCCTCAGGGTTCAGTGTTAATCACTGAGACTCCCACAGGGTTCAGTGTTAATCAGTGAGACTCCCATAGGGTTCAGTGTTAATGAGTGAGAATCCCATAGAGTTCAGTGTTAATCAGTGAGACTCCCACAGGATTCAGTGTTAATCACTGAGACTCCCATAGGGTTCAGTGTTAATCAGTGAGACTCCCACAGGGTTCAGTGTTAATCAGTGAGACTCCCATAGGGTTCAGTGTTAATCACTGAGACTCCAACAGGTTTCAGTGTTAATCAGTGAGACTCCAATAGGGTTAAGTGTTAATCAGTGAGACTCCCACAGGGTTCAGTGTTAATCAGTGAGACTCCCTTAGGGTTCAGTGTTAATCAGTGAGACTCCCTCAGGGTTCAGTGTTAATCAGTGAGACTCCTATAGGGTTAAGTGTTAATCAGTGAGACTCCCATGGGGTTCAGTGTTAATCAGTGAGACTCCCATAGGGTTAAGTGTTAATCAGTGAGACTCCCATGGGGTTCAGTGTTAATCAGTGAGACTCCCATAGGCTTCAGTGTTAATCAGTGAGACTCCCACAAGGTTCAGTGTTAATCAGGGAGACTCCCATAGGGGTCAGTGTTAATCAGTGAGACTCCCATAGGGTTCAGTGTAAATCAGTGAGACTCCCACAGGGTTCATGTGTTAATCAGTGAGACTCCCATAGGGTTCAGTGTTAATCAATGAGACTCCCATAGGGTTCAGTGTTAATCAGTGAGACTCCCACAGGTTTCAGTGTTAATCAGTGAGACTCCCTCAGGGTTCAGTGTTAATCAGTGAGACTCCCTCAGGGTTCATGTGTTAATGAGTGAGACTCCCATAGGGTTCATTGTTAATCAGTGAGACTCCCACAGGATTCAGTGTTAATCATTGAGACTCCCACAGTGTTCGGTGTTAATCAGTGAGACTCCCACACTGTTCAGTGTTAATCAGTGAGACTCCCTCAGGGTTCAGTGTTAATCACTGAGACTCCCACAGGGTTCAGTGTTAATCAGTGAGACTCCCATAGGGTTCAGTGTTAATGAGTGAGAATCCCATAGAGTTCAGTGTTAATCAGTGAGACTCCCACAGGATTCAGTGTTAATCACTGAGACTCCCATAGGGTTCAGTGTTAATCAGTGAGACTCCCACAGGTTTCAGTGTTAATCAGTGAGACTCCAATAGGGTTAAGTGTTAATCAGTGAGACTCCCATAGGGTTCAGTGTTAATCAGTGAGACTCCCTTAGGGTTTCAGTGTTAATCAGTGAGGCTCCAATAGGGATAAGTGTTAATCAGTGAGACTCCCACAGGGTTCAGTGTTAATCAGTGAGACTCCCATAGGGTTCAGTGTTAATCAGTGAGACTCCCACAGGTTTCAGTGTTAATCAATGAGACTCCCACAGGTTTCAGTGTTAATCAATGAGACTCCCACAGGGTTCAGTTTTAATCAGTAAGACTCCCATAGGGTTCAGTGTTAATCAGTGAGACTCCCACAGGGTTCAGTGTTAATCAAGTGACACTCCCACAGTGTTCAGTGTTAATCAATGAGACTCCCACAGGGCTCAGTGTTAATGAGTGAGACTCCCATAGGGTTCAGTGTTAATCAGTGAGACTCCCATAGGGTTCAGTGTTAATCAGTGAGACTCCCATAGGGTTCAGTGTTAATCAAGTGACACTCCCACAGTGTTCAGTGTTAATCAATGAGACTCCCACAGGGTTCAGTGTTAATGAGTGAGACTCCCATAGGGTTCAGTGTTAATCAGTGAGACTCCCATAGGGTTCAGTGTTAATCAGTGAGACTCCCATAGGGTTCAGTGTAAATCAGTGAGACTCCCACAGGGTTCATGTGTTAATCAGTGAGACTCCCATAGGGTTCAGTGTTAATCAATGAGACTCCCATAGGGTTCAGTGTTAATCAGTGAGACTCCCACAGGTTTCAGTGTTAATCAGTGAGACTCCCTCAGGTTTCAGTGTTAATCAGTGAGACTCCCTCAGGGTTCATGTGTTAATCAGTGAGACCCCCATAGGGTTCATTGTTAATCAGTGAGACTCCCACAGGATTCAGTGTTAATCAGTAAGACTCCCATAGGGTTCAGTGTTAATCAGTGAGACTCCCATAGGCTTCAGTGTTAATCAGTGAGACTCCCACAGGGTTCAGTGTTAATCAGTGAGACTCCCATGTGGTTCAGTGTTAATCAGTGAGACTCCCATAGGCTTCAGTGTTAATCAGTGAGACTCCCACAGGGTTCAGTGTTAATCAGTGAGACTCCCATGTGGTTCAGTGTTAATCAGTGAGACTCCCATAGGCTTCAGTGTTAATCAGTGAGACTCCCTCAGGGTTCAGTGTTAATCAGTGAGACTCCCATAGGGTTAAGTGTTAATCAGTGAGACTCCCATGGGGTTCAGTGTTAATCAGTGAGACTCCCATAGGCTTCAGTGTTAATCAGTGAGACTCCTACAAGGTTCAGTGTTAATCAGGGAGACTCCCACAGGGTTCAGTGTTAATCAATGAGACTCCCATAGGGTTCAGTGTTAATCAGTGAGACTCCCACAGTTTTCAGTGTTAATCAGTGAGACTCCCTCAGGGTTCAGTGTTAATCAGTGAGACTCCCTCAGGGTTCATGTGTTAATCAGTGAGACTCCCATAGGGTTCATTGTTAATCAAGTGAGACTCCCACAGGATTCAGTGTTAATCATTGAGACTCCCACAGTGTTCGGTGTTAATCAGTGAGACTCCCACACTGTTCAGTGTTAATCAGTGAGACTCCCTCAGGGTTCAGTGTTAATCACTGAGACTCCCACAGGGTTCATTGTTAATCAGTGAGACTCCCATAGGGTTCAGTGTTAATGAGTGAGAATCCCATAGAGTTCAGTGTTAATCAGTGAGACTCCCACAGGGTTCAGTGTTAATCAGTGAGACTCCCATAGGGTTCAGTGTTAATCAGTGAGACTCCCATAGGGTTCAGTGTTAATCAGTGAGACTCCCGCAGGGTTCAGTGTTAATCAAGTGACACTCCCACAGTGTTCAGTGTTAATCAGTGAGACTGCCACAGGGTTCAGTGTTAATGAGTGAGACTCCCATAGGGTTAAGTGTTAATCAGTGAGACTCCCATAGGGTTCAGTGTTAATCAGTGAGACTCCCATAGGTTTCAGTGTTAATCAGTGAGACTCCCATAGGGTTCAGTGTAAATCAGTGAGACTCCCACAGTGTTCATGTGTTAATCAGTGAGACTGCCATAGGGTTCAGTGTTAATCAATGAGACTCCCATAGGGTTCAGTGTTAATCAGTGAGACTCCCACAGGTTTCAGTGTTAATCAGTGAGACTCCCACAGGGTTCAGTGTTAATCAGTGAGACTCCCTCAGGGTTCATGTGTTAATCAGTGAGACTCCCATAGGGTTCAGTGTTAATCATTGAGACTCCCACAGTGTTCGGTGTTAATCAGTGAGACTCCCACACTGTTCAGTGTTAATCAGTGAGACTCCCTCAGGGTTCAGTGTTAATCAATGAGACTCCCACAGGGTTCAGTGTTAATCAGTGAGACTCCCATAGGGTTCAGTGTTAATCAGTGAGAATCCCATAGAGTTCAGTGTTAATCAGTGAGACTCCCACAGGGTTCAGTGTTAATCAGTGAGACTCCCATAGGGTTCAGTGTTAATCAGTGAGACTCCCACCGGTTTCAGTGTTAATCAGTGAGACTCCAAAAGGGTTAAGTGTTAATCAGTGAGACTCCCTTAGGGTTCAGTGTTAATCAGTGAGACTCCCTCAGGGTTCAGTGTTAATCAGTGAGACTCCCACAGGGTTCAGTGTTAATCAGTGAGACTCCCTTAGGGTTCAGTGTTAATCAGTGAGACTCCCTCAGGGTTCAGTGTTAATCAGTGAGACTCCCATGGGGTTCAGTGTTAATCAGTGAGACTCCCATAGGCTTCAGTGTTAATCAGTGAGACTCCCACAGGGTTCAGTGTTAATCAGTCAGACTCCCACAGGGTTCAGTGTTAATCACTGAGACTCCAACAGGTTTCAGTGTTAATCAGTGAGACTCCAATAGGGTTTAGTGTTAATCAGTGAGACTCCCACAGGGTTCAGTGTTAATCAATGAGACTCCCATAGGGTTCAGTGTTAATCAGTGAGACTCCCACAGTTTTCAGTGTTAATCAGTGAGACTCCCTCAGGGTTCAGTGTTAATCAGTGAGACTCCCTCAGGGTTCATGTGTTAATCAGTGAGACTCCCATAGGGTTCATTGTTAATCAAGTGAGACTCCCACAGGATTCAGTGTTAATCATTGAGACTCCCACAGTGTTCGGTGTTAATCAGTGAGACTCCCTCAGGGTTCAGTGTTAATCAGTGAGACCCCCATAGGGTTCAGTGTTAATCAGTGAGACTCCCATGGGGTTCAGTGTTAATCAGTGAGACTCCCATAGGGTTAAGTGTTAATCAGTGAGACTCCCATGTGGTTCAGTGTTAATCAGTGAGACTCCCATAGGCTTCAGTGTTAATCAGTGAGACTTCCACAGGGTTCAGTGTTAATCAGTGAGACTACCACAGGGTTCAGGGTTAATCAGTGAGACTCACACAGGGTTCAGTGTTAATCAGTAAGACTCCCATAGGGTTCAGTGTTAATCAGTGAGACTCCCTCAGGGTTCAGTGTTAATCAGTGAGACTCCCATAGGGTTAAGTGTTAATCAGTGAGACTCCCATGGGGTTCAGTGTTAATCAGTGAGACTCCCATAGGCTTCAGTGTTAATCAGTGAGACTCCCACAAGGTTCAGTGTTAATCAGGGAGACTCCCACAGGGTTCAGTGTTAATCAATGAGACTCCCATAGGGTTCAGTGTTAATCAGTGAGACTCCCACAGTTTTCAGTGTTAATCAGTGAGACTCCCTCAGGGTTCAGTGTTAATCAGTGAGACTCCCTCAGGGTTCATGTGTTAATCAGTGAGACTCCCATAGGGTTCATTGTTAATCAAGTGAGACTCCCACAGGATTCAGTGTTAATCATTGAGACTCCCACAGTGTTCGGTGTTAATCAGTGAGACTCCCACACTGTTCAGTGTTAATCAGTGAGACTCCCTCAGGGTTCAGTGTTAATCACTGAGACTCCCACAGGGTTCATTGTTAATCAGTGAGACTCCCATAGGGTTCAGTGTTAATGAGTGAGAATCCCATAGAGTTCAGTGTTAATCAGTGAGACTCCCACAGGGTTCAGTGTTAATCAGTGAGACTCCCATAGGGTTCAGTGTTAATCAGTGAGACTCCCATAGGGTTCAGTGTTAATCAGTGAGACTCCCGCAGGGTTCAGTGTTAATCAAGTGACACTCCCACAGTGTTCAGTGTTAATCAGTGAGACTCCCACAGGGTTCAGTGTTAATGAGTGAGACTCCCATAGGGTTAAGTGTTAATCAGTGAGACTCCCATAGGGTTCAGTGTTAATGAGTGAGAATCCCATAGAGTTCAGTGTTAATCAGTGAGACTCCCACAGGATTCAGTGTTAATCACTGAGACTCCCATAGGGTTCAGTTTTAATCAGTGAGACTCCCACAGGTTTCAGTGTTAATCAGTGAGACTCCAATAGGGTTAAGTGTTAATCAGTGAGACTCCCATAGGGTTCAGTGTTAATCAGTGAGACTCCCTTAGGGTTTCAGTGTTAATCAGTGAGGCTCCAATAGGGATAAGTGTTAATCAGTGAGACTCCCACAGGGTTCAGTGTTAATCAGTGAGACTCCCATAGGGTTCAGTGTTAATCAGTGAGACTCCCACAGGTTTCAGTGTTAATCAATGAGACTCCCACAGGTTTCAGTGTTAATCAATGAGACTCCCACAGGGTTCAGTTTTAATCAGTAAGACTCCCATAGGGTTCAGTGTTAATCAGTGAGACTCCCACAGGGTTCAGTGTTAATCAAGTGACACTCCCACAGTGTTCAGTGTTAATCAATGAGACTCCCACAGGGCTCAGTGTTAATGAGTGAGACTCCCATAGGGTTCAGTGTTAATCAGTGAGACTCCCATAGGGTTCAGTGTTAATCAGTGAGACTCCCATAGGGTTCAGTGTTAATCAAGTGACACTCCCACAGTGTTCAGTGTTAATCAATGAGACTCCCACAAGGTTCAGTGTTAATGAGTGAGACTCCCATACGGTTCAGTGTTAATCAGTGAGACTCCCATAGGGTGCAGTGTTAATCAGTGAGACTCCCATAGGGTTCAGTGTAAATCAGTGAGACTCCCACAGGGTTCATGTGTTAATCAGTGAGACTCCCATAGGGTTCAGTGTTAATCAATGAGACTCCCATAGGGTTCAGTGTTAATCAGTGAGACTCCCACAGGTTTCAGTGTTAATCAGTGAGACTCCCTCAGGTTTCAGTGTTAATCAGTGAGACTCCCTCAGGGTTCATGTGTTAATCAGTGAGACTCCCATAGGGTTCATTGTTAATCAGTGAGACTCCCACAGGATTCAGTGTTAATCAGTAAGACTCCCATAGGGTTCAGTGTTAATCAGTGAGACTCCCATAGGCTTCAGTGTTAATCAGTGAGACTCCCACAGGGTTCAGTGTTAATCAGTGAGACTCCCATGTGGTTCAGTGTTAATCAGTGAGACTCCCATAGGCTTCAGTGGTAATCAGTGAGACTCCCACAGGGTTCAGTGTTAATCAGTGAGACTACCACAGGGTTCAGGGTTAATCAGTGAGACTCACACAGGGTTCAGTGTTAATCAGTAAGACTCCCATAGGGTTCAGTGTTAATCAGTGAGACTCCCTCAGGGTTCAGTGTTAATCAGTGAGACTCCCATAGGTTTCAGTGTTAATCAGTGAGACTCCCATAGGCTTCAGTGTTAATCAGTGAGACTCCCACAAGGTTCAGTGTTAATCAGGGAGACTCCCACAGGGTTCAGTGTTAATCAGTGAGACTCCCACAGGGTTCAGTGTTAATCAGTAAGACTCCCATAGGGTTCAGTGTTAATCAGTGAGACTCCCATAGGGTTCAGTGTTAATCAGTGAGACTCCCACAGGGTTCAGTGTTAATCAAGTGACACTCCCACAGTGTTCAGTGTTAATCAATGAGACTCCCACAGGGTTCAGTGTTAATGAGTGAGACTCCCATAGGGTTCAGTGTTAATCAGTGAAACTCCCATAGGGTTCAGTGTTAATCAGTGAGACTCCCATAGGGTTCAGTGTAAATCAGTGAGACTCCCACAGGGTTCATGTGTTAATCAATGAGACTCCCATAGGGTTCAGTGTTAATCAATGAGACTCCCATAGGGTTCAGTGTTAATCAGTGAGACTCCCACAGGTTTCAGTGTTAATCAGTGAGACTCCCTCAGGGTTCAGTGTTAATCAGTGAGACTCCCTCAGGGTTCATGTGTTAATCAGTGAGACTCCCATAGGGTTCATTGTTAATCAGTGAGACTCCCACAGGATTCAGTATTAATCATTGAGACTCCCACAGTGTTCGGTGTTAATCAGTGAGACTCCCACACTGTTCAGTGTTAATCAGTGAGACTCCCTCAGGGTTCAGTGTTAATCACTGAGACTCCCACAGGGTTCAGTGTTAATCAGTGAGACTCCCATAGGGTTCAGTGTTAATGAGTGAGAATCCCATAGAGTTCAGTGTTAATCAGTGAGACTCCCACAGGATTCAGTGTTAATCACTGAGACTCCCATAGGGTTCAGTGTTAATCAGTGAGACTCCCACAGTTTTCAGTGTTAATCAGTGAGACTCCCTCAGGGTTCAGTGTTAATCAGTGAGACTCCCTCAGGGTTCATGTGTTAATCAGTGAGACTCCCATAGGGTTCATTGTTAATCAAGTGAGACTCCCACAGGATTCAGTGTTAATCATTGAGACTCCCACAGTGTTCGTTGTTAATCAGTGAGACTCCCTCAGGGTTCAGTGTTAATCAGTGAGACTCCCATAGGGTTCAGTGTTAATCAGTGAGACTCCCATGGGGTTCAGTGTTAATCAGTGAGACTCCCATAGGGTTAAGTGTTAATCAGTGAGACTCCCATGTGGTTCAGTGTTAATCAGTGAGACTCCCATAGGCTTCAGTGGTAATCAGTGAGACTCCCACAGGGTTCAGTGTTAATCAGTGAGACTACCACAGGGTTCAGGGTTAATCAGTGAGACTCACACAGGGTTCAGTGTTAATCAGTAAGACTCCCATAGGGTTCAGTGTTAATCAGTGAGACTCCCTCAGGGTTCAGTGTTAATCAGTGAGACTCCCATAGGGTTAAGTGTTAATCAGTGAGACTCCCATGGGGTTCAGTGTTAATCAGTGAGACTCCCATAGGCTTCAGTGTTAATCAGTGAGACTCCCACAAGGTTCAGTGTTAATCAGGGAGACTCCCACAGGGTTCAGTGTTAATCAATGAGACTCCCATAGGGTTCTGTGTTAATCAGTGAGACTCCCACAGTTTTCAGTGTTAATCAGTGAGACTCCCTCAGGGTTCAGTGTTAATCAGTGAGACTCCCTCAGGGTTCATGTGTTAATCAGTGAGACTCCCATAGGTTTCATTGTTAATCAAGTGAGACTCCCACAGGATTCAGTGTTAATCATTGAGACTCCCACAGTGTTCGGTGTTAATCAGTGAGACTCCCACACTGTTCAGTGTTAATCAGTGAGACTCCCTCAGGGTTCAGTGTTAATCACTGAGACTCCCACAGGGTTCATTGTTAATCAGTGAGACTCCCATAGGGTTCAGTGTTAATGAGTGAGAATCCCATAGAGTTCAGTGTTAATCAGTGAGACTCCCACAGGGTTCAGTGTTAATCAGTGAGACTCCCATAGGGTTCAGTGTTAATCAGTGAGACTCCCATAGGGTTCAGTGTTAATCAGTGAGACTCCCGCAGGGTTCAGTGTTAATCAAGTGACACTCCCACAGTGTTCAGTGTTAATCAGTGAGACTCCCACAGGGTTCAGTGTTAATGAGTGAGACTCCCATAGGGTTAAGTGTTAATCAGTGAGACTCCCATAGGGTTCAGTGTTAATGAGTGAGAATCCCATAGAGTTCAGTGTTAATCAGTGAGACTCCCACAGGATTCAGTGTTAATCACTGAGACTCCCATAGGGTTCAGTTTTAATCAGTGAGACTCCCACAGGTTTCAGTGTTAATCAGTGAGACTCCAATAGGGTTAAGTGTTAATCAGTGAGACTCCCATAGGGTTCAGTGTTAATCAGTGAGACTCCCTTAGGGTTTCAGTGTTAATCAGTGAGGCTCCAATAGGGATAAGTGTTAATCAGTGAGACTCCCACAGGGTTCAGTGTTAATCAGTGAGACTCCCATAGGGTTCAGTGTTAATCAGTGAGACTCCCACAGGTTTCAGTGTTAATCAATGAGACTCCCACAGGTTTCAGTGTTAATCAATGAGACTCCCACAGGGTTCAGTTTTAATCAGTAAGACTCCCATAGGGTTCAGTGTTAATCAGTGAGACTCCCACAGGGTTCAGTGTTAATCAAGTGACACTCCCACAGTGTTCAGTGTTAATCAATGAGACTCCCACAGGGCTCAGTGTTAATGAGTGAGACTCCCATAGGGTTCAGTGTTAATCAGTGAGACTCCCATAGGGTTCAGTGTTAATCAGTGAGACTCCCATAGGGTTCAGTGTTAATCAAGTGACACTCCCACAGTGTTCAGTGTTAATCAATGAGACTCCCACAAGGTTCAGTGTTAATGAGTGAGACTCCCATAGGGTTCAGTGTTAATCAGTGAGACTCCCATAGGGTGCAGTGTTAATCAGTGAGACTCCCATAGGGTTCAGTGTAAATCAGTGAGACTCCCACAGGGTTCATGTGTTAATCAGTGAGACTCCCATAGGGTTCAGTGTTAATCAATGAGACTCCCATAGCGTTCAGTGTTAATCAGTGAGACTCCCACAGGTTTCAGTGTTAATCAGTGAGACTCCCTCAGGTTTCAGTGTTAATCAGTGAGACTCCCTCAGGGTTCATGTGTTAATCAGTGAGACTCCCATAGGGTTCATTGTTAATCAGTGAGACTCCCACAGGATTCAGTGTTAATCAGTAAGACTCCCATAGGGTTCAGTGTTAATCAGTGAGACTCCCATAGGCTTCAGTGTTAATCAGTGAGACTCCCACAGGGTTCAGTGTTAATCAGTGAGACTCCCATGTGGTTCAGTGTTAATCAGTGAGACTCCCATAGGCTTCAGTGGTAATCAGTGAGACTCCCACAGGGTTCAGTGTTAATCAGTGAGACTACCACAGGGTTCAGGGTTAATCAGTGAGACTCACACAGGGTTCAGTGTTAATCAGTAAGACTCCCATAGGGTTCAGTGTTAATCAGTGAGACTCCCTCAGGGTTCAGTGTTAATCAGTGAGACTCCCATAGGTTTCAGTGTTAATCAGTGAGACTCCCATAGGCTTCAGTGTTAATCAGTGAGACTCCCACAAGGTTCAGTGTTAATCAGGGAGACTCCCACAGGGTTCAGTGTTAATCAGTGAGACTCCCACAGGGTTCAGTGTTAATCAGTAAGACTCCCATAGGGTTCAGTGTTAATCAGTGAGACTCCCATAGGGTTCAGTGTTAATCAGTGAGACTCCCACAGGGTTCAGTGTTAATCAAGTGACACTCCCACAGTGTTCAGTGTTAATCAATGAGACTCCCACAGGGTTCAGTGTTAATGAGTGAGACTCCCATAGGGTTCAGTGTTAATCAGTGAAACTCCCATAGGGTTCAGTGTTAATCAGTGAGACTCCCATAGGGTTCAGTGTAAATCAGTGAGACTCCCACAGGGTTCATGTGTTAATCAGTGAGACTCCCATAGGGTTCAGTGTTAATCAATGAGACTCCCATAGGGTTCAGTGTTAATCAGTGAGACTCCCACAGGTTTCAGTGTTAATCAGTGAGACTCCCTCAGGGTTCAGTGTTAATCAGTGAGACTCCCTCAGGGTTCATGTGTTAATCAGTGAGACTCCCATAGGGTTCATTGTTAATCAGTGAGACTCCCACAGGATTCAGTATTAATCATTGAGACTCCCACAGTGTTCGGTGTTAATCAGTGAGACTCCCACACTGTTCAGTGTTAATCAGTGAGACTCCCTCAGGGTTCAGTGTTAATCACTGAGACTCCCACAGGGTTCAGTGTTAATCAGTGAGACTCCCATAGGGTTCAGTGTTAATGAGTGAGAATCCCATAGAGTTCAGTGTTAATCAGTGAGACTCCCACAGGATTCAGTGTTAATCACTGAGACTCCCATAGGGTTCAGTGTTAATCAGTGAGACTCCCACTGGTTTCAGTGTTAATCAGTGAGACTCCAATAGGGTTAAGTGTTAATCAGTGAGACTCCCATAGGGTTCAGTGTTAATCAGTGAGACTCCCTTAGGGTTTCAGTGTTAATCAGTGAGGCTCCAATAGGGATAAGTGTTAATCAGTGAGACTCCCACAGGGTTCAGTGTTAATCAGTGAGACTCCCATAGGGTTCAGTGTTAATCAGTCATACTCCCACAGGGTCAGTGTTAAACAGTGAGACTCCCACAGGGTTCACTGTTAATCAGTGAGACTCCCATAGGGTTCAGTGTTAATCAGTGAGACTCCCACAGGGTTCAGTGTTTATCAGTGAGGCTCCCATAGGGTTCAGTGTTAATCAGTGAGTCCCCCACAAGGTTCAGTGTTAATCAGTGAGACTCCCACAGGGTTCAGTGTTAATCAGTGAGACTCCCACAGGGTTCAGTGTTAATCAGTGAGACTGCCATAGGTTTCAGTGTTAATCAGTGAGAATCCCATAGGGTTCAGTGTTAATCAGTGAGACTCCCACAGGGTTCAGTGTTAATCAGTGAGACTCCCATAGGGTTCAGTGTTAATCACTGAGACTCCAACAGGTTTCAGTGTTAATCAGTGAGACTCCAATAGGGTTAAGTGTTAATCAGTGAGACTCCCACAGGGTTCAGTGTTAATCAGTGAGACTCCCTTAGGGTTCAGTGTTAATCAGTGAGACTCCCTCAGGGTTCAGTGTTAATCAGTGAGACTCCCATAGGGTTAAGTGTTAATCAGTGAGACTCCCATGGGGTTCAGTGTTAATCAGTGAGACTCCCATAGGGTTAAGTGTTAATCAGTGAGACTCCCATGGGGTTCAGTGTTAATCAGTGAGACTCCCATAGGCTTCAGTGTTAATCATTGAGACTCCCACAAGGTTCAGTGTTAATCAGGGAGACTCCCACAGGGTTCAGTGTTAATCAGTGAGACTCCCACAGGGTTCAGTGTCAATCAGTAAGACTCCCATAGGTTTCAGTGTTAATCAGTGAGACTCCCATAGGGTTCAGTGTTAATCAGTGAGACTCCCACAGGGTTCAGTGTTAATCAAGTGACACTCCCACAGTGTTCAGTGTTAATCAATGAGACTCCCACAGGGTTCAGTGTTAATGAGTGAGACTCCCATAGGGTTCAGTGTTAATCAGTGAGACTCCCATAGGGTTCAGTGTTAATCAGTGAGACTCCCATAGGGTTCAGTGTAAATCAGTGAGACTCCCACAGGGTTCATGTGTTAATCAGTGAGACTCCCATAGGGTTCAGTGTTAATCAATGAGACTCCCATAGGCTTCAGTGTTAATCAGTGAGACTCCCACAGGTTTCAGTGTTAATCAGTGAGACTCCCTCAGGGTTCAGTGTTAATCAGTGAGACTCCCTCAGGGTTGATGTGTTAATCAGTGAGACTCCCATAGGGTTCATTGTTAATCAGTGAGACTCCCACAGGATTCAGTGTGAATCATTGAGACTCCCACAGTGTTCGGTGTTAATCAGTGAGACTCCCACACTGTTCAGTGTTAATCAGTGAGACTCCCTCAGGGTTCAGTGTTAATCACTGAGACTCCCACAGGGTTCAGTGTTAATCAGTGAGACTCCCATAGGGTTCAGTGTTAATGAGTGAGAATCCCATAGAGTTCAGTGTTAATCAGTGAGACTCCCACAGGATTCAGTGTTAATCACTGAGACTCCCATAGGGTTCAGTGTTAATCAGTGAGACTCCCACAGGTTTCAGTGTTAATCAGTGAGACTCCAATAGGGTTAAGTGTTAATCAGTGAGACTCCCATAGGGTTCAGTGTTAATCAGTGAGACTCCCTTAGGGTTTCAGTGTTAATCAGTGAGGCTCCAATAGGGATAAGTGTTAATCAGTGAGACTCCCACAGGGTTCAGTGTTAATCAGTGAGACTCCCATAGGGTTCAGTGTTAATCAGTGAGACTCCCACAGGTTTCAGTGTTAATCAATGAGACTCCCACAGGTTTCAGTGTTAATCAATGAGACTCCCACAGGGTTCAGTTTTAATCAGTAAGACTCCCATAGGGTTCAGTGTTAATCAGTGAGACTCCCACAGGGTTCAGTGTTAATCAAGTGACACTCCCACAGTGTTCAGTGTTAATCAATGAGACTCCCACAGGGCTCAGTGTTAATGAGTGAGACTCCCATAGGGTTCAGTGTTAATCAGTGAGACTCCCATAGGGTTCAGTGTTAATCAGTGAGACTCCCATAGGGTTCAGTGTTAATCAAGTGACACTCCCACAGTGTTCAGTGTTAATCAATGAGACTCCCACAGGGTTCAGTGTTAATGAGTGAGACTCCCATAGGGTTCAGTGTTAATCAGTGAGACTCCCATAGGGTTCAGTGTTAATCAGTGAGACTCCCATAGGGTTCAGTGTAAATCAGTGAGACTCCCACAGGGTTCATGTGTTAATCAGTGAGACTCCCATAGGGTTCAGTGTTAATCAATGAGACTCCCATAGGGTTCAGTGTTAATCAGTCATACTCCCACAGGGTCAGTGTTAAACAGTGAGACTCCCACAGGGTTCACTGTTAATCAGTGAGACTCCCATAGGGTTCAGTGTTAATCAGTGAGACTCCCACAGGGTTCAGTGTTTATCAGTGAGGCTCCCATAGGGTTCAGTGTTAATCAGTGAGTCCCCCACAAGGTTCAGTGTTAATCAGTGAGACTCCCACAGGGTTCAGTGTTAATCAGTGAGACTCCCACAGGGTTCAGTGTTAATCAGTGAGACTGCCATAGGTTTCAGTGTTAATCAGTGAGAATCCCATAGGGTTCAGTGTTAATCAGTGAGACTCCCACAGGGTTCAGTGTTAATCAGTGAGACTCCCATAGGGTTCAGTGTTAATCACTGAGACTCCAACAGGTTTCAGTGTTAATCAGTGAGACTCCAATAGGGTTAAGTGTTAATCAGTGAGACTCCCACAGGGTTCAGTGTTAATCAATGAGACTCCCTTAGGGTTCAGTGTTAATCAGTGAGACTCCCTCAGGGTTCAGTGTTAATCAGTGAGACTCCCATAGGGTTAAGTGTTAATCAGTGAGACTCCCATGGGGTTCAGTGTTAATCAGTGAGACTCCCATAGGGTTAAGTGTTAATCAGTGAGACTCCCATGGGGTTCAGTGTTAATCAGTGAGACTCCCATAGGCTTCAGTGTTAATCAGTGAGACTCCCACAAGGTTCAGTGTTAATCAGGGAGACTCCCACAGGGTTCAGTGTTAATCAGTGAGACTCCCACAGGGTTCAGTGTCAATCAGTAAGACTCCCATAGGTTTCAGTGTTAATCAGTGAGACTCCCATAGGGTTCAGTGTTAATCAGTGAGACTCCCACAGGGTTCAGTGTTAATCAAGTGACACTCCCACAGTGTTCAGTGTTAATCAATGAGACTCCCACAGGGTTCAGTGTTAATGAGTGAGACTCCCATAGGGTTCAGTGTTAATCAGTGAGACTCCCATAGGGTTCTGTGTTAATCAGTGAGACTCCCATAGGGTTCAGTGTAAATCAGTGAGACTCCCACAGGGTTCATGTGTTAATCAGTGAGACTCCCATAGGGTTCAGTGTTAATCAATGAGACTCCCATAGGCTTCAGTGTTAATCAGTGAGACTCCCACAGGTTTCAGTGTTAATCAGTGAGACTCCCTCAGGGTTCAGTGTTAATCAGTGAGACTCCCTCAGGGTTGATGTGTTAATCAGTGAGACTCCCATAGGGTTCATTGTTAATCAGTGAGACTCCCACAGGATTCAGTGTGAATCATTGAGACTCCCACAGTGTTCGGTGTTAATCAGTGAGACTCCCACACTGTTCAGTGTTAATCAGTGAGACTCCCTCAGGGTTCAGTGTTAATCACTGAGACTCCCACAGGGTTCAGTGTTAATCAGTGAGACTCTCATAGGGTTCAGTGTTAATGAGTGAGAATCCCATAGAGTTCAGTGTTAATCAGTGAGACTCCCACAGGATTCAGTGTTAATCACTGAGACTCCCATAGGGTTCAGTGTTAATCAGTGAGACTCCCACAGGTTTCAGTGTTAATCAGTGAGACTCCAATAGGGTTAAGTGTTAATCAGTGAGACTCCCATAGGGTTCAGTGTTAATCAGTGAGACTCCCTTAGGGTTTCAGTGTTAATCAGTGAGGCTCCAATAGGGATAAGTGTTAATCAGTGAGACTCCCACAGGGTTCAGTGTTAATCAGTGAGACTCCCGTAGGGTTCAGTGTTAATCAGTGAGACTCCCACAGGTTTCAGTGTTAATCAATGAGACTCCCACAGGTTTCAGTGTTAATCAATGAGACTCCCACAGGGTTCAGTTTTAATCAGTAAGACTCCCATAGGGTTCAGTGTTAATCAGTGAGACTCCCACAGGGTTCAGTGTTAATCAAGTGACACTCCCACAGTGTTCAGTGTTAATCAATGAGACTCCCACAGGGCTCAGTGTTAATGAGTGAGACTCCCATAGGGTTCAGTGTTAATCAGTGAGACTCCCATAGGGTTCAGTGTTAATCAGTGAGACTCCCATAGGGTTCAGTGTTAATCAAGTGACACTCCCACAGTGTTCAGTGTTAATCAATGAGACTCCCACAGGGTTCAGTGTTAATGAGTGAGACTCCCATAGGGTTCAGTGTTAATCAGTGAGACTCCCATAGGGTTCAGTGTTAATCAGTGAGACTCCCATAGGGTTCAGTGTAAATCAGTGAGACTCCCACAGGGTTCATGTGTTAATCAGTGAGACTCCCATAGGGTTCAGTGTTAATCAATGAGACTCCCATAGGGTTCAGTGTTAATCAGTGAGACTCCCATAGGGTTCAGTGTTAATCAAGTGACACTCCCACAGTGTTCAGTGTTAATCAATGAGACTCCCACAGGGTTCAGTGTTAATGAGTGAGACTCCCATAGGGTTCAGTGTTAATCAGTGAGACTCCCATAGGGTTCAGTGTTAATCAGTGAGACTCCCATAGGGTTCAGTGTAAATCAGTGAGACTCCCACAGGGTTCATGTGTTAATCAGTGAGACTCCCATAGGGTTCAGTGTTAATCAATGAGACTCCCATAGGGTTCAGTGTTAATCAGTGAGACTCCCACAGGTTTCAGTGTTAATCAGTGAGACTCCCTCAGGTTTCAGTGTTAATCAGTGAGACTCCCTCAGGGTTCATGTGTTAATCAGTGAGACTCCCATAGGGTTCATTGTTAATCAGTGAGACTCCCATAGGCTTCAGTGTTAATCAGTAAGACTCCCATAGGGTTCAGTGTTAATCAGTGAGACTCCCATAGGCTTCAGTGTTAATCAGTGAGACTCCCACAGGGTTCAGTGTTAATCAGTGAGACTCCCATGTGGTTCAGTGTTAATCAGTGAGACTCCCATAGGCTTCAGTGGTAATCAGTGAGACTCCCACAGGGTTCAGTGTTAATCAGTGAGACTACCACAGGGTTCAGGGTTAATCAGTGAGACTCACACAGGGTTCAGTGTTAATCAGTAAGACTCCCATAGGGTTCAGTGTTAATCAGTGAGACTCCCTCAGGGTTCAGTGTTAATCAGTGAGACTCCCATAGGTTTCAGTGTTAATCAGTGAGACTCCCATAGGCTTCAGTGTGAATCAGTGAGACTCCCACAAGGTTCAGTGTTAATCAGGGAGACTCCCACAGGGTTCAGTGTTAATCAGTGAGACTCCCACAGGGTTCAGTGTTAATCAGTAAGACTCCCATAGGGTTCAGTGTTAATCAGTGAGACTCCCATAGGGTTCAGTGTTAATCAGTGAGACTCCCACAGGGTTCAGTGTTAATCAAGTGACACTCCCACAGTGTTCAGTGTTAATCAATGAGACTCCCACAGGGTTCAGTGTTAATGAGTGAGACTCCCATAGGGTTCAGTGTTAATCAGTGAGACTCCCATAGTGTTCAGTGTTAATCAGTGAGACTCCCATAGGGTTCAGTGTAAATCAGTGAGACTCCCACAGGGTTCATGTGTTAATCAGTGAGACTCCCATAGGGTTCAGTGTTAATCAATGAGACTCCCATAGGGTTCAGTGTTAATCAGTGAGACTCCCACAGGTTTCAGTGTTAATCAGTGAGACTCCCTCAGGGTTCAGTGTTAATCAGTGAGACTCCCTCAGGGTTCATGTGTTAATCAGTGAGACTCCCATAGGGTTCATTGTTAATCAGTGAGACTCCCACAGGATTCAGTATTAATCATTGAGACTCCCACAGTGTTCGGTGTTAATCAGTGAGACTCCCACACTGTTCAGTGTTAATCAGTGAGACTCCCTCAGGGTTCAGTGTTAATCACTGAGACTCCCACAGGGTTCAGTGTTAATCAGTGAGACTCCCATAGGGTTCAGTGTTAATGAGTGAGAATCCCATAGAGTTCAGTGTTAATCAGTGAGACTCCCACAGGATTCAGTGTTAATCACTGAGACTCCCATAGGGTTCAGTGTTAATCAGTGAGACTCCCACAGGTTTCAGTGTTAATCAGTGAGACTCCAATAGGGTTAAGTGTTAATCAGTGAGACTCCCATAGGGTTCAGTGTTAATCAGTGAGACTCCCTTAGGGTTTCAGTGTTAATCAGTGAGGCTCCAATAGGGATAAGTGTTAATCAGTGAGACTCCCACAGGGTTCAGTGTTAATCAGTGAGACTCCCATAGGGTTCAGTGTTAATCAGTCATACTCCCACAGGGTCAGTGTTAAACAGTGAGACTCCCACAGGGTTCACTGTTAATCAGTGAGACTCCCATAGGGTTCAGTGTTAATCAGTGAGACTCCCACAGGGTTCAGTGTTTATCAGTGAGGCTCCCATAGGGTTCAGTGTTAATCAGTGAGTCCCCCACAAGGTTCAGTGTTAATCAGTGAGACTCCCACAGGGTTCAGTGTTAATCAGTGAGACTCCCACAGGGTTCAGTGTTAATCAGTGAGACTGCCATAGGTTTCAGTGTTAATCAGTGAGAATCCCATAGGGTTCAGTGTTAATCAGTGAGACTCCCACAGGGTTCAGTGTTAATCAGTGAGACTCCCATAGGGTTCAGTGTTAATCACTGAGACTCCAACAGGTTTCAGTGTTAATCAGTGAGACTCCAATAGGTTTAAGTGTTAATCAGTGAGACGCCCACAGGGTTCAGTGTTAATCAGTGAGACTCCCTTAGGGTTCAGTGTTAATCAGTGAGACTCCCTCAGGGTTCAGTGTTAATCAGTGAGACTCCCATAGGGTTAAGTGTTAATCAGTGAGACTCCCATGGGGTTCAGTGTTAATCAGTGAGACTCCCATAGGTTTCAGTGTTAATCAGTGAGACTCCCATAGGCTTCAGTGTGAATCAGTGAGACTCCCACAAGGTTCAGTGTTAATCAGGGAGACTCCCACAGGGTTCAGTGTTAATCAGTGAGACTCCCACAGGGTTCAGTGTTAATCAGTAAGACTCCCATAGGGTTCAGTGTTAATCAGTGAGACTCCCATAGGGTTCAGTGTTAATCAGTGAGACTCCCACAGGGTTCAGTGTTAATCAAGTGACACTCCCACAGTGTTCAGTGTTAATCAATGAGACTCCCACAGGGTTCAGTGTTAATGAGTGAGACTCCCATAGGGTTCAGTGTTAATCAGTGAGACTCCCATAGGGTTCAGTGTTAATCAGTGAGACTCCCATAGGGTTCAGTGTAAATCAGTGAGACTCCCACAGGGTTCATGTGTTAATCAGTGAGACTCCCATAGGGTTCAGTGTTAATCAATGAGACTCCCATAGGGTTCAGTGTTAATCAGTGAGACTCCCACAGGTTTCAGTGTTAATCAGTGAGACTCCCTCAGGGTTCAGTGTTAATCAGTGAGACTCCCTCAGGGTTCATGTGTTAATCAGTGAGACTCCCATAGGGTTCATTGTTAATCAGTGAGACTCCCACAGGATTCAGTATTAATCATTGAGACTCCCACAGTGTTCGGTGTTAATCAGTGAGACTCCCACACTGTTCAGTGTTAATCAGTGAGACTCCCTCAGGGTTCAGTGTTAATCACTGAGACTCCCACAGGGTTCAGTGTTAATCAGTGAGACTCCCATAGGGTTCAGTGTTAATGAGTGAGAATCCCATAGAGTTCAGTGTTAATCAGTGAGACTCCCACAGGATTCAGTGTTAATCACTGAGACTCCCATAGGGTTCAGTGTTAATCAGTGAGACTCCCACAGGTTTCAGTGTTAATCAGTGAGACTCCAATAGGGTTAAGTGTTAATCAGTGAGACTCCCATAGGGTTCAGTGTTAATCAGTGAGACTCCCTTAGGGTTTCAGTGTTAATCAGTGAGGCTCCAATAGGGATAAGTGTTAATCAGTGAGACTCCCACAGGGTTCAGTGTTAATCAGTGAGACTCCCATAGGGTTCAGTGTTAATCAGTCATACTCCCACAGGGTCAGTGTTAAACAGTGAGACTCCCACAGGGTTCACTGTTAATCAGTGAGACTCCCATAGGGTTCAGTGTTAATCAGTGAGACTCCCACAGGGTTCAGTGTTTATCAGTGAGGCTCCCATAGGGTTCAGTGTTAATCAGTGAGTCCCCCACAAGGTTCAGTGTTAATCAGTGAGACTCCCACAGGGTTCAGTGTTAATCAGTGAGACTCCCACAGGGTTCAGTGTTAATCAGTGAGACTGCCATAGGTTTCAGTGTTAATCAGTGAGAATCCCATAGGGTTCAGTGTTAATCAGTGAGACTTCCACAGGGTTCAGTGTTAATCAGTGAGACTCCCATAGGGTTCAGTGTTAATCACTGAGACTCCAACAGGTTTCAGTGTTAATCAGTGAGACTCCAATAGGGTTAAGTGTTAATCAGTGAGACGCCCACAGGGTTCAGTGTTAATCAGTGAGACTCCCTTAGGGTTCAGTGTTAATCAGTGAGACTCCCTCAGGGTTCAGTGTTAATCAGTGAGACTCCCATAGGGTTAAGTGTTAATCAGTGAGACTCCCATGGGGTTCAGTGTTAATCAGTGAGACTCCCATAGGGTTAAGTGTTAATCAGTGAAACTCCCATGGGGTTCAGTGTTAATCAGTGAGACTCCCATAGGCTTCAGTGTTAATCAGTGAGACTCCCACAAGGTTCAGTGTTAATCAGGGAGACTCCCACAGGGTTCAGTGTTAATCAGTGAGACTCCCACAGGGTTCAGTGTTAATCAGTAAGACTCCCATAGGGTTCAGTGTTAATCAGTGAGACTCCCATAGGATTCAGTGTTAATCAGTGAGACTCCCACAGGGTTCAGTGTTAATCAAGTGACACTCCCACAGTGTTCAGTGTTAATCAATGAGACTCCCACAGGGTTCAGTGTTAATGAGTGAGACTCCCATAGGGTTCAGTGTTAATCAGTGAGACTCCCATAGGGTTCAGTGTTAATCAGTGAGACTCCCATAGGGTTCAGTGTAAATCAGTGAGACTCCCACAGGGTTCATGTGTTAATCAGTGAGACTCCCATAGGGTTCAGTGTTAATCAATGAGACTCCCATAGGGTTCAGTGTTAATCAGTGAGACTCCCACAGGTTTCAGTGTTATTCAGTGAGACTCCCTCAGGGTTCAGTGTTAATCAGTGAGACTCCCTCAGGGTTCATGTGTTAATCAGTGAGACTCCCATAGGGTTCATTGTTAATCAGTGAGACTCCCACAGGATTCAGTGTGAATCATTGAGACTCCCACAGTGTTCGGTGTTAATCAGTGAGACTCCCACACTGTTCAGTGTTAATCAGTGAGACTCCCTCAGGGTTCAGTGTTAATCACTGAGACTCCCACAGGGTTCAGTGTTAATCAGTGAGACTCCCATAGGGTTCAGTGTTAATGAGTGAGAATCCCATAGAGTTCAGTGTTAATCAGTGAGACTCCCACAGGATTCAGTGTTAATCACTGAGACTCCCATAGGGTTCAGTGTTAATCAGTGAGACTCCCACAGGTTTCAGTGTTAATCAGTGAGACTCCAATAGGGTTAAGTGTTAATCAGTGAGACTCCCATAGGGTTCAGTGTTAATCAGTGAGACTCCCTTAGGGTTTCAGTGTTAATCAGTGAGGCTCCAATAGGGATAAGTGTTAATCAGTGAGACTCCCACAGGGTTCAGTGTTAATCAGTGAGACTCCCATAGGGTTCAGTGTTAATCAGTGAGACTCCCACAGGTTTCAGTGTTAATCAATGAGACTCCCACAGGCTTCAGTGTTAATCAATGAGACTCCCACAGGGTTCAGTTTTAATCAGTAAGACTCCCATAGGGTTCAGTGTTAATCAGTGAGACTCCCACAGGGTTCAGTGTTAATCAAGTGACACTCCTACAGTGTTCAGTGTTAATCAATGAGACTCCCACAGGGCTCAGTGTTAATGAGTGAGACTCCCATAGGGTTCAGTGTTAATCAGTGAGACTCCCATAGGGTTCAGTGTTAATCAGTGAGACTCCCATAGGGCTCAGTGTTAATCAAGTGACACTCCCACAGTGTTCAGTGTTAATCAATGAGACTCCCACAGGGTTCAGTGTTAATGAGTGAGACTCCCATAGGGTTCAGTGTAAATCAGTGAGACTCCCACAGGGTTCATGTGTTAATCAGTGAGACTCCCATAGAGTTCAGTGTTAATCAATGAGACTCCCATAGGGTTCAGTGTTAATCAGTGAGACTCCCATAGGGTTAAGTGTTAATCAGTGAGACTCCCTCATGTTTCAGTGTTAATCAGTGAGACTCCCTCAGGGTTCATGTGTTAATCAGTGAGACTCCCATAGGGTTCATTGTTAATCAGTGAGACTCCCACAGGATTCAGTGTTAATCAGTAAGACTCCCATAGGGTTCAGTGTTAATCAGTGAGACTCCCATAGGCTTCAGTGTTAATCAGTGAGACTCCCACAGGGTTCAGTGTTAATCAGTGAGACTCCCATGTGGTTCAGTGTTAATCAGTGAGACTCCCATAGGCTTCAGTGGTAATCAGTGAGACTCCCACAGGGTTCAGGGTTAATCAGTGAGACTCACACAGGGTTCAGTGTTAATCAGTAAGACTCCCATAGGGTTCAGTGTTAATCAGTGAGACTCCCTCAGGGTTCAGTGTTAATCAGTGAGACTCCCATAGGGTTAAGTGTTAATCAGTGAGACTCCCATGGGGTTCAGTGTTAATCAGTGAGACTCCCATAGGCTTCAGTGTTAATCAGTGAGACTCCCACAAGGTTCAGTGTTAATCAGGGAGACTCCCACAGGGTTCAGTGTTAATCAATGAGACTCCCATAGGGTTCAGTGTTAATCAGTGAGACTCCCACAGTTTTCAGTGTTAATCAGTGAGACTCCCTCAGGGTTCAGTGTTAATCACTGAGACTCCAACAGGTTTCAGTGTTAATCAGTGAGACTCCAATAGGGTTAAGTGTTAATCAGTGAGACTCCCACAGGGTTCAGTGTTAATCAGTGAGACTCCCTTAGGGTTCAGTGTTAATCAGTGAGACTCCCTCAGGGTTCAGTGTTAATCAGTGAGACTCCCATAGGGTTAAGTGTTAATCAGTGAGACTCCCATGGGGTTCAGTGTTAATCAGTGAGACTCCCATAGGGTTAAGTGTTAATCAGTGAGACTCCCATGGGGTTCAGTGTTAATCAGTGAGACTCCCATAGGCTTCAGTGTTAATCAGTGAGACTCCCACAAGGTTCAGTGTTAATCAGGGAGACTCCCACAGGGTTCAGTGTTAATCAGTGAGACTCCCACAGGGTTCAGTGTCAATCAGTAAGACTCCCATAGGTTTCAGTGTTAATCAGTGAGACTCCCATAGGGTTCAGTGTTAATCAGTGAGACTCCCACAGGGTTCAGTGTTAATCAAGTGACACTCCCACAGTGTTCAGTGTTAATCAATGAGACTCCCACAGGGTTCAGTGTTAATGAGTGAGACTCCCATAGGGTTCAGTGTTAATCAGTGAGACTCCCATAGGGTTCAGTGTTAATCAGTGAGACTCCCATAGGGTTCAGTGTAAATCAGTGAGACTCCCACAGGGTTCATGTGTTAATCAGTGAGACTCCCATAGGGTTCAGTGTTAATCAATGAGACTCCCATAGGCTTCAGTGTTAATCAGTGAGACTCCCACAGGTTTCAGTGTTAATCAGTGAGACTCCCTCAGGGTTCAGTGTTAATCAGTGAGACTCCCTCAGGGTTGATGTGTTAATCAGTGAGACTCCCATAGGGTTCATTGTTAATCAGTGAGACTCCCACAGGATTCAGTGTGAATCATTGAGACTCCCACAGTGTTCGGTGTTAATCAGTGAGACTCCCACACTGTTCAGTGTTAATCAGTGAGACTCCCTCAGGGTTCAGTGTTAATCACTGAGACTCCCACAGGGTTCAGTGTTAATCAGTGAGACTCCCATAGGGTTCAGTGTTAATGAGTGAGAATCCCATAGAGTTCAGTGTTAATCAGTGATACTCCCACAGGATTCAGTGTTAATCACTGAGACTCCCATAGGGTTCAGTGTTAATCAGTGAGACTCCCACAGGTTTCAGTGTTAATCAGTGAGACTCCAATAGGGTTAAGTGTTAATCAGTGAGACTCCCATAGGGTTCAGTGTTAATCAGTGAGACTCCCTTAGGGTTTCAGTGTTAATCAGTGAGGCTCCAATAGGGATAAGTGTTAATCAGTGAGACTCCCACAGGGTTCAGTGTTAATCAGTGAGACTCCCATAGGGTTCAGTGTTAATCAGTGAGACTCCCACAGGTTTCAGTGTTAATCAATGAGACTCCCACAGGTTTCAGTGTTAATCAATGAGACTCCCACAGGGTTCAGTTTTAATCAGTAAGACTCCCATAGGGTTCAGTGTTAATCAGTGAGACTCCCACAGGGTTCAGTGTTAATCAAGTGACACTCCCACAGTGTTCAGTGTTAATCAATGAGACTCCCACAGGGCTCAGTGTTAATGAGTGAGACTCCCATAGGGCTCAGTGTTAATCAGTGAGACTCCCATAGGGTTCAGTGTTAATCAGTGAGACTCCCATAGGGTTCAGTGTTAATCAAGTGACACTCCCACAGTGTTCAGTGTTAATCAATGAGACTCCCACAGGGTTCAGTGTTAATGAGTGAGACTCCCATAGGGTTCAGTGTTAATCAGTGAGACTCCCATAGGGTTCAGTGTTAATCAGTGAGACTCCCATAGGGTTCAGTGTAAATCAGTGAGACTCCCACAGGGTTCATGTGTTAATCAGTGAGACTCCCATAGGGTTCAGTGTTAATCAATGAGACTCCCATAGGGTTCAGTGTTAATCAGTGAGACTCCCATAGGGTTCAGTGTTAATCAAGTGACACTCCCACAGTGTTCAGTGTTAATCAATGAGACTCCCACAGGGTTCAGTGTTAATGAGTGAGACTCCCATAGGGTTCAGTGTTAATCAGTGAGACTCCCATAGGGTTCAGTGTTAATCAGTGAGACTCCCATAGGGTTCAGTGTAAATCAGTGAGACTCCCACAGGGTTCATGTGTTAATCAGTGAGACTCCCATAGGGTTCAGTGTTAATCAATGAGACTCCCATAGGGTTCGGTGTTAATCAGTGAGACTCCCACAGGTTTCAGTGTTAATCAGTGAGACTCCCTCAGGTTTCAGTGTTAATCAGTGAGACTCCCTCAGGGTTCATGTGTTAATCAGTGAGACTCCCATAGGGTTCATTGTTAATCAGTGAGACTCCCATAGGCTTCAGTGTTAATCAGTAAGACTCCCATAGGGTTCAGTGTTAATCAGTGAGACTCCCATAGGCTTCAGTGTTAATCAGTGAGACTCCCACAGGGTTCAGTGTTAATCAGTGAGACTCCCATGTGGTTCAGTGTTAATCAGTGAGACTCCCATAGGCTTCAGTGGTAATCAGTGAGACTCCCACAGGGTTCAGTGTTAATCAGTGAGACTACCACAGGGTTCAGGGTTAATCAGTGAGACTCACACAGGGTTCAGTGTTAATCAGTAAGACTCCCATAGGGTTCAGTGTTAATCAGTGAGACTCCCTCAGGGTTAAGTGTTAATCAGTGAGACTCCCATAGGTTTCAGTGTTAATCAGTGAGACTCCCATAGGCTTCAGTGTTAATCAGTGAGACTCCCACAAGGTTCAGTGTTAATCAGGGAGACTCCCACAGGGTTCAGTGTTAATCAGTGAGACTCCCACAGGGTTCAGTGTTAATCAGTAAGACTCCCATAGGGTTCAGTGTTAATCAGTGAGACTCCCATAGGGTTCAGTGTTAATCAGTGAGACTCCCACAGGGTTCAGTGTTAATCAAGTGACACTCCCACAGTGTTCAGTGTTAATCAATGAGACTCCCACAGGGTTCAGTGTTAATGAGTGAGACTCCCATAGGGTTCAGTGTTAATCAGTGAGACTCCCATAGGGTTCAGTGTTAATCAGTGAGACTCCCATAGGGTTCAGTGTAAATCAGTGAGACTCCCACAGGGTTCATGTGTTAATCAGTGAGACTCCCATAGGGTTCAGTGTTAATCAATGAGACTCCCATAGGGTTCAGTGTTAATCAGTGAGACTCCCACAGGTTTCAGTGTTAATCAGTGAGACTCCCTCAGGGTTCAGTGTTAATCAGTGAGACTCCCTCAGGGTTCATGTGTTAATCAGTGAGACTCCCATAGGGTTCATTGTTAATCAGTGAGACTCCCACAGGATTCAGTATTAATCATTGAGACTCCCACAGTGTTCGGTGTTAATCAGTGAGACTCCCACACTGTTCAGTGTTAATCAGTGAGACTCCCTCAGGGTTCAGTGTTAATCACTGAGACTCCCACAGGGTTCAGTGTTAATCACTGAGACTCCCATAGGGTTCAGTGTTAATCAGTGAGACTCCCACAGGTTTCAGTGTTAATCAGTGAGACTCCAATAGGGTTAAGTGTTAATCAGTGAGACTCCCATAGGGTTCAGTGTTAATCAGTGAGACTCCCTTAGGGTTTCAGTGTTAATCAGTGAGGCTCCAATAGGGATAAGTGTTAATCAGTGAGACTCCCACAGGGTTCAGTGTTAATCAGTGAGACTCCCATAGGGTTCAGTGTTAATCAGTCATACTCCCACAGGGTCAGTGTTAAACAGTGAGACTCCCACAGGGTTCACTGTTAATCAGTGAGACTCCCATAGGGTTCAGTGTTAATCAGTGAGACTCCCACAGGGTTCAGGGTTTATCAGTGAGGCTCCCATAGGGTTCAGTGTTAATCAGTGAGTCCCCCACAAGGTTCAGTGTTAATCAGTGAGACTCCCACAGGGTTCAGTGTTAATCAGTGAGACTCCCACAGGGTTCAGTGTTAATCAGTGAGACTGCCATAGGTTTCAGTGTTAATCAGTGAGAATCCCATAGGGTTCAGTGTTAATCAGTGAGACTCCCACAGGGTTCAGTGTTAATCAGTGAGACTCCCATAGGGTTCAGTGTTAATCAAGTGACACTCCCACAGTGTTCAGTGTTAATCAATGAGACTCCCACAGGGTTCAGTGTTAATGAGTGAGACTCCCATAGGGTTCAGTGTTAATCAGTGAGACTCCCATAGGGTTCAGTGTTAATCAGTGAGACTCCCATAGGGTTCAGTGTAAATCAGTGAGACTCCCACAGGGTTCATGTGTTAATCAGTGAGACTCCCATAGGGTTCAGTGTTAATCAATGAGACTCCCATAGGGTTCAGTGTTAATCAGTGAGACTCCCACAGGTTTCAGTGTTAATCAGTGAGACTCCCTCAGGTTTCAGTGTTAATCAGTGAGACTCCCTCAGGGTTCATGTGTTAATCAGTGAGACTCCCATAGGGTTCATTGTTAATCAGTGAGACTCCCATAGGCTTCAGTGTTAATCAGTAAGACTCCCATAGGGTTCAGTGTTAATCAGTGAGACTCCCATAGGCTTCAGTGTTAATCAGTGAGACTCCCACAGGGTTCAGTGTTAATCAGTGAGACTCCCATGTGGTTCAGTGTTAATCAGTGAGACTCCCATAGGCTTCAGTGGTAATCAGTGAGACTCCCACAGGGTTCAGTGTTAATCAGTGAGACTACCACAGGGTTCAGGGTTAATCAGTGAGACTCACACAGGGTTCAGTGTTAATCAGTAAGACTCCCATAGGGTTCAGTGTTAATCAGTGAGACTCCCTCAGGGTTCAGTTTTAATCAGTGAGACTCCCATAGGTTTCAGTGTTAATCAGTGAGACTCCCATAGGCTTCAGTGTTAATCAGTGAGACTCCCACAAGGTTCAGTGTTAATCAGAGAGACTCCCACAGGGTTCAGTGTTAATCAGTGAGACTCCCACAGGGTTCAGTGTTAATCAGTAAGACTCCCATAGGGTTCAGTGTTAATCAGTGAGACTCCCATAGGGTTCAGTGTTAATCAGTGAGACTCCCACAGGGTTCAGTGTTAATCAAGTGACACTCCCACAGTGTTCAGTGTTAATCAATGAGACTCCCACAGGGTTCAGTGTTAATCAGTAAGACTCCCATAGGGTTCAGTGTTAATCAGTGAGACTCCCATAGGGTTCAGTGTTAATCAGTGAGACTCCCACAGGGTTCAGTGTTAATCAAGTGACACTCCCACAGTGTTCAGTGTTAATCAATGAGACTCCCACAGGGTTCAGTGTTAATGAGTGAGACTCCCATAGGGTTCAGTGTTAATCAGTGAGACTCCCATAGGGTTCAGTGTTAATCAGTGAGACTCCCATAGGGTTCAGTGTAAATCAGTGAGACTCCCACAGGGTTCATGTGTTAATCAGTGAGACTCCCATAGGGTTCAGTGTTAATCAATGAGACTCCCATAGGGTTCAGTGTTAATCAGTGAGACTCCCACAGGTTTCAGTGTTAATCAGTGAGACTCCCTCAGGGTTCAGTGTTAATCAGTGAGACTCCCTCAGGGTTCATGTGTTAATCAGTGAGACTCCCATAGGGTTCATTGTTAATCAGTGAGACTCCCACAGGATTCAGTATTAATCATTGAGACTCCCACAGTGTTCGGTGTTAATCAGTGAGACTCCCACACTGTTCAGTGTTAATCAGTGAGACTCCCTCAGGGTTCAGTGTTAATCACTGAGACTCCCACAGGGTTCAGTGTTAATCAGTGAGACTCCCATAGGGTTCAGTGTTAATGAGTGAGAATCCCATAGAGTTCAGTGTTAATCAGTGAGACTCCCACAGGATTCAGTGTTAATCACTGAGACTCCCATAGGGTTCAGTGTTAATCAGTGAGACTCCCACAGGTTTCAGTGTTAATCAGTGAGACTCCAATAGGGTTAAGTGTTAATCAGTGAGACTCCCATAGGGTTCAGTGTTAATCAGTGAGACTCCCTTAGGGTTTCAGTGTTAATCAGTGAGGCTCCAATAGGGATAAGTGTTAATCAGTGAGACTCCCACAGGGTTCAGTGTTAATCAGTGAGACTCCCATAGGGTTCAGTGTTAATCAGTCATACTCCCACAGGGTCAGTGTTAAACAGTGAGACTCCCACAGGGTTCAGTGTTAATCAGTGAGACTCCCATAGGGTTCAGTGTAAATCAGTGAGACTCCCACAGGGTTCATGTGTTAATCAGTGAGACTCCCATAGGGTTCAGTGTTAATCAATGAGACTCCCATAGGGTTCAGTGTTAATCAGTGAGACTCCCACAGGTTTCAGTGTTAATCAGTGAGACTCCCTCAGGGTTCAGTGTTAATCAGTGAGACTCCCTCAGGGTTCATGTGTTAATCAGTGAGACTCCCATAGTGTTCATTGTTAATCAGTGAGACTCCCACAGGATTCAGTGTGAATCATTGAGACTCCCACAGTGTTCGGTGTTAATCAGTGAGACTCCCACACTGTTCAGTGTTAATCAGTGAGACTCCCTCAGGGTTCAGTGTTAATCACTGAGACTCCCACAGGGTTCAGTGTTAATCAGTGAGACTCCCATAGGGTTCAGTGTTAATCAGTGAGACTCCCATAGGGTTCAGTGTTAATCAGTGAGACTCCCACAGGGTTCAGTGTTAATCAAGTGACACTCCCACAGTGTTCAGTGTTAATCAATGAGACTCCCACAGGGTTCAGTGTTAATGAGTGAGACTCCCATAGGGTTCAGTGTTAATCAGTGAGACTCCCATAGGGTTCAGTGTTAATCAGTGAGACTCCCATAGGGTTCAGTGTAAATCAGTGAGACTCCCACAGGGTTCATGTGTTAATCAGTGAGACTCCCATAGGGTTCAGTGTTAATCAATGAGACTCCCATAGGGTTCAGTGTTAATCAGTGAGACTCCCACAGGTTTCAGTGTTAATCAGTGAGACTCCCTCAGGGTTCAGTGTTAATCAGTGAGACTCCCTCAGGGTTCATGTGTTAATCAGTGAGACTCCCATAGGGTTCATTGTTAATCAGTGAGATTCCCACAGGATTCAGTATTAATCATTGAGACTCCCACAGTGTTCGGTGTTAATCAGTGAGACTCCCACACTGTTCAGTGTTAATCAGTGAGACTCCCTCAGGGTTCAGTGTTAATCACTGAGACTCCCACAGGGTTCAGTGTTAATCAGTGAGACTCCCATAGGGTTCAGTGTTAATGAGTGAGAATCCCATAGAGTTCAGTGTTAATCAGTGAGACTCCCACAGGATTCAGTGTTAATCACTGAGACTCCCATAGGGTTCAGTGTTAATCAGTGAGACTCCCACAGGTTTCATTGTTAATCAGTGAGACTCCAATAGGGTTAAGTGTTAATCAGTGAGACTCCCATAGGGTTCAGTGTTAATCAGTGAGACTCCCTTAGGGTTTCAGTGTTAATCAGTGAGGCTCCAATAGGGATAAGTGTTAATCAGTGAGACTCCCACAGGGTTCAGTGTTAATCAGTGAGACTCCCATAGGGTTCAGTGTTAATCAGTCATACTCCCACAGGGTCAGTGTTAAACAGTGAGACTCCCACAGGGTTCACTGTTAATCAGTGAGACTCCCATAGGGTTCAGTGTTAATCAGTGAGACTCCCACAGGGTTCAGTGTTTATCAGTGAGGCTCCCATAGGGTTCAGTGTTAATCAGTGAGTCCCCCACAAGGTTCAGTGTTAATCAGTGAGACTCCCACAGGGTTCAGTGTTAATCAGTGAGACTCCCACAGGGTTCAGTGTTAATCAGTGAGACTGCCATAGGTTTCAGTGTTAATCAGTGAGAATCCCATAGGGTTCAGTGTTAATCAGTGAGACTCCCACAGGGTTCAGTGTTAATCAGTGAGACTCCCATAGGGTTCAGTGTTAATCACTGAGACTCCAACAGGTTTCAGTGTTAATCAGTGAGACTCCAATAGGGTTCAGTGTTAATCAGTGAGACTCCCACAGGGTTCAGTGTTAATCAGTGAGACTCCCTTAGGGTTCAGTGTTAATCAGTGAGACTCCCTCAGGGTTCAGTGTTAATCAGTGAGACTCCCATAGGGTTAAGTGTTAATCAGTGAGACTCCCATGGGGTTCAGTGTTAATCAGTGAGACTCCCATAGGGTTAAGTGTTAATCAGTGAGACTCCCATGGGGTTCAGTGTTAATCAGTGAGACTCCCATAGGCTTCAGTGTTAATCAGTGAGACTCCCACAAGGTTCAGTGTTAATCAGGGAGACTCCCACAGGGTTCAGTGTTAATCAGTGAGACTCCCACAGGGTTCAGTGTTAATCAGTAAGACTCCCATAGGGTTCAGTGTTAATCAGTGAGACTCCCATAGGATTCAGTGTTAATCAGTGAGACTCCCACAGGGTTCAGTGTTAATCAAGTGACACTCCCACAGTGTTCAGTGTTAATCAATGAGACTCCCACAGGGTTCAGTGTTAATGAGTGAGACTCCCATAGGGTTCAGTGTTAATCAGTGAGACTCCCATAGGGTTCAGTGTTAATCAGTGAGACTCCCATAGGGTTCAGTGTAAATCAGTGAGACTCCCACAGGGTTCATGTGTTAATCAGTGAGACTCCCATAGGGTTCAGTGTTAATCAATGAGACTCCCATAGGGTTCAGTGTTAATCAGTGAGACTCCCACAGGTTTCAGTGTTAATCAGTGAGACTCCCTCAGGGTTCAGTGTTAATCAGTGAGACTCCCTCAGGGTTCATGTGTTAATCAGTGAGACTCCCATAGGGTTCATTGTTAATCAGTGAGACTCCCACAGGATTCAGTGTGAATCATTGAGACTCCCACAGTGTTCGGTGTTAATCAGTGAGACTCCCACACTGTTCAGTGTTAATCAGTGAGACTCCCTCAGGGTTCAGTGTTAATCACTGAGACTCCCACAGGGTTCAGTGTTAATCAGTGAGACTCCCATAGGGTTCAGTGTTAATGATTGAGAATCCCATAGAGTTCAGTGTTAATCAGTGAGACTCCCACAGGATTCAGTGTTAATCACTGAGACTCCCATAGGGTTCAGTGTTAATCAGTGAGACTCCCACAGGTTTCAGTGTTAATCAGTGAGACTCCAATAGGGTTAAGTGTTAATCAGTGAGACTCCCATAGGGTTCAGTGTTAATCAGTGAGACTCCCTTAGGGTTTCAGTGTTAATCAGTGAGGCTCCAATAGGGATAAGTGTTAATCAGTGAGACTCCCACAGGGTTCAGTGTTAATCAGTGAGACTCCCATAGGGTTCAGTGTTAATCAGTGAGACTCCCACAGGTTTCAGTGTTAATCAATGAGACTCCCACAGGTTTCAGTGTTAATCAATGAGACTCCCACAGGGTTCAGTTTTAATCAGTAAGACTCCCATAGGGTTCAGTGTTAATCAGTGAGACTCCCACAGGGTTCAGTGTTAATCAAGTGACACTCCTACAGTGTTCAGTGTTGATCAATGAGACTCCCACAGGGCTCAGTGTTAATGAGTGAGACTCCCATAGGGTTCAGTGTTAATCAGTGAGACTCCCATAGGGCTCAGTGTTAATCAAGTGACACTCCCACAGTGTTCAGTGTTAATCAATGAGACTCCCACAGGGTTCAGTGTTAATGAGTGAGACTCCCATAGGGTTCAGTGTTAATCAGTGAGACTCCCATAGGGTTCAGTGTTAATCAGTGAGACTCCCATAGGGTTCAGTGTAAATCAGTGAGACTCCCACAGGGTTCATGTGTTAATCAGTGAGACTCCCATAGGGTTCAGTGTTAATCAATGAGACTCCCATAGGGTTCAGTGTTAATCAGTGAGACTCCCATAGGGTTAAGTGTTAATCAGTGAGACTCCCTCATGTTTCAGTGTTAATCAGTGAGACTCCCTCAGGGTTCATGTGTTAATCAGTGAGACTCCCATAGGGTTCATTGTTAATCAGTGAGACTCCCACAGGATTCAGTGTTAATCAGTAAGACTCCCATGGGGTTCAGTGTTAATCAGTGAGACTCCCATAGGGTTAAGTGTTAATCAGTGAGACTCCCATGGGGTTCAGTGTTAATCAGTGAGACTCCCATAGGCTTCAGTGTTAATCAGTGAGACTCCCACAAGGTTCAGTGTTAATCAGGGAGACTCCCACAGGGTTCAGTGTTAATCAGTGAGACTCCCACAGGGTTCAGTGTTAATCAGTAAGACTCCCATAGGGTTCAGTGTTAATCAGTGAGACTCCCATAGGATTCAGTGTTAATCAGTGAGACTCCCACAGGGTTCAGTGTTAATCAAGTGACACTCCCACAGTGTTCAGTGTTAATCAATGAGACTCCCACAGGGTTCAGTGTTAATGAGTGAGACTCCCATAGGGTTCAGTGTTAATCAGTGAGACTCCCATAGGGTTCAGTGTTAATCAGTGAGACTCCCATAGGGTTCAGTGTAAATCAGTGAGACTCCCACAGGGTTCATGTGTTAATCAGTGAGACTCCCATAGGGTTCAGTGTTAATCAATGAGACTCCCATAGGGTTCAGTGTTAATCAGTGAGACTCCCACAGGTTTCAGTGTTAATCAGTGAGACTCCCTCAGGGTTCAGTGTTAATCAGTGAGACTCCCTCAGGGTTCATGTGTTAATCAGTGAGACTCCCATAGGGTTCATTGTTAATCAGTGAGACTCCCACAGGATTCAGTGTGAATCATTGAGACTCCCACAGTGTTCGGTGTTAATCAGTGAGACTCCCACACTGTTCAGTGTTAATCAGTGAGACTCCCTCAGGGTTCAGTGTTAATCACTGAGACTCCCACAGGGTTCAGTGTTAATCAGTGAGACTCCCATAGGGTTCAGTGTTAATGATTGAGAATCCCATAGAGTTCAGTGTTAATCAGTGAGACTCCCACAGGATTCAGTGTTAATCACTGAGACTCCCATAGGGTTCAGTGTTAATCAGTGAGACTCCCACAGGTTTCAGTGTTAATCAGTGAGACTCCAATAGGGTTAAGTGTTAATCAGTGAGACTCCCATAGGGTTCAGTGTTAATCAGTGAGACTCCCTTAGGGTTTCAGTGTTAATCAGTGAGGCTCCAATAGGGATAAGTGTTAATCAGTGAGACTCCCACAGGGTTCAGTGTTAATCAGTGAGACTCCCATAGGGTTCAGTGTTAATCAGTGAGACTCCCACAGGTTTCAGTGTTAATCAATGAGACTCCCACAGGTTTCAGTGTTAATCAATGAGACTCCCACAGGGTTCAGTTTTAATCAGTAAGACTCCCATAGGGTTCAGTGTTAATCAGTGAGACTCCCACAGGGTTCAGTGTTAATCAAGTGACACTCCTACAGTGTTCAGTGTTGATCAATGAGACTCCCACAGGGCTCAGTGTTAATGAGTGAGACTCCCATAGGGTTCAGTGTTAATCAGTGAGACTCCCATAGGGCTCAGTGTTAATCAAGTGACACTCCCACAGTGTTCAGTGTTAATCAATGAGACTCCCACAGGGTTCAGTGTTAATGAGTGAGACTCCCATAGGGTTCAGTGTTAATCAGTGAGACTCCCATAGGGTTCAGTGTTAATCAGTGAGACTCCCATAGGGTTCAGTGTAAATCAGTGAGACTCCCACAGGGTTCATGTGTTAATCAGTGAGACTCCCATAGGGTTCAGTGTTAATCAATGAGACTCCCATAGGGTTCAGTGTTAATCAGTGAGACTCCCATAGGGTTAAGTGTTAATCAGTGAGACTCCCTCATGTTTCAGTGTTAATCAGTGAGACTCCCTCAGGGTTCATGTGTTAATCAGTGAGACTCCCATAGGGTTCATTGTTAATCAGTGAGACTCCCACAGGATTCAGTGTTAATCAGTAAGACTCCCATAGGGTTCAGTGTTAATCAGTGAGACTCCCATAGGCTTCAGTGTTAATCAGTGAGACTCCCACAGGGTTCAGTGTTAATCAGTGAGACTCCCATGTGGTTCAGTGTTAATCAGTGAGACTCCCATAGGCTTCAGTGGTAATCAGTGAGACTCCCACAGGGTTCAGGGTTAATCAGTGAGACTCACACAGGGTTCAGTGTTAATCAGTAAGACTCCCATAGGGTTCAGTGTTAATCAGTGAGACTCCCTCAGGGTTCAGTGTTAATCAGTGAGACTCCCATAGGGTTAAGTGTTAATCAGTGAGACTCCCATGGGGTTCAGTGTTAATCAGTGAGACTCCCTCAGGGTTCATGTGTTAATCAGTGAGACTCCCATAGGGTTCATTGTTAATCAAGTGAGACTCCCACAGGATTCAGTGTTAATCATTGAGACTCCCACAGTGTTCGGTGTTAATCAGTGAGACTCCCACACTGTTCAGTGTTAATCAGTGAGACTCCCTCAGGGTTCAGTGTTAATCACTGAGACTCACACAGGGTTCATTGTTAATCAGTGAGACTCCCATAGGGTTCAGTGTTAATGAGTGAGAATCCCATAGAGTTCAGTGTTAATCAGTGAGACTCCCACAGGGTTCAGTGTTAATCAGTGAGACTCCCATAGGGTTCAGTGTTAATCAGTGAGACTCCCATAGGGTTCAGTGTTAATCAGTGAGACTCCCACAGGGTTCAGTGTTAATCAAGTGACACTCCCACAGTGTTCAGTGTTCATCAGTGAGACTCCCACAGGGTTCAGTGTTAATGAGTGAGACTCCCATAGGGTTAAGTGTTAATCAGTGAGACTCCCATAGGGTTCAGTGTTAATCAGTGAGACTCCCATAGGTTTCAGTGTTAATCAGTGAGACTCCCATAGGGTTCAGTGTAAATCAGTGAGACTCCCACAGTGTTCATGTGTTAATCAGTGAGACTCCCATAGGGTTCAGTGTTAATCAGTGAGACTCCCATAGGGTTCAGTGTTAATCAGTGAGAATCCCATAGAGTTCAGTGTTAATCAGTGAGACTCCCACAGGGTTCAGTGTTAATCAGTGAGACTCCCATAGGGTTCAGTGTTAATCAGTGAGACTCCCACCGGTTTCAGTGTTCATCAGTGAGACTCCAATAGGGTTAAGTGTTAATCAGTGAGACTCCCTTAGGGTTCAGTGTTAATCAGTGAGACTCCCTCAGGGTTCAGTGTTAATCAGTGAGACTCCCACAGGGTTCAGTGTTAATCAGTGAGACTCCCTTAGGGTTCAGTGTTAATCAGTGAGACTCCCTCAGGGTTCAGTGTTAATCAGTGAGACTCCCATGGGGTTCAGTGTTAATCAGTGAGACTCCCATAGGCTTCAGTGTTAATCAGTGAGACTCCCACAGGGTTCAGTGTTAATCAGTCAGACTCCCACAGGGTTCAGTGTTAAACAGTGAGACTCCCACAGGGTTCACTGTTAATCAGTGAGACTCCCATAGGGTTCAGTGTTAATCAGTGAGACTCCCACAGGGTTCAGTGTTTATCAGTGAGACTCCCATAGGGTTCAGTGTTAATCAGTGAGTCCCCCACAAGGTTCAGTGTTAATCAGTGAGACTCCCACAGTGTTCAGTGTTAATCAGTGAGACTCCCACAGGGTATAGTGTTAATCAGTGAGACTGCCATAGGTTTCAGTGTTAATCAGTGAGAATCCCATAGGGTTCAGTGTTAATCAGTGAGACTCCCACAGGGTTCAGTGTTAATCAGTGAGACTCCCATAGGGTTCAGTGTTAATCACTGAGACTCCAACAGGTTTCAGTGTTAATCAGTGAGACTCCAATAGGGTTAAGTGTTAATCAGTGAGACTGCCACAGGGTTCAGTGTTAATCAGTGAGACTCCCTTAGGGTTCAGTGTTAATCAGTGAGACTCCCTCAGGGTTCAGTGTTAATCAGTGAGACTCCCATAGGGTTAAGTGTTAATCAGTGAGACTCCCATGGGGTTCAGTGTTAATCAGTGAGACTCCCATAGGGTTAAGTGTTAATCAGTGAGACTCCCATGTGGTTCAGTGTTAATCAGAGAGACTCCCACAGGGTTCAGTGTTAATCAGTGAGACTCCCACAGGGTTCAGTGTTAATCAGTAAGACTCCCATAGGGTTCAGTGTTAATCAGTGAGACTCCCTCAGGGTTCAGTGTTAATCAGAGAGACTCCCACAGGGTTCAGTGTTAATCAGTGAGACTCCCACAGGGTTCAGTGTTAATCAGTAAGACTCCCATAGGTTTCAGTGTTAATCAGTGAGACTCCCATAGGCTTCAGTGTTAATCAGTGAGACTCCCACAAGGTTCAGTGTTAATCAGAGAGACTCCCACAGGGTTCAGTGTTAATCAGTGAGACTCCCACAGGGTTCAGTGTTAATCAGTAAGACTCCCATAGGGTTCAGTGTTAATCAGTGAGACTCCCATAGGGTTCAGTGTTAATCAGTGAGACTCCCACAGGGTTCAGTGTTAATCAAGTGACACTCCCACAGTGTTCAGTGTTAATCAATGAGACTCCCACAGGGTTCAGTGTTAATGAGTGAGACTCCCATAGGGTTCAGTGTTAATCAGTGAGACTCCCATAGGGTTCAGTGTTAATCAGTGAGACTCCCATAGGGTTCAGTGTAAATCAGTGAGACTCCCACAGGGTTCATGTGTTAATCAGTGAGACTCCCATAGGGTTCAGTGTTAATCAATGAGACTCCCATAGGGTTCAGTGTTAATCAGTGAGACTCCCACAGGTTTCAGTGTTAATCAGTGAGACTCCCTCAGGGTGCAGTGTTAATCAGTGAGACTCCCTCAGGGTTCATGTGTTAATCAGTGAGACTCCCATAGGGTTCATTGTTAATCAGTGAGACTCCCACAGGATTCAGTATTAATCATTGAGACTCCCACAGTGTTCGGTGTTAATCAGTGAGACTCCCACACTGTTCAGTGTTAATCAGTGAGACTCCCTCAGGGTTCAGTGTTAATCACTGAGACTCCCACAGGGTTCAGTGTTAATCAGTGAGACTCCCATAGGGTTCAGTGTTAATGAGTGAGAATCCCATAGAGTTCAGTGTTAATCAGTGAGACTCCCACAGGATTCAGTGTTAATCACTGAGACTCCCATAGGGTTCAGTGTTAAACAGTGAGACTCCCACAGGGTTCACTGTTAATCAGTGAGACTCCCATAGGGTTCAGTGTTAATCAGTGAGACTCCCACAGGGTTCAGTGTTTATCAGTGAGACTCCCATAGGGTTCAGTGTTAATCAGTGAGTCCCCCACAAGGTTCAGTGTTAATCAGTGAGACTCCCACAGTGTTCAGTGTTAATCAGTGAGACTCCCACAGGGTATAGTGTTAATCAGTGAGACTGCCATAGGTTTCAGTGTTAATCAGTGAGAATCCCATAGGGTTCAGTGTTAATCAGTGAGACTCCCACAGGGTTCAGTGTTAATCAGTGAGACTCCCATAGGGTTCAGTGTTAATCACTGAGACTCCAACAGGTTTCAGTGTTAATCAGTGAGACTCCAATAGGGTTAAGTGTTAATCAGTGAGACTGCCACAGGGTTCAGTGTTAATCAGTGAGACTCCCTTAGGGTTCAGTGTTAATCAGTGAGACTCCCTCAGGGTTCAGTGTTAATCAGTGAGACTCCCATAGGGTTAAGTGTTAATCAGTGAGACTCCCATGGGGTTCAGTGTTAATCAGTGAGACTCCCATAGGGTTAAGTGTTAATCAGTGAGACTCCCATGTGGTTCAGTGTTAATCAGAGAGACTCCCACAGGGTTCAGTGTTAATCAGTGAGACTCCCACAGGGTTCAGTGTTAATCAGTAAGACTCCCATAGGGTTCAGTGTTAATCAGTGAGACTCCCTCAGGGTTCAGTGTTAATCAGAGAGACTCCCACAGGGTTCAGTGTTAATCAGTGAGACTCCCACAGGGTTCAGTGTTAATCAGTAAGACTCCCATAGGTTTCAGTGTTAATCAGTGAGACTCCCATAGGCTTCAGTGTTAATCAGTGAGACTCCCACAAGGTTCAGTGTTAATCAGAGAGACTCCCACAGGGTTCAGTGTTAATCAGTGAGACTCCCACAGGGTTCAGTGTTAATCAGTAAGACTCCCATAGGGTTCAGTGTTAATCAGTGAGACTCCCATAGGGTTCAGTGTTAATCAGTGAGACTCCCACAGGGTTCAGTGTTAATCAAGTGACACTCCCACAGTGTTCAGTGTTAATCAATGAGACTCCCACAGGGTTCAGTGTTAATGAGTGAGACTCCCATAGGGTTCAGTGTTAATCAGTGAGACTCCCATAGGGTTCAGTGTTAATCAGTGAGACTCCCATAGGGTTCAGTGTAAATCAGTGAGACTCCCACAGGGTTCATGTGTTAATCAGTGAGACTCCCATAGGGTTCAGTGTTAATCAATGAGACTCCCATAGGGTTCAGTGTTAATCAGTGAGACTCCCACAGGTTTCAGTGTTAATCAGTGAGACTCCCTCAGGGTTCAGTGTTAATCAGTGAGACTCCCTCAGGGTTCATGTGTTAATCAGTGAGACTCCCATAGGGTTCATTGTTAATCAGTGAGACTCCCACAGGATTCAGTATTAATCATTGAGACTCCCACAGTGTTCGGTGTTAATCAGTGAGACTCCCACACTGTTCAGTGTTAATCAGTGAGACTCCCTCAGGGTTCAGTGTTAATCACTGAGACTCCCACAGGGTTCAGTGTTAATCAGTGAGACTCCCATAGGGTTCAGTGTTAATGAGTGAGAATCCCATAGAGTTCAGTGTTAATCAGTGAGACTCCCACAGGATTCAGTGTTAATCACTGAGACTCCCATAGGGTTCAGTGTTAATCAGTGAGACTCCCACAGGTTTCATTGTTAATCAGTGAGACTCCAATAGGGTTAAGTGTTAATCAGTGAGACTCCCATAGGGTTCAGTGTTAATCAGTGAGACTCCCTTAGGGTTTCAGTGTTAATCAGTGAGGCTCCAATAGGGATAAGTGTTAATCAGTGAGACTCCCACAGGGTTCAGTGTTAATCAGTGAGACTCCCATAGGGTTCAGTGTTAATCAGTCATACTCCCACAGGGTCAGTGTTAAACAGTGAGACTCCCACAGGGTTCACTGTTAATCAGTGAGACTCCCATAGGGTTCAGTGTTAATCAGTGAGACTCCCACAGGGTTCAGTGTTTATCAGTGAGGCTCCCATAGGGTTCAGTGTTAATCAGTGAGTCCCCCACAAGGTTCAGTGTTAATCAGTGAGACTCCCACAGGGTTCAGTGTTAATCAGTGAGACTCCCACAGGGTTCAGTGTTAATCAGTGAGACTGCCATAGGTTTCAGTGTTAATCAGTGAGAATCCCATAGGGTTCAGTGTTAATCAGTGAGACTCCCACAGGGTTCAGTGTTAATCAGTGAGACTCCCATAGGGTTCAGTGTTAATCACTGAGACTCCAACAGGTTTCAGTGTTAATCAGTGAGACTCCAATAGGGTTAAGTGTTAATCAGTGAGACTCCCACAGGGTTCAGTGTTAATCAGTGAGACTCCCTTAGGGTTCAGTGTTAATCAGTGAGACTCCCTCAGGGTTCAGTGTTAATCAGTGAGACTCCCATAGGGTTAAGTGTTAATCAGTGAGACTCCCATGGGGTTCAGTGTTAATCAGTGAGACTCCCATAGGGTTAAGTGTTAATCAGTGAGACTCCCATGGGGTTCAGTGTTAATCAGTGAGACTCCCATAGGCTTCAGTGTTAATCAGTGAGACTCCCACAAGGTTCAGTGTTAATCAGGGAGACTCCCACAGGGTTCAGTGTTAATCAGTGAGACTCCCACAGGGTTCAGTGTTAATCAGTAAGACTCCCATAGGGTTCAGTGTTAATCAGTGAGACTCCCATAGGATTCAGTGTTAATCAGTGAGACTCCCACAGGGTTCAGTGTTAATCAAGTGACACTCCCACAGTGTTCAGTGTTAATCAATGAGACTCCCACAGGGTTCAGTGTTAATGAGTGAGACTCCCATAGGGTTCAGTGTTAATCAGTGAGACTCCCATAGGGTTCAGTGTTAATCAGTGAGACTCCCATAGGGTTCAGTGTAAATCAGTGAGACTCCCACAGGGTTCATGTGTTAATCAGTGAGACTCCCATAGGGTTCAGTGTTAATCAATGAGACTCCCATAGGGTTCAGTGTTAATCAGTGAGACTCCCACAGGTTTCAGTGTTAATCAGTGAGACTCCCTCAGGGTTCAGTGTTAATCAGTGAGACTCCCTCAGGGTTCATGTGTTAATCAATGAGACTCCCATAGGGTTCATTGTTAATCAGTGAGACTCCCACAGGATTCAGTGTGAATCATTGAGACTCCCACAGTGTTCGGTGTTAATCAGTGAGACTCCCACACTGTTCAGTGTTAATCAGTGAGACTCCCTCAGGGTTCAGTGTTAATCACTGAGACTCCCACAGGGTTCAGTGTTAATCAGTGAGACTCCCATAGGGTTCAGTGTTAATGAGTGAGAATCCCATAGAGTTCAGTGTTAATCAGTGAGACTCCCACAGGATTCAGTGTTAATCACTGAGACTCCCATAGGGTTCAGTGTTAATCAGTGAGACTCCCACAGGTTTCAGTGTTAATCAGTGAGACTCCAATAGGGTTAAGTGTTAATCAGTTAGACTCCCATAGGGTTCAGTGTTAATCAGTGAGACTCCCTTAGGGTTTCAGTGTTAATCAGTGAGGCTCCAATAGGGATAAGTGTTAATCAGTGAGACTCCCACAGGGTTCAGTGTTAATCAGTGAGACTCCCATAGGGTTCAGTGTTAATCAGTGAGACTCCCACAGGTTTCAGTGTTAATCAATGAGACTCCCACAGGTTTCAGTGTTAATCAATGAGACTCCCACAGGGTTCAGTTTTAATCAGTAAGACTCCCATAAGGTTCAGTGTTAATCAGTGAGACTCCCACAGGGTTCAGTGTTAATCAAGTGACACTCCTACAGTGTTCAGTGTTAATCAATGAGACTCCCACAGGGCTCAGTGTTAATGAGTGAGACTCCCATAGGGTTCAGTGTTAATCAGTGAGACTCCCATAGGGTTCAGTGTTAATCAGTGAGACTCCCATAGGGCTCAGTGTTAATCAAGTGACACTCCCACAGTGTTCAGTGTTAATCAATGAGACTCCCACAGGGTTCAGTGTTAATGAGTGAGACTCCCATAGGGTTCAGTGTTAATCAGTGAGACTCCCATAGGGTTCAGTGTTAATCAGTGAGACTCCCATAGGGTTCAGTGTAAATCAGTGAGACTCCCACAGGGTTCATGTGTTAATCAGTGAGACTCCCATAGGGTTCAGTGTTAATCAATGAGACTCCCATAGGGTTCAGTGTTAATCAGTGAGACTCCCATAGGGTTAAGTGTTAATCAGTGAGACTCCCTCATGTTTCAGTGTTAATCAGTGAGACTCCCTCAGGGTTCATGTGTTAATCAGTGAGACTCCCATAGGGTTCATTGTTAATCAGTGAGACTCCCACAGGATTCAGTGTTAATCAGTAAGACTCCCATAGGGTTCAGTGTTAATCAGTGAGACTCCCATAGGCTTCAGTGTTAATCAGTGAGACTCCCACAGGGTTCAGTGTTAATCAGTGAGACTCCCATGTGGTTCAGTGTTAATCAGTGAGACTCCCATAGGCTTCAGTGGTAATCAGTGAGACTCCCACAGGGTTCAGGGTTAATCAGTGAGACTCACACAGGGTTCAGTGTTAATCAGTAAGACTCCCATAGGGTTCAGTGTTAATCAGTGAGACTCCCTCAGGGTTCAGTGTTAATCAGTGAGACTCCCATAGGGTTAAGTGTTAATCAGTGAGACTCCCATGGGGTTCAGTGTTAATCAGTGAGACTCCCATAGGCTTCAGTGTTAATCAGTGAGACTCCCACAAGGTTCAGTGTTAATCAGGGAGACTCCCACAGGGTTCAGTGTTAATCAATGAGACTCCCATAGGGTTCAGTGTTAATCAGTGAGACTCCCACAGTTTTCAGTGTTAATCAGTGAGACTCCCTCAGGGTTCAGTGTTAATCAGTGAGACTCCCTCAGGGTTCATGTGTTAATCAGTGAGACTCCCATAGGGTTCATTGTTAATCAAGTGAGACTCCCACAGGATTCAGTGTTAATCATTGAGACTCCCACAGTGTTCGGTGTTAATCAGTGAGACTCCCACACTGTTCAGTGTTAATCAGTGAGACTCCCTCAGGGTTCAGTGTTAATCACTGAGACTCCCACAGGGTTCATTGTTAATCAGTGAGACTCCCATAGGGTTCAGTGTTAATGAGTGAGAATCCCATAGAGTTCAGTGTTAATCAGTGAGACTCCCACAGGGTTCAGTGTTAATCAGTGAGACTCCCATAGGGTTCAGTGTTAATCAGTGAGACTCCCATAGGGTTCAGTGTTAATCAGTGAGACTCCCACAGGGTTCAGTGTTAATCAAGTGACACTCCCACAGTGTTCAGTGTTAATCAGTGAGGCTCCCACAGGGTTCAGCGTTAATGAGTGAGACTCCCATAGGGTTAAGTGTTAATCAGTGAGACTCCCATAGGGTTCAGTGTTAATCAGTGAGACTCCCATAGGTTTCAGTGTTAATCAGTGAGACTCCCATAGGGTTCAGTGTAAATCAGTGAGACTCCCACAGTGTTCATGTGTTAATCAGTGAGACTCCCATAGGGTTCAGTGTTAATCAATGAGACTCCCATAGGGTTCAGTGTTAATCAGTGAGACTCCCACAGGTTTCAGTGTTAATCAGTGAGACTCCCACAGGGTTCAGTGTTAATCAGTGAGACTCCCTCAGGGTTCATGTGTTAATCAGTGAGACTCCCATAGGGTTCAGTGTTAATCATTGAGACTCCCACAGTGTTCGGTGTTAATCAGTGAGACTCCCACACTGTTCAGTGTTAATCAGTGAGACTCCCTCAGGGTTCAGTGTTAATCAATGAGACTCCCACAGGGTTCAGTGTTAATCAGTGAGACTCCCATAGGGTTCAGTGTTAATCAGTGAGAATCCCATAGAGTTCAGTGTTAATCAGTGAGACTCCCACAGGGTTCAGTGTTAATCAGTGAGACTCCCATAGGGTTCAGTGTTAATCAGTGAGACTCCCACCGGTTTCAGTGTTCATCAGTGAGACTCCAATAGGGTTAAGTGTTAATCAGTGAGACTCCCTTAGGGTTCAGTGTTAATCAGTGAGACTCCCTCAGGGTTCAGTGTTAATCAGTGAGACTCCCACAGGGTTCAGTGTTAATCAGTGAGACTCCCTTAGGGTTCAGTGTTAATCAGTGAGACTCCCTCAGGGTTCAGTGTTAATCAGTGAGACTCCCATGGGGTTCAGTGTTAATCAGTGAGACTCCCATAGGCTTCAGTGTTAATCAGTGAGACTCCCACAGGGTTCAGTGTTAATCAGTCAGACTCCCACAGGGTTCAGTGTTAAACAGTGAGACTCCCACAGGGTTCACTGTTAATCAGTGAGACTCCCATAGGGTTCAGTGTTAATCAGTGAGACTCCCACAGGGTTCAGTGTTTATCAGTGAGACTCCCATAGGGTTCAGTGTTAATCAGTGAGTCCCCCACAAGGTTCAGTGTTAATCAGTGAGACTCCCACAGTGTTCAGTGTTAATCAGTGAGACTCCCACAGGGTATAGTGTTAATCAGTGAGACTGCCATAGGTTTCAGTGTTAATCAGTGAGAATCCCATAGGGTTCAGTGTTAATCAGTGAGACTCCCACAGGGTTCAGTGTTAATCAGTGAGACTCCCATAGGGTTCAGTGTTAATCACTGAGACTCCAACAGGTTTCAGTGTTAATCAGTGAGACTCCAATAGGGTTAAGTGTTAATCAGTGAGACTGCCACAGGGTTCAGTGTTAATCAGTGAGACTCCCTTAGGGTTCAGTGTTAATCAGTGAGACTCCCTCAGGGTTCAGTGTTAATCAGTGAGACTCCCATAGGGTTAAGTGTTAATCAGTGAGACTCCCATGGGGTTCAGTGTTAATCAGTGAGACTCCCATAGGGTTAAGTGTTAATCAGTGAGACTCCCATGTGGTTCAGTGTTAATCAGTGAGACTCCCATAGGCTTCAGTGGTAATCAGTGAGACTCCCACAGGGTTCAGTGTTAATCAGTGAGACTACCACAGGGTTCAGGGTTAATCAGTGAGACTCACACAGGGTTCAGTGTTAATCAGTAAGACTCCCATAGGGTTCAGTGTTAATCAGTGAGACTCCCTCAGGGTTCAGTGTTAATCAGTGAGACTCCCATAGGGTTAAGTGTTAATCAGTGAGACTCCCATGGGGTTCAGTGTTAATCAGTGAGACTCCCATAGGCTTCAGTGTTAATCAGTGAGACTCCCTCAGGGTTCAGTGTTAATCACTGAGACTCCCACAGGGTGCAGTGTTAATCAGTGAGACTCCCATAGGGTTCAGTGTTAATGAGTGAGAATCCCATAGAGTTCAGTGTTAATCAGTGAGACTCCCACAGGATTCAGTGTTAATCACTGAGACTCCCATAGGGTTCAGTGTTAATCAGTGAGACTCCCACAGGTTTCAGTGTTAATCAGTGAGACTCCAATAGGGTTAAGTGTTAATCAGTGAGACTCCCATAGGGTTCAGTGTTAATCAGTGAGACTCCCTTAGGGTTTCAGTGTTAATCAGTGAGGCTCTAATAGGGTTAAGTGTTAATCAGTGAGACTCCCACAGGGTTCAGTGTTAATCAGTGAGACTCCCATAGGGTTCAGTGTTAATCAGTGAGACTCCCACAGGGTTCAGTTTTAATCAATAAGACTCCCATAGGGTTCAGTGTTAATCAGTGAGACTCCCACAGGGTTCAGTGTTAATCAAGTGACACTCCCACAGTGTTCAGTGTTAATCAATGAGACTCCCACAGAGTTCAGTGTTAATGAGTGAGACTCCCATAGGGTTCAGTGTTAATCAGTGAGACTCCCATAGGGTTCAGTTTTAATCAGTGAGACTCCCATAGGGTTCAGTGTTAATCAAGTGACACTCCCACAGTGTTCAGTGTTAATCAATGAGACTCCCACAGGGTTCAGTGTTAATGAGTGAGACTCCCATAGGGTTCAGTGTTAATCAGTGAGACTCCCATAGGGTTCAGTGTTAATCAGTGAGACTCCCATAGGGTTCAGTGTAAATCAGTGAGACTCCCACAGGGTTCATGTGTTAATCAGTGAGACTCCCATAGGGTTCAGTGTTAATCAATGAGACTCCCATAGGGTTCAGTGTTAATCAGTGAGACTCCCACAGGTTTCAGTGTTAATCAGTGAGACTCCCTCAGGTTTCAGTGTTAATCAGTGAGACTCCCTCAGGGTTCATGTGTTAATCAGTGAGACTCCCATAGGGTTCATTGTTAATCAGTGAGACTCCCACAGGATTCAGTGTTAATCAGTAAGACTCCCATAGGGTTCAGTGTTAATCAGTGAGACTCCCATAGGCTTCAGTGTTAATCAGTGAGACTCCCACAGGGTTCAGTGTTAATCAGTCAGACTCCCACAGGGTTCAGTGTTAAACAGTGAGACTCCCACAGGGTTCACTGTTAATCAGTGAGACTCCCATAGGCTTCAGTGTTAATCAGTGAGACTCCCACAAGGTTCAGTGTTAATCAGGGAGACTCCCACAGGGTTCAGTGTTAATCAGTGAGACTCCCACAGGGTTCAGTGTTAATCAGTAAGACTCCCATAGGGTTCAGTGTTAATCAGTGAGACTCCCATAGGGTTCAGTGTTAATCAGTGAGACTCCCACAGGGTTCAGTGTTAATCAAGTGACACTCCCACAGTGTTCAGTGTTAATCAATGAGACTCCCACAGGGTTCAGTGTTAATGAGTGAGACTCCCATAGGGTTCAGTGTTAATCAGTGAAACTCCCATAGGGTTCAGTGTTAATCAGTGAGACTCCCATAGGGTTCAGTGTAAATCAGTGAGACTCCCACAGGGTTCATGTGTTAATCAGTGAGACTCCCATAGGGTTCAGTGTTAATCAATGAGACTCCCATAGGGTTCAGTGTTAATCAGTGAGACTCCCACAGGTTTCAGTGTTAATCAGTGAGACTCCCTCAGGGTTCAGTGTTAATCAGTGAGACTCCCTCAGGGTTCATGTGTTAATCAGTGAGACTCCCATAGGGTTCATTGTTAATCAGTGAGACTCCCACAGGATTCAGTATTAATCATTGAGACTCCCACAGTGTTCGGTGTTAATCAGTGAGACTCCCACACTGTTCAGTGTTAATCAGTGAGACTCCCTCAGGGTTCAGTGTTAATCACTGAGACTCCCACAGGGTTCAGTGTTAATCAGTGAGACTCCCATAGGGTTCAGTGTTAATGAGTGAGAATCCCATAGAGTTCAGTGTTAATCAGTGAGACTCCCACAGGATTCAGTGTTAATCACTGAGACTCCCATAGGGTTCAGTGTTAATCAGTGAGACTCCCACAGGTTTCAGTGTTAATCAGTGAGACTCCAATAGGGTTAAGTGTTAATCAGTGAGACTCCCATAGGGTTCAGTGTTAATCAGTGAGACTCCCTTAGGGTTTCAGTGTTAATCAGTGAGGCTCCAATAGGGATAAGTGTTAATCAGTGAGACTCCCACAGGGTTCAGTGTTAATCAGTGAGACTCCCATAGGGTTCAGTGTTAATCAGTCATACTCCCACAGGGTCAGTGTTAAACAGTGAGACTCCCACAGGGTTCACTGTTAATCAGTGAGACTCCCATAGGGTTCAGTGTTAATCAGTGAGACTCCCACAGGGTTCAGTGTTTATCAGTGAGGCTCCCATAGGGTTCAGTGTTAATCAGTGAGTCCCCCACAAGGTTCAGTGTTAATCAGTGAGACTCCCACAGGGTTCAGTGTTAATCAGTGAGACTCCCACAGGGTTCAGTGTTAATCAGTGAGACTGCCATAGGTTTCAGTGTTAATCAGTGAGAATCCCATAGGGTTCAGTGTTAATCAGTGAGACTCCCACAGGGTTCAGTGTTAATCAGTGAGACTCCCATAGGGTTCAGTGTTAATCACTGAGACTCCAACAGGTTTCAGTGTTAATCAGTGAGACTCCAATAGGGTTAAGTGTTAATCAGTGAGACTCCCACAGGGTTCAGTGTTAATCAGTGAGACTCCCTTAGGGTTCAGTGTTAATCAGTGAGACTCCCTCAGGGTTCAGTGTTAATCAGTGAGACTCCCATAGGGTTAAGTGTTAATCAGTGAGACTCCCATGGGGTTCAGTGTTAATCAGTGAGACTCCCATAGGGTTAAGTGTTAATCAGTGAGACTCCCATGGGGTTCAGTGTTAATCAGTGAGACTCCCATAGGCTTCAGTGTTAATCAGTGAGACTCCCACAAGGATCAGTGTTAATCAGGGAGACTCCCACAGGGTTCAGTGTTAATCAGTGAGACTCCCACAGGGTTCAGTGTTAATCAGTAAGACTCCCATAGGGTTCAGTGTTAATCAGTGAGACTCCCATAGGCTTCAGTGTTAATCAGTGAGACTCCCACAGGGTTCAGTGTTAATCAGTGAGACTCCCATGTGGTTCAGTGTTAATCAGTGAGACTCCCATAGGCTTCAGTGGTAATCAGTGAGACTCCCACAGGGTTCAGGGTTAATCAGTGAGACTCACACAGGGTTCAGTGTTAATCAGTAAGACTCCCATAGGGTTCAGTGTTAATCAGTGAGACTCCCTCAGGGTTCAGTGTTAATCAGTGAGACTCCCATAGGGTTAAGTGTTAATCAGTGAGACTCCCATGGGGTTCAGTGTTAATCAGTGAGACTCCCATAGGCTTCAGTGTTAATCAGTGAGACTCCCACAAGGTTCAGTGTTAATCAGGGAGACTCCCACAGGGTTCAGTGTTAATCAATGAGACTCCCATAGGGTTCAGTGTTAATCAGTGAGACTCCCACAGTTTTCAGTGTTAATCAGTGAGACTCCCTCAGGGTTCAGTGTTAATCAGTGAGACTCCCTCAGGGTTCATGTGTTAATCAGTGAGACTCCCATAGGGTTCATTGTTAATCAAGTGAGACTCCCACAGGATTCAGTGTTAATCATTGAGACTCCCACAGTGTTCGGTGTTAATCAGTGAGACTCCCACACTGTTCAGTGTTAATCAGTGAGACTCCCTCAGGGTTCAGTGTTAATCACTGAGACTCCCACAGGGTTCATTGTTAATCAGTGAGACTCCCATAGGGTTCAGTGTTAATGAGTGAGAATCCCATAGAGTTCAGTGTTAATCAGTGAGACTCCCACAGGGTTCAGTGTTAATCAGTGAGACTCCCATAGGGTTCAGTGTTAATCAGTGAGACTCCCATAGGGTTCAGTGTTAATCAGTGAGACTCCCACAGGGTTCAGTGTTAATCAAGTGACACTCCCACAGTGTTCAGTGTTAATCAGTGAGGCTCCCACAGGGTTCAGCGTTAATGAGTGAGACTCCCATAGGGTTAAGTGTTAATCAGTGAGACTCCCATAGGGTTCAGTGTTAATCAGTGAGACTCCCATAGGTTTCAGTGTTAATCAGTGAGACTCCCATAGGGTTCAGTGTAAATCAGTGAGACTCCCACAGTGTTCATGTGTTAATCAGTGAGACTCCCATAGGGTTCAGTGTTAATCAATGAGACTCCCATAGGGTTCAGTGTTAATCAGTGAGACTCCCACAGGTTTCAGTGTTAATCAGTGAGACTCCCACAGGGTTCAGTGTTAATCAGTGAGACTCCCTCAGGGTTCATGTGTTAATCAGTGAGACTCCCATAGGGTTCAGTGTTAATCATTGAGACTCCCACAGTGTTCGGTGTTAATCAGTGAGACTCCCACACTGTTCAGTGTTAATCAGTGAGACTCCCTCAGGGTTCAGTGTTAATCAATGAGACTCCCACAGGGTTCAGTGTTAATCAGTGAGACTCCCATAGGGTTCAGTGTTAATCAGTGAGAATCCCATAGAGTTCAGTGTTAATCAGTGAGACTCCCACAGGGTTCAGTGTTAATCAGTGAGACTCCCATAGGGTTCAGTGTTAATCAGTGAGACTCCCACCGGTTTCAGTGTTCATCAGTGAGACTCCAATAGGGTTAAGTGTTAATCAGTGAGACTCCCTTAGGGTTCAGTGTTAATCAGTGAGACTCCCTCAGGGTTCAGTGTTAATCAGTGAGACTCCCACAGGGTTCAGTGTTAATCAGTGAGACTCCCTTAGGGTTCAGTGTTAATCAGTGAGACTCCCTCAGGGTTCAGTGTTAATCAGTGAGACTCCCATGGGGTTCAGTGTTAATCAGTGAGACTCCCATAGGCTTCAGTGTTAATCAGTGAGACTCCCACAGGGTTCAGTGTTAATCAGTCAGACTCCCACAGGGTTCAGTGTTAAACAGTGAGACTCCCACAGGGTTCACTGTTAATCAGTGAGACTCCCATAGGGTTCAGTGTTAATCAGTGAGACTCCCACAGGGTTCAGTGTTTATCAGTGAGACTCCCATAGGGTTCAGTGTTAATCAGTGAGTCCCCCACAAGGTTCAGTGTTAATCAGTGAGACTCCCACAGTGTTCAGTGTTAATCAGTGAGACTCCCACAGGGTATAGTGTTAATCAGTGAGACTGCCATAGGTTTCAGTGTTAATCAGTGAGAATCCCATAGGGTTCAGTGTTAATCAGTGAGACTCCCACAGGGTTCAGTGTTAATCAGTGAGACTCCCATAGGGTTCAGTGTTAATCACTGAGACTCCAACAGGTTTCAGTGTTAATCAGTGAGACTCCAATAGGGTTAAGTGTTAATCAGTGAGACTGCCACAGGGTTCAGTGTTAATCAGTGAGACTCCCTTAGGGTTCAGTGTTAATCAGTGAGACTCCCTCAGGGTTCAGTGTTAATCAGTGAGACTCCCATAGGGTTAAGTGTTAATCAGTGAGACTCCCATGGGGTTCAGTGTTAATCAGTGAGACTCCCATAGGGTTAAGTGTTAATCAGTGAGACTCCCATGTGGTTCAGTGTTAATCAGTGAGACTCCCATAGGCTTCAGTGGTAATCAGTGAGACTCCCACAGGGTTCAGTGTTAATCAGTGAGACTACCACAGGGTTCAGGGTTAATCAGTGAGACTCACACAGGGTTCAGTGTTAATCAGTAAGACTCCCATAGGGTTCAGTGTTAATCAGTGAGACTCCCTCAGGGTTCAGTGTTAATCAGTGAGACTCCCATAGGGTTAAGTGTTAATCAGTGAGACTCCCATGGGGTTCAGTGTTAATCAGTGAGACTCCCATAGGCTTCAGTGTTAATCAGTGAGACTCCCTCAGGGTTCAGTGTTAATCACTGAGACTCCCACAGGGTGCAGTGTTAATCAGTGAGACTCCCATAGGGTTCAGTGTTAATGAGTGAGAATCCCATAGAGTTCAGTGTTAATCAGTGAGACTCCCACAGGATTCAGTGTTAATCACTGAGACTCCCATAGGGTTCAGTGTTAATCAGTGAGACTCCCACAGGTTTCAGTGTTAATCAGTGAGACTCCAATAGGGTTAAGTGTTAATCAGTGAGACTCCCATAGGGTTCAGTGTTAATCAGTGAGACTCCCTTAGGGTTTCAGTGTTAATCAGTGAGGCTCTAATAGGGTTAAGTGTTAATCAGTGAGACTCCCACAGGGTTCAGTGTTAATCAGTGAGACTCCCATAGGGTTCAGTGTTAATCAGTGAGACTCCCACAGGTTTCAGTGTTAATCAATGAGACTCCCACAGGTTTCAGTGTTAATCAATGAGACTCCCACAGGGTTCAGTTTTAATCAATAAGACTCCCATAGGGTTCAGTGTTAATCAGTGAGACTCCCACAGGGTTCAGTGTTAATCAAGTGACACTCCCACAGTGTTCAGTGTTAATCAATGAGACTCCCACAGAGTTCAGTGTTAATGAGTGAGACTCCCATAGGGTTCAGTGTTAATCAGTGAGACTCCCATAGGGTTCAGTTTTAATCAGTGAGACTCCCATAGGGTTCAGTGTTAATCAAGTGACACTCCCACAGTGTTCAGTGTTAATCAATGAGACTCCCACAGGGTTCAGTGTTAATGAGTGAGACTCCCATAGGGTTCAGTGTTAATCAGTGAGACTCCCATAGGGTTCAGTGTTAATCAGTGAGACTCCCATAGGGTTCAGTGTAAATCAGTGAGACTCCCACAGGGTTCATGTGTTAATCAGTGAGACTCCCATAGGGTTCAGTGTTAATCAATGAGACTCCCATAGGGTTCAGTGTTAATCAGTGAGACTCCCACAGGTTTCAGTGTTAATCAGTGAGACTCCCTCAGGTTTCAGTGTTAATCAGTGAGACTCCCTCAGGGTTCATGTGTTAATCAGTGAGACTCCCATAGGGTTCATTGTTAATCAGTGAGACTCCCACAGGATTCAGTGTTAATCAGTAAGACTCCCATAGGGTTCAGTGTTAATCAGTGAGACTCCCATAGGCTTCAGTGTTAATCAGTGAGACTCCCACAGGGTTCAGTGTTAATCAGTCAGACTCCCACAGGGTTCAGTGTTAAACAGTGAGACTCCCACAGGGTTCACTGTTAATCAGTGAGACTCCCATAGGCTTCAGTGTTAATCAGTGAGACTCCCACAAGGTTCAGTGTTAATCAGGGAGACTCCCACAGGGTTCAGTGTTAATCAGTGAGACTCCCACAGGGTTCAGTGTTAATCAGTAAGACTCCCATAGGGTTCAGTGTTAATCAGTGAGACTCCCATAGGGTTCAGTGTTAATCAGTGAGACTCCCACAGGGTTCAGTGTTAATCAAGTGACACTCCCACAGTGTTCAGTGTTAATCAATGAGACTCCCACAGGGTTCAGTGTTAATGAGTGAGACTCCCATAGGGTTCAGTGTTAATCAGTGAAACTCCCATAGGGTTCAGTGTTAATCAGTGAGACTCCCATAGGGTTCAGTGTAAATCAGTGAGACTCCCACAGGGTTCATGTGTTAATCAGTGAGACTCCCATAGGGTTCAGTGTTAATCAATGAGACTCCCATAGGGTTCAGTGTTAATCAGTGAGACTCCCACAGGTTTCAGTGTTAATCAGTGAGACTCCCTCAGGGTTCAGTGTTAATCAGTGAGACTCCCTCAGGGTTCATGTGTTAATCAGTGAGACTCCCATAGGGTTCATTGTTAATCAGTGAGACTCCCACAGGATTCAGTATTAATCATTGAGACTCCCACAGTGTTCGGTGTTAATCAGTGAGACTCCCACACTGTTCAGTGTTAATCAGTGAGACTCCCTCAGGGTTCAGTGTTAATCACTGAGACTCCCACAGGGTTCAGTGTTAATCAGTGAGACTCCCATAGGGTTCAGTGTTAATGAGTGAGAATCCCATAGAGTTCAGTGTTAATCAGTGAGACTCCCACAGGATTCAGTGTTAATCACTGAGACTCCCATAGGGTTCAGTGTTAATCAGTGAGACTCCCACAGGTTTCAGTGTTAATCAGTGAGACTCCAATAGGGTTAAGTGTTAATCAGTGAGACTCCCATAGGGTTCAGTGTTAATCAGTGAGACTCCCTTAGGGTTTCAGTGTTAATCAGTGAGGCTCCAATAGGGATAAGTGTTAATCAGTGAGACTCCCACAGGGTTCAGTGTTAATCAGTGAGACTCCCATAGGGTTCAGTGTTAATCAGTCATACTCCCACAGGGTCAGTGTTAAACAGTGAGACTCCCACAGGGTTCACTGTTAATCAGTGAGACTCCCATAGGGTTCAGTGTTAACCAGTGAGACTCCCACAGGGTTCAGTGTTTATCAGTGAGGCTCCCATAGGGTTCAGTGTTAATCAGTGAGTCCCCCACAAGGTTCAGTGTTAATCAGTGAGACTCCCACAGGGTTCAGTGTTAATCAGTGAGACTCCCACAGGGTTCAGTGTTAATCAGTGAGACTGCCATAGGTTTCAGTGTTAATCAGTGAGAATCCCATAGGGTTCAGTGTTAATCAGTGAGACTCCCACAGGGTTCAGTGTTAATCAGTGAGACTCCCATAGGGTTCAGTGTTAATCACTGAGACTCCAACAGGTTTCAGTGTTAATCAGTGAGACTCCAATAGGGTTAAGTGTTAATCAGTGAGACTCCCACAGGGTTCAGTGTTAATCAGTGAGACTCCCTTAGGGTTCAGTGTTAATCAGTGAGACTCCCTCAGGGTTCAGTGTTAATCAGTGAGACTCCCATAGGGTTAAGTGTTAATCAGTGAGACTCCCATGGGGTTCAGTGTTAATCAGTGAGACTCCCATAGGGTTAAGTGTTAATCAGTGAGACTCCCATGGGGTTCAGTGTTAATCAGTGAGACTCCCATAGGCTTCAGTGTTAATCAGTGAGACTCCCACAAGGATCAGTGTTAATCAGGGAGACTCCCACAGGGTTCAGTGTTAATCAGTGAGACTCCCACAGGGTTCAGTGTTAATCAGTAAGACTCCCATAGGGTTCAGTGTTAATCAGTGAGACTCCCATAGGGTTCAGTGTTAATCAGTGAGACTCCCACAGGGTTCAGTGTTAATCAAGTGACACTCCCACAGTGTTCAGTGTTAATCAATGAGACTCCCACAGGGTTCAGTGTTAATGAGTGAGACTCCCATAGGGTTCAGTGTTAATCAGTGAGACTCCCATAGGGTTCAGTGTTAATCAGTGAGACTCCCATAGGGTTCAGTGTAAATCAGTGAGACTCCCACAGGGTTCATGTGTTAATCAGTGAGACTCCCATAGGGTTCAGTGTTAATCAATGAGACTCCCATAGGGTTCAGTGTTAATCAGTGAGACTCCCACAGGTTTCAGTGTTAATCAGTGAGACTCCCTCAGGGTTCAGTGTTAATCAGTGAGACTCCCTCAGGGTTCATGTGTTAATCAGTGAGACTCCCATAGGGTTCATTGTTAATCAGTGAGACTCCCACAGGATTCAGTGTGAATCATTGAGACTCCCACAGTGTTCGGTGTTAATCAGTGAGACTCCCACACTGTTCAGTGTTAATCAGTGAGACTCCCTCAGGGTTCAGTGTTAATCACTGAGACTCCCACAGGGTTCAGTGTTAATCAGTGAGACTCCCATAGGGTTCAGTGTTAATGAGTGAGAATCCCATAGAGTTCAGTGTTAATCAGTGAGACTCCCACAGGATTCAGTGTTAATCACTGAGACTCCCATAGGGTTCAGTGTTAATCAGTGAGACTCCCACAGGTTTCAGTGTTAATCAGTGAGACTCCAATAGGGTTAAGTGTTAATCAGTGAGACTCCCATGTGGTTCAGTGTTAATCAGTGAGACTCCCATAGGCTTCAGTGGTAATCAGTGAGACTCCCATAGGGTTCAGTGTTAATCAGTGAGACTCCCACAGGGTTCAGTGTTTATCAGTGAGGCTCCCATAGGGTTCAGTGTTAATCAGTGAGTCCCCCACAAGGTTCAGTGTTAATCAGTGAGACTCCCACAGGGTTCAGTGTTAATCAGTGAGACTGCCATAGGTTTCAGTGTTAATCAGTGAGAATCCCATAGGGTTCAGTGTTAATCAGTGAGACTCCCACAGGGTTCAGTGTTAATCAGTGAGACTCCCATAGGGTTCAGTGTTAATCACTGAGACTCCAACAGGTTTCAGTGTTAATCAGTGAGACTCCAATAGGGTTAAGTGTTAATCAGTGAGACTCCCACAGGGTTCAGTGTTAATCAGTGAGACTCCCTTAGGGTTCAGTGTTAATCAGTGAGACTCCCTCAGGGTTCAGTGTTAATCAGTGAGACTCCCATAGGGTTAAGTGTTAATCAGTGAGACTCCCATGGGGTTCAGTGTTAATCAGTGAGACTCCCATAGGGTTGTGTTAATCAGTGAGACTCCCATGGGGTTCAGTGTTAATCAGTGAGACTCCCATAGGCTTCAGTGTTAATCAGTGAGACTCCCACAAGGTTCAGTGTTAATCAGGGAGACTCCCACAGGGTTCAGTGTTAATCAGTGAGACTCCCACAGGGTTCAGTGTTAATCAGTAAGACTCCCATAGGGTTCAGTGTTAATCAGTGAGACTCCCATAGGGTTCAGTGTTAATCAGTGAGACTCCCACAGGGTTCAGTGTTAATCAAGTGACACTCCCACAGTGTTCAGTGTTAATCAATGAGACTCCCACAGGGTTCAGTGTTAATGAGTGAGACTCCCATAGGGTTCAGTGTTAATCAGTGAGACTCCCATAGGGTTCAGTGTTAATCAGTGAGACTCCCATAGGGTTCAGTGTAAATCAGTGAGACTCCCACAGGGTTCATGTGTTAATCAGTGAGACTCCCATAGGGTTCAGTGTTAATCAATGAGACTCCCATAGGGTTGAGTGTTAATCAGTGAGACTCCCACAGGTTTCAGTGTTAATCAGTGAGACTCCCTCAGGGTTCAGTGTTAATCAGTGAGACTCCCTCAGGGTTCATGTGTTAATCAGTGAGACTCCCATAGGGTTCATTGTTAATCAGTGAGACTCCCACAGGATTCAGTGTGAATCATTGAGACTCCCACAGTGTTCGGTGTTAATCAGTGAGACTCCCACACTGTTCAGTGTTAATCAGTGAGACTCCCTCAGGGTTCAGTGTTAATCACTGAGACTCCCACAGGGTTCAGTGTTAATCAGTGAGACTCCCATAGGGTTCAGTGTTAATGAGTGAGAATCCCATAGAGTTCAGTGTTAATCAGTGAGACTCCCACAGGATTCAGTGTTAATCACTGAGACTCCCATAGGGTTCAGTGTTAATCAGTGAGACTCCCACAGGTTTCAGTGTTAATCAGTGAGACTCCAATAGGGTTAAGTGTTAATCAGTGAGACTCCCATGTGGTTCAGTGTTAATCAGTGAGACTCCCATAGGCTTCAGTGGTAATCAGTGAGACTCCCATAGGGTTCAGTGTTAATCAGTGAGACTCCCACAGGGTTCAGTGTTTATCAGTGAGGCTCCCATAGGGTTCAGTGTTAATCAGTGAGTCCCCCACAAGGTTCAGTGTTAATCAGTGAGACTCCCACAGGGTTCAGTGTTAATCAGTGAGACTGCCATAGGTTTCAGTGTTAATCAGTGAGAATCCCATAGGGTTCAGTGTTAATCAGTGAGACTCCCACAGGGTTCAGTGTTAATCAGTGAGACTCCCATAGGGTTCAGTGTTAATCACTGAGACTCCAACAGGTTTCAGTGTTAATCAGTGAGACTCCAATAGGGTTAAGTGTTAATCAGTGAGACTCCCACAGGGTTCAGTGTTAATCAGTGAGACTCCCTTAGGGTTCAGTGTTAATCAGTGAGACTCCCTCAGGGTTCAGTGTTAATCAGTGAGACTCCCATAGGGTTAAGTGTTAATCAGTGAGACTCCCATGGGGTTCAGTGTTAATCAGTGAGACTCCCATAGGGTTGTGTTAATCAGTGAGACTCCCATGGGGTTCAGTGTTAATCAGTGAGACTCCCATAGGCTTCAGTGTTAATCAGTGAGACTCCCACAAGGTTCAGTGTTAATCAGGGAGACTCCCACAGGGTTCAGTGTTAATCAGTGAGACTCCCACAGGGTTCAGTGTTAATCAGTAAGACTCCCATAGGGTTCAGTGTTAATCAGTGAGACTCCCATAGGGTTCAGTGTTAATCAGTGAGACTCCCACAGGGTTCAGTGTTAATCAAGTGACACTCCCACAGTGTTCAGTGTTAATCAATGAGACTCCCACAGGGTTCAGTGTTAATGAGTGAGACTCCCATAGGGTTCAGTGTTAATCAGTGAGACTCCCATAGGGTTCAGTGTTAATCAGTGAGACTCCCATAGGGTTCAGTGTAAATCAGTGAGACTCCCACAGGGTTCATGTGTTAATCAGTGAGACTCCCATAGGGTTCAGTGTTAATCAATGAGACTCCCATAGGGTTCAGTGTTAATCAGTGAGACTCCCACAGGTTTCAGTGTTAATCAGTGAGACTCCCTCAGGGTTCAGTGTTAATCAGTGAGACTCCCTCAGGGTTCATGTGTTAATCAGTGAGACTCCCATAGGGTTCATTGTTAATCAGTGAGACTCCCACAGGATTCAGTGTGAATCATTGAGACTCCCACAGTGTTCGGTGTTAATCAGTGAGACTCCCACACTGTTCAGTGTTAATCAGTGAGACTCCCTCAGGGTTCAGTGTTAATCACTGAGACTCCCACAGGGTTCAGTGTTAATCAGTGAGACTCCCATAGGGTTCAGTGTTAATGAGTGAGAATCCCATAGAGTTCAGTGTTAATCAGTGAGACTCCCACAGGATTCAGTGTTAATCACTGAGACTCCCATAGGGTTCATTGTTAATCAGTGAGACTCCCACAGGTTTCAGTGTTAATCAGTGAGACTCCAATAGGGTTAAGTGTTAATCAGTGAGACTCCCATGTGGTTCAGTGTTAATCAGTGAGACTCCCATAGGCTTCAGTGGTAATCAGTGAGACTCCCACAGGGTTCAGTGTTAATCAGTGAGACTACCACAGGGTTCAGGGTTAATCAGTGAGACTCACACAGGGTTCAGCGTTAATCAGTAAAACTCCCATAGGGTTCAGTGTTAATCAGTGAGACTCCCTCAGGGTTCAGTGTTAATCAGTGAGACTCCCATAGGTTTCAGTGTTAATCAGTGAGACTCCCATAGGCTTCAGTGTTAATCAGTGAGACTCCCACAAGGTTCAGTGTTAATCAGGGAGACTCCCACAGGGTTCAGTGTTAATCAGTGAGACTCCCACAGGGTTCAGTGTTAATCAGTAAGACTCCCATAGGGTTCAGTGTTAATCAGTGAGACTCCCATAGGGTTCAGTGTTAATCAGTGAGACTCCCACAGGGTTCAGTGTTAATCAAGTGACACTCCCACAGTGTTCAGTGTTAATCAATGAGACTCCCACAGGGTTCAGTGTTAATGAGTGAGACTCCCATAGGGTTCAGTGTTAATCAGTGAGACTCCCATAGGGTTCAGTGTTAATCAGTGAGACTCCCATAGGGTTCAGTGTAAATCAGTGAGACTCCCACAGGGTTCATGTGTTAATCAGTGAGACTCCCATAGGGTTCAGTGTTAATCAATGAGACTCCCATAGGGTTCAGTGTTAATCAGTGAGACTCCCACAGGTTTCAGTGTTAATCAGTGAGACTCCCTCAGGGTTCAGTCTTAATCAGTGAGACTCCCTCAGGGTTCATGTGTTAATCAGTGAGACTCCCATAGGGTTCATTGTTAATCAGTGAGACTCCCACAGGATTCAGTATTAATCATTGAGACTCCCACAGTGTTCGGTGTTAATCAGTGAGACTCCCACACTGTTCAGTGTTAATCAGTGAGACTCCCTCAGGGTTCAGTGTTAATCACTGAGACTCCCACAGGGTTCAGTGTTAATCAGTGAGACTCCCATAGGGTTCAGTGTTAATGAGTGAGAATCCCATAGATTTCAGTGTTAATCAGTGAGACTCCCACAGGATTCAGTGTTAATCACTGAGACTCCCATAGGGTTCAGTGTTAATCAGTGAGACTCCCACAGGTTTCAGTGTTAATCAGTGAGACTCCAATAGGGTTAAGTGTTAATCAGTGAGACTCCCATAGGGTTCAGTGTTAATCAGTGAGACTCCCTTAGGGTTTCAGTGTTAATCGGTGAGGCTCCAATAGGGATAAGTGTTAATCAGTGAGACTCCCACAGGGTTCAGTGTTAATCAGTGAGACTCCCATAGGGTTCAGTGTTAATCAGTCATACTCCCACAGGGTCAGTGTTAAACAGTGAGACTCCCACAGGGTTCACTGTTAATCAGTGAGACTCCCATAGGGTTCAGTGTTAATCAGTGAGACTCCCACAGGGTTCAGTGTTTATCAGTGAGGCTCCCATAGGGTTCAGTGTTAATCAGTGAGTCCCCCACAAGGTTCAGTGTTAATCAGTGAGACTCCCACAGGGTTCAGTGTTAATCAGTGAGACTCCCACAGGGTTCAGTGTTAATCAGTGAGACTGCCATAGGTTTCAGTGTTAATCAGTGAGAATCCCATAGGGTTCAGTGTTAATCAGTGAGACTCCCACAGGGTTCAGTGTTAATCAGTGAGACTCCCATAGGGTTCAGTGTTAATCACTGAGACTCCAACAGGTTTCAGTGTTAATCAGTGAGACTCCAATAGGGTTAAGTGTTAATCAGTGAGACTCCCACAGGGTTCAGTGTTAATCAGTGAGACTCCCTTAGGGTTCAGTGTTAATCAGTGAGACTCCCTCAGGGTTCAGTGTTAATCAGTGAGACTCCCATAGGGTTAAGTGTTAATCAGTGAGACTCCCAAGGGGTTCAGTGTTAATCAGTGAGACTCCCATAGGGTTAAGTGTTAATCAGTGAGACTCCCATGGGGTTCAGTGTTAATCAGTGAGACTCCCATAGGCTTCAGTGTTAATCAGTGAGACTCCCACAAGGTTCAGTGTTAATCAGGGAGACTCCCACAGGGTTCAGTGTTAATCAGTGAGACTCCCACAGGGTTCAGTGTTAATCAGTAAGACTCCCATAGGGTTCAGTGTTAATCAGTGAGACTCCCATAGGGTTCAGTGTTAATCAGTGAGACTCCCACAGGGTTCAGTGTTAATCAAGTGACACTCCCACAGGGTTCAGTGTTAATCAGTGAGACTGCCATAGGTTTCAGTGTTAATCAGTGAGAATCCCATAGGGTTCAGTGTTAATCAGTGAGACTCCCACAGGGTTCAGTGTTAATCAGTGAGACTCCCATAGGGTTCAGTGTTAATCACTGAGATTCCAACAGGTTTCAGTGTTAATCAGTGAGACTCCAATAGGGTTAAGTGTTAATCAGTGAGACTCCCACAGGGTTCAGTGTTAATCAGTGAGACTCCCTTAGGGTTCAGTGTTAATCAGTGAGACTCCCTCAGGGTTCAGTGTTAATCAGTGAGACTCCCATAGGGTTAAGTGTTAATCAGTGAGACTCCCAAGGGGTTCAGTGTTAATCAGTGAGACTCCCATAGGGTTAAGTGTTAATCAGTGAGACTCCCATGGGGTTCAGTGTTAATCAGTGAGACTCCCATAGGCTTCAGTGTTAATCAGTGAGACTCCCACAAGGTTCAGTGTTAATCAGGGAGACTCCCACAGGGTTCAGTGTTAATCAGTGAGACTCCCACAGGGTTCAGTGTTAATCAGTAAGACTCCCATAGGGTTCAGTGTTAATCAGTGAGACTCCCATAGGGTTCAGTGTTAATCAGTGAGACTCCCACAGGGTTCAGTGTTAATCAAGTGACACTCCCACAGTGTTCAGTGTTAATCAATGAGACTCCCACAGGGTTCAGTGTTAATGAGTGAGACTCCCATAGGGTTCAGTGTTAATCAGTGAGACTCCCATAGGGTTCAGTGTTAATCAGTGAGACTCCCATAGGGTTCAGTGTAAATCAGTGAGACTCCCACAGGGTTCATGTGTTAATCAGTGAGACTCCCATAGGGTTCAGTGTTAATCAATGAGACTCCCATAGGGTTCAGTGTTAATCAGTGAGACTCCCACAGGTTTCAGTGTTAATCAGTGAGCCCCCTCAGGGTTCAGTGTTAATCAGTGAGACTCCCTCAGGGTTCATGTGTTAATCAGTGAGACTCCCATAGGGTTCATTGTTAATCAGTGAGACTCCCACAGGATTCAGTGTGAATCATTGAGACTCCCACAGTGTTCGGTGTTAATCAGTGAGACTCCCACACTGTTCAGTGTTAATCAGTGAGACTCCCTCAGGGTTCAGTGTTAATCACTGAGACTCCCACAGGGTTCAGTGTTAATCAGTGAGACTCCCATAGGGTTCAGTGTTAATGAGTGAGAATCCCATAGAGTTCAGTGTTAATCAGTGAGACTCCCACAGGATTCAGTGTTAATCACTGAGACTCCCATAGGGTTCAGTGTTAATCAGTGAGACTCCCACAGGTTTCAGTGTTAATCAGTGAGACTCCAATAGGGTTAAGTGTTAATCAGTGAGACTCCCATAGGGTTCAGTGTTAATCAGTGAGACTCCCTTAGGGTTTCAGTGTTAATCAGTGAGGCTCCAATAGGGATAAGTGTTAATCAGTGAGACTCCCACAGGGTTCAGTGTTAATCAGTGAGACTCCCACAGGGTTCAGTGTTAATCAGTGAGACTGCCATAGGTTTCAGTGTTAATCAGTGAGAATCCCATAGGGTTCAGTGTTAATCAGTGAGACTCCCACAGGGTTCAGTGTTAATCAGTGAGACTCCCATAGGGTTCAGTGTTAATCACTGAGACTCCAACAGGTTTCAGTGTTAATCAGTGAGACTCCAATAGGGTTAAGTGTTAATCAGTGAGACTCCCACAGGGTTCAGTGTTAATCAGTGAGACTCCCTTAGGGTTCAGTGTTAATCAGTGAGACTCCCTCAGGGTTCAGTGTTAATCAGTGAGACTCCCATAGGGTTAAGTGTTAATCAGTGAGACTCCCAAGGGGTTCAGTGTTAATCAGTGAGACTCCCATAGGGTTAAGTGTTAATCAGTGAGACTCCCATGGGGTTCAGTGTTAATCAGTGAGACTCCCATAGGCTTCAGTGTTAATCAGTGAGACTCCCACAAGGTTCAGTGTTAATCAGGGAGACTCCCACAGGGTTCATTGTTAATCAGTGAGACTCCCACAGGGTTCAGGGTTAATCAGTGAGACTCACACAGGGTTCAGCGTTAATCAGTAAGACTCCCATAGGGTTCAGTGTTAATCAGTGAGACTCCCTCAGGGTTCAGTGTTAATCAGTGAGACTCCCATAGGTTTCAGTGTTAATCAGTGAGACTCCCATAGGCTTCAGTGTTAATCAGTGAGACTCCCACAAGGTTCAGTGTTAATCAGGGAGACTCCCACAGGGTTCAGTGTTAATCAGTGAGACTCCCACAGGGTTCAGTGTTAATCAGTAAGACTCCCATAGGGTTCAGTGTTAATCAGTGAGACTCCCATAGGGTTCAGTGTTAATCAGTGAGACTCCCACAGGGTTCAGTGTTAATCAAGTGACACTCCCACAGTGTTCAGTGTTAATCAATGAGACTCCCACAGGGTTCAGTGTTAATGAGTGAGACTCCCATAGGGTTCAGTGTTAATCAGTGAGACTCCCATAGGGTTCAGTGTTAATCAGTGAGACTCCCATAGGGTTCAGTGTAAATCAGTGAGACTCCCACAGGGTTCATGTGTTAATCAGTGAGACTCCCATAGGGTTCAGTGTTAATCAATGAGACTCCCATAGGGTTCAGTGTTAATCAGTGAGACTCCCACAGGTTTCAGTGTTAATCAGTGAGACTCCCTCAGGGTTCAGTCTTAATCAGTGAGACTCCCTCAGGGTTCATGTGTTAATCAGTGAGACTCCCATAGGGTTCATTGTTAATCAGTGAGACTCCCACAGGATTCAGTATTAATCATTGAGACTCCCACAGTGTTCGGTGTTAATCAGTGAGACTCCCACACTGTTCAGTGTTAATCAGTGAGACTCCCTCAGGGTTCAGTGTTAATCACTGAGACTCCCACAGGGTTCAGTGTTAATCAGTGAGACTCCCATAGGGTTCAGTGTTAATGAGTGAGAATCCCATAGAGTTCAGTGTTAATCAGTGAGACTCCCACAGGATTCAGTGTTAATCACTGAGACTCCCATAGGGTTCAGTGTTAATCAGTGAGACTCCCACAGGTTTCAGTGTTAATCAGTGAGACTCCAATAGGGTTAAGTGTTAATCAGTGAGACTCCCATAGGGTTCAGTGTTAATCAGTGAGACTCCCTTAGGGTTTCAGTGTTAATCGGTGAGGCTCCAATAGGGATAAGTGTTAATCAGTGAGACTCCCACAGGGTTCAGTGTTAATCAGTGAGACTCCCATAGGGTTCAGTGTTAATCAGTCATACTCCCACAGGGTCAGTGTTAAACAGTGAGACTCCCACAGGGTTCACTGTTAATCAGTGAGACTCCCATAGGGTTCAGTGTTAATCAGTGAGACTCCCACAGGGTTCAGTGTTTATCAGTGAGGCTCCCATAGGGTTCAGTGTTAATCAGTGAGTCCCCCACAAGGTTCAGTGTTAATCAGTGAGACTCCCACAGGGTTCAGTGTTAATCAGTGAGACTCCCACAGGGTTCAGTGTTAATCAGTGAGACTGCCATAGGTTTCAGTGTTAATCAGTGAGAATCCCATAGGGTTCAGTGTTAATCAGTGAGACTCCCACAGGGTTCAGTGTTAATCAGTGAGACTCCCATAGGGTTCAGTGTTAATCACTGAGACTCCAACAGGTTTCAGTGTTAATCAGTGAGACTCCAATAGGGTTAAGTGTTAATCAGTGAGACTCCCACAGGGTTCAGTGTTAATCATTGAGACTCCCTTAGGGTTCAGTGTTAATCAGTGAGACTCCCTCAGGGTTCAGTGTTAATCAGTGAGACTCCCATAGGGTTAAGTGTTAATCAGTGAGACTCCCAAGGGGTTCAGTGTTAATCAGTGAGACTCCCATAGGGTTAAGTGTTAATCAGTGAGACTCCCATGGGGTTCAGTGTTAATCAGTGAGACTCCCATAGGCTTCAGTGTTAATCAGTGAGACTCCCACAAGGTTCAGTGTTAATCAGGGAGACTCCCACAGGGTTCAGTGTTAATCAGTGAGACTCCCACAGGGTTCAGTGTTAATCAGTAAGACTCCCATAGGGTTCAGTGTTAATCAGTGAGACTCCCATAGGGTTCAGTGTTAATCAGTGAGACTCCCACAGGGTTCAGTGTTAATCAAGTGACACTCCCACAGGGTTCAGTGTTAATCAGTGAGACTGCCATAGGTTTCAGTGTTAATCAGTGAGAATCCCATAGGGTTCAGTGTTAATCAGTGAGACTCCCACAGGGTTCAGTGTTAATCAGTGAGACTCCCATAGGGTTCAGTGTTAATCACTGAGACTCCAACAGGTTTCAGTGTTAATCAGTGAGACTCCAATAGGGTTAAGTGTTAATCAGTGAGACTCCCACAGGGTTCAGTGTTAATCAGTGAGACTCCCTTAGGGTTCAGTGTTAATCAGTGAGACTCCCTCAGGGTTCAGTGTTAATCAGTGAGACTCCCATAGGGTTAAGTGTTAATCAGTGAGACTCCCAAGGGGTTCAGTGTTAATCAGTGACACTCCCATAGGGTTAAGTGTTAATCAGTGAGACTCCCATGGGGTTCAGTGTTAATCAGTGAGCCTCCCATAGGCTTCAGTGTTAATCAGTGAGACGCCCACAAGGTTCAGTGTTAATCAGGGAGACTCCCACAGGGTTCAGTGTTAATCAGTGAGACTCCCACAGGGTTCAGTGTTAATCAGTAAGACTCCCATAGGGTTCAGTGTTAATCAGTGAGACTCCCATAGGGTTCAGTGTTAATCAGTGAGACTCCCACAGGGTTCAGTGTTAATCAAGTGACACTCCCACAGTGTTCAGTGTTAATCAATGAGACTCCCACAGGGTTCAGTGTTAATGAGTGAGACTCCCATAGGGTTCAGTGTTAATCAGTGAGACTCCCATAGGGTTCAGTGTTAATCAGTGAGACTCCCATAGGGTTCAGTGTAAATCAGTGAGACTCCCACAGGGTTCATGTGTTAATCAGTGAGACTCCCATAGGGTTCAGTGTTAATCAATGAGACTCCCATAGGGTTCAGTGTTAATCAGTGAGACTCCCACAGGTTTCAGTGTTAATCAGTGAGACTCCCTCAGGGTTCAGTGTTAATCAGTGAGACTCCCTCAGGGTTCATGTGTTAATCAGTGAGACTCCCATAGGGTTCATTGTTAATCAGTGAGACTCCCACAGGATTCAGTGTGAATCATTGAGACTCCCACAGTGTTCGGTGTTAATCAGTGAGACTCCCACACTCTTCAGTGTTAATCAGTGAGACTCCCTCAGGGTTCAGTGTTAATCACTGAGACTCCCACAGGGTTCAGTGTTAATCAGTGAGACTCCCATAGGGTTCAGTGTTAATGAGTGAGAATCCCATAGAGTTCAGTGTTAATCAGTGAGACTCCCACAGGATTCAGTGTTAATCACTGAGACTCCCATAGGGTTCAGTGTTAATCAGTGAGACTCCCACAGGTTTCAGTGTTAATCAGTGAGACTCCAATAGGGTTAAGTGTTAATCAGTGAGACTCCCATAGGGTTCAGTGTTAATCAGTGAGACTCCCTTAGGGTTTCAGTGTTAATCAGTGAGGCTCCAATTGGGATAAGTGTTAATCAGTGAGACTCCCACAGGGTTCAGTGTTAATCAGTGAGACTCCCACAGGGTTCAGTGTTAATCAGTGAGACTGCCATAGGTTTCAGTGTTAATCAGTGAGAATCCCATAGGGTTCAGTGTTAATCAGTGAGACTCCCACAGGGTTCAGTGTTAATCAGTGAGACTCCCATAGGGTTCAGTGTTAATCACTGAGACTCCAACAGGTTTCAGTGTTAATCAGTGAGACTCCAATAGGGTTAAGTGTTAATCAGTGAGACTCCCACAGGGTTCAGTGTTAATCAGTGAGACTCCCTTAGGGTTCAGTGTTAATCAGTGAGACTCCCTCAGGGTTCAGTGTTAATCAGTGAGACTCCCATAGGGTTAAGTGTTAATCAGTGAGACTCCCAAGGGGTTCAGTGTTAATCAGTGAGACTCCCATAGGGTTAAGTGTTAATCAGTGAGACTCCCATGGGGTTCAGTGTTAATCAGTGAGACTCCCATAGGCTTCAGTGTTAATCAGTGAGACTCCCACAAGGTTCAGTGTTAATCAGGGAGACTCCCACAGGGTTCAGTGTTAATCAGTGAGACTCCCACAGGGTTCAGTGTTAATCAGTAAGACTCCCATAGGGTTCAGTGTTAATCAGTGAGACTCCCATAGGGTTCAGTGTTAATCAGTGAGACTCCCACAGGGTTCAGTGTTAATCAAGTGACACTCCCACAGTGTTCAGTGTTAATCAATGAGACTCCCACAGGGTTCAGTGTTAATGAGTGAGACTCCCATAGGGTTCAGTGTTAATCAGTGAGACTCCCATAGGGTTCAGTGTTAATCAGTGAGACTCCCATAGGGTTCAGTGTAAATCAGTGAGACTCCCACAGGGTTCATGTGTTAATCAGTGAGACTCCCATAGGGTTCAGTGTTAATCAATGAGACTCCCATAGGGTTCAGTGTTAATCAGTGAGACTCCCACAGGTTTCAGTGTTAATCAGTGAGACTCCCTCAGGGTTCAGTGTTAATCAGTGAGACTCCCTCAGGGTTCATGTGTTAATCAGTGAGACTCCCATAGGGTTCATTGTTAATCAGTGAGACTCCCACAGGATTCAGTGTGAATCATTGAGACTCCCACAGTGTTCGGTGTTAATCAGTGAGACTCCCACACTGTTCAGTGTTAATCAGTGAGACTCCCTCAGGGTTCAGTGTTAATCACTGAGACTCCCACAGGGTTCAGTGTTAATCAGTGAGACTCCCATAGGGTTCAGTGTTAATGAGTGAGAATCCCATAGAGTTCAGTGTTAATCAGTGAGACTCGCACAGGATTCAGTGTTAATCACTGAGACTCCCATAGGGTTCAGTGTTAATCAGTGAGACTCCCACAGGTTTCAGTGTTAATCAGTGAGACTCCAATAGGGTTAAGTGTTAATCAGTGAGACTCCCATAGGGTTCAGTGTTAATCAGTGAGACTCCCTTAGGGTTTCAGTGTTAATCAGTGAGGCTCCAATAGGGATAAGTGTTAATCAGTGAGACTCCCACAGGGTTCAGTGTTAATCAGTGAGACTCCCATAGGGTTCAGTGTTAATCAGTGAGACTCCCACATGTTTCAGTGTTAATCAATGAGACTCCCACAGGTTTCAGTGTTAATCAATGAGACTCCCACAGGGTTCAGTTTTAATCAGTAAGACTCCCATAGGGTTCAGTGTTAATCAGTGAGACTCCCACAGGGTTCAGTGTTAATCAAGTGACACTCCCACAGTGTTCAGTGTTAATCAATGAGACTCCCACAGGGCTCAGTGTTAATGAGTGAGACTCCCATAGGGTTCAGTGTTAATCAGTGAGACTCCCATAGGGTTCAGTGTTAATCAGTGAGACTCCCATAGGGTTCAGTGTTAATCAAGTGACACTCCCACAGTGTTCAGTGTTAATCAATGAGACTCCCACAGGGTTCAGTGTTAATGAGTGAGACTCCCATAGGGTTCAGTGTTAATCAGTGAGACTCCCATAGGGTTCAGTGTTAATCAGTGAGACTCCCATAGGGTTCAGTGTAAATCAGTGAGACTCCCACAGGGTTCATGTGTTAATCAGTGAGACTCCCATAGGGTTCAGTGTTAATCAATGAGACTCCCATAGGGTTCAGTGTTAATCAGTGAGACTCCCATAGGGTTAAGTATTAATCAGTGAGACTCCCTCATGTTTCAGTGTTAATCAGTGAGACTCCCTCAGGGTTCATGTGTTAATCAGTGAGACTCCCATAGGGTTCATTGTTAATCAGTGAGACTCCCACAGGATTCAGTGTTAATCAGTAAGACTCCCATAGGGTTCAGTGTTAATCAGTGAGACTCCCATAGGCTTCAGTGTTAATCAGTGAGACTCCCACAGGGTTCAGTGTTAATCAGTGAGACTCCCATGTGGTTCAGTGTTAATCAGTGAGACTCCCATAGGCTTCAGTGGTAATCAGTGAGACTCCCACAGGGTTCAGGGTTAATCAGTGAGACTCACACAGGGTTCAGTGTTAATCAGTAAGACTCCCATAGGGTTCAGTGTTAATCAGTGAGACTCCCTCAGGGTTCAGTGTTAATCAGTGAGACTCCCATAGGGTTAAGTGTTAATCAGTGAGACTCCCATGGGGTTCAGTGTTAATCAGTGAGACTCCCATAGGCTTCAGTGTTAATCAGTGAGACTCCCACAAGGTTCAGTGTTAATCAGGGAGACTCCCACAGGGTTCAGTGTTAATCAATGAGACTCCCATAGGGTTCAGTGTTAATCAGTGAGACTCCCACAGTTTTCAGTGTTAATCAGTGAGACTCCCTCAGGGTTCAGTGTTAATCAGTGAGACTCCCTCAGGGTTCATGTGTTAATCAGTGAGACTCCCATAGGGTTCATTGTTAATCAAGTGAGACTCCCACAGGATTCAGTGTTAATCATTGAGACTCCCACAGTGTTCGGTGTTAATCAGTGAGACTCCCACACTGTTCAGTGTTAATCAGTGAGACTCCCTCAGGGTTCAGTGTTAATCACTGAGACTCCCACAGGGTTCATTGTTAATCAGTGAGACTCCCATAGGGTTCAGTGTTAATGAGTGAGAATCCCATAGAGTTCAGTGTTAATCAGTGAGACTCCCACAGGGTTCAGTGTTAATCAGTGAGACTCCCATAGGGTTCAGTGTTAATCAGTGAGACTCCCATAGGGTTCAGTGTTAATCAGTGAGACTCCCACAGGGTTCAGTGTTAATCAAGTGACACTCCCACAGTGTTCAGTGTTAATCAGTGAGACTCCCACAGGGTTCAGTGTTAATGAGTGAGACTCCCATAGGGTTAAGTGTTAATCAGTGAGACTCCCATAGGGTTCAGTGTTAATCAGTGAGACTCCCATAGGTTTCAGTGTTAATCAGTGAGACTCCCATAGGGTTCAGTGTAAATCAGTGAGACTCCCACAGTGTTCATGTGTTAATCAGTGAGACTCCCACACTGTTCAGTGTTAATCAGTGAGACTCCCTCAGGGTTCAGTGTTAATCAATGAGACTCCCACAGGGTTCAGTGTTAATCAGTGAGACTCCCATAGGGTTCAGTGTTAATTAGTGAGAATCCCATAGAGTTCAGTGTTAATCAGTGAGACTCCCACAGGGTTCAGTGTTAATCAGTGAGACTCCCATAGGGTTCAGTGTTAATCAGTGAGACTCCCACCGGTTTCAGTGTTCATCAGTGAGACTCCAATAGGGTTAAGTGTTAATCAGTGAGACTCCCTTAGGGCTCAGTGTTAATCAGTGAGACTCCCTCAGGGTTCAGTGTTAATCAGTGAGACTCCCACAGGGTTCAGTGTTAATCAGTGAGACTCCCTTAGGGTTCAGTGTTAATCAGTGAGACTCCCTCAGGGTTCAGTGTTAATCAGTGAGACTCCCATGGGGTTCAGTGTTAATCAGTGAGACTCCCATAGGCTTCAGTGTTAATCAGTGAGACTCCCACAGGGTTCAGTGTTAATCAGTCAGACTCCCACAGGGTTCAGTGTTAAACAGTGAGACTCCCACAGGGTTCACTGTTAATCAGTGAGACTCCCATAGGGTTCAGTGTTAATCAGTGAGACTCCCACAGGGTTCAGTGTTTATCAGTGAGACTCCCATAGGGTTCAGTGTTAATCAGTGAGTCCCCCACAAGGTTCAGTGTTAATCAGTGAGACTCCCACAGTGTTCAGTGTTAATCAGTGAGACTCCCACAGGGTATAGTGTTAATCAGTGAGACTGCCATAGGTTTCAGTGTTAATCAGTGAGAATCCCATAGGGTTCAGTGTTAATCAGTGAGACTCCCACAGGGTTCAGTGTTAATCAGTGAGACTCCCATAGGGTTCAGTGTTAATCACTGAGACTCCAACAGGTTTCAGTGTTAATCAGTGAGACTCCCTCAGGGTTCAGTGTTAATCAGTGAGACTCCCATAGGGTTAAGTGTTAATCAGTGAGACTCCCATGGGGTTCAGTGTTAATCAGTGAGACTCCCATAGGCTTCAGTGTTAATCAGTGAGACTCCCTCAGGGTTCAGTGTTAATCACTGAGACTCCCACAGGGTGCAGTGTTAATCAGTGAGACTCCCATAGGGTTCAGTGTTAATGAGTGAGAATCCCATAGAGTTCAGTGTTAATCAGTGAGACTCCCACAGGATTCAGTGTTAATCACTGAGACTCACATAGGGTTCAGTGTTAATCAGTGAGACTCCCACAAGGTTCAGTGTTAATCAGTGAGACTCCCATAGGGTTCAGTGTTAATCAGTGAGACTCCCACAGGTTTCAGTGTTAATCAATGAGACTCCCACAGGTTTCAGTGTTAATCAATGAGACTCCCACAGGGTTCAGTGTTAATCAGTGAGACTCCCATAGGGTTCAGTGTTAATCAGTGAGACTCCCACAGGTTTCAGTGTTAATCAATGAGACTCCCACAGGTTTCAGTGTTAATCAATGAGACTCCCACAGAGTTCAGTGTTAATGAGTGAGACTCCCATAGGGTTCAGTGTTAATCAGTGAGACTCCCATAGGGTTCAGTTTTAATCAGTGAGACTCCCATAGGGTTCAGTGTTAATCAAGTGACACTCCCACAGTGTTCAGTGTTAATCAATGAGACTCCCACAGGGTTCAGTGTTAATGAGTGAGACTCCCATAGGGTTCAGTGTTAATCAGTGAGACTCCCATAGGGTTCAGTGTTAATCAGTGAGACTCCCATAGGGTTCAGTGTAAATCAGTGAGACTCCCACAGGGTTCATGTGTTAATCAGTGAGACTCCCATAGGGTTCAGTGTTAATCAATGAGACTCCCATAGGGTTCAGTGTTAATCAGTGAGACTCCCACAGGTTTCAGTGTTAATCAGTGAGACTCCCTCAGGTTTCAGTGTTAATCAGTGAGACTCCCTCAGGGTTCATGTGTTAATCAGTGAGACTCCCATAGGGTTCATTGTTAATCAGTGAGACTCCCACAGGATTCAGTGTTAATCAGTAAGACTCCCATAGGGTTCAGTGTTAATCAGTGAGACTCCCATAGGCTTCAGTGTTAATCAGTGAGACTCCCAAAGGGTTCAGTGTTAATCAGTCAGACTCCCACAGGGTTCAGTGTTAAACAGTGAGACTCCCACAGGGTTCACTGTTAATCAGAGAGACTCCCATAGGGTTCAGTGTTAATCAGTGAGACTCCCACAGGGTCCAGTGTTTATCAGTGAGACTCCTATAGGGTTCAGTGTTAATCAGTGAGTCCCCCACAAGGTTCAGTGTTAATCAGTGAGACTCCCACAGGGTTCAGTGTTAATCAGTGAGACTCCCACAGGGTTCAGTGTTAATCAGTGAGACTGCCATAGGTTTCAGTGTTAATCAGTGAGAATCCCATAGGGTTGAGTGTTAATCAGTGAGACTCCCACAGGGTTCAGTGTTAATCAGTGAGACTCCCATAGGGTTCAGTGTTAATCACTGAGACTCCAACAGGTTTCAGTGTTAATCAGTGAGACTCCAATAGGGTTAAGTGTTAATCAGTGAGACTCCCACAGGGTTCAGTGTTAATCAGTGAGACTCCCTCAGGGTTCAGTGTTAATCAGTGAGACTCCCATAGGGTTAAGTGTTAATCAGTGAGACTCCCATGGGGTTCAGTGTTAATCAGTGAGACTCCCATAGGGTTAAGTGTTAATCAGTGAGACTCCCATGTGGTTCAGTGTTAATCAGTGAGACTCCCATAGGCTTCAGTGGTAATCAGTGAGACTCCCACAGGGTTCAGTGTTAATCAGTGAGACTACCACAGGGTTCAGGGTTAATCAGTGAGACTCACACAGGGTCCAGTGTTAATCAGTAAGACTCCCATAGGGTTCAGTGTTAATCAGTGAGACTCCCTCAGGGTTCAGTGTTAATCAGTGAGACTCCCATAGGGTTAAGTGTTAATCAGTGAGACTCCCATGGGGTTCAGTGTTAATCAGTGAGACTCCCATAGGCTTCAGTGTTAATCAGTGAGACTCCCACAAGGTTCAGTGTTAATCAGGGAGACTCCCACAGGGTTCAGTGTTAATCAGTGAGACTCCCACAGGGTTCAGTGTTAATCAGTAAGACTCCCATAGGGTTCAGTGTTAATCAGTGAGACTCCCATAGGGTTCAGTGTTAATCAGTGAGACTCCCACAGGGTTCAGTGTTAATCAAGTGACACTCCCACAGTGTTCAGTGTTAATCAATGAGACTCCCACAGGGTTCAGTGTTAATGAGTGAGACTCCCATAGGGTTCAGTGTTAATCATTGAGACTCCCATAGGGTTCAGTGTTAATCAGTGAGACTCCCATAGGGTTCAGTGTAAATCAGTGAGACTCCCACAGGGTTCATGTGTTAATCAGTGAGACTCCCATAGGGTTCAGTGTTAATCAATGAGACTCCCATAGGGTTCAGTGTTAATCAGTGAGACTCCCACAGGTTTCAGTGTTAATCAGTGAGACTCCCTCAGGGTTCAGTGTTAATCAGTGAGACTCCCTCAGGGTTCATGTGTTAATCAGTGAGACTCCCATAGGGTTCAGTGTTAATGAGTGAGAATCCCATAGAGTTCAGTGTTAATCAGTGAGACTCCCACAGGATTCAGTGTTAATCACTGAGACTCCCATAGGGTTCAGTGTTAATCAGTGAGACTCCCTTAGGGTTTCAGTGTTAATCAGTGAGGCTCCAATAGGGTTAAGTGTTAATCAGTGAGACTCCCACAGGGTTCAGTGTTAATCAGTGAGACTCCCATAGGGTTCAGTGTTAATCAGTGAGACTCCCACAGGTTTCAGTGTTAATCAATGAGACTCCCACAGGTTTCAGTGTTAATCAATGAGACTCCCACAGGGTTCAGTGTTAATCAGTGAGACTCCCATAGGGTTCAGTGTTAATTAGTGAGAATCCCATAGAGTTCAGTGTTAATCAGTGAGACTCCCACAGGGTTCAGTGTTAATCAGTGAGACTCCCATAGGGTTCAGTGTTAATCAGTGAGACTCCCACCGGTTTCAGTGTTCATCAGTGAGACTCCAATAGGGTTAAGTGTTAATCAGTGAGACTCCCTTAGGGCTCAGTGTTAATCAGTGAGACTCCCTCAGGGTTCAGTGTTAATCAGTGAGACTCCCACAGGGTTCAGTGTTAATCAGTGAGACTCCCTTAGGGTTCAGTGTTAATCAGTGAGTCTCCCTCAGGGTTCAGTGTTAATCAGTGAGACTCCCATGGGGTTCAGTGTTAATCAGTGAGACTCCCATAGGCTTCAGTGTTAATCAGTGAGACTCCCACAGGGTTCAGTGTTAATCAGTCAGACTCCCACAGGGTTCAGTGTTAAACAGTGAGACTCCCACAGGGTTCACTGTTAATCAGTGAGACTCCCATAGGGTTCAGTGTTAATCAGTGAGACTCCCACAGGGTTCAGTGTTTATCAGTGAGACTCCCATAGGGTTCAGTGTTAATCAGTGAGTCCCCCACAAGGTTCAGTGTTAATCAGTGAGACTCCCACAGTGTTCAGTGTTAATCAGTGAGACTCCCACAGGGTATAGTGTTAATCAGTGAGACTGCCATAGGTTTCAGTGTTAATCAGTGAGAATCCCATAGGGTTCAGTGTTAATCAGTGAGACTCCCACAGGGTTCAGTGTTAATCAGTGAGACTCCCATAGGGTTCAGTGTTAATCACTGAGACTCCAACAGGTTTCAGTGTTAATCAGTGAGACTCCCTCAGGGTTCAGTGTTAATCAGTGAGACTCCCATAGGGTTAAGTGTTAATCAGTGAGACTCCCATGGGGTTCAGTGTTAATCAGTGAGACTCCCATAGGCTTCAGTGTTAATCAGTGAGACTCCCTCAGGGTTCAGTGTTAATCACTGAGACTCCCACAGGGTGCAGTGTTAATCAGTGAGACTCCCATAGGGTTCAGTGTTAATGAGTGAGAATCCCATAGAGTTCAGTGTTAATCAGTGAGACTCCCACAGGATTCAGTGTTAATCACTGAGACTCACATAGGGTTCAGTGTTAATCAGTGAGACTCCCACAAGGTTCAGTGTTAATCAGTGAGACTCCCATAGGGTTCAGTGTTAATCAGTGAGACTCCCACAGGTTTCAGTGTTAATCAATGAGACTCCCACAGGTTTCAGTGTTAATCAATGAGACTCCCACAGGGTTCAGTGTTAATCAGTGAGACTCCCATAGGGTTCAGTGTTAATCAGTGAGACTCCCACAGGTTTCAGTGTTAATCAATGAGACTCCCACAGGTTTCAGTGTTAATCAATGAGACTCCCACAGAGTTCAGTGTTAATGAGTGAGACTCCCATAGGGTTCAGTGTTAATCAGTGAGACTCCCATAGGGTTCAGTTTTAATCAGTGAGACTCCCATAGGGTTCAGTGTTAATCAAGTGACACTCCCACAGTGTTCAGTGTTAATCAATGAGACTCCCACAGGGTTCAGTGTTAATGAGTGAGACTCCCATAGGGTTCAGTGTTAATCAGTGAGACTCCCATAGGGTTCAGTGTTAATCAGTGAGACTCCCATAGGGTTCAGTGTAAATCAGTGAGACTCCCACAGGGTTCATGTGTTAATCAGTGAGACTCCCATAGGGTTCAGTGTTAATCAATGAGACTCCCATAGGGTTCAGTGTTAATCAGTGAGACTCCCACAGGTTTCAGTGTTAATCAGTGAGACTCCCTCAGGTTTCAGTGTTAATCAGTGAGACTCCCTCAGGGTTCATGTGTTAATCAGTGAGACTCCCATAGGGTTCATTGTTAATCAGTGAGACTCCCACAGGATTCAGTGTTAATCAGTAAGACTCCCATAGGGTTCAGTGTTAATCAGTGAGACTCCCATAGGCTTCAGTGTTAATCAGTGAGACTCCCAAAGGGTTCAGTGTTAATCAGTCAGACTCCCACAGGGTTCAGTGTTAAACAGTGAGACTCCCACAGGGTTCACTGTTAATCAGAGAGACTCCCATAGGGTTCAGTGTTAATCAGTGAGACTCCCACAGGGTCCAGTGTTTATCAGTGAGACTCCTATAGGGTTCAGTGTTAATCAGTGAGTCCCCCACAAGGTTCAGTGTTAATCAGTGAGACTCCCACAGGGTTCAGTGTTAATCAGTGAGACTCCCACAGGGTTCAGTGTTAATCAGTGAGACTGCCATAGGTTTCAGTGTTAATCAGTGAGAATCCCATAGGGTTGAGTGTTAATCAGTGAGACTCCCACAGGGTTCAGTGTTAATCAGTGAGACTCCCATAGGGTTCAGTGTTAATCACTGAGACTCCAACAGGTTTCAGTGTTAATCAGTGAGACTCCAATAGGGTTAAGTGTTAATCAGTGAGACTCCCACAGGGTTCAGTGTTAATCAGTGAGACTCCCTCAGGGTTCAGTGTTAATCAGTGAGACTCCCATAGGGTTAAGTGTTAATCAGTGAGACTCCCATGGGGTTCAGTGTTAATCAGTGAGACTCCCATAGGGTTAAGTGTTAATCAGTGAGACTCCCATGTGGTTCAGTGTTAATCAGTGAGACTCCCATAGGCTTCAGTGGTAATCAGTGAGACTCCCACAGGGTTCAGTGTTAATCAGTGAGACTACCACAGGGTTCAGGGTTAATCAGTGAGACTCACACAGGGTCCAGTGTTAATCAGTAAGACTCCCATAGGGTTCAGTGTTAATCAGTGAGACTCCCTCAGGGTTCAGTGTTAATCAGTGAGACTCCCATAGGGTTAAGTGTTAATCAGTGAGACTCCCATGGGGTTCAGTGTTAATCAGTGAGACTCCCATAGGCTTCAGTGTTAATCAGTGAGACTCCCACAAGGTTCAGTGTTAATCAGGGAGACTCCCACAGGGTTCAGTGTTAATCAGTGAGACTCCCACAGGGTTCAGTGTTAATCAGTAAGACTCCCATAGGGTTCAGTGTTAATCAGTGAGACTCCCATAGGGTTCAGTGTTAATCAGTGAGACTCCCACAGGGTTCAGTGTTAATCAAGTGACACTCCCACAGTGTTCAGTGTTAATCAATGAGACTCCCACAGGGTTCAGTGTTAATGAGTGAGACTCCCATAGGGTTCAGTGTTAATCATTGAGACTCCCATAGGGTTCAGTGTTAATCAGTGAGACTCCCATAGGGTTCAGTGTAAATCAGTGAGACTCCCACAGGGTTCATGTGTTAATCAGTGAGACTCCCATAGGGTTCAGTGTTAATCAATGAGACTCCCATAGGGTTCAGTGTTAATCAGTGAGACTCCCACAGGTTTCAGTGTTAATCAGTGAGACTCCCTCAGGGTTCAGTGTTAATCAGTGAGACTCCCTCAGGGTTCATGTGTTAATCAGTGAGACTCCCATAGGGTTCAGTGTTAATGAGTGAGAATCCCATAGAGTTCAGTGTTAATCAGTGAGACTCCCACAGGATTCAGTGTTAATCACTGAGACTCCCATAGGGTTCAGTGTTAATCAGTGAGACTCCCTTAGGGTTTCAGTGTTAATCAGTGAGGCTCCAATAGGGTTAAGTGTTAATCAGTGAGACTCCCACAGGGTTCAGTGTTAATCAGTGAGACTCCCATAGGGTTCAGTGTTAATCAGTGAGACTCCCACAGGTTTCAGTGTTAATCAATGAGACTCCCACAGGTTTCAGTGTTAATCAATGAGACTCCCACAGGGTTCAGTTTTAATCAGTAAGACTCCCATCGGGTTCAGTGTTAATCAGTGAGACTCCCACAGGGTTCAGTGTTAATCAAGTGACACTCCCACAGTGTTCAGTGTTAATCAATGAGACTCCCACAGGGTTCAGTGTTAATGAGTGAGACTCCCATAGGGTTCAGTGTTAATCAGTGAGACTCCCATAGGGTTCAGTGTTAATCAGTGAGACTCCCATAGGCTTCAGTGTTAATCAGTGAGACTCCCACAGGGTTCAGTGTTAATCAGTCAGACTCCCACAGGGTTCAGTGTTAAACAGTGAGACTCCCACAGGGTTCACTGTTAATCAGTGAGACTCCCATAGGCTTCAGTGTTAATCAGTGAGACTCCCACAAGGTTCAGTGTTAATCAGGGAGACTCCCACAGGGTTCAGTGTTAATCAGTGAGACTCCCACAGGGTTCAGTGTTAATCAGTAAGACTCCCATAGGGTTCAGTGTTAATCAGTGAGACTCCCATAGGGTTCAGTGTTAATCAGTGAGACTCCCACAGGGTTCAGTGTTAATCAAGTGACACTCCCACAGTGTTCAGTGTTAATCAATGAGACTCCCACAGGGTTCAGTGTTAATGAGTGAGACTCCCATAGGGTTCAGTGTTAATCAGTGAAACTCCCATAGGGTTCAGTGTTAATCAGTGAGACTCCCATAGGGTTCAGTGTAAATCAGTGAGACTCCCACAGGGTTCATGTGTTAATCAGTGAGACTCCCATAGGGTTCAGTGTTAATCAATGAGACTCCCATAGGGTTCAGTGTTAATCAGTGAGACTCCCAAAGGTTTCAGTGTTAATCAGTGAGACTCCCTCAGGGTTCAGTGTTAATCAGTGAGACTCCCTCAGGGTTCATGTGTTAATCAGTGAGACTCCCATAGGGTTCATTGTTAATCAGTGAGACTCCCACAGGATTCAGTATTAATCATTGAGACTCCCACAGTGTTCGGTGTTAATCAGTGAGACTCCCACACTGTTCAGTGTTAATCAGTGAGACTCCCTCAGGGTTCAGTGTTAATCACTGAGACTCCCACAGGGTTCAGTGTTAATCAGTGAGACTCCCATAGGGTTCAGTGTTAATGAGTGAGAATCCCATAGAGTTCAGTGTTAATCAGTGAGACTCCCACAGGATTCAGTGTTAATCACTGAGACTCCCATAGGGTTCAGTGTTAATCAGTGAGACTCCCACAGGTTTCAGTGTTAATCAGTGAGACTCCAATAGGGTTAAGTGTTAATCAGTGAGACTCCCATAGGGTTCAGTGTTAATCAGTGAGACTCCCTTAGGGTTTCAGTGTTAATCAGTGAGGCTCCAATAGGGATAAGTGTTAATCAGTGAGACTCCCACAGGGTTCAGTGTTAATCAGTGAGACTCCCATAGGGTTCAGTGTTAATCAGTCATACTCCCACAGGGTCAGTGTTAAACAGTGAGACTCCCACAGGGTTCACTGTTAATCAGTGAGACTCCCATAGGGTTCAGTGTTAATCAGTGAGACTCCCACAGGGTTCAGTGTTTATCAGTGAGGCTCCCATAGGGTTCAGTGTTAATCAGTGAGTCCCCCACAAGGTTCAGTGTTAATCAGTGAGACTCCCACAGGGTTCAGTGTTAATCAGTGAGACTCCCACAGGGTTCAGTGTTAATCAGTGAGACTGCCATAGGTTTCAGTGTTAATCAGTGAGAATCCCATAGGGTTCAGTGTTAATCAGTGAGACTCCCACAGGGTTCAGTGTTAATCAGTGAGACTCCCATAGGGTTCAGTGTTAATCACTGAGACTCCAACAGGTTTCAGTGTTAATCAGTGAGACTCCAATAGGGTTAAGTGTTAATCAGTGAGACTCCCACAGGGTTCAGTGTTAATCAGTGAGACTCCCTTAGGGTTCAGTGTTAATCAGTGAGACTCCCTCAGGGTTCAGTGTTAATCAGTGAGACTCCCATAGGGTTAAGTGTTAATCAGTGAGACTCCCATGGGGTTAAGTGTTAATCAGTGAGACTCCCATAGGGTTAAGTGTTAATCAGTGAGACTCCCATGGGGTTCAGTGTTAATCAGTGAGACTCCCATAGGCTTCAGTGTTAATCAGTGAGACTCCCACAAGGATCAGTGTTAATCAGGGAGACTCCCACAGGGTTCAGTGTTAATCAGTGAGACTCCCACAGGGTTCAGTGTTAATCAGTAAGACTTCCATAGGGTTCAGTGTTAATCAGTGAGACTCCCATAGGGTTCAGTGTTAATCAGTGAGACTCCCACAGGGTTCAGTGTTAATCAAGTGACACTCCCACAGTGTTCAGTGTTAATCAATGAGACTCCCACAGGGTTCAGTGTTAATGAGTGAGACTCCCATAGGGTTCAGTGTTAATCAGTGAGACTCCCATAGGGTTCAGTGTTAATCAGTGAGACTCCCATAGGGTTCAGTGTAAATCAGTGAGACTCCCACAGGGTTCATGTGTTAATCAGTGAGACTCCCATAGGGTTCAGTGTTAATCAATGAGACTCCCATAGGGTTCAGTGTTAATCAGTGAGACTCCCACAGGTTTCAGTGTTAATCAGTGAGACTCCCTCAGGGTTCAGTGTTAATCAGTGAGACTCCCTCAGGGTTCATGTGTTAATCAGTGAGACTCCCATAGGGTTCATTGTTAATCAGTGAGACTCCCACAGGATTGAGTGTGAATCATTGAGACTCCCACAGTGTTCGGTGTTAATCAGTGAGACTCCCACACTGTTCAGTGTTAATCAGTGAGACTCCCTCAGGGTTCAGTGTTAATCACTGAGACTCCCACAGGGTTCAGTGTTAATCAGTGAGACTCCCATAGGGTTCAGTGTTAATGAGTGAGAATCCCATAGAGTTCAGTGTTAATCAGTGAGACTCCCACAGGATTCAGTGTTAATCACTGAGACTCCCATAGGGTTCAGTGTTAATCAGTGAGACTCCCACAGGTTTCAGTGTTAATCAGTGAGACTCCAATAGGGTTAAGTGTTAATCAGTGAGACTCCCATGTCGTTCAGTGTTAATCAGTGAGACTCCCATAGGCTTCAGTGGTAATCAGTGAGACTCCCATAGGGTTCAGTGTTAATCAGTGAGACTCCCACAGGGTTCAGTGTTTATCAGTGAGGCTCCCATAGGGTTCAGTGTTAATCAGTGAGTCCCCCACAAGGTTCAGTGTTAATCAGTGAGACTCCCACAGGGTTCAGTGTTAATCAGTGAGACTCCCACAGGGTTCAGTGTTAATCAGTGAGACTGCCATAGGTTTCAGTGTTAATCAGTGAGAATCCCATAGGGTTCAGTGTTAATCAGTGAGACTCCCACAGGGTTCAGTGTTAATCAGTGAGACTCCCATAGGGTTCAGTGTTAATCACTGAGACTCCAACAGGTTTCAGTGTTAATCAGTGAGACTCCAATAGGGTTAAGTGTTAATCAGTGAGACTCCCACAGGGTTCAGTGTTAATCAGTGAGACTCCCTTAGGGTTCAGTGTTAATCAGTGAGACTCCCTCAGGGTTCAGTGTTAATCAGTGAGACTCCCATAGGGTTAAGTGTTAATCAGTGAGACTCCCATGGGGTTCAGTGTTAATCAGTGAGACTCCCATAGGGTTAAGTGTTAATCAGTGAGACTCCCATGGGGTTCAGTGTTAATCAGTGAGACTCCCATAGGCTTCAGTGTTAATCAGTGAGACTCCCACAAGGTTCAGTGTTAATCAGGGAGACTCCCACAGGGTTCAGTGTTAATCAGTGAGACTCCCACAGGGTTCAGTGTTAATCAGTAAGACTCCCATAGGGTTCAGTGTTAATCAGTGAGACTCCCATAGGGTTCAGTGTTAATCAGCGAGACTCCCACAGGGTTCAGTGTTAATCAAGTGACACTCCCACAGTGTTCAGTGTTAATCAATGAGACTCCCACAGGGTTCAGTGTTAATGAGTGAGACTCCCATAGGGTTCAGTGTTAATCAGTGAGACTCCCATAGGGTTCAGTGTTAATCAGTGAGACTCCCATAGGGTTCAGTGTAAATCAGTGAGACTCCCACAGGGTTCATGTGTTAATCAGTGAGACTCCCATAGGGTTCAGTGTTAATCAATGAGACTCCCAAAGGGTTCAGTGTTAATCAGTGAGACTCCCACAGGTTTCAGTGTTAATCAGTGAGACTCCCTCAGGGTTCAGTCTTAATCAGTGAGACTCCCTCAGGGTTCATGTGTTAATCAGTGAGACTCCCATAGGGTTCATTGTTAATCAGTGAGACTCCCACAGGATTCAGTATTAATCATTGAGACTCCCACAGTGTTCGGTGTTAATCAGTGAGACTCCCACACTGTTCAGTGTTAATCAGTGAGACTCCCTCAGGGTTCAGTGTTAATCACTGAGACTCCCACAGGGTTCAGTGTTAATCAGTGAGACTCCCATAGGGTTCAGTGTTAATGAGTGAGAATCCCATAGAGTTCAGTGTTAATCAGTGAGACTCCCACAGGATTCAGTGTTAATCACTGAGACTCCCCTAGGGTTCAGTGTTAATCAGTGAGACTCCCACAGGTTTCAGTGTTAATCAGTGAGACTCCAATAGGGTTAAGTGTTAATCAGTGAGACTCCCATAGGGTTCAGTGTTAATCAGTGAGACTCCCTTAGGGTTTCAGTGTTAATCGGTGAGGCTCCAATAGGGATAAGTGTTAATCAGTGAGACTCCCACAGGGTTCAGTGTTAATCAGTGAGACTCCCATAGGGTTCAGTGTTAATCAGTCATACTCCCACAGGGTCAGTGTTAAACAGTGAGACTCCCACAGGGTTCACTGTTAATCAGTGAGACTCCCATAGGGTTCAGTGTTAATCAGTGAGACTCCCACAGGGTTCAGTGTTTATCAGTGAGGCTCCCATAGGGTTCAGTGTTAATCAGTGAGTCCCCCACAAGGTTCAGTGTTAATCAGTGAGACTCCCACAGGGTTCAGTGTTAATCAGTGAGACTCCCACAGGGTTCAGTGTTAATCAGTGAGACTGCCATAGGTTTCAGTGTTAATCAGTGAGAATCCCATAGGGTTCAGTGTTAATCAGTGAGACTCCCACAGGGTTCAGTGTTAATCAGTGAGACTCCCATAGGGTTCAGTGTTAATCACTGAGACTCCAACAGGTTTCAGTGTTAATCAGTGAGACTCCAATAGGGTTAAGTGTTAATCAGTGAGACTCCCACAGGGTTCAGTGTTAATCAGTGAGACTCCCTTAGGGTTCAGTGTTAATCAGTGAGACTCCCTCAGGGTTCAGTGTTAATCAGTGAGACTCCCATGGGGTTCAGTGTTAATCAGTGAGACTCCCATAGGGTTAAGTGTTAATCAGTGAGACTCCCATGGGGTTCAGTGTTAATCAGTGAGACTCCCATAGGCTTCAGTGTTAATCAGTGAGACTCCCACAAGGTTCAGTGTTAATCAGGGAGACTCCCACAGGGTTCAGTGTTAATCAGTGAGACTCCCACAGGGTTCAGTGTTAATCAGTAAGACTCCCATAGGGTTCAGTGTTAATCAGTGAGACTCCCATAGGGTTCAGTGTTAATCAGTGAGACTCCCACAGGGTTCAGTGTTAATCAAGTGACACTCCCACAGTGTTCAGTGTTAATCAATGAGACTCCCACAGGGTTCAGTGTTAATGAGTGAGACTCCCATAGGGTTCAGTGTTAATCAGTGAGACTCCCATAGGGTTCAGTGTTAATCAGTGAGACTCCCATAGGGTTCAGTGTAAATCAGTGAGACTCCCACAGGGTTCATGTGTTAATCAGTGAGACTCCCATAGGGTTCAGTGTTAATCAATGAGACTCCCATAGGGTTCAGTGTTAATCAGTGAGACTCCCACAGGTTTCAGTGTTAATCAGTGAGACTCCCTCAGGGTTCAGTGTTAATCAGTGAGACTCCCTCAGGGTTCATGTGTTAATCAGTGAGACTCCCATAGGGTTCATGGTTAATCAGTGAGACTCCCACAGGATTCAGTGTGAATCATTGAGACTCCCACAGTGTCCGGTGTTAATCAGTGAGACTCCCACACTGTTCAGTGTTAATCAGTGAGACTCCCTCAGGGTTCAGTGTTAATCACTGAGACTCCCACAGGGTTCAGTGTTAATCAGTGAGACTCCCATAGGGTTCAGTGTTAATGAGTGAGAATCCCATAGAGTTCAGTGTTAATCAAGTGACACTCCCACAGTGTTCAGTGTTAATCAATGAGACTCCCACAGGGTTCAGTGTTAATGAGTGAGACTCCCATAGGGTTCAGTGTTAATCAGTGAGACTCCCATAGGGTTCAGTGTTAATCAGTGAGACTCCCATAGGGTTCAGTGTAAATCAGTGAGACTCCCACAGGGTTCATGTGTTAATCAGTGAGACTCCCATAGGGTTCAGTGTTAATCAATGAGACTCCCATAGGGTTCAGTGTTAATCAGTGAGACTCCCACAGGTTTCAGTGTTAATCAGTGAGACTCCCTCAGGGTTCAGTGTTAATCAGTGAGACTCCCTCAGGGTTCATGTGTTAATCAGTGAGACTCCCATAGGGTTCATTGTTAATCAGTGAGACTCCCACAGGATTCAGTGTGAATCATTGAGACTCCCACAGTGTTCGGTGTTAATCAGTGAGACTCCCACACTGTTCAGTGTTAATCAGTGAGACTCCCTCAGGGTTCAGTGTTAATCACTGAGACTCCCACAGGGTTCAGTGTTAATCAGTGAGACTCCCATAGGGTTCAGTGTTAATGAGTGAGAATCCCATAGAGTTCAGTGTTAATCAGTGAGACTCCCACAGGATTCAGTGTTAATCACTGAGACTCCCATAGGGTTCAGTGTTAATCAGTGAGACTCCCACAGGTTTCAGTGTTAATCAGTGAGACTCCAATAGGGTTAAGTGTTAATCAGTGAGACTCCCATGTGGTTCAGTGTTAATCAGTGAGACTCCCATAGGCTTCAGTGGTAATCAGTGAGACTCCCATAGGGTTCAGTGTTAATCAGTGAGACTCCCACAGGGTTCAGTGTTTATCAGTGAGGCTCCCATAGGGTTCAGTGTTAATCAGTGAGTCCCCCACAAGGTTCAGTGTTAATCAGTGAGACTCCCACAGGGTTCAGTGTTAATCAGTGAGACTCCCACAGGGTTCAGTGTTAATCAGTGAGACTGCCATAGGTTTCAGTGTTAATCAGTGAGAATCCCATAGGGTTCAGTGTTAATCAGTGAGACTCCCACAGGGTTCAGTGTTAATCAGTGAGACTCCCATAGGGTCCAGTGTTAATCACTGAGACTCCAACAGGTTTCAGTGTTAATCAGTGAGACTCCAATAGGGTTAAGTGTTAATCAGTGAGACTCCCACAGGGTTCAGTGTTAATCAGTGAGACTCCCTTAGGGTTCAGTGTTAATCAGTGAGACTCCCTCAGGGTTCAGTGTTAATCAGTGAGACTCCCATAGGGTTAAGTGTTAATCAGTGAGACTCCCATGGGGTTCAGTGTTAATCAGTGAGACTCCCATAGGGTTAAGTGTTAATCAGTGAGACTCCCATGGGGTTCAGTGTTAATCAGTGAGACTCCCATAGGCTTCAGTGTTAATCAGTGAGACTCCCACAAGGTTCAGTGTTAATCAGGGAGAGTATCCCACATGGTTCAGTGTTAATCAGTGAGACTCCCACAGGGTTCAGTGTTAATCAGTAAGACTCCCATAGGGTTCAGTGTTAATCAGTGAGACTCCCATAGGGTTCAGTGTTAATCAGCGAGACTCCCACAGGGTTCAGTGTTAATCAAGTGACACTCCCACAGTGTTCAGTGTTAATCAATGAGACTCCCACAGGGTTCAGTGTTAATGAGTGAGACTCCCATAGGGTTCAGTGTTAATCAGTGAGACTCCCATAGGGTTCAGTGTTAATCAGTGAGACTCCCATAGGGTTCAGTGTAAATCAGTGAGACTCCCACAGGGTTCATGTGTTAATCAGTGAGACTCCCATAGGGTTCAGTGTTAATCAATGAGACTCCCAAAGGGTTCAGTGTTAATCAGTGAGACTCCCACAGGTTTCAGTGTTAATCAGTGAGACTCCCTCAGGGTTCAGTCTTAATCAGTGAGACTCCCTCAGGGTTCATGTGTTAATCAGTGAGACTCCCATAGGGTTCATTGTTAATCAGTGAGACTCCCACAGGATTCAGTATTAATCATTGAGACTCCCACAGTGTTCGGTGTTAATCAGTGAGACTCCCACACTGTTCAGTGTTAATCAGTGAGACTCCCTCAGGGTTCAGTGTTAATCACTGAGACTCCCACAGGGTTCAGTGTTAATCAGTGAGACTCCCATAGGGTTCAGTGTTAATGAGTGAGAATCCCATAGAGTTCAGTGTTAATCAGTGAGACTCCCACAGGATTCAGTGTTAATCACTGAGACTCCCATAGGGTTCAGTGTTAATCAGTGAGACTCCCACAGGTTTCAGTGTTAATCAGTGAGACTCCAATAGGGTTAAGTGTTAATCAGTGAGACTCCCATAGGGTTCAGTGTTAATCAGTGAGACTCCCTTAGGGTTTCAGTGTTAATCGGTGAGGCTCCAATAGGGATAAGTGTTAATCAGTGAGACTCCCACAGGGTTCAGTGTTAATCAGTCATACTCCCACAGGGTCAGTGTTAAACAGTGAGACTCCCACAGGGTTCACTGTTAATCAGTGAGACTCCCATAGGGTTCAGTGTTAATCAGTGAGACTCCCACAGGGTTCAGTGTTTATCAGTGAGGCTCCCATAGGGTTCAGTGTTAATCAGTGAGTCCCCCACAAGGTTCAGTGTTAATCAGTGAGACTCCCACAGGGTTCAGTGTTAATCAGTGAGACTCCCACAGGGTTCAGTGTTAATCAGTGAGACTGCCATAGGTTTCAGTGTTAATCAGTGAGAATCCCATAGGGTTCAGTGTTAATCAGTGAGACTCCCACAGGGTTCAGTGTTAATCAGTGAGACTCCCATAGGGTTCAGTGTTAATCACTGAGACTCCAACAGGTTTCAGTGTTAATCAGTGAGACTCCAATAGGGTTAAGTGTTAATCAGTGAGACTCCCACAGGGTTCAGTGTTAATCAGTGAGACTCCCTTAGGGTTCAGTGTTAATCAGTGAGACTCCCTCAGGGTTCAGTGTTAATCAGTGAGACTCCCATAGGGTTAAGTGTTAATCAGTGAGACTCCCATGGGGTTCAGTGTTAATCAGTGAGACTCCCATAGGGTTAAGTGTTAATCAGTGAGACTCCCATGGGGTTCAGTGTTAATCAGTGAGACTCCCATAGGCTTCAGTGTTAATCAGTGAGACTCCCACAAGGTTCAGTGTTAATCAGGGAGACTCCCACAGGGTTCAGTGTTAATCAGTGAGACTCCCACAGGGTTCAGTGTTAATCAGTAAGACTCCCATAGGGTTCAGTGTTAATCAGTGAGACTCCCATAGGGTTCAGTGTTAATCAGTGAGACTCCCACAGGGTTCAGTGTTAATCAAGTGACACTCCCACAGTGTTCAGTGTTAATCAATGAGACTCCCACAGGGTTCAGTGTTAATGAGTGAGACTCCCATAGGGTTCAGTGTTAATCAGTGAGACTCCCATAGGGTTCAGTGTTAATCAGTGAGACTCCCATAGGGTTCAGTGTAAATCAGTGAGACTCCCACAGGGTTCATGTGTTAATCAGTGAGACTCCCATAGGGTTCAGTGTTAATCAATGAGACTCCCATAGGGTTCAGTGTTAATCAGTGAGACTCCCACAGGTTTCAGTGTTAATCAGTGAGACTCCCTCAGGGTTCAGTGTTAATCAGTGAGACTCCCTCAGGGTTCATGTGTTAATCAGTGAGACTCCCATAGGGTTCATGGTTAATCAGTGAGACTCCCACAGGATTCAGTGTGAATCATTGAGACTCCCACAGTGTTCGGTGTTAATCAGTGAGACTCCCACACTGTTCAGTGTTAATCAGTGAGACTCCCTCAGGGTTCAGTGTTAATCACTGAGACTCCCACAGGGTTCAGTGTTAATCAGTGAGACTCCCATAGGGTTCAGTGTTAATGAGTGAGAATCCCATAGAGTTCAGTGTTAATCAGTGAGACTCCCACAGGATTCAGTGTTAATCACTGAGACTCCCATAGGGTTCAGTGTTAATCAGTGAGACTCCCACAGGTTTCAGTGTTAATCAGTGAGACTCCAATAGGGTTAAGTGTTAATCAGTGAGACTCCCATAGGGTTCAGTGTTAATCAGTGAGACTCCCTTAGGGTTTCAGTGTTAATCAGTGAGGCTCCAATAGGGATAAGTGTTAATCAGTGAGACTCCCACAGGGTTCAGTGTTAATCAGTGAGACTCCCATAGGGTTCAGTGTTAATCAGTGAGACTCCCACAGGTTTCAGTGTTAATCAATGAGACTCCCACAGGTTTCAGTGTTAATCAATGAGACTCCCACAGGGTTCAGTTTTAATCAGTAAGACTCCCATAGGGTTCAGTGTTAATCAGTGAGACTCCCACAGGGTTCAGTGTTAATCAAGTGACACTCCCACAGTGTTCAGTGTTAATCAATGAGACTCCCACAGGGCTCAGTGTTAATGAGTGAGACTCCCATAGGGTTCAGTGTTAATCAGTGAGACTCCCATAGGGTTCAGTGTTAATCAGTGAGACTCCCATAGGGTTCAGTGTTAATCAAGTGACACTCCCACAGTGTTCAGTGTTAATCAATGAGACTCCCACAGGGTTCAGTGTTAATGAGTGAGACTCCCATAGGGTTCAGTGTTAATCAGTGAGACTCCCATAGGGTTCAGTGTTAATCAGTGAGACTCCCATAGGGTTCAGTGTAAATCAGTGAGACTCCCACAGGGTTCATGTGTTAATCAGTGAGACTCCCATAGGGTTCAGTGTTAATCAATGAGACTCCCATAGGGTTCAGTGTTAATCAGTGAGACTCCCATAGGGTTAAGTGTTAATCAGTGAGACTCCCTCATGTTTCAGTGTTAATCAGTGAGACTCCCTCAGGGTTCATGTGTTAATCAGTGAGACTCCCATAGGGTTCATTGTTAATCAGTGAGACTCCCACAGGATTCAGTGTTAATCAGTAAGACTCCCATAGGGTTCAGTGTTAATCAGTGAGACTCCCATAGGCTTCAGTGTTAATCAGTGAGACTCCCACAGGGTTCAGTGTTAATCAGTGAGACTCCCATGTGGTTCAGTGTTAATCAGTGAGACTCCCATAGGCTTCAGTGGTAATCAGTGAGACTCCCACAGGGTTCAGGGTTAATCAGTGAGACTCACACAGGGTTCAGTGTTAATCAGTAAGACTCCCATAGGGTTCAGTGTTAATCAGTGAGACTCCCTCAGGGTTCAGTGTTAATCAGTGAGACTCCCATAGGGTTAAGTGTTAATCAGTGAGACTCCCATGGGGTTCAGTGTTAATCAGTGAGACTCCCATAGGCTTCAGTGTTAATCAGTGAGACTCCCACAAGGTTCAGTGTTAATCAGGGAGACTCCCACAGGGTTCAGTGTTAATCAATGAGACTCCCATAGGGTTCAGTGTTAATCAGTGAGACTCCCACAATTTTCAGTGTTAATCAGTGAGACTCCCTCAGGGTTCAGTGTTAATCAGTGAGACTCCCTCAGGGTTCATGTGTTAATCAGTGAGACTCCCATAGGGTTCATTGTTAATCAAGTGAGACTCCCACAGGATTCAGTGTTAATCATTGAGACTCCCACAGTGTTCGGTGTTAATCAGTGAGACTCCCACAGGTTTCAGTGTTAATCAGTGAGACTCCCTCAGGGTTCAGTGTTAATCAGTGAGACTCCCTCAGGGTTCATGTGTTAATCAGTGAGACTCCCATAGGGTTCATGGTTAATGAGTGAGAATCCCATAGAGTTCAGTGTTAATCAGTGAGACTCCCACAGGGTTCAGTGTTAATCAGTGAGACTCCCATAGGGTTCAGTGTTAATCAGTGAGACTCCCATAGGGTTCAGTGTTAATCAGTGAGACTCCCACAGGGTTCAGTGTTAATCAAGTGACACTCCCACAGGGTTCAGTGTTAATCAGTGAGACTCCCACAGGGTTCAGTGTTAATGAGTGAGACTCCCATAGGGTTAAGTGTTAATCAGTGAGACTCCCATAGGGTTCAGTGTTAATCAGTGAGACTCCCATAGGTTTCAGTGTTAATCAGTGAGACTCCCATAGGGTTCAGTGTAAATCAGTGAGACTCCCACAGTGTTCATGTGTTAATCAGTGAGACTCCCATAGGGTTCAGTGTTAATCAATGAGACTCCCATAGGGTTCAGTGTTAATCAGTGAGACTCCCACAGGTTTCAGTGTTAATCAGTGAGACTCCCACAGGGTTCAGTGTTAATCAGTGAGACTCCCTCAGGGTTCATGTGTTAATCAGTGAGACTCCCATAGGGTTCAGTGTTAATCATTGAGACTCCCACAGTGTTCGGTGTTAATCAGTGAGACTCCCACACTGTTCAGTGTTAATCAGTGAGACTCCCTCAGGGTTCAGTGTTAATCAATGAGACTCCCACAGGGTTCAGTGTTAATCAGTGAGACTCCCATAGGGTTCAGTGTTAATCAGTGAGAATCCCATAGAGTTCAGTGTTAATCAGTGAGACTCCCACAGGGTTCAGTGTTAATCAGTGAGACTCCCATAGGGTTCAGTGTTAATCAGTGAGACTCCCACCGGTTTCAGTGTTCATCAGTGAGACTCCAATAGGGTTAAGTGTTAATCAGTGAGACTCCCTTAGGGCTCAGTGTTAATCAGTGAGACTCCCTCAGGGTTCAGTGTTAATCAGTGAGACTCCCACAGGGTTCAGTGTTAATCAGTGAGACTCCCTTAGGGTTCAGTGTTAATCAGTGAGACTCCCTCAGGGTTCAGTGTTAATCAGTGAGACTCCCATGGGGTTCAGTGTTAATCAGTGAGACTCCCATAGGCTTCAGTGTTAATCAGTGAGACTCCCACAGGGTTCAGTGTTAATCAGTCAGACTCCCACAGGGTTCAGTGTTAAACAGTGAGACTCCCACAGGGTTCACTGTTAATCAGTGAGACTCCCATAGGGTTCAGTGTTAATCAGTGAGACTCCCACAGGGTTCAGTGTTTATCAGTGAGACTCCCACAGGGTTCAGTGTTAATCAGTGAGACTCCCATAGGGTTCAGTGTTAATCAGTGAGACTCCCACCGGTTTCAGTGTTCATCGGTGAGACTCCAATAGGGTTAAGTGTTAATCAGTGAGACTCCCTTAGGGCTCAGTGTTAATCAGTGAGACTCCCTCAGGGTTCAGTGTTAATCAGTGAGACTCCCACAGGGTTCAGTGTTAATCAGTGAGACTCCCTTAGGGTTCAGTGTTAATCAGTGAGACTCCCTCAGGGTTCAGTGTTAATCAGTGAGACTCCCATGGGGTTCAGTGTTAATCAGTGAGACTCCCATAGGCTTCAGTGTTAATCAGTGAGACTCCCACAGGGTTCAGTGTTAATCAGTCAGACTCCCACAGGGTTCAGTGTTAAACAGTGAGACTCCCACAGGGTTCACTGTTAATCAGTGAGACTCCCATAGGGTTCAGTGTTAATCAGTGAGACTCCCACAGGGTTCAGTGTTTATCAGTGAGACTCCCATAGGGTTCATTGTTAATCAGTGAGTCCCCCACAAGGTTCAGTGTTAATCAGTGAGACTCCCACAGTGTTCAGTGTTAATCAGTGAGACTCCCACAGGGTATAGTGTTAATCAGTGAGACTGCCATAGGTTTCAGTGTTAATCAGTGAGAATCCCATAGGGTTCAGTGTTAATCAGTGAGACTCCCACAGGGTTCAGTGTTAATCAGTGAGACTCCCATAGGGTTCAGTGTTAATCACTGAGACTCCAACAGGTTTCAGTGTTAATCAGTGAGACTCCCTCAGGGTTCAGTGTTAATCAGTGAGACTCCCATAGGGTTAAGTGTTAATCAGTGAGACTCCCATGGGGTTCAGTGTTAATCAGTGAGACTCCCATAGGCTTCAGTGTTAATCAGTGAGACTCCCTCAGGGTTCAGTGTTAATCACTGAGACTCCCACAGGGTGCAGTGTTAATCAGTGAGACTCCCATAGGGTTCAGTGTTAATGAGTGAGAATCCCATAGAGTTCAGTGTTAATCAGTGAGACTCCCACAGGATTCAGTGTTAATCACTGAGACTCCCATAGGGTTCAGTGTTAATCAGTGAGACTCCCACAGGGTTCAGTGTTAATCAGTGAGACTCCCATAGGGTTCAGTGTTAATCAGTGAGACTCCCACAGGTTTCAGTGTTAATCAATGAGACTCCCACAGGTTTCAGTGTTAATCAATGAGACTCCCACAGGGTTCAGTTTTAATCAATAAGACTCCCATAGGGTTCAGTGTTAATCAGTGAGACTCCCACAGGGTTCAGTGTTAATCAAGTGACACTCCCACAGTGTTCAGTGTTAATCAATGAGACTCCCACAGAGTTCAGTGTTAATGAGTGAGACTCCCATAGGGTTCAGTGTTAATCAGTGAGACTCCCATAGGGTTCAGTTTTAATCAGTGAGACTCCCATAGGGTTCAGTGTTAATCAAGTGACACTCCCACAGTGTTCAGTGTTAATCAATGAGACTCCCACAGGGTTCAGTGTTAATGAGTGAGACTCCCATAGGGTTCAGTGTTAAACAGTGAGACTCCCATAGGGTTCAGTGTTAATCAGTGAGACTCCCATAGGGTTCAGTGTAAATCAGTGAGACTCCCACAGGGTTCATGTGTTAATCAGTGAGACTCCCATAGGGTTCAGTGTTAATCAATGAGACTCCCATAGGGTTCAGTGTTAATCAGTGAGACTCCCACAGGTTTCAGTGTTAATCAGTGAGACTCCCTCAGGTTTCAGTGTTAATCAGTGAGACTCCCTCAGGGTTCATGTGTTAATCAGTGAGACTCCCATAGGGTTCATTGTTAATCAGTGAGACTCCCACAGGATTCAGTGTTAATCAGTAAGACTCCCATAGGGTTCAGTGATAATCAGTGAGACTCCCATAGGCTTCAGTGTTAATCAGTGAGACTCCCAAAGGGTTCAGTGTTAATCAGTCAGACTCCCACAGGGTTCAGTGTTAAACAGTGAGACTCCCACAGGGTTCACTGTTAATCAGAGAGACTCCCATAGGGTTCAGTGTTAATCAGTGAGACTCCCACAGGGTCCAGTGTTTATCAGTGAGACTCCTATAGGGTTCAGTGTTAATCAGTGAGTCCCCCACAAGGTTCAGTGTTAATCAGTGAGACTCCCACAGGGTTCAGTGTTAATCAGTGAGACTCCCACAGGGTTCAGTGTTAATCAGTGAGACTGCCATAGGTTTCAGTGTTAATCAGTGAGAATCCCATAGGGTTGAGTGTTAATCAGTGAGACTCCCACAGGGTTCAGTGTTAATCAGTGAGACTCCCATAGGGTTCAGTGTTAATCACTGAGACTCCAACAGGTTTCAGTGTTAATCAGTGAGACTCCAATAGGGTTAAGTGTTAATCAGTGAGACTCCCACAGGGTTCAGTGTTAATCAGTGAGACTCCCTCAGGGTTCAGTGTTAATCAGTGAGACTCCCATAGGGTTAAGTGTTAATCAGTGAGACTCCCATGGGGTTCAGTGTTAATCAGTGAGACTCCCATAGGGTTAAGTGTTAATCAGTGAGACTCCCATGTGGTTCAGTGTTAATCAGTGAGACTCCCATAGGCTTCAGTGGTAATCAGTGAGACTCCCACAGGGTTCAGTGTTAATCAGTGAGACTACCACAGGGTTCAGGGTTAATCAGTGAGACTCACACAGGGTTCAGTGTTAATCAGTAAGACTCCCATAGGGTTCAGTGTTAATCAGTGAGACTCCCTCAGGGTTCAGTGTTAATCAGTGAGACTCCCATAGGGTTAAGTGTTAATCAGTGAGACTCCCATGGGGTTCAGTGTTAATCAGTGAGACTCCCATAGGCTTCATTGTTAATCAGTGAGACTCCCACAAGGTTCAGTGTTAATCAGGGAGACTCCCACAGGGTTCAGTGTTAATCAGTGAGACTCCCACAGGGTTCAGTGTTAATCAGTAAGACTCCCATAGGGTTCAGTGTTAATCAGTGAGACTCCCATAGGGTTCAGTGTTAATCAGTGAGACTCCCACAGGGTTCAGTGTTAATCAAGTGACACTCCCACAGTGTTCAGTGTTAATCAATGAGACTCCCACAGGGTTCAGTGTTAATGAGTGAGACTCCCATAGGGTTCAGTGTTAATCATTGAGACTCCCATAGGGTTCAGTGTTAATCAGTGAGACTCCCATAGGGTTCAGTGTAAATCAGTGAGACTCCCACAGGGTTCATGTGTTAATCAGTGAGACTCCCATAGGGTTCAGTGTTAATCAATGAGACTCCCATAGGGTTCAGTGTTAATCAGTGAGACTCCCACAGGTTTCAGTGTTAATCAGTGAGACTCCCTCAGGGTTCAGTGTTAATCAGTGAGACTCCCTCAGGGTTCATGTGTTAATCAGTGAGACTCCCATAGGGTTCATTGTTAATCAGTGAGACTCCCACAGGATTCAGTGTTAATCATTGAGACTCCCACAGTGTTCGGTGTTAATCAGTGAGACTCCCACAGGGTTCAGTGTTAATGAGTGAGACTCCCATAGGGTTCAGTGTTAATCAGTGAGACTCCCATAGGGTTCAGTGTTAATCAGTGAGACTCCCATAGGGTTCAGTGTTAATCAGTGAGACTCCCTTAGGGTTCAGTGTTAATCAATGAGACTCCCATAGGGTTCAGTGTTAATCAGTGAGACTCCCATAGGGTTCATTGTTAATCAGTGAGACTCCCACAGGATTCAGTGTTAATCAGTAAGACTCCCATAGGGTTCAGTGTTAATCAGTGAGACCCCCACAGGGTTCAGTGTTAATGAATGAGACTCCCATAGGGTTCAGTGTTAATCAGTGAGACTCCCATAGGGTTCAGTGTTAATCAGTGAGACTCCCATAGGGTTCAGTGTTAATCAAGTGACACTCCCACAGTGTTCAGTGTTAATCAATGAGACTCCCACAGGGTTCAGTGTTAATGAGTGAGACTCCCATAGGGTTCAGTGTTAATCAGTGAGACTCCCATAGGGTTCAGTGTTAATCAGTGAGACTCCCATAGGGTTCAGTGTAAATCAGTGAGACTCCCACAGGGTTCATGTGTTAATCAGTGAGACTCCCATAGGGTTCAGTGTTAATCAATGAGACTCCCATAGGGTTCAGTGTTAATCAGTGAGACTCCCACAGGTTTCAGTGTTAATCAGTGAGACTCCCTCAGGTTTCAGTGTTAATCAGTGAGACTCCCTCAGGGTTCATGTGTTAATCAGTGAGATTCCCATAGGGTTCATTGTTAATCAGTGAGACTCCCACAGGATTCAGTGTTAATCAGTGAGACTCCCTTAGGGTTCAGTGTTAATCAGTGAGACTCCCTCAGGGTTCAGTGTTAATCAGTGAGACTCCCATAGGGTTAAGTGTTAATCAGTGAGACTCCCATGGGGTTCAGTGTTAATCAGTGAGACTCCCATAGGGTTAAGTGTTAATCAGTGAGACTCCCATGTGGTTGAGTGTTAATCAGTGAGACTCCCATAGGCTTCAGTGGTAATCAGTGAGGCTCCCACAGGGTTCAGTGTTAATCAGTGAGACTACCACAGGGTTCAGAGTTAATCAGTGAGACTCACACAGGGTTCAGTGTTAATCAGTAAGACTCCCATAGGGTTCAGTGTTAATCAGTGAGACTCCCTCAGGGTTCAGTGTTAATCAGTGAGACTCCCACAAGGTTCAGTGTTAATCAGGGAGACTCCCACAGGGTTCAGTGTTAATCACTGAGACTCCCACAGGGTTCAGTGTTAATCAGTAAGACTCCCATAGGGTTCAGTGTTAATCAGTGAGACTCCCATAGGGTTCAGTGTTAATCAGTGAGACTCCCACAAGGTTCAGTGTTAATCAGGGAGACTCCCACAGGGTTCAGTGTTAATCACTGAGACTCCCACAGGGTTCAGTGTTAATCAGTAAGACTCCCATAGGGTTCAGTGTTAATCAGTGAGACTCCCATAGGGTTCAGTGTTAATTAGTGAGACTCCCACAGGGTTCAGTGTTAATCAAGTGACACTCCCACAGTGTTCAGTGTTAATCAATGAGACTCCCACAGGGTTCAGTGTTAATGAGTGAGACTCCCATAGGGTTCAGTGTTAATCATTGAGACTCCCATAGGGTTCAGTGTTAATCAGTGAGACACCCATAGGGTTCAGTGTAAATCAGTGAGACTCCCACAGGGTTCATGTGTTAATCAGTGAGACTCCCATAGGGTTCAGTGTTAATCAATGAGACTCCCATAGGGTTCAGTGTTAATCAGTGAGACTCCCACAGGTTTCAGTGTTAATCAGTGAGACTCCCTCAGGGTTCAGTGTTAATCAGTGAGACTCCCTCAGGGTTCATGTGTTAATCAGTGAGACTCCCATAGGGTTCATTGTTAATCAGTGAGACTCCCACAGGATTCAGTGTTAATCACTGAGACTCCCACAGTGTTCGGTGTTAATCAGTGAGACTCCCACACTGTTCAGTGTTAATCAGTGAGACTCCCTCAGGGTTCAGTGTTAATCACAGAGACTCCCACAGGGTTCAGTGTTAATCAGTGAGACTCCCATAGGGTTCAGTGTTAATGAGTGAGAATCCCATAGAGTTCAGTGTTAATCAGTGACACTCCCACAGGATTCAGTGTTAATCACTGATACTCCCATAGGGTTCAGTGTTAACCAGTGAAACTCCCACAGGTTTCAGTGTTAATCAGTGAGACTCCAATAGGGTTAAGTGTTAATCAGTGAGACTCCCATAGGGTTCAGTTTTAATCAATGAGACTCCCACAGGGTTCAGTTTTAATCAGTAAGACTCCCATAGGGTTCAGTGTTAATCAGTGAGACTCCCACAGGGTTCAGTGTTAATCAAGTGACACTCCCACAGTGTTCAGTGTTAATCAATGAGACTCCCACAGGGTTCAGTGTTAATGAGTGAGACTCCCATAGGGTTCAGTGTTAATCAGTGAGACTCCCATAGGGTTCAGTGTTAATCAGTGAGACTCCCATAGGGTTCAGTGTTAATCAAGTGACACTCCCACAGTGTTCAGTGTTAATCAATGAGACTCCCACAGGGTTCAGTGTTAATGAGTGAGACTCCCATAGGGTTCAGTGTTAATCAGTGAGACTCCCATAGGGTTCAGTGTTAATCAGTGAGACTCCCATAGGGTTCAGTGTAAATCAGTGAGACTCCCACAGGGTTCATGTGTTAATCAGTGAGACTCCCATAGGGTTCAGTGTTAATCAATGAGACTCCCATAGGGTTCAGTGTTAATCAGTGAGACTCCCATAGGGTTCAGTGTTAATCAGTGAGACTCCCATAGGGTTCAGTGTTAATCAAGTGACACTCCCACAGTGTTCAGTGTTAATCAATGAGACTCCCACAGGGTTCAGTGTTAATGAGTGAGACTCCAATAGGGTTCAGTGTTAATCAGTGAGACTCCCATAGGGTTCAGTGTTAATCAGTGAGACTCCCATAGGGTTCAGTGTAAATCAGTGAGACTCCCACAGGGTTCATGTGTTAATCAGTGAGACTCCCATAGGGTTCAGTGTTAATCAATGAGACTCCCATAGGGTTCAGTGTTAATCAGTGAGACTCCCATAGGGTTCATTGTTAATCAGTGAGACTCCCACAGGATTCAGTGTTAATCAGTAAGACTCCCATAGGGTTCAGTGTTAATCAGTGAGACTCCCACAGGGTTCAGTGTTAATGAATGAGACTCCCATAGGGTTCAGTGTTAATCAGTGAGACTCCCATAGGGTTCAGTGTTAATCAGTGAGACTCCCATAGGGTTCAGTGTTAATCAAGTGACACTCCCACAGTGTTCATTGTAAATCAATGAGACTCCCACAGGGTTCAGTGTTAATGAGTGAGACTCCCATAGGGTTCAGTGTTAATCAGTGAGACTCCCATAGGGTTCAGTGTTAATCAGTGAGACTCCCATAGGGTTCAGTGTAAATCAGTGAGACTCCCACAGGGTTCATGTGTTAATCAGTGAGACTCCCATAGGGTTCAGTGTTAATCAATGAGACTCCCATAGGATTCAGTGTTCATCAGTGAGACTCCCACAGGTTTCAGTGTTAATCAGTGAGACTCCCTCAGGTTTCAGTGTTAATCAGTGAGACTCCCTCAGGGTTCATGTGTTAATCAGTGAGATTCCCATAGGGTTCATTGTTAATCAGTGAGACTCCCACAGGATTCAGTGTTAATCAGTAAGACTCCCATAGGGTTCAGTGTTAATCAGTGAGACTCCCATAGGGTTCAGTGTTAATCAGTGAGACTCCCACAGGGTTCAGTGTTAATCAAGTGACACTCCCACAGTGTTCAGTGTTAATCAATGATACTCCCACAGGGTTCAGTGTTAATGAGTGAGACTTCCATAGGGTTCAGTGTTAATCAGTGAGACTCCCATAGGGTTCAGTGTTAATCAGTGAGACTCCCATAGGGTTCAGTGTAAATCAGTGAGACTCCCACAGGTTTCAGTGTTAATCAGTGAGACTCCCTCAGGGTTCAGTGTTAATCAGTGAGACTCCCTCAGGGTTCATGTGTTAATCAGTGAGACTCCCATAGGGTTCATTGTTAATCAGTGAGACTCCCTCAGGGTTCAGTGTTAATCAGTGAGACTCCCATAGGGTTAAGTGTTAATCAGTGAGACTCCCATGGGGTTCAGTGTTAATCAGTGAGACTCCCATAGGCTTCAGTGTTAATCAGTGAGACTCCCACAAGGTTCAGTGTTAATCAGGGAGACTCCCACAGGGTTCAGTGTTAATCACTGAGACTCCCACAGGGTTCAGTGTTAATCAGTAAGACTCCCATAGGGTTCAGTGTTAATCAGTGAGACTCCCATAGGGTTCAGTGTTAATCAGTGAGACTCCCACAGGGTTCAGTGTTAATCAAGTGACACTCCCACAGTGTTCAGTGTTAATCAATGAGACTCCCATAGGGTTCAGTGTTAATCAGTGAGACTCCCATAGGGTTCAGTGTAAATCAGTGAGACTCCCACAGGGTTCATGTGTTAATCAGTGAGACTCCCATAGGGTTCAGTGTTAATCAATGAGACTCCCATAGGGTTCAGTGTTAATCAGTGAGACTCCCACAGGTTTCAGTGTTAATCAGTGAGACTCCCTCAGGGTTCAGTGTTAATCAGTGAGACTCCCTCAGGGTTCATGTGTTAATCAGTGAGACTCCCATAGGGTTCATTGTTAATCAGTGAGACTCCCACAGGATTCAGTGTTAATCACTGAGACTCCCACAGTGTTCGGTGTTAATCAGTGAGACTCCCACACTGTTCAGTGTTAATCAGTGAGACTCCCTCAGGGTTCAGTGTTAATCACAGAGACTCCCACAGGGTTCAGTGTTAATCACAGAGACTCCCACAGGGTTCAGTGTTAATCAGTGAGACTCCCATAGGGTTCAGTGTTAATGAGTGAGAATCCCATAGAGTTCAGTGTTAATCAGTGACACTCCCACAGGATTCAGTGTTAATCACTGATACTCCCATAGGGTTCAGTGTTAATCAGTGAGACTCCCACAGGTTTCAGTTTTAATCAGTGAGACTCCAATAGGGTTAAGTGTTAATCAGTGAGACTCCCATAGGGTTCAGTGTTAATCAGTGAGACTCCCTTAGGGTTTCAGTGTTAATCAGTGAGGCTCCAATAGGGTTAAGTGTTAATCAGTGAGACTCCCACAGGGTTCAGTGTTAATCAGTGAGACTCCCATAGGGTTCAGTGTTAATCAGTGAGACTCCCACAGGTTTCAGTGTTAATCAATGAGACTCCCACAGGTTTCAGTGTTAATCAATGAGACTCCCACAGGGTTCAGTTTTAATCAGTAAGACTCCCATAGGGTTCAGTGTTAATCAGTGAGACTCCCACAGGGTTCAGTGTTAATCAAGTGACACTCCCACAGTGTTCAGTGTTAATCAATGAGACTCCCACAGGGTTCAGTGTTAATGAGTGAGACTCCCATAGGGTTCAGTGTTAATCAGTGAGACTCCCATAGGGTTCAGTGTTAATCAGTGAGACTCCCATAGGGTTCAGTGTTAATCAAGTGACACTCCCACAGTGTTCAGTGTTAATCAATGAGACTCCCACAGGGTTCAGTGTTAATGAGTGAGACTCCCATAGGGTTCACTGTTAATCAGTGAGACTCCCATAGGGTTCAGTGTAAATCAGTGAGACTCCCACAGGGTTCATGTGTTAATCAGTGAGACTCCCATAGGGTTCAGTGTTAATCAATGAGACTCCCATAGGGTTCAGTGTTAATCAGTGAGACTCCCATAGGGTTCAGTGTTAATCAGTGAGACTCCCATAGGGTTCAGTGTTAATCAAGTGACACTCCCACAGTGTTCAGTGTTAATCAATGAGACTCCCACAGGGTTCAGTGTTAATGAGTGAGACTCCCATAGGGTTCAGTGTTAATCAGTGAGACTCCCATAGGGTTCAGTGTTAATCAGTGAGACTCCCATAGGGTTCAGTGTAAATCAGTGAGACTCCCACAGGGTTCATGTGTTAATCAGTGAGACTCCCATAGGGTTCAGTGTTAATCAATGAGACTCCCATAGGATTCAGTGTTAATCAGTGAGACTCCCATAGGGTTCATTGTTAATCAGTGAGACTCCCACAGGATTCAGTGTTAATCAGTAAGACTCCCATAGGGTTCAGTGTTAATCAGTGAGACTCCCACAGGGTTCAGTGTTAATGAATGAGACTCCCATAGGGTTCAGTGTTAATCAGTGAGACTCCCATAGGGTTCAGTGTTAATCAGTGAGACTCCCATAGGGTTCAGTGTTAATCAAGTGACACTCCCACAGTGTTCAGTGTAAATCAATGAGACTCCCACAGGGTTCAGTGTTAATGAGTGAGACTCCCATAGGGTTCAGTGTTAATCAGTGAGACTCCCATAGGGTTCAGTGTTAATCAGTGAGACTCCCATAGGGTTCAGTGTAAATCAGTGAGACTCCCACAGGGTTCATGTGTTAATCAGTGAGACTCCCATAGGGTTCAGTGTTAATCAATGAGACTCCCATAGGATTCAGTGTTCATCAGTGAGACTCCCACAGGTTTCAGTGTTAATCAGTGAGACTCCCTCAGGTTTCAGTGTTAATCAGTGAGACTCCCTCAGGGTTCATGTGTTAATCAGTGAGATTCCCATAGGGTTCATTGTTAATCAGTGAGACTCCCACAGGATTCAGTGTTAATCAGTAAGACTCCCATAGGGTTCAGTGTTAATCAGTGAGACTCCCATAGGGTTCAGTGTTAATCAGTGAGACTCCCACAGGGTTCAGTGTTAATCAAGTGACACTCCCACAGTGTTCAGTGTTAATCAATGATACTCCCACAGGGTTCAGTGTTAATGAGTGAGACTTCCATAGGGTTCAGTGTTAATCAGTGAGACTCCCATAGGGTTCAGTGTTAATCAGTGAGACTCCCATAGGGTTCAGTGTAAATCAGTGAGACTCCCACAGGTTTCAGTGTTAATCAGTGAGACTCCCTCAGGGTTCAGTGTTAATCAGTGAGACTCCCTCATGGTTCATGTGTTAATCAGTGAGACTCCCATAGGGTTCATTGTTAATCAGTGAGACTCCCACAGGATTCAGTGTTAATCATTGAGACTCCCACAGTGTTCGGTGTTAATCAGTGAGACTCCCACACTGTTCAGTGTTAATCAGTGAGACTCCCTCAGGGTTCAGTGTTAATCACAGAGACTCCCACAGGGTTCAGTATTAATCAGTGAGACTCCCATAGGGTTCAGTGTTAATGAGTGAGAATCCCATAGAGTTCAGTGTTAATCAGTGAGACTCCCACAGGATTCAGTGTTAATCACTGAGACTCCCATAGGGTTCAGTGTTAATCAGTGAGACTCCCACAGGTTTCAGTGTTAATCAGTGAGACTCCAATAGGGTTAAGTGTTAATCAGTGAGACTCCCATAGGGTTCAGTGTTAATCAGTGAGACTCCCTTAGGGTTTCAGTGTTAATCAGTGAGGCTCCAATAGGGTTAAGTGTTAATCAGTGAGACTCCCACAGGGTTCAGTGTTAATCAGTGAGACTCCCATAGGGTTCAGTGTTAATCAGTGAGACTCCCACAGGTTTCAGTGTTAATCAATGAGACTCCCACAGGTTTCAGTGTTAATCAATGAGACTCCCACAGGGTTCAGTTTTAATCAGTAAGACTCCCATAGGGTTCAGTGTTAATCAGTGAGACTCCCACAGGGTTCAGTGTTAATCAAGTGACACTCCCACAGTGTTCAGTGTTAATCAATGAGACTCCCACAGGGTTCAGTGTTAATGAGTGAGACTCCCATAGGGTTCAGTGTTAATCAGTGAGACTCCCATAGGGTTCAGTGTTAATCAGTGAGACTCCCATAGGGTTCAGTGTTAATCAAGTGACACTCCCACAGTGTTCAGTGTTGATCAATGAGACTCCCACAGGGTTCAGTGTTAATGAGTGAGACTCCCATAGGGTTCAGTGTTAATCAGTGAGACTCCCATAGGGTTCAGTGTTAATCAGTGAGACTCCCATAGGGTTCAGTGTAAATCAGTGAGACTCCCACAGGGTTCATGTGTTAATCAGTGAGACTCCCATAGGGTTCAGTGTTAATCAATGAGACTCCCATAGGGTTCAGTGTTAATCAGTGAGACTCCCATAGGGTTCAGTGTTAATCAGTGAGACTCCCATAGGGTTCAGTGTTAATCAAGTGACACTCCCACAGTGTTCAGTGTTAATCAATGAGACTCCCACAGGGTTCAGTGTTAATGAGTGAGACTCCCATAGGGTTCAGTGTTAATCAGTGAGACTCCCATAGGGTTCAGTGTTAATCAGTGAGACTCCCATAGGGTTCAGTGTAAATCAGTGAGACTCCCACAGGGTTCATGTGTTAATCAGTGAGACTCCCATAGGGTTCAGTGTTAATCAATGAGACTCCCATAGGGTTCAGTGTTAATCAGTGAGACTCCCATAGGGTTCATTGTTAATCAGTGAGACTCCCACAGGATTCAGTGTTAATTAGTAAGACTCCCATAGGGTTCAGTGTTAATCAGTGAGACTCCCACAGGGTTCAGTGTTAATGAATGAGACTCCCATAGGGTTCAGTGTTAATCAGTGAGACTCCCATAGGGTTCAGTGTTAATCAGTGAGACTCCCATAGGGTTCAGTGTTAATCAAGTGACACTCCCACAGTGTTCAGTGTTAATCAATGAGACTCCCACAGGGTTCATTGTTAATGAGTGAGACTCCCATAGGGTTCAGTGTTAATCAGTGAGACTCCCATAGGGTTCAGTGTTAATCAGTGAGACTCCCATAGGGTTCAGTGTAAATCAGTGAGACTCCCACAGGGTTCATGTGTTAATCAGTGAGACTCCCATAGGGTTCAGTGTTAATCAATGAGACTCCCATAGGGTTCAGTGTTAATCAGTGAGACTCCCACAGGTTTCAGTGTTAATCAGTGAGACTCCCTCAGGTTTCAGTGTTAATCAGTGAGACTCCCTCAGGGTTCATGTGTTAATCAGTGAGATTCCCATAGGGTTCATTGTTAATCAGTGAGACTCCCACAGGGTTCAGTGTTAATCAAGTGACACTCCCACAGTGTTCAGTGTTAATCAATGAGACTCCCACAGGGTTCAGTGTTAATGAGTGAGACTCCCATAGGGTTCAGTGTTAATCATTGAGACTCCCATAGGGTTCAGTGTTAATCAGTGAGACTCCCATAGGGTTCAGTGTAAATCAGTGAGACTCCCACAGGGTTCATGTGTTAATCAGTGAGACTCCCATAGGGTTCAGTGTTAATCAATGAGACTCCCATAGGGTTCAGTGTTAATCAGTGAGACTCCCACAGGTTTCAGTGTTAATCAGTGAGACTCCCTCAGGGTTCAGTGTTAATCAGTGAGACTCCCTCAGGGTTCATGTGTTAATCAGTGAGACTCCCATAGGGTTCATTGTTAATCAGTGAGACTCCCACAGGATTCAGTGTTAATCACTGAGACTCCCACAGTGTTCGGTGTTAATCAGTGAGACTCCCACACTGTTCAGTGTTAATCAGTGAGACTCCCTCAGGGTTCAGTGTTAATCACAGAGACTCCCACAGGGTTCAGTGTTAATCAGTGAGACTCCCATAGGGTTCAGTGTTAATGAGTGAGAATCCCATAGAGTTCAGTGTTAATCAGTGACACTCCCACAGGATTCAGTGTTAATCACTGATACTCCCATAGGGTTCAGTGTTAACCAGTGAAACTCCCACAGGTTTCAGTGTTAATCAGTGAGACTCCAATAGGGTTAAGTGTTAATCAGTGAGACTCCCATAGGGTTCAGTGTTAATCAGTGAGACTCCCTTAGGGTTTCAGTGTTAATCAGTGAGGCTCCAATAGGGTTAAGTGTTAATCAGTGAGACTCCCACAGGGTTCAGTGTTAATCAGTGAGACTCCCATAGGGTTCAGTGTTAATCAGTGAGACTCCCACAGGTTTCAGTGTTAATCAATGAGACTCCCACAGGTTTCAGTTTTAATCAATGAGACTCCCACAGGGTTCAGTTTTAATCAGTAAGACTCCCATAGGGTTCAGTGTTAATCAGTGAGACTCCCACAGGGTTCAGTGTTAATCAAGTGACACTCCCACAGTGTTCAGTGTTAATCAATGAGACTCCCACAGGGTTCAGTGTTAATGAGTGAGACTCCCATAGGGTTCAGTGTTAATCAGTGAGACTCCCATAGGGTTCGGTGTTAATCAGTGAGACTCCCATAGGGTTCAGTGTTAATCAAGTGACACTCCCACAGTGTTCAGTGTTAATCAATGAGACTCCCACAGGGTTCAGTGTTAATGAGTGAGACTCCCATAGGGTTCAGTGTTAATCAGTGAGACTCCCATAGGGTTCAGTGTTAATCAGTGAGACTCCCATAGGGTTCAGTGTAAATCAGTGAGACTCCCACAGGGTTCATGTGTTAATCAGTGAGACTCCCATAGGGTTCAGTGTTAATCAATGAGACTCCCATAGGGTTCAGTGTTAATCAGTGAGACTCCCATAGGGTTCAGTGTTAATCAGTGAGACTCCCATAGGGTTCAGTGTTAATCAAGTGACACTCCCACAGTGTTCAGTGTTAATCAATGAGACTCCCACAGGGTTCAGTGTTAATGAGTGAGACTCCCATAGGGTTCAGTGTTAATCAGTGAGACTCCCACAGGTTTCAGTGTTAATCAGTGAGACTCCCTCAGGGTTCAGTGTTAATCAGTGAGACTCCCTCAGGGTTCATGTGTTAATCAGTGAGACTCCCATAGGGTTCATTGTTAATCAGTGAGACTCCCACAGGATTCAGTGTTAATCACTGAGACTCCCACAGTGTTCGGTGTTAATCAGTGAGACTCCCACACTGTTCAGTGTTAATCAGTGAGACTCCCTCAGGGTTCAGTGTTAATCACAGAGACTCCCACAGGGTTCAGTGTTAATCAGTGAGACTCCCATAGGGTTCAGTGTTAATGAGTGAGAATCCCATAGAGTTCAGTGTTAATCAGTGACACTCCCACAGGATTCAGTGTTAATCACTGATACTCCCATAGGGTTCAGTGTTAACCAGTGAAACTCCCACAGGTTTCAGTGTTAATCAGTGAGACTCCAATAGGGTTAAGTGTTAATCAGTGAGACTCCCATAGGGTTCAGTGTTAATCAGTGAGACTCCCTTAGGGTTTCAGTGTTAATCAGTGAGGCTCCCACAGGGTTCAGTGTTAATCAGTGAGACTCCCACAGGGTTCAGTGTTAATCAGTGAGACTCCCAAAGGGTTCAGTGTTAATCAGTGAGACTCCCACAGGTTTCAGTGTTAATCAATGAGACTCCCACAGGTTTCAGTTTTAATCAATGAGACTCCCACAGGGTTCAGTTTTAATCAGTAAGACTCCCATAGGGTTCAGTGTTAATCAGTGAGACTCCCACAGGGTTCAGTGTTAATCAAGTGACACTCCCACAGTGTTCAGTGTTAATCAATGAGACTCCCACAGGGTTCAGTGTTAATGAGTGAGACTCCCATAGGGTTCAGTGTTAATCAGTGAGACTCCCATAGGGTTCAGTGTTAATCAGTGAGACTCCCATAGGGTTCAGTGTTAATCAAGTGACACTCCCACAGTGTTCAGTGTTAATCAATGAGACTCCCACAGGGTTCAGTGTTAATGAGTGAGACTCCCATAGGGTTCAGTGTTAATCAGTGAGACTCCCATAGGGTTCAGTGTTAATCAGTGAGACTCCCATAGGGTTCAGTGTAAATCAGTGAGACTCCCACAGGGTTCATGTGTTAATCAGTGAGACTCCCATAGGGTTCAGTGTTAATCAATGAGACTCCCATAGGGTTCAGTGTTAATCAGTGAGACTCCCATAGGGTTCAGTGTTAATCAGTGAGACTCCCATAGGGTTCAGTGTTAATCAAGTGACACTCCCACAGTGTTCAGTGTTAATCAATGAGACTCCCACAGGGTTCAGTGTTAATGAGTGAGACTCCCATAGGGTTCAGTGTTAATCAGTGAGACTCCCATAGGGTTCAGTGTTAATCAGTGAGACTCCCATAGGGTTCAGTGTTAATCAATGAGACTCCCATAGGGTTCAGTGTTAATCAGTGAGACTCCCACAGGTTTCAGTGTTAATCAGTGAGACTCCCTCAGGTTTCAGTGTTAATCAGTGAGACTCCCTCAGGGTTCATGTGTTAATCAGTGAGATTCCCATAGGGTTCATTGTTAATCAGTGAGACTCCCACAGGGTTCAGTGTTAATCAAGTGACACTCCCACAGTGTTCAGTGTTAATCAATGAGACTCCCACAGGGTTCAGTGTTAATGAGTGAGACTCCCATAGGGTTCAGTGTTAATCATTGAGACTCCCATAGGGTTCCGTGTTAATCAGTGAGACTCCCATAGGGTTCAGTGTAAATCAGTGAGACTCCCACAGGGTTCATGTGTTAATCAGTGAGACTCCCATAGGGTTCAGTGTTAATCAATGAGACTCCCATAGGGTTCAGTGTTAATCAGTGAGACTCCCACAGGTTTCAGTGTTAATCAGTGAGACTCCCTCAGGGTTCAGTGTTAATCAGTGAGACTCCCTCAGGGTTCATGTGTTAATCAGTGAGACTCCCATAGGGTTCATTGTTAATCAGTGAGACTCCCACAGGATTCAGTGTTAATCACTGAGACTCCCACAGTGTTCGGTGTTAATCAGTGAGACTCCCACACTGTTCAGTGTTAATCAGTGAGACTCCCTCAGGGTTCAGTGTTAATCACAGAGACTCCCACAGGGTTCAGTGTTAATCAGTGAGACTCCCATAGGGTTCAGTGTTAATGAGTGAGAATCCCATAGAGTTCAGTGTTAATCAGTGACACTCCCACAGGATTCAGTGTTAATCACTGATACTCCCATAGGGTTCAGTGTTAACCAGTGAAACTCCCACAGGTTTCAGTGTTAATCAGTGAGACTCCAATAGGGTTAAGTGTTAATCAGTGAGACTCCCATAGGGTTCAGTGTTAATCAGTGAGACTCCCTTAGGGTTTCAGTGTTAATCAGTGAGGCTCCAATAGGGTTAAGTGTTAATCAGTGAGACTCCCACAGGGTTCAGTGTTAATCAGTGAGACTCCCATAGGGTTCAGTGTTAATCAGTGAGACTCCCACAGGTTTCAGTGTTAATCAATGAGACTCCCACAGGTTTCAGTTTTAATCAATGAGACTCCCACAGGGTTCAGTTTTAATCAGTAAGACTCCCATAGGGTTCAGTGTTAATCAGTGAGACTCCCACAGGGTTCAGTGTTAATCAAGTGACACTCCCACAGTGTTCAGTGTTAATCAATGAGACTCCCACAGGGTTCAGTGTTAATGAGTGAGACTCCCATAGGGTTCAGTGTTAATCAGTGAGACTCCCATAGGGTTCAGTGTTAATCAGTGAGACTCCCATAGGGTTCAGTGTTAATCAAGTGACACTCCCTCAGTGTTCAGTGTTAATCAATGAGACTCCCACAGGGTTCAGTGTTAATGAGTGAGACTCCCATAGGGTTCAGTGTTAATCAGTGAGACTCCCATAGGGTTCAGTGTTAATCAGTGAGACTCCCATAGGGTTCAGTGTAAATCAGTGAGACTCCCACAGGGTTCATGTGTTAATCAGTGAGACTCCCATAGGGTTCAGTGTTAATCAATGAGACTCCCATAGGGTTCAGTGTTAATCAGTGAGACTCCCATAGGGTTCAGTGTTAATCAGTGAGACTCCCATAGGGTTCAGTGTTAATCAAGTGACACTCCCACAGTGTTCAGTGTTAATCAATGAGACTCCCACAGGGTTCAGTGTTAATGAGTGAGACTCCCATAGGGTTCAGTGTTTATCAGTGAGACTCCCACAGGTTTCAGTGTTAATCAGTGAGACTCCCTCAGGGTTCAGTGTTAATCAGTGAGACTCCCTCAGGGTTCATGTGTTAATCAGTGAGACTCCCATAGGGTTCATTGTTAATCAGTGAGACTCCCACAGGATTCAGTGTTAATCACTGAGACTCCCACAGTGTTCGGTGTTAATCAGTGAGACTCCCACACTGTTCAGTGTTAATCAGTGAGACTCCCTCAGGGTTCAGTGTTAATCACAGAGACTCCCACAGGGTTCAGTGTTAATCAGTGAGACTCCCATAGGGTTCAGTGTTAATGAGTGAGAATCCCATAGAGTTCAGTGTTAATCAGTGACACTCCCACAGGATTCAGTGTTAATCACTGATACTCCCATAGGGTTCAGTGTTAACCAGTGAAACTCCCACAGGTTTCAGTGTTAATCAGTGAGACTCCAATAGGGTTAAGTGTTAATCAGTGAGACTCCCATAGGGTTCAGTGTTAATCAGTGAGACTCCCTTAGGGTTTCAGTGTTAATCAGTGAGGCTCCAATAGGGTTAAGTGTTAATCAGTGAGACTCCCACAGGGTTCAGTGTTAATCAGTGAGACTCCCATAGGGTTCAGTGTTAATCAGTGAGACTCCCACAGGTTTCAGTGTTAATCAATGAGACTCCCACAGGTTTCAGTTTTAATCAATGAGACTCCCACAGGGTTCAGTTTTAATCAGTAAGACTCCCATAGGGTTCAGTGTTAATCAGTGAGACTCCCACAGGGTTCAGTGTTAATCAAGTGACACTCCCACAGTGTTCAGTGTTAATCAATGAGACTCCCACAGGGTTCAGTGTTAATGAGTGAGACTCCCATAGTGTTCAGTGTTAATCAGTGAGACTCCCATAGGGTTCAGTGTTAATCAGTGAGACTCCCATAGGGTTCAGTGTTAATCAAGTGACACTCCCACAGTGTTCAGTGTTAATCAATGAGACTCCCACAGGGTTCAGTGTTAATGAGTGAGACTCCCATAGGGTTCAGTGTTAATCAGTGAGACTCCCATAGGGTTCAGTGTTAATCAGTGAGACTCCCATAGGGTTCAGTGTAAATCAGTGAGACTCCCACAGGGTTCATGTGTTAATCAGTGAGACTCCCATAGGGTTCAGTGTTAATCAATGAGACTCCCATAGGGTTCAGTGTTAATCAGTGAGACTCCCATAGGGTTCAGTGTTAATCAGTGAGACTCCCATAGGGTTCAGTGTTAATCAAGTGACACTCCCACAGTGTTCAGTGTTAATCAATGAGACTCCCACAGGGTTCAGTGTTAATGAGTGAGACTCCCATAGGGTTCAGTGTTAATCAGTGAGACTCCCATAGGGTTCAGTGTTAATCAGTGAGACTCCCATAGGGTTCAGTGTAAATCAGTGAGACTCCCACAGGGTTCATGTGTTAATCAGTGAGACTCCCATAGGGTTCAGTGTTAATCAATGAGACTCCCATAGGGTTCAGTGTTAATCAGTGAGACTCCCATAGGGTTCATTGTTAATCAGTGAGACTCCCACAGGATTCAGTGTTAATCAGTAAGACTCCCATAGGGTTCAGTGTTAATCAGTGAGACTCCCACAGGGTTCAGTGTTAATGAATGAGACTCCCATAGGGTTCAGTGTTAATCAGTGAGACTCCCATAGGGTTCAGTGTTAATCAGTGAGACTCCCATAGGGTTCAGTGTTAATCAAGTGACACTCCCACAGTGTTCAGTGTAAATCAATGAGACTCCCACAGGGTTCAGTGTTAATGAGTGAGACTCCCATAGGGTTCAGTGTTAATCAGTGAGACTCCCATAGGGTTCAGTGTTAATCAGTGAGACTCCCATAGGGTTCAGTGTAAATCAGTGAGACTCCCACAGGGTTCATGTGTTAATCAGTGAGACTCCCATAGGGTTCAGTGTTAATCAATGAGACTCCCATAGGATTCAGTGTTCATCAGTGAGACTCCCACAGGTTTCAGTGTTAATCAGTGAGACTCCCTCAGGTTTCAGTGTTAATCAGTGAGACTCCCTCAGGGTTCATGTGTTAATCAGTGAGATTCCCATAGGGTTCATTGTTAATCAGTGAGACTCCCACAGGATTCAGTGTTAATCAGTAAGACTCCCATAGGGTTCAGTGTTAATCAGTGAGACTCCCATAGGGTTCAGTGTTAATCAGTGAGACTCCCACAGGGTTCAGTGTTAATCAAGTGACACTCCCACAGTGTTCAGTGTTAATCAATGATACTCCCACAGGGTTCAGTGTTAATCAGTGAGACTCCCATAGGGTTCAGTGTAAATCAGTGAGACTCCCACAGGTTTCAGTGTTAATCAGTGAGACTCCCTCAGGGTTCAGTGTTAATCAGTGAGACTCCCTCAGGGTTCATGTGTTAATCAGTGAGACTCCCATAGGGTTCATTGTTAATCAGTGAGACTCCCTCAGGGTTCAGTGTTAATCAGTGAGACTCCCATAGGGTTAAGTGTTAATCAGTGAGACTCCCATGGGGTTCAGTGTTAATCAGTGAGACTCCCATAGGCTTCAGTGTTAATCAGTGAGACTCCCACAAGGTTCAGTGTTAATCAGGGAGACTCCCACAGGGTTCAGTGTTAATCACTGAGACTCCCACAGCGTTCAGTGTTAATCAGTAAGACTCCCATAGGGTTCAGTGTTAATCAGTGAGACTCCCATAGGGTTCAGTGTTAATCAGTGAGACTCCCACAGGGTTCAGTGTTAATCAAGTGACACTCCCACAGTGTTCAGTGTTAATCAATGAGACTCCCACAGGGTTCAGTGTTAATGAGTGAGACTCCCATAGGGTTCAGTGTTAATCATTGAGACTCCCATAGGGTTCAGTGTTAATCAGTGAGACTCCCATAGGGTTCAGTGTTAATCAGTGAGACTCCCATAGGGTTCAGTGTTAATCAGTGAGACTCCCATAGGGTTCAGTGTAAATCAGTGAGACTCCCACAGGGTTCATGTGTTAATCAGTGAGACTCCCATAGGGTTCAGTGTTAATCAATGAGACTCCCATAGGATTCAGTGTTCATCAGTGAGACTCCCACAGGTTTCAGTGTTAATCAGTGAGACTCCCTCAGGTTTCAGTGTTAATCAGTGAGACTCCCTCAGGGTTCATGTGTTAATCAGTGAGATTCCCATAGGGTTCATTGTTAATCAGTGAGACTCCCACAGGATTCAGTGTTAATCAGTAAGACTCCCATAGGGTTCAGTGTTAATCAGTGAGACTCCCATAGGGTTCAGTGTTAATCAGTGAGACTCCCACAGGGTTCAGTGTTAATCAAGTGACACTCCCACAGTGTTCAGTGTTAATCAATGATACTCCCACAGGGTTCAGTGTTAATGAGTGAGACTTCCATAGGGTTCAGTGTTAATCAGTGAGACTCCCATAGGGTTCAGGGTTAATCAGTGAGACTCCCATAGGGTTCAGTGTAAATCAGTGAGACTCCCACAGGTTTCAGTGTTAATCAGTGAGACTCCCTCAGGGTTCAGTGTTAATCAGTGAGACTCCCTCAGGGTTCATGTGTTAATCAGTGAGACTCCCATAGGGTTCATTGTTAATCAGTGAGACTCCCTCAGGGTTCAGTGTTAATCAGTGAGACTCCCATAGGGTTAAGTGTTAATCAGTGAGACTCCCATGGGGTTCAGTGTTAATCAGTGAGACTCCCATAGGCTTCAGTGTTAATCAGTGAGACTCCCACAAGGTTCAGTGTTAATCAGGGAGACTCCCACAGGGTTCAGTGTTAATCACTGAGACTCCCACAGGGTTCAGTGTTAATCAGTAAGACTCCCATAGGGTTCAGTGTTAATCAGTGAGACTCCCATAGGGTTCAGTGTTAATCAGTGAGACTCCCACAGGGTTCAGTGTTAATCAAGTGACACTCCCACAGTGTTCAGTGTTAATCAATGAGACTCCCACAGGGTTCAGTGTTAATGAGTGAGACTCCCATAGGGTTCAGTGTTAATCATTGAGACTCCCATAGGGTTCAGTGTTAATCAGTGAGACTCCCATAGGGTTCAGTGTAAATCAGTGAGACTCCCACAGGGTTCATGTGTTAATCAGTGAGACTCCCATAGGGTTCAGTGTTAATCAATGAGACTCCCATAGGGTTCAGTGTTAATCAGTGAGACTCCCACAGGTTTCAGTGTTAATCAGTGAGACTCCCTCAGGGTTCAGTGTTAATCAGTGAGACTCCCTCAGGGTTCATGTGTTAATCAGTGAGACTCCCATAGGGTTCATTGTTAATCAGTGAGACTCCCACAGGATTCAGTGTTAATCACTGAGACTCCCACAGTGTTCGGTGTTAATCAGTGAGACTCCCACACTGTTCAGTGTTAATCAGTGAGACTCCCTCAGGGTTCAGTGTTAATCACAGAGACTCCCACAGGGTTCAGTGTTAATCAGTGAGACTCCCATAGGGTTCAGTGTTAATGAGTGAGAATCCCATAGAGTTCAGTGTTAATCAGTGACACTCCCACAGGATTCAGTGTTAATCACTGATACTCCCATAGGGTTCAGTGTTAATCAGTGAGACTCCCACAGGTTTCAGTTTTAATCAGTGAGACTCCAATAGGGTTAAGTGTTAATCAGTGAGACTCCCATAGGGTTCAGTGTTAATCAGTGAGACTCCCTTAGGGTTTCAGTGTTAATCAGTGAGGCTCCAATAGGGTTAAGTGTTAATCAGTGAGACTCCCACAGGGTTCAGTGTTAATCAGTGAGACTCCCATAGGGTTCAATGTTAATCAGTGAGACTCCCACAGGTTTCAGTGTTAATCAATGAGACTCCCACAGGTTTCAGTGTTAATCAATGAGACTCCCACAGGGTTCAGTTTTAATCAGTAAGTCTCCCATAGGGTTCAGTGTTAATCAGTGAGACTCCCACAGGGTTCAGTGTTAATCAAGTGACACTCCCACAGTGTTCAGTGTTAATCAATGAGACTCCCACAGGGTTCAGTGTTAATGAGTGAGACTCCCATAGGGTTCAGTGTTAATCAGTGAGACTCCCATAGGGTTCAGTGTTAATCAGTGAAACTCCCATAGGGTTCAGTGTTAATCAAGTGACACTCCCACAGTGTTCAGTGTTAATCAATGAGACTCCCACAGGGTTCAGTGTTAATGAGTGAGACTCCCATAGGGTTCACTGTTAATCAGTGAGACTCCCATAGGGTTCAGTGTAAATCAGTGAGACTCCCACAGGGTTCATGTGTTAATCAGTGAGACTCCCATAGGGTTCAGTGTTAATCAATGAGACTCCCATAGGGTTCAGTGTTAATCAGTGAGACTCCCATAGGGTTCAGTGTTAATCAGTGAGACTCCCATAGGGTTCAGTGTTAATCAAGTGACACTCCCACAGTGTTCAGTGTTAAGCAATGAGACTCCCACAGGGTTCAGTGTTAATGAGTGAGACTCCCATAGGGTTCAGTGTTAATCAGTGAGACTCCCATAGGGTTCAGTGTTAATCAGTGAGACTCCCATAGGGTTCAGTGTAAATCAGTGAGACTCCCACAGGGTTCATGTGTTAATCAGTGAGACTCCCATAGGGTTCAGTGTTAATCAATGAGACTCCCATAGGGTTCAGTGTTAATCAGTGAGACTCCCATAGGGTTCATTGTTAATCAGTGAGACTCCCACAGGATTCAGTGTTAATCAGTAAGACTCCCATAGGGTTCAGTGTTAATCAGTGAGACTCCCACAGGGTTCAGTGTTAATGAATGAGACTCCCATAGGGTTCAGTGTTAATCAGTGAGACTCCCATAGGGTTCAGTGTTAATCAGTGAGACTCCCATAGGGTTCAGTGTTAATCAAGTGACACTCCCACAGTGTTCAGTGTAAATCAATGAGACTCCCACAGGGTTCAGTGTTAATGAGTGAGACTCCCATAGGGTTCAGTGTTAATCAGTGAGACTCCCATAGGGTTCAGTGTTAATCAGTGAGACTCCCATAGGGTTCAGTGTAAATCAGTGAGACTCCCACAGGGTTCATGTGTTAATCAGTGAGACTCCCATAGGGTTCAGTGTTAATCAATGAGACTCCCATAGGATTCAGTGTTCATCAGTGAGACTCCCACAGGTTTCAGTGTTAATCAGTGAGACTCCCTCAGGTTTCAGTGTTAATCAGTGAGACTCCCTCAGGGTTCATGTGTTAATCAGTGAGATTCCCATAGGGTTCATTGTTAATCAGTGAGACTCCCACAGGATTCAGTGTTAATCAGTAAGACTCCCATAGGGTTCAGTGTTAATCAGTGAGACTCCCATAGGGTTCAGTGTTAATCAGTGAGACTCCCACAGGGTTCAGTGTTAATCAAGTGACACTCCCACAGTGTTCAGTGTTAATCAATGATACTCCCACAGGGTTCAGTGTTAATGAGTGAGACTTCCATAGGGTTCAGTGTTAATCAGTGAGACTCCCATAGGGTTCAGTGTTAATCAGTGAGACTCCCATAGGGTTCAGTGTAAATCAGTGAGACTCCCACAGGTTTCAGTGTTAATCAGTGAGACTCCCTCAGGGTTCAGTGTTAATCAGTGAGACTCCCTCAGGGTTCATGTGTTAATCAGTGAGACTCCCATAGGGTTCATTGTTAATCAGTGAGACTCCCACAGGATTCAGTGTTAATCATTGAGACTCCCACAGTGTTCGGTGTTAATCAGTGAGACTCCCACACTGTTCAGTGTTAATCAGTGAGACTCCCTCAGGGTTCAGTGTTAATCACAGAGACTCCCACAGGGTTCAGTATTAATCAGTGAGACTCCCATAGGGTTCAGTGTTAATGAGTGAGAATCCCATAGAGTTCAGTGTTAATCAGTGAGACTCCCACAGGATTCAGTGTTAATCACTGAGACTCCCATAGGGTTCAGTGTTAATCAGTGAGACTCCCACAGGTTTCAGTGTTAATCAGTGAGACTCCAATAGGGTTAAGTGTTAATCAGTGAGACTCCCATAGGGTTCAGTGTTAATCAGTGAGACTCCCTTAGGGTTTCAGTGTTAATCAGTGAGGCTCCAATAGGGTTAAGTGTTAATCAGTGAGACTCCCACAGGGTTCAGTGTTAATCAGTGAGACTCCCATAGGGTTCAGTGTTAATCAGTGAGACTCCCACAGGTTTCAGTGTTAATCAATGAGACTCCCACAGGTTTCAGTGTTAATCAATGAGACTCCCACAGGGTTCAGTTTTAATCAGTAAGACTCCCATAGGGTTCAGTGTTAATCAGTGAGACTCCCACAGGGTTCAGTGTTAATCAAGTGACACTCCCACAGTGTTCAGTGTTAATCAATGAGACTCCCACAGGGTTCAGTGTTAATGAGTGAGACTCCCATAGGGTTCAGTGTTAATCAGTGAGACTCCCATAGGGTTCAGTGTTAATCAGTGAGACTCCCATAGGGTTCAGTGTTAATCAAGTGACACTCCCACAGTGTTCAGTGTTGATCAATGAGACTCCCACAGGGTTCAGTGTTAATGAGTGAGACTCCCATAGGGTTCAGTGTGAATCAGTGAGACTCCCATAGGGTTCAGTGTTAATCAGTGAGACTCCCATAGGGTTCAGTGTAAATCAGTGAGACTCCCACAGGGTTCATGTGTTAATCAGTGAGACTCCCATAGGGTTCAGTGTTAATCAATGAGACTCCCATAGGGTTCAGTGTTAATCAGTGAGACTCCCATAGGGTTCAGTGTTAATCAGTGAGACTCCCATAGGGTTCAGTGTTAATCAAGTGACACTCCCACAGTGTTCAGTGTTAATCAATGAGACTCCCACAGGGTTCAGTGTTAATGAGTGAGACTCCCATAGGGTTCAGTGTTAATCAGTGAGACTCCCATAGGGTTCAGTGTTAATCAGTGAGACTCCCATAGGGTTCAGTGTAAATCAGTGAGACTCCCACAGGGTTCATGTGTTAATCAGTGAGACTCCCATAGGGTTCAGTGTTAATCAATGAGACTCCCATAGGGTTCAGTGTTAATCAGTGAGACTCCCATAGGGTTCATTGTTAATCAGTGAGACTCCCACAGGATTCAGTGTTAATTAGTAAGACTCCCATAGGGTTCAGTGTTAATCAGTGAGACTCCCACAGGGTTCAGTGTTAATGAATGAGACTCCCATAGGGTTCAGTGTTAATCAGTGAGACTCCCATAGGGTTCAGTGTTAATCAGTGAGACTCCCATAGGGTTCAGTGTTAATCAAGTGACACTCCCACAGTGTTCAGTGTTAATCAATGAGACTCCCACAGGGTTCATTGTTAATGAGTGAGACTCCCATAGGGTTCAGTGTTAATCAGTGAGACTCCCATAGGGTTCAGTGTTAATCAGTGAGACTCCCATAGGGTTCAGTGTAAATCAGTGAGACTCCCACAGGGTTCATGTGTTAATCAGTGAGACTCCCATAGGGTTCAGTGTTAATCAATGAGACTCCCATAGGGTTCAGTGTTAATCAGTGAGACTCCCACAGGTTTCAGTGTTAATCAGTGAGACTCCCTCAGGTTTCAGTGTTAATCAGTGAGACTCCCTCAGGGTTCATGTGTTAATCAGTGAGATTCCCATAGGGTTCATTGTTAATCAGTGAGACTCCCACAGGATTCAGTGTTAATCAGTAAGACTCCCATAGGGTTCAGTGTTAATCAGTGAGACTCCCATAGGGTTCAGTGTTAATCAGTGAGACTCCCACAGGGTTCAGTGTTAATCAAGTGACACTCCCACAGTGTTCAGTGTTAATCAATGATACTCCCACAGGGTTCAGTGTTAATGAGTGAAACTTCCATAGGGTTCAGTGTTAATCAGTGAGACTCCCATAGGGTTCAGTGATAATCAGTGAGACTCCCTTAGGGTTTCAGTGTTAATCAGTGAGGCTCCAATAGGGTTAAGTGTTAATCAGTGAGACTCCCACAGGGTTCAGTGTTAATCAGTGAGACTCCCATAGGGTTCATTGTTAATCAGTGAGACTCCCACAGGATTCAGTGTTAATCATTGAGACTCCCACAGTGTTCGGTGTTAATCAGTGAGACTCCCACACTGTTCAGTGTTAATCAGTGAGACTCCCTCAGGGTTCAGTGTTAATCACAGAGACTCCCACAGGGTTCAGTATTAATCAGTGAGACTCCCATAGGGTTCAGTGTTAATGAGTGAGAATCCCATAGAGTTCAGTGTTAATGAGTGAGACTCCCATAGGGTTCAGTGTTAATCAGTGAGACTCCCATAGGGTTCAGTGTTAATCAGTGAGACTCCCATAGGGTTCAGTGTTAATCAAGTGACACTCCCACAGTGTTCAGTGTTAATCAATGAGACTCCCACAGGGTTCAGTGTTAATGAGTGAGACTCCCATAGGGTTCAGTGTTAATCAGTGAGACTCCCATAGGGTTCAGTGTTAATCAGTGAGACTCCCATAGGGTTCAGTGTAAATCAGTGAGACTCCCACAGGGTTCATGTGTTAATCAGTGAGACTCCCATAGGGTTCAGTGTTAATCAATGAGACTCCCATAGGGTTCAGTGTTAATCAGTGAGACTCCCATAGGGTTCAGTGTTAATCAGTGAGACTCCCATAGGGTTCAGTGTTAATCAAGTGACACTCCCACAGTGTTCAGTGTTAATCAATGAGACTCCCACAGGGTTCAGTGTTAATGAGTGAGACTCCCATAGGGTTCAGTGTTAATCAGTGAGACTCCCATAGGGTTCAGTGTTAATCAGTGAGACTCCCATAGGGTTCAGTGTAAATCAGTGAGACTCCCACAGGGTTCATGTGTTAATCAGTGAGACTCCCATAGGGTTCAGTGTTAATCAATGAGACTCCCATAGGGTTCAGTGTTAATCAGTGAGACTCCCATAGGGTTCATTGTTAATCAGTGAGACTCCCACAGGATTCAGTGTTAATCAGTAAGACTCCCATAGGGTTCAGTGTTAATCAGTGAGACTCCCACAGGGTTCAGTGTTAATGAATGAGACTCCCATAGGGTTCAGTGTTAATCAGTGAGACTCCCATAGGGTTCAGTGTTAATCAGTGAGACTCCCATAGGGTTCAGTGTTAATCAAGTGACACTCCCACAGTGTTCAGTGTAAATCAATGAGACTCCCACAGGGTTCAGTGTTAATGAGTGAGACTCCCATAGGGTTCAGTGTTAATCAGTGAGACTCCCATAGGGTTCAGTGTTAATCAGTGAGACTCCCATAGGGTTCAGTGTAAATCAGTGAGACTCCCACAGGGTTCATGTGTTAATCAGTGAGACTCCCATAGGGTTCAGTGTTAATCAATGAGACTCCCATAGGGTTCATTGTTAATCAGTGAGACTCCCTCAGGGTTCAGTGTTAATCAGTGAGACTCCCATAGGGTTAAGTGTTAATCAGTGAGACTCCCATGGGGTTCAGTGTTAATCAGTGAGACTCCCATAGGCTTCAGTGTTAATCAGTGAGACTCCCACAAGGTTCAGTGTTAATCAGGGAGACTCCCACAGGGTTCAGTGTTAATCACTGAGACTCCCACAGGGTTCAGTGTTAATCAGTAAGACTCCCATAGGGTTCAGTGTTAATCAGTGAGACTCCCATAGGGTTCAGTGTTAATCAGTGAGACTCCCACAGGGTTCAGTGTTAATCAAGTGACACTCCCACAGTGTTCAGTGTTAATCAATGAGACTCCCACAGGGTTCAGTGTTAATGAGTGAGACTCCCATAGGGTTCAGTGTTAATCATTGAGACTCCCATAGGGTTCAGTGTTAATCAGTGAGACTCCCATAGGGTTCAGTGTAAATCAGTGAGACTCCCACAGGGTTCATGTGTTAATCAGTGAGACTCCCATAGGGTTCAGTGTTAATCAATGAGACTCCCATAGGGTTCAGTGTTAATCAGTGAGACTCCCACAGGTTTCAGTGTTAATCAGTGAGACTCCCTCAGGGTTCAGTGTTAATCAGTGAGACTCCCTCAGGGTTCATGTGTTAATCAGTGAGACTCCCATAGGGTTCATTGTTAATCAGTGAGACTCCCACAGGATTCAGTGTTAATCACTGAGACTCCCACAGTGTTCGGTGTTAATCAGTGAGACTCCCACACTGTTCAGTGTTAATCAGTGAGACTCCCTCAGGGTTCAGTGTTAATCACAGAGACTCCCACAGGGTTCAGTGTTAATCAGTGAGACTCCCATAGGGTTCAGTGTTAATGAGTGAGAATCCCATAGAGTTCAGTGTTAATCAGTGACACTCCCACAGGATTCAGTGTTAATCACTGATACTCCCATAGGGTTCAGTGTTAATCAGTGAGACTCCCACAGGTTTCAGTTTTAATCAGTGAGACTCCAATAGGGTTAAGTGTTAATCAGTGAGACTCCCATAGGGTTCAGTGTTAATCAGTGAGACTCCCTTAGGGTTTCAGTGTTAATCAGTGAGGCTCCAATAGGGTTAAGTGTTAATCAGTGAGACTCCCACAGGGTTCAGTGTTAATCAGTGAGACTCCCATAGGGTTCAATGTTAATCAGTGAGACTCCCACAGGTTTCAGTGTTAATCAATGAGACTCCCACAGGTTTCAGTGTTAATCAATGAGACTCCCACAGGGTTCAGTTTTAATCAGTAAGTCTCCCATAGGGTTCAGTGTTAATCAGTGAGACTCCCACAGGGTTCAGTGTTAATCAAGTGACACTCCCACAGTGTTCAGTGTTAATCAATGAGACTCCCACAGGGTTCAGTGTTAATGAGTGAGACTCCCATAGGGTTCAGTGTTAATCAGTGAGACTCCCATAGGGTTCAGTGTTAATCAGTGAGACTCCCATAGGGTTCAGTGTTAATCAAGTGACACTCCCACAGTGTTCAGTGTTAATCAATGAGACTCCCACAGGGTTCAGTGTTAATGAGTGAGACTCCCATAGGGTTCACTGTTAATCAGTGAGACTCCCATAGGGTTCAGTGTAAATCAGTGAGACTCCCACAGGGTTCATGTGTTAATCAGTGAGACTCCCATAGGGTTCAGTGTTAATCAATGAGACTCCCATAGGGTTCAGTGTTAATCAGTGAGACTCCCATAGGGTTCAGTGTTAATCAGTGAGACTCCCATAGGGTTCAGTGTTAATCAAGTGACACTCCCACAGTGTTCAGTGTTAAGCAATGAGACTCCCACAGGGTTCAGTGTTAATGAGTGAGACTCCCATAGGGTTCAGTGTTAATCAGTGAGACTCCCATAGGGTTCAGTGTTAATCAGTGAGACTCCCATAGGGTTCAGTGTAAATCAGTGAGACTCCCACAGGGTTCATGTGTTAATCAGTGAGACTCCCATAGGGTTCAGTGTTAATCAATGAGACTCCCATAGGGTTCAGTGTTAATCAGTGAGACTCCCATAGGGTTCATTGTTAATCAGTGAGACTCCCACAGGATTCAGTGTTAATCAGTAAGACTCCCATAGGGTTCAGTGTTAATCAGTGAGACTCCCACAGGGTTCAGTGTTAATGAATGAGACTCCCATAGGGTTCAGTGTTAATCAGTGAGACTCCCATAGGGTTCAGTGTTAATCAGTGAGACTCCCATAGGGTTCAGTGTTAATCAAGTGACACTCCCACAGTGTTCAGTGTAAATCAATGAGACTCCCACAGGGTTCAGTGTTAATGAGTGAGACTCCCATAGGGTTCAGTGTTAATCAGTGAGACTCCCATAGGGTTCAGTGTTAATCAGTGAGACTCCCATAGGGTTCAGTGTAAATCAGTGAGACTCCCACAGGGTTCATGTGTTAATCAGTGAGACTCCCATAGGGTTCAGTGTTAATCAATGAGACTCCCATAGGATTCAGTGTTCATCAGTGAGACTCCCACAGGTTTCAGTGTTAATCAGTGAGACTCCCTCAGGTTTCAGTGTTAATCAGTGAGACTCCCTCAGGGTTCATGTGTTAATCAGTGAGATTCCCATAGGGTTCATTGTTAATCAGTGAGACTCCCACAGGATTCAGTGTTAATCAGTAAGACTCCCATAGGGTTCAGTGTTAATCAGTGAGACTCCCATAGGGTTCAGTGTTAATCAGTGAGACTCCCACAGGGTTCAGTGTTAATCAAGTGACACTCCCACAGTGTTCAGTGTTAATCAATGATACTCCCACAGGGTTCAGTGTTAATGAGTGAGACTTCCATAGGGTTCAGTGTTAATCAGTGAGACTCCCATAGGGTTCAGTGTTAATCAGTGAGACTCCCATAGGGTTCAGTGTAAATCAGTGAGACTCCCACAGGTTTCAGTGTTAATCAGTGAGACTCCCTCAGGGTTCAGTGTTAATCAGTGAGACTCCCTCAGGGTTCATGTGTTAATCAGTGAGACTCCCATAGGGTTCATTGTTAATCAGTGAGACTCCCACAGGATTCAGTGTTAATCATTGAGACTCCCACAGTGTTCGGTGTTAATCAGTGAGACTCCCACACTGTTCAGTGTTAATCAGTGAGACTCCCTCAGGGTTCAGTGTTAATCACAGAGACTCCCACAGGGTTCAGTATTAATCAGTGAGACTCCCATAGGGTTCAGTGTTAATGAGTGAGAATCCCATAGAGTTCAGTGTTAATCAGTGAGACTCCCACAGGATTCAGTGTTAATCACTGAGACTCCCATAGGGTTCAGTGTTAATCAGTGAGACTCCCACAGGTTTCAGTGTTAATCAGTGAGACTCCAATAGGGTTAAGTGTTAATCAGTGAGACTCCCATAGGGTTCAGTGTTAATCAGTGAGACTCCCTTAGGGTTTCAGTGTTAATCAGTGAGGCACCAATAGGGTTAAGTGTTAATCAGTGAGACTCCCACAGGGTTCAGTGTTAATCAGTGAGACTCCCATAGGGTTCAGTGTTAATCAGTGAGACTCCCACAGGTTTCAGTGTTAATCAATGAGACTCCCACAGGTTTCAGTGTTAATCAATGAGACTCCCACAGGGTTCAGTTTTAATCAGTAAGACTCCCATAGGGTTCAGTGTTAATCAGTGAGACTCCCACAGGGTTCAGTGTTAATCAAGTGACACTCCCACAGTGTTCAGTGTTAATCAATGAGACTCCCACAGGGTTCAGTGTTAATGAGTGAGACTCCCATAGGGTTCAGTGTTAATCAGTGAGACTCCCATAGGGTTCAGTGTTAATCAGTGAGACTCCCATAGGGTTCAGTGTTAATCAAGTGACACTCCCACAGTGTTCAGTGTTGATCAATGAGACTCCCACAGGGTTCAGTGTTAATGAGTGAGACTCCCATAGGGTTCAGTGTGAATCAGTGAGACTCCCATAGGGTTCAGTGTTAATCAGTGAGACTCCCATAGGGTTCAGTGTAAATCAGTGAGACTCCCACAGGGTTCATGTGTTAATCAGTGAGACTCCCATAGGGTTCAGTGTTAATCAATGAGACTCCCATAGGGTTCAGTGTTAATCAGTGAGACTCCCATAGGGTTCAGTGTTAATCAGTGAGACTCCCATAGGGTTCAGTGTTAATCAAGTGACACTCCCACAGTGTTCAGTGTTAATCAATGAGACTCCCACAGGGTTCAGTGTTAATGAGTGAGACTCCCATAGGGTGCAGTGTTAATCAGTGAGACTCCCATAGGGTTCAGTGTTAATCAGTGAGACTCCCATAGGGTTCAGTGTAAATCAGTGAGACTCCCACAGGGTTCATGTGTTAATCAGTGAGACTCCCATAGGGTTCAGTGTTAATCAATGAGACTCCCATAGGGTTCAGTGTTAATCAGTGAGACTCCCATAGGGTTCATTGTTAATCAGTGAGACTCCCACAGGATTCAGTGTTAATTAGTAAGACTCCCATAGGGTTCAGTGTTAATCAGTGAGACTCCCACAGGGTTCAGTGTTAATGAATGAGACTCCCATAGGGTTCAGTGTTAATCAGTGAGACTCCCATAGGGTTCAGTGTTAATCAGTGAGACTCCCATAGGGTTCAGTGTTAATCAAGTGACACTCCCACAGTGTTCAGTGTAAATCAATGAGACTCCCACAGGGTTCAGTGTTAATGAGTGAGACTCCCATAGGGTTCAGTGTTAATCAGTGAGACTCCCATAGGGTTCAGTGTTAATCAGTGAGACTCCCATAGGGTTCAGTGTAAATCAGTGAGACTCCCACAGGGTTCATGTGTTAATCAGTGAGACTCCCATAGGGTTCAGTGTTAATCAATGAGACTCCCATAGGATTCAGTGTTCATCAGTGAGACTCCCACAGGTTTCAGTGTTAATCAGTGAGACTCCCTCAGGTTTCAGTGTTAATCAGTGAGACTCCCTCAGGGTTCATGTGTTAATCAGTGAGATTCCCATAGGGTTCATTGTTAATCAGTGAGACTCCCACAGGATTCAGTGTTAATCAGTAAGACTCCCATAGGGTTCAGTGTTAATCAGTGAGACTCCCATAGGGTTCAGTGTTAATCAGTGAGACTCCCACAGGGTTCAGTGTTAATCAAGTGACACTCCCACAGTGTTCAGTGTTAATCAATGATACTCCCACAGGGTTCAGTGTTAATGAGTGAGACTTCCATAGGGTTCAGTGTTAATCAGTGAGACTCCCATAGGGTTCAGTGTTAATCAGTGAGACTCCCATAGGGTTCAGTGTAAATCAGTGAGACTCCCACAGGTTTCAGTGTTAATCAGTGAGACTCCCTCAGGGTTCAGTGTTAATCAGTGAGACTCCCTCAGGGTTCATGTGTTAATCAGTGAGACTCCCATAGGGTTCATTGTTAATCAGTGAGACTCCCTCAGGGTTCAGTGTTAATCAGTGAGACTCCCATAGGGTTAAGTGTTAATCAGTGAGACTCCCATGGGGTTCAGTGTTAATCAGTGAGACTCCCATAGGCTTCAGTGTTAATCAGTGAGACTCCCACAAGGTTCAGTGTTAATCAGGGAGACTCCCACAGGGTTCAGTGTTAATCACTGAGACTCCCACAGGGTTCAGTGTTAATCAGTAAGACTCCCATAGGGTTCAGTGTTAATCAGTGAGACTCCCATAGGGTTCAGTGTTAATCAGTGAGACTCCCACAGGTTTCAGTGTTAATCAGTGAGACTCCAATAGGGTTAAGTGTTAATCAGTGAGACTCCCATAGGGTTCAGTGTTAATCAGTGAGACTCCCTTAGGGTTTCAGTGTTAATCAGTGAGACTCCCATAGGGTTCAGTGTAAATCAGTGAGACTCCCACAGGGTTCATGTGTTAATCAGTGAGACTCCCACAGGGTTCAGTGTTAATCAGTGAGACTCCCATAGGGTTCAGTGTTAATCAGTGAGACTCCCACAGGTTTCAGTGTTAATCAATGAGACTCCCACAGGTTTCAGTGTTAATCAATGAGACTCCCACAGGGTTCAGTTTTAATCAGTAAGACTCCCATAGGGTTCAGTGTTAATCAGTGAGACTCCCACAGGGTTCAGTGTTAATCAAGTGACACTCCCACAGTGTTCAGTGTTAATCAATGAGACTCCCACAGGGTTCAGTGTTAATGAGTGAGACTCCCATAGGGTTCAGTGTTAATCAGTGAGACTCCCATAGGGTTCAGTGTTAATCAGTGAGACTCCCATAGGGTTCAGTGTTAATCAAGTGACACTCCCACAGTGTTCAGTGTTGATCAATGAGACTCCCACAGGGTTCAGTGTTAATGAGTGAGACTCCCATAGGGTTCAGTGTTAATCAGTGAGACTCCCATAGGGTTCAGTGTTAATCAGTGAGACTCCCATAGGGTTCAGTGTAAATCAGTGAGACTCCCACAGGGTTCATGTGTTAATCAGTGAGACTCCCATAGGGTTCAGTGTTAATCAATGAGACTCCCATAGGGTTCAGTGTTAATCAGTGAGACTCCCATAGGGTTCAGTGTTAATCAGTGAGACTCCCATAGGGTTCAGTGTTAATCAAGTGACACTCCCACAGTGTTCAGTGTTAATCAATGAGACTCCCACAGGGTTCAGTGTTAATGAGTGAGACTCCCATAGGGTTCAGTGTTAATCAGTGAGACTCCCATAGGGTTCAGTGTTAATCAGTGAGACTCCCATAGGGTTCAGTGTAAATCAGTGAGACTCCCACAGGGTTCATGTGTTAATCAGTGAGACTCCCATAGGGTTCAGTGTTAATCAATGAGACTCCCATAGGGTTCAGTGTTAATCAGTGAGACTCCCATAGGGTTCATTGTTAATCAGTGAGACTCCCACAGGATTCAGTGTTAATTAGTAAGACTCCCATAGGGTTCAGTGTTAATCAGTGAGACTCCCACAGGGTTCAGTGTTAATGAATGAGACTCCCATAGGGTTCAGTGTTAATCAGTGAGACTCCCATAGGGTTCAGTGTTAATCAGTGAGACTCCCATAGGGTTCAGTGTTAATCAAGTGACACTCCCACAGTGTTCAGTGTTAATCAATGAGACTCCCACAGGGTTCATTGTTAATGAGTGAGACTCCCATAGGGTTCAGTGTTAATCAGTGAGACTCCCATAGGGTTCAGTGTTAATCAGTGAGACTCCCATAGGGTTCAGTGTAAATCAGTGAGACTCCCACAGGGTTCATGTGTTAATCAGTGAGACTCCCACAGGTTTCAGTGTTAATCAGTGAGACTCCCTCAGGTTTCAGTGTTAATCAGTGAGACTCCCTCAGGGTTCATGTGTTAATCAGTGAGATTCCCATAGGGTTCATTGTTAATCAGTGAGACTCCCACAGGATTCAGTGTTAATCAGTAAGACTCCCATAGGGTTCAGTGTTAATCAGTGAGACTCCCATAGGGTTCAGTGTTAATCAGTGAGACTCCCACAGGGTTCAGTGTTAATCAAGTGACACTCCCACAGTGTTCAGTGTTAATCAATGATACTCCCACAGGGTTCAGTGTTAATGAGTGAGACTTCCATAGGGTTCAGTGTTAATCAGTGAGACTCCCATAGGGTTCAGTGATAATCAGTGAGACTCCCATAGGGTTCATTGTAAATCAGTGAGACTCCCACAGGGTTCATGTGTTAATCAGTGAGACTCCCATAGGGTTCAATGTTAATCAATGAGACTCCCATAGGGTTCAGTGTTAATCAGTGAGACTCCCACATGTTTCAGTGTTAATCAGTGAGACTCCCTCAGGGTTCAGTGTTAATCAGTGAGACTCCCTCAGGGTTCATGTGTTAATCAGTGAGACTCCCATAGGGTTCATTGTTAATCAGTGAGACTTCCACAGGATTCAGTGTTAATCATTGAGACTCCCACAGTGTTCGGTGTTAATCAGTGAGACTCTCATAGCGTTCAGTGTTAATCAGTGAGACTCCCACAGTGTTCAGTGTTAATCAGTGAGACTCCCATAGGGTTCAGTGTTAATCAGTGAGACTCCCACAGGGTTCAGTGTTAATTAGTGAGACTCCCATAGTGTTCAGTGTTAGTCAGTGAGGCTTCCACAGTGTTCAGTGTTAATCAATGAGACTCCCACAGGGTTCATTGTTAATGAGTGAGACTCCCATAGGGTTCAGTGTTAATCAGTGAGACTCCCATAGGGTTCAGTGTTAATCAGTGAGACTCCCATAGGGTTCAGTGTAAATCAGTGAGACTCCCACAGGGTTCATGTGTTAATCAGTGAGACTCCCATAGGGTTCAGTGTTAATCAATGAGACTCCCATAGGGTTCAGTGTTAATCAGTGAGACTCCCACAGGTTTCAGTGTTAATCAGTGAGACTCCCTCAGGTTTCAGTGTTAATCAGTGAGACTCCCTCAGGGTTCATGTGTTAATCAGTGAGATTCCCATAGGGTTCATTGTTAATCAGTGAGACTCCCACAGGATTCAGTGTTAATCAGTAAGACTCCCATAGGGTTCAGTGTTAATCAGTGAGACTCCCATAGGGTTCAGTGTTAATCAGTGAGACTCCCACAGGGTTCAGTGTTAATCAAGTGACACTCCCACAGTGTTCAGTGTTAATCAATGATACTCCCACAGGGTTCAGTGTTAATGAGTGAGACTTCCATAGGGTTCAGTGTTAATCAGTGAGACTCCCATAGGGTTCAGTGATAATCAGTGAGACTCCCATAGGGTTCATTGTAAATCAGTGAGACTCCCACAGGGTTCATGTGTTAATCAGTGAGACTCCCATAGGGTTCAATGTTAATCAATGAGACTCCCATAGGGTTCAGTGTTAATCAGTGAGACTCCCACATGTTTCAGTGTTAATCAGTGAGACTCCCTCAGGGTTCAGTGTTAATCAGTGAGACTCCCTCAGGGTTCATGTGTTAATCAGTGAGACTCCCATAGGGTTCATTGTTAATCAGTGAGACTTCCACAGGATTCAGTGTTAATCATTGAGACTCCCACAGTGTTCGGTGTTAATCAGTGAGACTCCCACACTGTTCAGTGTTAATCAGTGAGACTCCCTCAGGGTTCAGTGTTAATCAGTGAGACTCCCACAGGGTTCAGTGTTAATCAGTGAGACTCCCATAGGGTTCAGTGTTAATCAGTGAGACTCCCACAGGTTTCAGTGTTAATCAGTGAGACTCCAATAGGGTTAAGTGTTAATCAGTGAGACTCCCATAGGGTTCAGTGTTAATCAGTGAGACTCCCTTAGGGTTTCAGTGTTAATCAGTGAGGCTCCAATAGGGTTAAGTGTTAATCAGTGAGACTCCCACAGGGTTCAGTGTTAATCAGTGAGACTCCCATAGGGTTCAGTGTTAATCAGTGAGACTCCCACAGGTTTCAGTGTTAATCAATGAGACTCCCACAGGTTTCAGTGTTAATCAATGAGACGCCCACAGGGTTCAGTTTTAATCAGTAAGACTCCCATAGGGTTCAGTGTTAATCAGTGAGACTCCCACAGGGTTCAGTGTTAATCAAGTGACACTCCCACAGTGTTCATTGTTAATCAATGAGACTCCCACAGGGTTCAGTGTTAATCAGTGAGACTCCCATAGGGATCAGTGTTAATCAGTGAGACTCCCATAGGGTTCAGTGTTAATCAGTGAGACTCCCATAGGGTTCAGTGTAAATCAGTGAGACTCCCACAGGGTTCATGTGTTAATCAGTGAGACTCCCATAGGGTTCAGTGTTAATCAATGAGACTCCCATAGGGTTCAGTGTTAATCAGTGAGACTCCCACAGGTTTCAGTGTTAATCAGTGAGACTCCCTCAGGGTTCAGTGTTTATCAGTGAGACTCCCTCAGGGTTCATGTGTTAATCAGTGAGACTCCCATAGGGTTCATTGTTAATCAGTGAGACTCCCACAGGATTCAGTGTTAATCATTGAGACTCCCATAGGGTTCAGTGTTAATCATTGAGACTCCCACAGGGTTCAGTGTTTATCAGTGAGACTCCCACAGGGTTCAGTGTTAATCAAGTGACACTCACACAGTGTTCATTGTTAATCAATGAGACTCCCACAGGGTTCAGTGTAAATAAGTGAGACTCCCATAGGGTTCAGTGTTAATCAGTGAGACTCCCATAGGGTTCAGTGTTAATCAGTGAGGCTCCCATAGGGTTCAGTGTTAATCAAGTGACACTCCCACAGTGTGCAGTGTTAATCAATGAGACTCCCACAGGGTTCAGTGTTAATGAGTGACACTCCCATAGGGTTCAGTGTTAATCAGTGAGACTCCCATAGGGTTCAGTGTTAATCAGTGAGACTCCCATAGGGTTCAGTGTAAATCAGTGAGACTCCCACAGGGTTCATGTGTTAATCAGTGAGACTCCCATAGGGTTCAGTGTTAATCAATGAGACTCCCATAGGGTTCAGTGTTAATCAGTGAGACTCCCACAGGTTTCAGTGTTAATCAGTGAGACTCCCTCAGGGTTCAGTGTTAATCAGTGAGACTCCCTCAGGGTTCATGTGTTAATCAGTGAGACTCCCATAGGGTTCATTGTTAATCAGTGAGACTCCCACAGGATTCAGTGTTAATCATTGAGACTCCCACAGTGTTCGGTGTTAATCAGTGAGACTCCCACACTGTTCAGTGTTAATCAGTGAGACTCCCTCAGGGTTCATGTGTTAATCAGTGAGATTCCCATAGGGTTCATTGTTAATCAGTGAGACTCCCACAGGATTCAGTGTTAATCAGTAAGACTCCCATAGGGTTCAGTGTTAATCAGTGAGACTCCCATAGGGTTCAGTGTTAATCAGTGAGACTCCCACAGGGTTCAGTGTTAATCAAGTGACACTCCCACAGTGTTCAGTGTTAATCAATGATACTCCCACAGGGTTCAGTGTTAATGAGTGAGACTTCCATAGGGTTCAGTGTTAATCAGTGAGACTCCCATAGGGTTCAGTGTTAATCACTGAGACTCCCATAGGGTTCAGTGTAAATCAGTGAGACTCCCACAGGGTTCATGTGTTAATCAGTGAGACTCCCATAGGGTTCAATGTTAATCAATGAGACTCCCATAGGGTTCAGTGTTAATCAGTGAGACTCCCACATGTTTCAGTGTTAATCAGTGAGACTCCCTCAGGGTTCAGTGTTAATCAGTGAGACTCCCTCAGGGTTCATGTGTTAATCAGTGAGACTCCCATAGGGTTCATTGTTAATCAGTGAGATTTCCACAGGATTCAGTGTTAATCATTGAGACTCCCACAGTGTTCGGTGTTAATCAGTGAGACTCCCACACTGTTCAGTGTTAATCAGTGAGACTCCCTCAGGGTTCAGTGTTAATCACTGAGACTCCCATAGGGTTCAGTGTTAATGAGTGAGAATCCCATAGAGTTCAGTGTTAATCAGTGAGACTCCCACAGGGTTCAGTGTTAATCAGTGAGACTCCCATAGGGTTCAGTGTTAATCAGTGAGACTCCCACAGGTTTCAGTGTTAATCAGTGAGACTCCAATAGGGTTAAGTGTTAATCAGTGAGACTCCCATAGGGTTCAGTGTTAATCAGTGAGACTCCCTTAGGGTTTCAGTGTTAATCAGTGAGGCTCCAATAGGGTTAAGTGTTAATCAGTGAGACTCCCACAGGGTTCAGTGTTAATCAGTGAGACTCCCATAGGGTTCAGTGTTAATCAGTGAGACTCCCACAGGTTTCAGTGTTAATCAATGAGACTCCCACAGGTTTCAGTGTTAATCAATGAGACGCCCACAGGGTTCAGTTTTAATCAGTAAGACTCCCATAGGGTTCAGTGTTAATCAGTGAGACTCCCACAGGGTTCAGTGTTAATCAAGTGACACTCCCACAGTGTTCATTGTTAATCAATGAGACTCCCACAGGGTTCAGTGTTAATCAGTGAGACTCCCATAGGGTTCAGTGTTAATCAGTGAGACTCCCATAGGGTTCAGTGTTAATCAGTGAGACTCCCATAGGGTTCAGTGTAAATCAGTGAGACTCCCACAGGGTTCATGTGTTAATCAGTGAGACTCCCATAGGGTTCAGTGTTAATCAATGAGACTCCCATAGGGTTCAGTGTTAATCAGTGAGACTCCCACAGGTTTCAGTGTTAATCAGTGAGACTCCCTCAGGGTTCAGTGTTAATCAGTGAGACTCCCTCAGGGTTCATGTGTTAATCAGTGAGACTCCCATAGGGTTCATTGTTAATCAGTGAGACTCCCACAGGATTCAGTGTTAATCATTGAGACTCCCATAGGGTTCAGTGTTAATCAGTGAGACTCCCACAGGGTTCAGTGTTTATCAGTGAGACTCCCACAGGGTTCAGTGTTAATCAAGTGACACTCACACAGTGTTCATTGTTAATCAATGAGACTCCCACAGGGTTCAGTGTTAATCAGTGAGACTCCCATAGGGTTCAGTGTTAATCAGTGAGACTCCCATAGGGTTCAGTGTTAATCAGTGAGACTCCCATAGGGTTCAGTGTTAATCAAGTGACACTCCCACAGTGTTCAGTGTTAATCAATGAGACTCCCACAGGGTTCAGTGTTAATGAGTGAGACTCCCATAGGGTTCAGTGTTAATCAGTGAGACTCCCATAGGGTTCAGTGTTAATCAGTGAGACTCCCATAGGGTTCAGTGTAAATCAGTGAGACTCCCACAGGGTTCATGTGTTAATCAGTGAGACTCCCATAGGGTTCAGTGTTAATCAATGAGACTCCCATAGGGTTCAGTGTTAATCAGTGAGACTCCCACAGGTTTCAGTGTTAATCAGTGAGACTCCCTCAGGGTTCAGTGTTAATCAGTGAGACTCCCTCAGGGCTCATGTGTTAATCAGTGAGACTCCCATAGGGTTCATTGTTAATCAGTGAGACTCCCACAGGATTCAGTGTTAATCATTGAGACTCCCACAGTGTTCGGTGTTAATCAGTGAGACTCCCACACTGTTCAGTGTTAATCAGTGAGACTCCCTCAGGGTTCAGTGTTAATCAATGAGACTCCCATAGGGTTCAGTGTTAATCAGTGAGACTCCCACAGGTTTCAGTGTTAATCAGTGAGACTCCCTCAGGTTTCAGTGTTAATCAGTGAGACTCCCTCAGGGTTCATGTGTTAATCAGTGAGATTCCCATAGGGTTCATTGTTAATCAGTGAGACTCCCACAGGATTCAGTGTTAATCAGTGAGACTCCCATAGGGTTCAGTGTTAATCAGTGAGACTCCCACAGGGTTCAGTGTTAATCAAGTGACACTCCCACAGTGTTCAGTGTTAATCAATGATACTCCCACAGGGTTCAGTGTTAATGAGTGAGACTTCCATAGGGTTCAGTGTTAATCAGTGAGACTCCCATAGGGTTCAGTGTTAATCACTGAGACTCCCATAGGGTTCAGTGTAAATCAGTGAGACTCCCACAGGGTTCATGTGTTAATCAGTGAGACTCCCATAGGGTTCAATGTTAATCAATGAGACTCCCATAGGGTTCAGTGTTAATCAGTGAGACTCCCACATGTTTCAGTGTTAATCAGTGAGACTCCCTCAGGGTTCATGTGTTAATCAGTGAGACTCCCATAGGGTTCATTGTTAATCAGTGAGACTCCCACAGGATTCAGTGTTAATCATTGAGACTCCCATAGGGTGCAGTGTTAATCAGTGAGACTCCCACAGGGTTCAGTGTTTATCAGTGAGACTCCCACAGGGTTCAGTGTTAATCAAGTGACACTCACACAGTGTTCATTGTTAATCAATGAGACTCCCACAGGGTTCAGTGTTAATCAGTGAGACTCCCATAGGGTTCAGTGTTAATCAGTGAGACTCCCATAGGGTTCAGTGTTAATCAGTGAGACTCCCATAGGGTTCAGTGTTAATCAAGTGACACTCCCACAGTGTTCAGTGTTAATCAATGAGACTCCCACAGGGTTCAGTGTTAATGAGTGAGACTCCCATAGGGTTCAGTGTTAATCAGTGAGACTCCCATAGGGTTCAGTGTTAATCAGTGAGACTCCCATAGGGTTCAGTGTAAATCAGTGAGACTCCCACAGGGTTCATGTGTTAATCAGTGAGACTCCCATAGGGTTCAGTGTTAATCAATGAGACTCCCATAGGGTTCAGTGTTAATCAGTGAGACTCCCACAGGTTTCAGTGTTAATCAGTGAGACTCCCTCAGGGTTCAGTGTTAATCAGTGAGACTCCCTCAGGGTTCATGTGTTAATCAGTGAGACTCCCATAGGGTTCATTGTTAATCAGTGAGACTCCCACAGGATTCAGTGTTAATCATTGAGACTCCCACAGTGTTCGGTGTTAATCAGTGAGACTCCCACACTGTTCAGTGTTAATCAGTGAGACTCCCTCAGGGTTCAGTGTTAATCAATGAGACTCCCATAGGGTTCAGTGTTAATCAGTGAGACTCCCACAGGTTTCAGTGTTAATCAGTGAGACTCCCTCAGGTTTCAGTGTTAATCAGTGAGACTCCCTCAGGGTTCATGTGTTAATCAGTGAGATTCCCATAGGGTTCATTGTTAATCAGTGAGACTCCCACAGGATTCAGTGTTAATCAGTAAGACTCCCATAGGGTTCAGTGTTAATCAGTGAGACTCCGATAGGGTTCAGTGTTAATCAGTGAGACTCCCACAGGGTTCAGTGTTAATCAAGTGACACTCCCACAGTGTTCAGTGTTAATCAATGATACTCCCACAGGGTTCAGTGTTAATGAGTGAGACTTCCATAGGGTTCAGTGTTAATCAGTGAGACTCCCATAGGGTTCAGTGTTAATCACTGAGACTCCCATAGGGTTCAGTGTAAATCAGTGAGACTCCCACAGGGTTCATGTGTTAATCAGTGAGACTCCCATAGGGTTCAATGTTAATCAATGAGACTCCCATAGGGTTCAGTGTTAATCAGTGAGACTCCCACATGTTTCAGTGTTAATCAGTGAGACTCCCTCAGGGTTCATGTGTTAATCAGTGAGACTCCCATAGGGTTCATTGTTAATCAGTGAGACTCCCACAGGATTCAGTGTTAATCATTGAGACTCCCATAGGGTTCAGTGTTAATCAGTGAGACTCCCACAGGGTTCAGTGTTTATCAGTGAGACTCCCACAGGGTTCAGTGTTAATCAAGTGACACTCACACAGTGTTCATTGTTAATCAATGAGACTCCCTCAGGGTTCAGTGTTAATCAGTGAGACTCCCATAGGGTTCAGTGTTAATCAGTGAGACTCCCATAGGGTTCAGTGTTAATCAGTGAGACTCCCATAGGGTTCAGTGTTAATCAAGTGACACTCCCACAGTGTTCAGTGTTAATCAATGAGACTCCCACAGGGTTCAGTGTTAATGAGTGAGACTCCCATAGGGTTCAGTGTTAATCAGTGAGACTCCCATAGGGTTCAGTGTTAATCAGTGAGACTCCCATAGGGTTCAGTGTAAATCAGTGAGACTCCCACAGGGTTCATGTGTTAATCAGTGAGACTCCCATAGGGTTCAGTGTTAATCAATGAGACTCCCATAGGGTTCAGTGTTAATCAGTGAGACTCCCACAGGTTTCAGTGTTAATCAGTGAGACTCCCTCAGGGTTCAGTGTTAATCAGTGAGACTCCCTCAGGGTTCATGTGTTAATCAGTGAGACTCCCATAGGGTTCATTGTTAATCAGTGAGACTCCCACAGGATTCAGTGTTAATCATTGAGACTCCCACAGTGTTCGGTGTTAATCAGTGAGACTCCCACACTGTTCAGTGTTAATCAGTGAGACTCCCTCAGGGTTCAGTGTTAATCAATGAGACTCCCATAGGGTTCAGTGTTAATCAGTGAGACTCCCACAGGTTTCAGTGTTAATCAGTGAGACTCCCTCAGGTTTCAGTGTTAATCAGTGAGACTCCCTCAGGGTTCATGTGTTAATCAGTGAGATTCCCATAGGGTTCATTGTTAATCAGTGAGACTCCCACAGGATTCAGTGTTAATCAGTAAGACTCCCATAGGGTTCAGTGTTAATCAGTGAGACTCCCATAGGGTTCAGTGTTAATCAGTGAGACTCCCACAGGGTTCAGTGTTAATCAAGTGACACTCCCACAGTGTTCAGTGTTAATCAATGATACTCCCACAGGGTTCAGTGTTAATGAGTGAGACTTCCATAGGGTTCAGTGTTAATCAGTGAGACTCCCATAGGGTTCAGTGTTAATCACTGAGACTCCCATAGGGTTCAGTGTAAATCAGTGAGACTCCCACAGGGTTCATGTGTTAATCAGTGAGACTCCCATAGGGTTCAATGTTAATCAATGAGACTCCCATAGGGTTCAGTGTTAATCAGTGAGACTCCCACATGTTTCAGTGTTAATCAGTGAGACTCCCTCAGGGTTCAGTGTTAATCAGTGAGACTCCCTCAGGGTTCATGTGTTAATCAGTGAGACTCCCATAGGGTTCATTGTTAATCAGTGAGACTTCCACAGGATTCAGTGTTAATCATTGAGACTCCCACAGTGTTCGGTGTTAATCAGTGAGACTCCCACACTGTTCAGTGTTAATCAGTGAGACTCCCTCAGGGTTCAGTGTTAATCACTGAGACTCCCACAGGGTTCAGTGTTAATCCGTGAGACTCCCATAGGGTTCAGTGTTAATGAGTGAGAATCCCATAGAGTTCAGTGTTAATCAGTGAGACTCCCACAGGGTTCAGTGTTAATCAGTGAGACTCCCACAGGGTTCAGTGTTAATCAGTGAGACTCCCATAGGGTTCAGTGTTAATCAGTGAGACTCCCACAGGTTTCAGTGTTAATCAATGAGACTCCCACAGGTTTCAGTGTTAATCAATGAGACGCCCACAGGGTTCAGTTTTAATCAGTAAGACTCCCATAGGGTTCAGTGTTAATCAGTGAGACTCCCACAGGGTTCAGTGTTAATCAAGTGACACTCCCACAGTGTTCATTGTTAATCAATGAGACTCCCACAGGGTTCAGTGTTAATCAGTGAGACTCCCATAGGGTTCAGTGTTAATCAGTGAGACTCCCATAGGGTTCAGTGTTAATCAGTGAGACTCCCATAGGGTTCAGTGTAAATCAGTGAGACTCCCACAGGGTTCATGTGTTAATCAGTGAGACTCCCATAGGGTTCAGTGTTAATCAATGAGACTCCCATAGGGTTCAGTGTTAATCAGTGAGACTCCCACAGGTTTCAGTGTAAATCAGTGAGACTCCCACAGGGTTCATGTGTTAATCAGTGAGACTCCCATAGGGTTCAGTGTTAATCAATGAGACTCCCTCAGGGTTCATGTGTTAATCAGTGAGACTCCCATAGGGTTCATTGTTAATCAGTGAGACTCCCACAGGATTCAGTGTTAATCATTGAGACTCCCACAGTGTTCGGTGTTAATCAGTGAGACTCCCACACTGTTCAGTGTTAATCAGTGAGACTCCCTCAGGGTTCAGTGTTAATCACTGAGACTCCCACAGGGTTCAGTGTTAATCAGTGAGACTCCCATAGGGTTCAGTGTTAATGAGTGAGAATCCCATAGAGTTCAGTGTTAATCAGTGAGACTCCCACAGGGTTCAGTGTTAATCAAGTGACACTCCCACAGTGTTCAGTGTTAATCAGTGAGACTCCCACAGGGTGCAGTGTTAATGAGTGAGACTCCCATAGGGTTAAGTGTTAATCAGTGAGACTCCCATAGGGTTCAGTGTTAATCAGTGAGACTCCCATAGGGTTCAGTGTTAATCAGTGAGACTCCCATAGGGTTCAGTGTAAATCAGTGAGACTCCCACAGGGTTCATGTGTTAATCAGTGAGACTCCCATAGGGTTCAGTGTTAATCAATGAGACTCCCATAGGGTTCAGTGTTAATCAGTGAGACTCCCACAGGTTTCAGTGTTAATCAGTGAGACTCCCACAGGGTTCAGTGTTAATCAGTGAGACTCCCTCAGGGTTCATGTGTTAATCAGTGAGACTCCCATAGGGTGCATTGTTAATCAGTGAGACTCCCACAGGATTCAGTGTTAATCATTGAGACTCCCACAGTGTTCGGTGTTAATCAGTGAGACTCCCACACTGTTCAGTGTTAATCAGTGAGACTCCCTCAGGGTTCAGTGTTAATCACTGAGACTCCCACAGGGTTCAGTGTTAATCAGTGAGACTCCCATAGGGTTCAGTGTTAATCAGTGAGACTCCCACAGGTTTCAGTGTTAATCAGTGAGACTCCAATAGGGTTAAGTGTTAATCAGTGAGACTCCCATAGGGTTCAGTGTTAATCAGTGAGACTCCCTTAGGGTTTCAGTGTTAATCAGTGAGGCTCCAATAGGGTTAAGTGTTAATCAGTGAGACTCCCACAGGGTTCAGTGTTAATCAGTGAGACTCCCATAGGGTTCAGTGTTAATCAGTGAGACTCCCACAGGTTTCAGTGTTAATCAATGAGACTCCAATAGGGTTAAGTGTTAATCAGTGAGACTCCCACAGGGTTCAGTGTTAATCAGTGAGACTCCCTTAGGGTTCAGTGTTAATTAGTGAGACTCCCTCAGGGTTCAGTGTTAATCAGTGAGACTCCCATAGGGTTAAGTGTTAATCAGTGAGACTCCCATGGGGTTCAGTGTTAATCAGTGAGACTCCCACAGGGTTCAGTGTTAATCAGTGAGACTCCCACAGGGTTCAGTGTTAATCAGTGAGACTCCCACAGGGTTCAGTGTTAATCAGTAAGACTCCCATAGGGTTCAGTGTTAATCAGTGAGACTCCCATGGGGTTCAGTGTTAATCAGTGAGACTCCCACAGGGTTCAGTGTTAATCAAGTGACACTCCCACAGTGTTCAGTGTTAATCAGTGAGACTCCCACAGGGTTCAGTGTTAATGAGTGAGACTCCCATAGGGTTAAGTGTTAATCAGTGAGACTCCCATAGGGTTCAGTGTTAATCAGTGAGACTCCCATAGGATTCAGTGTTAATCAGTGAGACTCCCATAGGGTTCAGTGTAAATCAGTGAGACTCCCACAGGGTTCATGTGTTAATCAGTGAGACTCCCATAGGGTTCAGTGTTAATCAATGAGACTCCCATAGGGTTCAGTGTTAATCAGTGAGACTCCCACAGGTTTCAGTGTTAATCAGTGAGACTCCCACAGGGTTCAGTGTTAATCAGTGAGACTCCCTCAGGGTTCATGTGTTAATCAGTGAGACTCCCATAGGGTGCATTGTTAATCAGTGAGACTCCCACAGGATTCAGTGTTAATCATTGAGACTCCCACAGTGTTCGGTGTTAATCAGTGAGACTCCCACACTGTTCAGTGTTAATCAGTGAGACTCCCTCAGGGTTCAGTGTTAATCACTGAGACTCCCACAGGGTTCAGTGTTAATCAGTGAGACTCCCATAGGGTTCAGTGTTAATCAGTGAGAATCCCATAGAGTTCAGTGTTAATCAGTGAGACTCCCACACGGTTCAGTGTTAATCAGTGAGACTCCCATAGGGTTCAGTGTTAATCACTGAGACTCCAACAGGTTTCAGTGTTAATCAGTGAGACTCCAATAGGGTTAAGTGTTAATCAGTGAGACTCCCACAGGGTTCAGTGTTAATCAGTGAGACTCCCTTAGGGTTCAGTGTTAATCAGTGAGACTCCCTCAGGGTTCAGTGTTAATCATTGAGACTCCCACAGTGTTCAGTGTTAATCAGTGAGACTCCCACACTGTTCAGTGTTAATCAGTGAGACTCCCTCAGGGTTCAGTGTTAATCACTGAGACTCCCACAGGGTTCAGTGTTAATCAGTGAGACTCCCATAGGGTTCAGTGTTAATGAGTGAGAATCCCATAGAGTTCAGTGTTAATCAGTGAGACTCCCACAGGGTTCAGTGTTAATCAAGTGACACTCCCACAGTGTTCAGTGTTAATCAGTGAGACTCCCACAGGGTTCAGTGTTAATGAGTGAGACTCCCATAGGGTTAAGTGTTAATCAGTGAGACTCCCATAGGGTTCAGTGTTAATCAGTGAGACTCCCATAGGGTTCAGTGTTAATCAGTGAGACTCCCATAGGGTTCAGTGTAAATCAGTGAGACTCCCACAGGGTTCATGTGTTAATCAGTGAGACTCCCATAGGGTTCAGTGTTAATCAATGAGACTCCCATAGGGTTCAGTGTTAATCAGTGAGACTCCCACAGGTTTCAGTGTTAATCAGTGAGACTCCCACAGGGTTCAGTGTTAATCAGTGAGACTCCCTCAGGGTTCATGTGTTAATCAGTGAGACTCCCATAGGGTGCATTGTTAATCAGTGAGACTCCCACAGGATTCAGTGTTAATCATTGAGACTCCCACAGTGTTCGGTGTTAATCAGTGAGACTCCCACACTGTTCAGTGTTAATCAGTGAGACTCCCTCAGGGTTCAGTGTTAATCACTGAGACTCCCACAGGGTTCAGTGTTAATCAGTGAGACTCCCATAGGGTTCAGTGTTAATCAGTGAGACTCCCACAGGTTTCAGTGTTAATCAGTGAGACTCCAATAGGGTTAAGTGTTAATCAGTGAGACTCCCATAGGGTTCAGTGTTAATCAGTGAGACTCCCTTAGGGTTTCAGTGTTAATCAGTGAGGCTCCAATAGGGTTAAGTGTTAATCAGTGAGACTCCCACAGGGTTCAGTGTTAATCAGTGAGACTCCCATAGGGTTCAGTGTTAATCAGTGAGACTCCCACAGGTTTCAGTGTTAATCAATGAGACTCCAATAGGGTTAAGTGTTAATCAGTGAGACTCCCACAGGGTTCAGTGTTAATCAGTGAGACTCCCTTAGGGTTCAGTGTTAATTAGTGAGACTCCCTCAGGGTTCAGTGTTAATCAGTGAGACTCCCATAGGGTTAAGTGTTAATCAGTGAGACTCCCATGGGGTTCAGTGTTAATCAGTGAGACTCCCACAGGGTTCAGTGTTAATCAGTGAGACTCCCACAGGGTTCAGTGTTAATCAGTGAGACTCCCACAGGGTTCAGTGTTAATCAGTAAGACTCCCATAGGGTTCAGTGTTAATCAGTGAGACTCCCATGGGGTTCAGTGTTAATCAGTGAGACTCCCACAGGGTTCAGTGTTAATCAAGTGACACTCCCACAGTGTTCAGTGTTAATCAGTGAGACTCCCACAGGGTTCAGTGTTAATGAGTGAGACTCCCATAGGGTTAAGTGTTAATCAGTGAGACTCCCATAGGGTTCAGTGTTAATCAGTGAGACTCCCATAGGATTCAGTGTTAATCAGTGAGACTCCCATAGGGTTCAGTGTAAATCAGTGAGACTCCCACAGGGTTCATGTGTTAATCAGTGAGACTCCCATAGGGTTCAGTGTTAATCAATGAGACTCCCATAGGGTTCAGTGTTAATCAGTGAGACTCCCACAGGTTTCAGTGTTAATCAGTGAGACTCCCACAGGGTTCAGTGTTAATCAGTGAGACTCCCTCAGGGTTCATGTGTTAATCAGTGAGACTCCCATAGGGTGCATTGTTAATCAGTGAGACTCCCACAGGATTCAGTGTTAATCATTGAGACTCCCACAGTGTTCGGTGTTAATCAGTGAGACTCCCACACTGTTCAGTGTTAATCAGTGAGACTCCCTCAGGGTTCAGTGTTAATCACTGAGACTCCCACAGGGTTCAGTGTTAATCAGTGAGACTCCCATAGGGTTCAGTGTTAATCAGTGAGAATCCCATAGAGTTCAGTGTTAATCAGTGAGACTCCCCCACGGTTCAGTGTTAATCAGTGAGACTCCCATAGGGTTCAGTGTTAATCAATGAGACTCCAACAGGTTTCAGTGTTAATCAGTGAGACTCCAATAGGGTTAAGTGTTAATCAGTGAGACTCCCACAGGGTTCAGTGTTAATCAGTGAGACTCCCTTGGGGTTTCAGTGTTAATCAGTGAGGCTCCAATAGGGTTAAGTGTTAATCAGTGAGACTCCCACAGGGTTCAGTGTTAATCAGTGAGACTCCCATAGGGTTCAGTGTTAATCAGTGAGACTCCCACAGGTTTCAGTGTTAATCAATGAGACTCCCACAGGTTTCAGTGTTAATCAATGAGACTCCCACAGGGTTCAGTTTTAATCAGTAAGACTCCCATAGGGTTCAGTGTTAATCAGTGAGACTCCCTCAGGGTTCAGTGTTAATCAGTGAGACTCCCATAGGGTTAAGTGTTAATCAGTGAGACTCCCATGGGGTTCAGTGTCAGTGAGACTCCCACAGGGTTCAGTGTTAATCAGTGAGACTCCCTTAGGGTTCAGTGTTAATCAGTGAGACTCCCTCAGGGTTCAGTGTTAATCAGTGAGACTCCCATAGGGTTAAGTGTTAATCAGTGAGACTCCCATGGGGTTCAGTGTTAATCAGTGAGGCTCCAATAGGGTTAAGTGTTAATCAGTGAGACTCCCACAGGGTTCAGTGTTAATCAGTGAGACTCCCATAGGGTTCAGTGTTAATCAGTGAGACTCCCACAGGTTTCAGTGTTAATCAATGAGACTCCCACAGGTTTCAGTGTTAATCAATGAGACTCCCACAGGGTTCAGTTTTAATCAGTAAGACTCCCATAGGGTTCAGTGTTAATGAGTGAGAATCCCATAGAGTTCAGTGTTAATCAGTGAGACTCCCACAGGGTTCAGTGTTAATCAGTGAGACTCCCATAGGGTTCAGTGTTAATCAGTGAGACTCCCACAGGTTTCAGTGTTAATCAGTGAGACTCCAATAGAGTTAAGTGTTAATCAGTGAGACTCCCATAGGGTTCAGTGTTAATCAGTGAGGCTCCCTTAGGGTTTCAGTGTTAATCAGTGAGGCTCCAATAGGGTTAAGTGTTAATCAGTGAGACTCCCACAGGGTTCAGTGTTAATCAGTGAGACTCCCATAGGGTTCAGTGTTAATCAGTGAGACTCCCACAGGTTTCAGTGTTAATCAGTGAGACTCCAATAGAGTTAAGTGTTAATCAGTGAGACTCCCATAGGGTTCAGTGTTAATCAGTGAGACTCCCTTAGGGTTTCAGTGTTAATCAGTGAGGCTCCAATAGGGTTAAGTGTTAATCAGTGAGACTCCCACAGGGTTCAGTGTTAATCAGTGAGACTCCCATAGGGTTCAGTGTTAATCAGTGAGACTCCCATAGGGTTCAGTGTTAATCAGTGAGACTCCCACAGGTTTCAGTGTTAATCAGTGAGACTCCCATAGGGTTCAGTGTTAATCAGTGAGACTCCCTTAGGGTTTCAGTGTTAATCAGTGAGGTTCCAATAGGGTTAAGTGTTAATCAGAGAGACTCCCACAGGGTTCAGTGTTAATCAGTGAGACTCCCATAGGGTTCACTGTTAATCAGTGAGACTCCCACAGGTTTCAGTGTTAATCAATGAGACTCCCACAGGTTTCAGTTTTAATCAGTAAGACTCCCATAGGGTTCAGTGTTAATCAGTGAGACTCCCATAGGGTTCAGTGTTAATCAGTGAGACTCCCACAGGGTTCAGTGTTAATCAGTGAGACTCCCATAGGGTTCAGTGTTAATCAGTGAGACTCCCACAGGTTTCAGTGTTAATCAATGAGACTCCCACAGGTTTCAGTGTTAATCAATGAGACTCCCACAGGGTTCAGTTTTAATCAGTAAGACTCCCATAGGGTTCAGTGTTAATCAGTGAGACTCCCTCAGGGTTCAGTGTTAATCAGTGAGACTCCCATAGGGTTAAGTGTTAATCAGTGAGACTCCCATGGGGTTCAGTGTTAATCAGTGAGACTCCCATAGGGTTAAGTGTTAATCAGTGAGACTCCCATGGGGTTCAGTGTTAATCAGTGAGACTCCCATAGGCTTCAGTGGTAATCAGTGAGACTCCTACAGGGTTCAGTGTTAATCAGTGAGACTCCCACAAGGTTCAGGGTTAATCAGTGAGACTCCCACAGGGTTCAGTGTTAATCAGTAAGACTCCCATAGGGTTCAGTGTTAATCAGTGAGACTCCTTCAGGGTTCAGTGTTAATCAGTGAGACTCCCATAGGGTTAAGTGTTAATCAGTGAGACTCCCATGGGGTTCAGTGTTAATCAGTGAGACTCCCATAGGCTTCAGTGTTAATCAGTGAGACTCCCACAAGGTTCAGTGTTAATCAGTGAGACTCCCACAGGGTTCAGTGTTAATCAGTGAGACTCCCACAGGGTTCAGTGTTAATAAGTAAGACTCCCTTAGGGTTCAGTGTTAATCAGTGAGACTCCCATAGGGTTAAGTGTTAATCAGTGAGACTCCCACAGGGTTCAGTGTTAATCAGTGAGACTCCCTTAGGGTTTCAGTGTTAATCAGTGAGGTTCCAATAGGGTTAAGTGTTAATCAGTGAGACTCCCACAGGGTTCAGTGTTAATCAGTGAGACTCCCATAGGGTTCAGTGTTAATCAGTGAGACTCCCACAGGTTTCAGTGTTAATCAATGAGACTCCCACAGGTTTCAGTTTTAATCAGTAAGACTCCCATAGGGTTCAGTGTTAATCAGTGAGACTCCCATAGGGTTCAGTGTTAATCAGTGAGACTCCCACAGGGTTCAGTGTTAATCAGTGAGACTCCCATAGGGTTCAGTGTTAATCAGTGAGACTCCCACAGGTTTCAGTGTTAATCAATGAGACTCCCACAGGTTTCAGTGTTAATCAATGAGACTCCCACAGGGTTCAGTGTTAATCAGTAAGACTCCCATAGGGTTCAGAGTTAATCAGTGAGACTCCTTCAGGGTTCAGTGTTAATCAGTGAGACTCCCATAGGGTTAAGTGTTAATCAGTGAGACTCCCATGGGGTTCAGTGTTAATCAGTGAGACTCCCATAGGCTTCAGTGTTAATCAGTGAGACTCCCACAAGGTTCAGTGTTAATCAGTGAGACTCCCACAGGGTTCAGTGTTAATCAGTGAGACTCCCACAGTGTTCAGTGTTAATCAGTGAGACTCCCTCAGGGTTCAGTGTTAATCAGTGAGACTCCCACAGGGTCCAGTGTTCATCAGTGAGACTCCCACAGTGTTAAGTGTTAATCAGTGAGACTCCCACAGTGTTCAGTGTTAATCAGTGAGACTCCCTCAGGGTTCAGTGTTAATCAGTGAGACTCCCACAGGGTTCAGTGTTAATCAGTGAGACTCCCACAGGGTTCAGTGTTAATCAGTGAGACTCCCATAGGGTTAAGTGTTAATCAGTGAAACTCCCATAGGGTTCAGTGTTAATCAGTGAGACTCCCTCAGGGTTCATGTGTTAATCAGTGAGACTCCCATAGGGTTCATTGTTAATCAGTGAGACTCCCACAGGATTCAGTGTTAATCATTGAGACTCCCACAGTGTTCGGTGTTAATCAGTGAGACTCCCACACTGTTCAGTGTTAATCAGTGAGACTCCCTCAGGGTTCAGTGTTAATCACTGAGACTCCCACAGGGTTCAGTGTTAATCAGTGAGACTCCCATAGGGTTCAGTGTTAATGAGTGAGAATCCCATAGAGTTCAGTGTTAATCAGTGAGACTCCCACAGGGTTCAGTGTTAATCAGTGAGACTCCCACAGGTTTCAGTGTTAATCAGTGAGACTCCAATAGGGTTAAGTGTTAATCAGTGAGACTCCCATAGGGTTCAGTGTTAATCAGTGAGACTCCCTTAGGGTTTCAGTGTTAATCAGTGAGGCTCCAATAGGGTTAAGTGTTAATCAGTGAGACTCCCACAGGGTTCAGTGTTAATCAGTGAGACTCCCATAGGGTTCAGTGTTAATCAGTGAGACTCCCATAGGGTTCAATGTTAATCAGTGAGACTCCCACAGGTTTCAGTGTTAATCAGTGAGACTCCAATAGGGTTAAGTGTTAATCAGTGAGACTCCCATAGGGTTCAGTGTTAATCACTGAGACTCCCTTAGGGTTTCAGTGTTAATCAGTGAGGCTCCAATAGGGTTAAGTGTTAATCAGTGAGACTCCCACAGGGTTCAGTGTTACTCAGTGAGACTCCCATAGGGTTCAGTGTTAATCAGTGAGACTCCCACAGGTTTCAGTGTTAATCAATGAGACTCCCACAGGTTTCAGTTTTAATCAGTAAGACTCCCATATGGTTCAGTGTTAATCAGTGAGACTCCCTCAGCGTTCAGTGTTAATCAGTGAGACTCCCATAGGGTTAAGTGTTAATCAGTGAGACTCCCATGGGGTTCAGTGTTAATCAGTGAGACTCCCACAGGGTTCAGTGTTAATCAGTGAGACTCCCTTAGGGTTCAGTGTTAATCAGTGAGACTCCCTCAGGGTTCAGTGTTAATCAGTGAGACTCCCATAGGGTTAAGTGTTAATCAGTGAGACTCCCATGGGGTTTAGTGTTAATCAGTGAGGCTCCAATAGGGTTAAGTGTTAATCAGTGAGACTCCCACAGGGTTCAGTGTTAATCAGTGAGACTCCCATAGGGTTCAGTGTTAATCAGTGAGACTCCCACAGGTTTCAGTGTTAATCAATGAGACTCCCACAGGTTTCAGTGTTAATCAATGAGACTCCCACAGGGTTCAGTTTTAATCAGTAAGACTCCCATAGGGTTCAGTGTTAATCAGTGATACTCCCTCAGGGTTCAGTGTTAATCAGTGAGACTCCCATAGGGTTAAGTGTTAATCAGTGAGACTCCTACAGGGTTCAGTGTTAATCAGTGAGACTCCCACAAGGTTCAGGGTTAATCAGTGAGACTCCCACAGGGTTCAGTGTTAATCAGTAAGACTCCCATAGGGTTCAGTGTTAATCAGTGAGACTCCCATAGGGTTCAGTGTTAATCAGTGAGACTCCCACAGGGTTCATGTGTTAATCAGTGAGACTCCCACAGGGTTCAGTGTTAATCAGTGAGACTCCCATAGGGTTAAGTGTTAATCAGTGAAACTCCCATAGGGTTCAGTGTTAATCAGTGAGACTCCCTCAGGGTTCATGTGTTAATCAGTGAGACTCCCATAGGGTTCATTGTTAATCAGTGAGACTCCCACAGGATTCAGTGTTAATCATTGAGACTCCCACAGTGTTCGGTGTTAATCATTGAGACTCCCACACTGTTCAGTGTTAATCAGTGAGACTCCCTCAGGGTTCAGTGTTAATCACTGAGACTCCCACAGGGTTCAGTGTTAATCAGTGAGACTCCCATAGGGTTCAGTGTTAATGAGTGAGAATCCCATAGAGTTCAGTGTTAATCAGTGAGACTCCCACAGGGTTCAGTGTTAATCAGTGAGATTCCCATAGGGTTCAGTGTTAATCAGTGAGACTCCCACAGGTTTCAGTGTTAATCAGTGAGACTCCAATAGGGTTAAGTGTTAATCAGTGAGACTCCCATAGGGTTCAGTGTTAATCAGTGAGACTCCCTTAGGGTTTCAGTGTTAATCAGTGAGGCTCCAATAGGGTTAAGTGTTCATCAGTGAGACTCCCACAAGGTTCAGGGTTAATCAGTGAGACTCCCACAGGGTTCAGTGTTAATCAGTAAGACTCCCATAGGGTTCAGTGTTAATCAGTGAGACTCCCACAAGGTTCAGGGTTAATCAGTGAGACTCCCACAGGGTTCAGTGTTAATCAGTAAGACTCCCATAGGGTTCAGTGTTAATCAGTGAGACTCCCATAGGGTTCAGTGTTAATCAGTGAGACTCCCACAGGGTTCATGTGTTAATCAGTGAGACTCCCACAGGGTTCAGTGTTAATCAGTGAGACTCCCATAGGGTTAAGTGTTAATCAGTGAAACTCCCATAGGGTTCAGTGTTAATCAGTGAGACTCCCTCAGGGTTCATGTGTTAATCAGTGAGACTCCCATAGGGTTCATTGTTAATCAGTGAGACTCCCACAGGATTCAGTGTTAATCATTGAGACTCCCACAGTGTTCGGTGTTAATCAGTGAGACTCCCACACTGTTCAGTGTTAATCAGTGAGACTCCCTCAGGGTTCAGTGTTAATCACTGAGACTCCCACAGGGTTCAGTGTTAATCAGTGAGACTCCCATAGGGTTCAGTGTTAATGAGTGAGAATCCCATAGAGTTCAGTGTTAATCAGTGAGACTCCCACAGGGTTCAGTGTTAATCAGTGAGACTCCCATAGGGTTCAGTGTTAATCAGTGAGACTCCCACAGGTTTCAGTGTTAATCAGTGAGACTCCAATAGGGTTAAGTGTTAATCAGTGAGACTCCCATAGGGTTCAGTGTTAATCAGTGAGACTCCCTTAGGGTTTCAGTGTTAATCAGTGAGGCTCCAATAGGGTTAAGTGTTCATCAGTGAGACTCCCACAGGGTTCAGTGTTAATCAGTGAGACTCCCATAGGGTTCAGTGTTAATCAGTGAGACTCCCATAGGGTTCAATGTTAATCAGTGAGACTCCCACAGGTTTCAGTGTTAATCAGTGAGACTCCAATAGGGTTAAGTGTTAATCAGTGAGACTCCCATAGGGTTCAGTGTTAATCACTGAGACTCCCTTAGGGTTTCAGTGTTAATCAGTGAGGCTCCAATAGGGTTAAGTGTGAATCAGTGAGACTCCCACAGGGTTCGGTGTTAATCAGTGAGACTCCCATAGGGTTCAGTGTTAATCAGTGAGACTCCCACAGGTTTCAGTGTTAATCAATGAGACTCCCACAGGTTTCAGTTTTAATCAGTAAGACTCCCATAGGGTTCAGTGTTAATCAGTGAGACTCCCTCAGGGTTCAGTGTTAATCAGTGAGACTCCCATAGGGTTAAGTGTTAATCAGTGAGACTCCCATGGGGTTCAGTGTTAATCAGTGAGACTCCCACAGGGTTCAGTGTTAATCAGTGAGACTCCCTTAGGGTTCAGTGTTAATCAGTGAGACTCCCTCAGGGTTCAGTGTTAATCAGTGAGACTCCCATAGGGTTAAGTGTTAATCAGTGAGACTCCCATGGGGTTCAGTGTTAATCAGTGAGGCTCCAATAGGGTTAAGTGTTAATCAGTGAGACTCCCACAGGGTTCAGTGTTAATCAGTGAGACTCCCATAGGGTTCAGTGTTAATCAGTGAGACTCCCACAGGTTTCAGTGTTAATCAATGAGACTCCCACAGGTTTCAGTGTTAATCAATGAGACTCCCACAGGGTTCAGTTTTAATCAGTAAGACTCCCATAGGGTTCAGTGTTAATCAGTGAGACTCCCATGGGGTTCAGTGTTAATCAGTGAGACTCCCATAGGGTTAAGTGTTAATCAGTGAGACTCCCATGGGGTTCAGTGTTAATCAGTGAGACTCCCATAGGCTTCAGTGGTAATCAGTGAGACTCCTACAGGGTTCAGTGTTAATCAGTGAGACTCCCACAAGGTTCAGGGTTAATCAGTGAGACTCCCACAGGGTTCAGTGTTAATCAGTAAGACTCCCATAGGGTTCAGTGTTAATCAGTGAGACTCCCTCAGGGTTCAGTGTTAATCAGTGAGACTCCCATAGGGTTAACTGTTAATCAGTGAGACTCCCATGGGGTTCAGTGTTAATCAGTGAGACTCCCATAGGCTTCAGTGTTAATCAGTGAGACTCCCACAAGGTTCAGTGTTAATCAGTGAGACTCCCACAGGGTTCAGTGTTAATCAGTGAGACTCCCACAGGGTTCAGTGTTAATCAGTAAGACTCCCTTAGGGTTCAGTGTTAATCAGTGAGACTCCCATAGGGTTCAGTGTTAATCAGTGAGACTCCCACAGGGTTCAGTGTTAATGAGTGAGACTCCCATAGGGTTCAGTGTAAATCAGTGAGACTCCCACAGGGTTCAGTGTTAATCAGTAAGACTCCCTTAGGGTTCAGTGTTAATCAGTGAGACTCCCTCAGGGTTCAGTGTTAATCAGTGAGACTCCCATAGGGTTAAGTGTTAATCAGTGAGACTCCCATGGGGTTCAGTGTTAATCAGAGAGGCTCCAATAGGGTTAAGTGTTAATCAGTGAGACTCCCACAGGGTTCAGTGTTAATCAGTGAGACTCCCATAGGGTTCAGTGTTAATCAGTGAGACTCCCACAGGGTTCAGTGTTAATCAGTGAGACTCCCATAGGGTTCAGTGTTAATGAGTGAGAATCCCATAGAGTTCAGTGTTAATCAGTGAGACTCCCACAGGGTTCAGTGTTAATCAGTGAGACTCCCATAGGGTTCAGTGTTAATCAGTGAGACTCCCACAGGTTTCAGTGTTAATCAGTGAGACTCCAATAGGGTTAAGTGTTAATCAGTGAGACTCCCATAGGGTTCAGTGTTAATCAGTGAGACTCCCTTAGGGTTTCAGTGTTAATCAGTGAGGCTCCAATAGGGTTAAGTGTTAATCAGTGAGACTCCCACAGGGTTCAGTGTTAATCAGTGAGACTCCCATAGGGTTCAGTGTTAATCAGTGAGACTCCCATAGGGTTCAATGTTAATCAGTGAGACTCCCACAGGTTTCAGTGTTAATCAGTGAGACTCCAATAGGGTTAAGTGTTAATCAGTGAGACTCCCATAGGGTTCAGTGTTAATCACTGAGACTCCCTTAGGGTTTCAGTGTTAATCAGTGAGGCTCCAATAGGGTTAAGTGTGAATCAGTGAGACTCCCACAGGGTTCGGTGTTAATCAGTGAGACTCCCATAGGGTTCAGTGTTAATCAGTGAGACTCCCACAGGTTTCAGTGTTAATCAATGAGACTCCCACAGGTTTCAGTTTTAATCAGTAAGACTCCCATAGGGTTCAGTGTTAATCAGTGAGACTCCCTCAGGGTTCAGTGTTAATCAGTGAGACTCCCATAGGGTTAAGTGTTAATCAGTGAGACTCCCATGGGGTTCAGTGTTAATCAGTGAGACTCCCACAGGGTTCAGTGTTAATCAGTGAGACTCCCTTAGGGTTCAGTGTTAATCAGTGAGACTCCCTCAGGGTTCAGTGTTAATCAGTGAGACTCCCATAGGGTTAAGTGTTAATCAGTGAGACTCCCATGGGGTTCAGTGTTAATCAGTGAGGCTCCAATAGGGTTAAGTGTTAATCAGTGAGACTCCCACAGGGTTCAGTGTTAATCAGTGAGACTCCCATAGGGTTCAGTGTTAATCAGTGAGACTCCCACAGGTTTCAGTGTTAATCAATGAGACTCCCACAGGTTTCAGTGTTAATCAATGAGACTCCCACAGGGTTCAGTTTTAATCAGTAAGACTCCCATAGGGTTCAGTGTTAATCAGTGAGACTCCCATGGGGTTCAGTGTTAATCAGTGAGACTCCCATAGGGTTAAGTGTTAATCAGTGAGACTCCCATGGGGTTCAGTGTTAATCAGTGAGACTCCCATAGGCTTCAGTGGTAATCAGTGAGACTCCTACAGGGTTCAGTGTTAATCAGTGAGACTCCCACAAGGTTCAGGGTTAATCAGTGAGACTCCCACAGGGTTCAGTGTTAATCAGTAAGACTCCCATAGGGTTCAGTGTTAATCAGTGAGACTCCCTCAGGGTTCAGTGTTAATCAGTGAGACTCCCATAGGGTTAACTGTTAATCAGTGAGACTCCCATGGGGTTCAGTGTTAATCAGTGAGACTCCCATAGGCTTCAGTGTTAATCAGTGAGACTCCCACAAGGTTCAGTGTTAATCAGTGAGACTCCCACAGGGTTCAGTGTTAATCAGTGAGACTCCCACAGGGTTCAGTGTTAATCAGTAAGACTCCCTTAGGGTTAAGTGTTAATCAGTGAGACTCCCATAGGGTTCAGTGTTAATCAGTGAGACTCCCACAGGGTTCAGTGTTAATGAGTGAGACTCCCATAGGGTTCAGTGTAAATCAGTGAGACTCCCACAGGGTTCAGTGTTAATCAGTAAGACTCCCTTAGGGTTCAGTGTTAATCAGTGAGACTCCCTCAGGGTTCAGTGTTAATCAGTGAGACTCCCATAGGGTTAAGTGTTAATCAGTGAGACTCCCATGGGGTTCAGTGTTAATCAGAGAGGCTCCAATAGGGTTAAGTGTTAATCAGTGAGACTCCCACAGGGTTCAGTGTTAATCAGTGAGACTCCCATAGGGTTCAGTGTTAATCAGTGAGACTCCCACAGGGTTCAGTGTTAATCAGTGAGACTCCCATAGGGTTCAGTGTTAATGAGTGAGAATCCCATAGAGTTCAGTGTTAATCAGTGAGACTCCCACAGGGTTCAGTGTTAATCAGTGAGACTCCCATAGGGTTCAGTGTTAATCAGTGAGACTCCCACAGGTTTCAGTGTTAATCAGTGAGACTCCAATAGGGTTAAGTGTTAATCAGTGAGACTCCCATAGGGTTCAGTGTTAATCAGTGAGACTCCCTTAGGGTTTCAGTGTTAATCAGTGAGGCTCCAATAGGGTTAAGTGTTAATCAGTGAGACTCCCACAGGGTTCAGTGTTAATCAGTGAGACTCCCATAGGGTTCAGTGTTAATCAGTGAGACTCCCATAGGGTTCAATGTTAATCAGTGAGACTCCCACAGGTTTCAGTGTTAATCAGTGAGACTCCAATAGGGTTAAGTGTTAATCAGTGAGACTCCCATAGGGTTCAGTGTTAATCACTGAGACTCCCTTAGGGTTTCAGTGTTAATCAGTGAGGCTCCAATAGGGTTAAGTGTTAATCAGTGAGACTCCCACAGGGTTCAGTGTTACTCAGTGAGACTCCCATAGGGTTCAGTGTTAATCAGTGAGACTCCCACAGGTTTCAGTGTTAATCAATGAGACTCCCACAGGTTTCAGTTTTAATCAGTAAGACTCCCATATGGTTCAGTGTTAATCAGTGAGACTCCCTCAGGGTTCAGTGTTAATCAGTGAGACTCCCATAGGGTTAAGTGTTAATCAGTGAGACTCCCATGGGGTTCAGTGTTAATCAGTGAGACTCCCACAGGGTTCAGTGTTAATCAGTGAGACTCCCTTAGGGTTCAGTGTTAATCAGTGAGACTCCCTCAGGGTTCAGTGTTAATCAGTGAGACTCCCATAGGGTTAAGTGTTAATCAGTGAGACTCCCATGGGGTTCAGTGTTAATCAGTGAGGCTCCAATAGGGTTAAGTGTTAATCAGTGAGACTCCCACAGGGTTCAGTGTTAATCAGTGAGACTCCCATAGGGTTCAGTGTTAATCAGTGAGACTCCCACAGGTTTCAGTGTTAATCAATGAGACTCCCACAGGTTTCAGTGTTAATCAATGAGACTCCCACAGGGTTCAGTTTTAATCAGTAAGACTCCCATAGGGTTCAGTGTTAATCAGTGATACTCCCTCAGGGTTCAGTGTTAATCAGTGAGACTCCCATAGGGTTAAGTGTTAATCAGTGAGACTCCTACAGGGTTCAGTGTTAATCAGTGAGACTCCCACAAGGTTCAGGGTTAATCAGTGTGACTCCCACAGGGTTCAGTGTTAATCAGTAAGACTCCCATAGGGTTCAGTGTTAATCAGTGAGACTCCCATAGGGTTCAGTGTTAATCAGTGAGACTCCCACAGGGTTCATGTGTTAATCAGTGAGACTCCCACAGGGTTCAGTGTTAATCAGTGAGACTCCCATAGGGTTAAGTGTTAATCAGTGAAACTCCCATAGGGTTCAGTGTTAATCAGTGAGACTCCCTCAGGGTTCATGTGTTAATCAGTGAGACTCCCATAGGGTTCATTGTTAATCAGTGAGACTCCCACAGGATTCAGTGTTAATCATTGAGACTCCCACAGTGTTCGGTGTTAATCAGTGAGACTCCCACACTGTTCAGTGTTAATCAGTGAGACTCCCTCAGGGTTCAGTGTTAATCACTGAGACTCCCACAGGGTTCAGTGTTAATCAGTGAGACTCCCATAGGGTTCAGTGTTAATGAGTGAGAATCCCATAGAGTTCAGTGTTAATCAGTGAGACTCCCACAGGGTTCAGTGTTAATCAGTGAGATTCCCATAGGGTTCAGTGTTAATCAGTGAGACTCCCACAGGTTTCAGTGTTAATCAGTGAGACTCCAATAGGGTTAAGTGTTAATCAGTGAGACTCCCATAGGGTTCAGTGTTAATCAGTGAGACTCCCTTAGGGTTTCAGTGTTAATCAGTGAGGCTCCAATAGGGTTAAGTGTTCATCAGTGAGACTCCCACAAGGTTCAGGGTTAATCAGTGAGACTCCCACAGGGTTCAGTGTTAATCAGTAAGACTCCCATAGGGTTCAGTGTTAATCAGTGAGACTCCCACAAGGTTCAGGGTTAATCAGTGAGACTCCCACAGGGTTCAGTGTTAATCAGTAAGACTCCCATAGGGTTCAGTGTTAATCAGTGAGACTCCCATAGGGTTCAGTGTTAATCAGTGAGACTCCCACAGGGTTCATGTGTTAATCAGTGAGACTCCCACAGGGTTCAGTGTTAATCAGTGAGACTCCCATAGGGTTAAGTGTTAATCAGTGAAACTCCCATAGGGTTCAGTGTTAATCAGTGAGACTCCCTCAGGGTTCATGTGTTAATCAGTGAGACTCCCATAGGGTTCATTGTTAATCAGTGAGACTCCCACAGGATTCAGTGTTAATCATTGAGACTCCCACAGTGTTCGGTGTTAATCAGTGAGACTCCCACACTGTTCAGTGTTAATCAGTGAGACTCCCTCAGGGTTCAGTGTTAATCACTGAGACTCCCACAGGGTTCAGTGTTAATCAGTGAGACTCCCATAGGGTTCAGTGTTAATGAGTGAGAATCCCATAGAGTTCAGTGTTAATCAGTGAGACTCCCACAGGGTTCAGTGTTAATCAGTGAGACTCCCATAGGGTTCAGTGTTAATCAGTGAGACTCCCACAGGTTTCAGTGTTAATCAGTGAGACTCCAATAGGGTTAAGTGTTAATCAGTGAGACTCCCATAGGGTTCAGTGTTAATCAGTGAGACTCCCTTAGGGTTTCAGTGTTAATCAGTGAGGCTCCAATAGGGTTAAGTGTTCATCAGTGAGACTCCCACAGGGTTCAGTGTTAATCAGTGAGACTCCCATAGGGTTCAGTGTTAATCAGTGAGACTCCCATAGGGTTCAATGTTAATCAGTGAGACTCCCACAGGTTTCAGTGTTAATCAGTGAGACTCCAATAGGGTTAAGTGTTAATCAGTGAGACTCCCATAGGGTTCAGTGTTAATCACTGAGACTCCCTTAGGGTTTCAGTGTTAATCAGTGAGGCTCCAATAGGGTTAAGTGTGAATCAGTGAGACTCCCACAGGGTTCGGTGTTAATCAGTGAGACTCCCATAGGGTTCAGTGTTAATCAGTGAGACTCCCACAGGTTTCAGTGTTAATCAATGAGACTCCCACAGGTTTCAGTTTTAATCAGTAAGACTCCCATAGGGTTCAGTGTTAATCAGTGAGACTCCCTCAGGGTTCAGTGTTAATCAGTGAGACTCCCATAGGGTTAAGTGTTAATCAGTGAGACTCCCATGGGGTTCAGTGTTAATCAGTGAGACTCCCACAGGGTTCAGTGTTAATCAGTGAGACTCCCTTAGGGTTCAGTGTTAATCAGTGAGACTCCCTCAGGGTTCAGTGTTAATCAGTGAGACTCCCATAGGGTTAAGTGTTAATCAGTGAGACTCCCATGGGGTTCAGTGTTAATCAGTGAGGCTCCAATAGGGTTAAGTGTTAATCAGTGAGACTCCCACAGGGTTCAGTGTTAATCAGTGAGACTCCCATAGGGTTCAGTGTTAATCAGTGAGACTCCCACAGGTTTCAGTGTTAATCAATGAGACTCCCACAGGTTTCAGTGTTAATCAATGAGACTCCCACAGGGTTCAGTTTTAATCAGTAAGACTCCCATAGGGTTCAGTGTTAATCAGTGAGACTCCCATGGGGTTCAGTGTTAATCAGTGAGACTCCCATAGGGTTAAGTGTTAATCAGTGAGACTCCCATGGGGTTCAGTGTTAATCAGTGAGACTCCCATAGGCTTCAGTGGTAATCAGTGAGACTCCTACAGGGTTCAGTGTTAATCAGTGAGACTCCCACAAGGTTCAGGGTTAATCAGTGAGACTCCCACAGGGTTCAGTGTTAATCAGTAAGACTCCCATAGGGTTCAGTGTTAATCAGTGAGACTCCCTCAGGGTTCAGTGTTAATCAGTGAGACTCCCATAGGGTTAACTGTTAATCAGTGAGACTCCCATGGGGTTCAGTGTTAATCAGTGAGACTCCCATAGGCTTCAGTGTTAATCAGTGAGACTCCCACAAGGTTCAGTGTTAATCAGTGAGACTCCCACAGGGTTCAGTGTTAATCAGTGAGACTCCCACAGGGTTCAGTGTTAATCAGTAAGACTCCCTTAGGGTTCAGTGTTAATCAGTGAGACTCCCATAGGGTTCAGTGTTAATCAGTGAGACTCCCACAGGGTTCAGTGTTAATGAGTGAGACTCCCATAGGGTTCAGTGTAAATCAGTGAGACTCCCACAGGGTTCAGTGTTAATCAGTAAGACTCCCTTAGGGTTCAGTGTTAATCAGTGAGACTCCCTCAGGGTTCAGTGTTAATCAGTGAGACTCCCATAGGGTTAAGTGTTAATCAGTGAGACTCCCATGGGGTTCAGTGTTAATCAGAGAGGCTCCAATAGGGTTAAGTGTTAATCAGTGAGACTCCCACAGGGTTCAGTGTTAATCAGTGAGACTCCCATAGGGTTCAGTGTTAATCAGTGAGACTCCCACAGGTTTCAGTGTTAATCAATGAGACTCCCACAGGTTTCAGTGTTAATCAATGAGACTCCCACAGGGTTCAGTTTTAATCAGTAAGACTCCCATAGGGTTCAGTGTTAATCAGTGAGACTCCCATGGGGTTCAGTGTTAATCAGTGAGACTCCCATAGGGTTAAGTGTTAATCAGTGAGACTCCCATGGGGTTCAGTGTTAATCAGTGAGACTCCCATAGGCTTCAGTGGTAATCAGTGAGACTCCTACAGGGTTCAGTGTTAATCAGTGAGACTCCCACAAGGTTCAGGGTTAATCAGTGAGACTCCCACAGGGTTCAGTGTTAATCAGTAAGACTCCCATAGGGTTCAGTGTTAATCAGTGAGACTCCCTCAGGGTTCAGTGTTAATCAGTGAGACTCCCATAGGGTTCAGTGTTAATCAGTAAGACTCCCTTAGGGTTCAGTGTTAATCAGTGAGACTCCCACAGGGTTCAGTGTTAATCAGTAAGACTCCCTTAGGGTTCAGTGTTAATCAGTGAGACTCCCATAGGGTTCAGTGTTAATCAGTGAGACTCCCACAGGGTTCAGTGTTAATGAGTGAGACTCCCATAGGGTTCAGTGTAAATCAGTGAGACTCCCACAGGGTTCAGTGTTAATCAGTAAGACTCCCTTAGGGTTCAGTGTTAATCAGTGAGACTCCCTCAGGGTTCAGTGTTAATCAGTGAGACTCCCATAGGGTTAAGTGTTAATCAGTGAGACTCCCATGGGGTTCAGTGTTAATCAGTGAGGCTCCAATAGGGTTAAGTGTTAATCAGTGAGACTCCCACAGGGTTCAGTGTTAATCAGTGAGACTCCCATAGGGTTCAGTGTTAATCAGTGAGACTCCCACAGGTTTCAGTGTTAATCAATGAGACTCCCACAGGTTTCAGTGTTAATCAATGAGACTCCCACAGGGTTCAGTTTTAATCAGTAAGACTCCCATAGGGTTCAGTGTTAATCAGTGAGACTCCCATGGGGTTCAGTGTTAATCAGTGAGACTCCCATAGGGTTAAGTGTTAATCAGTGAGACTCCCATGGGGTTCAGTGTTAATCAGTGAGACTCCCATAGGCTTCAGTGGTAATCAGTGAGACTCCTACAGGGTTCAGTGTTAATCAGTGAGACTCCCACAAGGTTCAGGGTTAATCAGTGAGACTCCCACAGGGTTCAGTGTTAATCAGTAAGACTCCCATAGGGTTCAGTGTTAATCAGTGAGACTCCCTCAGGGTTCAGTGTTAATCAGTGAGACTCCCATAGGGTTAACTGTTAATCAGTGAGACTCCCATGGGGTTCAGTGTTAATCAGTGAGACTCCCATAGGCTTCAGTGTTAATCAGTGAGACTCCCACAAGGTTCAGTGTTAATCAGTGAGACTCCCACAGGGTTCAGTGTTAATCAGTGAGACTCCCACAGGGTTCAGTGTTAATCAGTAAGACTCCCTTAGGGTTCAGTGTTAATCAGTGAGACTCCCATAGGGTTCAGTGTTAATCAGTGAGACTCCCACAGGGTTCAGTGTTAATGAGTGAGACTCCCATAGGGTTCAGTGTAAATTAGTGAGACTCCCACAGGGTTCAGTGTTAATCAGTAAGACTCCCTTAGGGTTCAGTGTTAATCAGTGAGACTCCCATAGGGTTCAGTGTTAATCAGTGAGACTCCCACAGGGTTCAGTGTTAATCAAGTGACACTCCCACAGTCTTCAGTGTTAATCAATGAGACTCCCACAGGGTTCAGTGTTAATCAGTGAGACTCCCATAGGGTTCAGTGTAAATCAGTGAGACTCCCACAGGGTTCATGTGTTAATCAGTGAGACTCCCATAGGGTTCAGTGTTAATCAATGAGACTCCCATAGGGTTCAGTGTTAATCAGTGAGACTCCCACAGGTTTCAGTGTTAATCAGTGAGACTCCCTCAGCGTTCAATGTTAATCAGTGAGACTCCCTCAGGGTTCATGTGTTAATCAGTGAGACTCCCATAGGGTTCATTGTTAATCAGTGAGACTCCCACAGGATTCAGTGTTAATCATTGAGACTCCCACAGTGTTCGGTGTTAATCAGTGAGACTCCCACACTGTTCAGTGTTAATCAGTGAGACTCCCTCAGGGTTCAGTGTTAATCACTGAGACTCCCACAGGGTTCAGTGTTAATCAGTGAGACTCCCATAGGATTCAGTGTTAATGAGTGAGAATCCCATAGAGTTCAGTGTTAATCAGTGAGACTCCCACAGGGTTCAGTGTTAATCAGTGAGACTCCCATAGGGTTCAGTGTTAATCAGTGAGACTCCCACAGGTTTCAGTGTTAATCAGTGAGACTCCAATAGGGTTAAGTGTTAATCAGTGAGACTCCCATAGGGTTCAGTGTCAATCAGTGAGACTCCCTTAGGGTTTCAGTGTTAATCAGTGAGACTCCCATAGGGTTCAGTGTTAATGAGTGAGAATCCCATAGAGTTCAGTGTTAATCAGTGAGACTCCCACAAGGTTCAGTGTTAATCAGTGAGACTCCCATAGGGTTCAGTGTTAATCAGTGAGACTCCCACAGGTTTCAGTGTTAATCAGTGAGACTCCAATAGGGTTAAGTGTTAATCAGTGAGACTCCCATAGGGTTCAGTGTTAATCAGTGAGACTCCCTTAGGGTTTCAGTGTTAATCAGTGAGGCTCCAATAGGGTTAAGTGTTAATCAGTGAGACTCCCACAGGGTTCAGTGTTAATCAGTGAGACTCCCACAGGTTTCAGTGTTAATCAGTGAGACTCCAATAGGGTTAAGTGTTAATCAGTGAGACTCCCATAGGGTTCAGTGTTAATCACTGAGACTCCCTTAGGGTTTCAGTGTTAATCAGTGAGGCTCCAATAGGGTTAAGTGTTAATCAGTGAGACTCCCACAGGGTTCAGTGTTAATCAGTGAGACTCCCATAGGGTTCAGTGTTAATCAGTGAGACCCCCACAGGTTTCAGTGTTAATCAATGAGACTCCCACAGGTTTCAGTTTTAATCAGTAAGACTCCCATAGGGTTCAGTGTTAATCAGTGAGACTCCCTCAGGGTTCAGTGTTAATCAGTGAGACTCCCATAGGGTTAAGTGTTAATCAGTGAGACTCCCATGGGGTTCAGTGTTAATCAGTGAGACTCCCACAGGGTTCTGTGTTAATCAGTGAGACTCCCTTAGGGTTCAGTGTTAATCAGTGAGACTCCCTCAGGGTTCAGTGTTAATCAGTGAGACTCCCATAGGGTTAAGTGTTAATCAGTGAGACTCCCATGGGGTTCAGTGTTAATCAGTGAGACTCCCTTAGGGTTTCAGTGTTAATCAGTGAGGCTCCAATAGGGTTAAGTGTTAATCAGTGAGACTCCCACAGGGTTCAGTGTTAATCAGTGAGACTCCCACAGGTTTCAGTGTTAATCAGTGAGACTCCAATAGGGTTAAGTGTTAATCAGTGAGACTCCCATAGGGTTCAGTGTTAATCAGTGAGACTCCCTTAGGGTTTCAGTGTTAATCAGTGAGGCTCCAATAGGGTTAAGTGTTAATCAGTGAGACTCCCACAGGGTTCAGTGTTAATCAGTGAGACTCCCACAGGTTTCAGTGTTAATCAGTGAGACTCCAATAGGGTTAAGTGTTAATCAGTGAGACTCCCATAGGGTTCAGTGTTAATCACTGAGACTCCCTTAGGGTTTCAGTGTTAATCAGTGAGGCTCCAATAGGGTTAAGTGTTAATCAGTGAGACTCCCACAGGGTTCAGTGTTAATCAGTGAGACTCCCATAGGGTTCAGTGTTAATCAGTGAGACCCCCACAGGTTTCAGTGTTAATCAATGAGACTCCCACAGGTTTCAGTTTTAATCAGTAAGACTCCCATAGGGTTCAGTGTTAATCAGTGAGACTCCCTCAGGGTTCAGTGTTAATCAGTGAGACTCCCATAGGGTTAAGTGTTAATCAGTGAGACTCCCATGGGGTTCAGTGTTAATCAGTGAGACTCCCACAGGGTTCTGTGTTAATCAGTGAGACTCCCTTAGGGTTCAGTGTTAATCAGTGAGACTCCCTCAGGGTTCAGTGTTAATCAGTGAGACTCCCATAGGGTTAAGTGTTAATCAGTGAGACTCCCATGGGGTTCAGTGTTAATCAGTGAGACTCCCTTAGGGTTTCAGTGTTAATCAGTGAGTCTCCAATAGGGTTAAGTGTTAATCAGTGAGACTCCCACAGGGTTCAGTGTTAATCAGTGAGACTCCCATAGGGTTCAGTGTTAATCAGTGAGACTCCCATAGGGTTCAATGTTAATCAGTGAGACTCCCACAGGTTTCAGTGTTAATCAGTGAGACTCCAATAGGGTTAAGTGTTAATCAGTGAGACTCCCATAGGGTTCAGTGTTAATCACTGAGACTCCCTTAGGGTTTCAGTGTTAATCAGTGAGGCTCCAATAGGGTTAAGTGTTAATCAGTGAGACTACCACAGGGTTCAGTGTTACTCAGTGAGACTCCCATAGGGTTCAGTGTTAATCAGTGAGACTCCCACAGGTTTCAGTGTTAATCAATGAGACTCCCACAGGTTTCAGTTTTAATCAGTAAGACTCCCATAGGGTTCAGTGTTAATCAGTGAGACTCCCTCAGGGTTCAGTGTTAATCAGTGAGACTCCCATAGGGTTAAGTGTTAATCAGTGAGACTCCCATGGGGTTCAGTGTTAATCAGTGAGACTCCCACAGGGTTCAGTGTTAATCAGTGAGACTCCCTTAGGGTTCAGTGTTAATCAGTGAGACTCCCTCAGGGTTCAGTGTTAATCAGTGAGACTCCCATAGGGTTAAGTGTTAATCAGTGAGACTCCCATGGGGTTCAGTGTTAATCAGTGAGGCTCCAATAGGGTTAAGTGTTAATCAGTGAGACTCCCACAGGGTTCAGTGTTAATCAGTGAGACTCCCATAGGGTTCAGTGTTAATCAGTGAGACTCCCACAGGTTTCAGTGTTAATCAATGAGACTCCCACAGGTTTCAGTGTTAATCAATGAGACTCCCACAGGGTTCAGTTTTAATCAGTAAGACTCCCATAGGGTTCAGTGTTAATCAGTGATACTCCCTCAGGGTTCAGTGTTAATCAGTGAGACTCCCATAGGGTTAAGTGTTAATCAGTGAGACTCCCATGGGGTTCAGTGTTAATCAGTGAGACTCCCATAGGCTTCAGTGGTAATCAGTGAGACTCCTACAGGGTTCAGTGTTAATCAGTGAGACTCCCACAAGGTTCAGGGTTAATCAGTGAGACGCCCACAGGGTTCAGTGTTAATCAGTAAGACTCCCATAGGGTTCAGTGTTAATCAGTGAGACTCCCATAGGGTTCAGTGTTAATCAGTGAGACTCCCACAGGGTTCATGTGTTAATCAGTGAGACTCCCACAGGGTTCAGTGTTAATCAGTGAGACTCCCATAGGGTTAAGTGTTAATCAGTGAAACTCCCATAGGGTTCAGTGTTAATCAGTGAGACTCCCTCAGGGTTCATGTGTTAATCAGTGAGACTCCCATAGGGTTCATTGTTAATCAGTGAGACTCCCACAGGATTCAGTGTTAATCATTGAGACTCCCACAGTGTTCGGTGTTAATCAGTGAGACTCCCACACTGTTCAGTGTTAATCAGTGAGACTCCCTCAGGGTTCAGTGTTAATCACTGAGACTCCCACAGGGTTCAGTGTTAATCAGTGAGACTCCCATAGGGTTCAGTGTTAATGAGTGAGAATCCCATAGAGTTCAGTGTTAATCAGTGAGACTCCCACAGGGTTCAGTGTTAATCAGTGAGACTCCCATAGGGTTCAGTGTTAATCAGTGAGACTCCCACAGGTTTCAGTGTTAATCAGTGAGACTCCAATAGGGTTAAGTGTTAATCAGTGAGACTCCCATAGGGTTCAGTGTTAATCAGTGAGACTCCCTTAGGGTTTCAGTGTTAATCAGTGAGGCTCCAATAGGGTTAAGTGTTAAGCAGTGAGACTCCCACAGGGTTCAGTGTTAATCAGTGAGACTCCCATAGGGTTCAGTGTTAATCAGTGAGACTCCCATAGGGTTCAATGTTAATCAGTGAGACTCCCACAGGTTTCAGTGTTAATCAGTGAGACTCCAATAGGGTTAAGTGTTAATCAGTGAGACTCCAATAGGGTTCAGTGTTAATCACTGAGACTCCCTTAGGGTTTCAGTGTTAATCAGTGAGGCTCCAATAGGGTTAAGTGTTAATCAGTGAGACTCCCACAGGGTTCGGTGTTAATCAGTGAGACTCCCATAGGGTTCAGTGTTAATCAGTGAGACTCCCACAGGTTTCAGTGTTAATCAATGAGACTCCCACAGGTTTCAGTTTTAATCAGTAAGACTCCCATAGGGTTCAGTGTTAATCATTGAGACTCCCTCAGGGTTCAGTGTTAATCAGTGAGACTCCCATAGGGTTAAGTGTTAATCAGTGAGACTCCCATGGGGTTCAGTGTTAATCAGTGAGACTCCCACAGGGTTCAGTGTTAATCAGTGAGACTCCCTTAGGGTTCAGTGTTAATCAGTGAGACTCCCTCAGGGTTCAGTGTTAATCAGTGAGACTCCCATAGGGTTAAGTGTTAATCAGTGAGACTCCCATGGGGTTCAGTGTTAATCAGTGAGGCTCCAATAGGGTTAAGTGTTAATCAGTGAGACTCCCACAGGGTTCAGTGTTAATCAGTGAGACTCCCATAGGGTTCAGTGTTAATCAGTGAGACTCCCACAGGTTTCAGTGTTAATCAATGAGACTCCCACAGGTTTCAGTGTTAATCAATGAGACTCCCACAGGGTTCAGTTTTAATCAGTAAGAATCCCATAGGGTTCAGTGTTAATCAGTGAGACTCCCATGGGGTTCAGTGTTAATCAGTGAGACTCCCATAGGGTTAAGTGTTAATCAGTGAGACTCCCATGGGGTTCAGTGTTAATCAGTGAGTCTCCCATAGGCTTCAGTGGTAATCAGTGAGACTCCTACAGGGTTCAGTGTTAATCAGTGAGACTCCCACAAGGTTCAGGGTTAATCAGTGAGACTCCCACAGGGTTCAGTGTTAATCAGTAAGACTCCCATAGGGTTCAGTGTTAATCAGTGAGACTCCCTCAGGGTTCAGTGTTAATCAGTGAGACTCCCATAGGGTTAAGTGTTAATCAGTGAGACTCCCATGGGGTTCAGTGTTAATCAGTGAGACTCCCATAGGCTTCAGTGTTAATCAGTGAGACTCCCACAAGGTCAGTGTTAATCAGTGAGACTCCCACAGGGTTCAGTGTTAATCAGTGAGACTCCCACAGGGTTCAGTGTTAATCAGTAAGACTCCCTTAGGGTTCAGTGTTAATCAGTGAGACTCCCATAGGGTTCAGTGTTAATCAGTGAGACTCCCACAGGGTTCAGTGTTAATCAAGTGACACTCCCACAGTCTTCAGTGTTAATCAATGAGACTCCCACAGGGTTCAGTGTTAATGAGTGAGACTCCCATAGGGTTCAGTGTAAATCAGTGAGACTCCCACAGGGTTCAGTGTTAATCAGTAAGACTCCCTTAGGGTTCAGTGTTAATCAGTGAGACTCCCATAGGGTTCAGTGTTAATCAGTGAGACTCCCACAGGGTTCAGTGTTAATCAAGTGACACTCCCACAGTCTTCAGTGTTAATCAATGAGACTCCCACAGGGTTCAGTGTTAATCAGTGAGACTCCCATAGGGTTCAGTGTAAATCAGTGAGACTCCCACAGGGTTCATGTGTTAATCAGTCAGACTCCCATAGGGTTCAGTGTTAATCAATGAGACTCCCATAGGGTTCAGTGTTAATCAGTGAGACTCCCACAGGTTTCAGTGTTAATCAGTGAGACTCCCTCAGCGTTCAATGTTAATCAGTGAGACTCCCTCAGGGTTCATGTGTTAATCAGTGAGACTCCCATAGGGTTCATTGTTAATCAGTGAGACTCCCACAGGATTCAGTGTTAATCATTGAGACTCCCACAGTGTTCGGTGTTAATCAGTGAGACTCCCACACTGTTCAGTGTTAATCAGTGAGACTCCCTCAGGGTTCAGTGTTAATCACTGAGACTCCCACAGGGTTCAGTGTTAATCAGTGAGACTCCCACAGGGTTCAGTGTTAATCAGTGAGACTCCCATAGGGTTCAGTGTTAATCAGTGAGACTCCCACAGGTTTCAGTGTTAATCAATGAGACTCCCACAGGTTTCAGTGTTAATCAATGAGACTCCCACAGGGTTCAGTTTTAATCAGTAAGACTCCCATAGGGTTCAGTGTTAATCAGTGAGACTCCCATGGGGTTCAGTGTTAATCAGTGAGACTCCCATAGGGTTAAGTGTTAATCAGTGAGACTCCCATGGGGTTCAGTGTTAATCAGTGAGACTCCCATAGGCTTCAGTGGTAATCAGTGAGACTCCTACAGGGTTCAGTGTTAATCAGTGAGACTCCCACAAGGTTCAGGGTTAATCAGTGAGACTCCCACAGGGTTCAGTGTTAATTAGTAAGACTCCCATAGGGTTCAGTGTTAATCAGTGAGACTCCCTCAGGGTTCAGTGTTAATCAGTGAGACTCCCATAGGGTTAAGTGTTAATCAGTGAGACTCCCATGGGGTTCAGTGTTAATCAGTGAGACTCCCATAGGCTTCAGTGTTAATCAGTGAGACTCCCACAAGGTCAGTGTTAATCAGTGAGACTCCCACAGGGTTCGGTGTTAATCAGTGAGACTCCCACAGGGTTCAGTGTTAATCAGTAAGACTACCTTAGGGTTCAGTGTTAATCAGTGAGACTCCCATAGGGTTCAGTGTTAATCAGTGAGACTCCCACAGGGTTCAGTGTTAATCAAGTGACACTCCCACAGTCTTCAGTGTTAATCAATGAGACTCCCACAGGGTTCAGTGTTAATGAGTGAGACTCCCATAGGGTTCAGTGTAAATCAGTGAGACTCCCACAGGGTTCAGTGTTAATCAGTAAGACTCCCTTAGGGTTCAGTGTTAATCAGTGAGACTCCCATAGGGTTCAGTGTTAATCAGTGAGACTCCCACAGGGTTCAGTGTTAATCAAGTGACACTCCCACAGTCTTCAGTGTTAATCAATGAGACTCCCACAGGGTTCAGTGTTAATCAGTGAGACTCCCATAGGGTTCAGTGTAAATCAGTGAGACTCCCACAGGGTTCATGTGTTAATCAGTGAGACTCCCATAGGGTTCAGTGTTAATCAATGAGACTCCCATAGGGTTCAGTGTTAATCAGTGAGACTCCCACAGGTTTCAGTGTTAATCAGTGAGACTCCCTCAGCGTTCAATGTTAATCAGTGAGACTCCCTCAGGGTTCATGTGTTAATCAGTGAGACTCCCATAGGGTTCATTGTTAATCAGTGAGACTCCCACAGGATTCAGTGTTAATCATTGAGACTCCCACAGTGTTCGGTGTTAATCAGTGAGACTCCCACACTGTTCAGTGTTAATCAGTGAGACTCCCTCAGGGTTCAGTGTTAATCACTGAGACTCCCACAGGGTTCAGTGTTAATTAGTGAGACTCCCATAGGGTTCAGTGTTAATGAGTGAGAATCCCATAGAGTTCAGTGTTAATCAGTGAGACTCCCACAGGGTTCAGTGTTAATCAGTGAGACTCCCATAGGGTTCAGTGTTAATCAGTGAGACTCCCACAGGTTTCAGTGTTAATCAGTGAGACTCCAATAGGGTTAAGTGTTAATCAGTGAGACTCCCATAGGGTTCAGTGTCAATCAGTGAGACTCCCTTAGGGTTTCAGTGTTAATCAGTGAGACTCCCATAGGGTTCAGTGTTAATGAGTGAGAATCCCATAGAGTTCAGTGTTAATCAGTGAGACTCCCACAAGGTTCAATGTTAATCAGTGAGACTCCCATAGGGTTCAGTGTTAATCAGTGAGACTCCCACAGGTTTCAGTGTTAATCAGTGAGACTCCAATAGGGTTAAGTGTTAATCAGTGAGACTCCCATAGGGTTCAGTGTTAATCAGTGAGACTCCCACAGGGTTCAGTGTTAATCAAGTGACACTCCCACAGTCTTCAGTGTTAATCAATGAGACTCCCACAGGGTTCAGTGTTAATGAGTGAGACTCCCATAGGGTTCAGTGTAAATCAGTGAGACTCCCACAGGGTTCAGTGTTAATCAGTAAGACTCCCTTAGGGTTCAGTGTTAATCAGTGAGACTCCCATAGGGTTCAGTGTTAATCAGTGAGACTCCCACAGGGTTCAGTGTTAATCAAGTGACACTCCCACAGTCTTCAGTGTTAATCAATGAGACTCCCACAGGGTTCAGTGTTAATCAGTGAGACTCCCATAGGGTTCAGTGTAAATCAGTGAGACTCCCACAGGGTTCATGTGTTAATCAGTGAGACTCCCATAGGGTTCAGTGTTAATCAATGAGACTCCCATAGGGTTCAGTGTTAATCAGTGAGACTCCCACAGGTTTCAGTGTTAATCAGTGAGACTCCCTCAGCGTTCAATGTTAATCAGTGAGACTCCCTCAGGGTTCATGTGTTAATCAGTGAGACTCCCATAGGGTTCATTGTTAATCAGTGAGACTCCCACAGGATTCAGTGTTAATCATTGAGACTCCCACAGTGTTCGGTGTTAATCAGTGAGACTCCCACACTGTTCAGTGTTAATCAGTGAGACTCCCTCAGGGTTCAGTGTTAATCACTGAGACTCCCACAGGGTTCAGTGTTAATTAGTGAGACTCCCATAGGGTTCAGTGTTAATGAGTGAGAATCCCATAGAGTTCAGTGTTAATCAGTGAGACTCCCACAGGGTTCAGTGTTAATCAGTGAGACTCCCATAGGGTTCAGTGTTAATCAGTGAGACTCCCACAGGTTTCAGTGTTAATCAGTGAGACTCCAATAGGGTTAAGTGTTAATCAGTGAGACTCCCATAGGGTTCAGTGTCAATCAGTGAGACTCCCTTAGGGTTTCAGTGTTAATCAGTGAGACTCCCATAGGGTTCAGTGTTAATGAGTGAGAATCCCATAGAGTTCAGTGTTAATCAGTGAGACTCCCACAAGGTTCAATGTTAATCAGTGAGACTCCCATAGGGTTCAGTGTTAATCAGTGAGACTCCCACAGGTTTCAGTGTTAATCAGTGAGACTCCAATAGGGTTAAGTGTTAATCAGTGAGACTCCCATAGGGTTCAGTGTTAATCAGTGAGACTCCCTTAGGGTTTCAGTGTTAATCAGTGAGGCTCCAATAGGGTTAAGTGTTAATCAGTGAGACTCCCACAGGGTTCAGTGTTAATCAGTGAGACTCCCATAGGGTTCAGTGTTAATCAGTGAGACTCCCATAGGGTTCAATGTTAATCAGTGAGACTCCCACAGGTTTCAGTGTTAATCAGTGAGACTCCAATAGGGTTAAGTGTTAATCAGTGAGACTCCCATAGGGTTCAGTGTTAATCACTGAGACTCCCTTAGGGTTTCAGTGTTAATCAGTGAGGCTCCAATAGGGTTAAGTGTTAATCAGTGAGCCTCCCACAGGGTTCAGTGTTAATCAGTGAGACTCCCATAGGGTTCATTGTTAATCAGTGAGACTCCCACAGGTTTCAGTGTTAATCAATGAGACTCCCACAGGTTTCAGTTTTAATCAGTAAGACTCCCATAGGGTTCAGTGTTAATCAGTGAGACTCCCTCAGGGTTCAGTGTTAATCAGTGAGACTCCCATAGGGTTAAGTGTTAATCAGTGAGACTCCCATGGGGTTCAGTGTTAATCAGTGAGACTCCCACAGGGTTTTGTGTTAATCAGTGAGACTCCCTTAGGGTTCAGTGTTAATCAGTGAGACTCCCTCAGGGTTCAGTGTTAATCAGTGAGACTCCCATAGGGTTAAGTGTTAATCAGTGAGACTCCCATGGGGTTCAGTGTTAATCAGTGAGGCTCCAATAGGGTTAAGTGTTAATCAGTGAGACTCCCACAGGGTTCAGTGTTAATCAGTGAGACTCCCATAGGGTTCAGTGTTAATCAGTGAGACTCCCACAGGTTTCAGTGTTAATCAATGAGACTCCCACAGGTTTCAGTGTTAATCAGTGAGACTCCTACAGGGTTCAGTGTTAATCAGTGAGACTCCCACAAGGTTCAGGGTTAATCAGTGAGACTCCCACAGGGTTCAGTGTTAATCAGTAAGAATCCCATAGGGTTCAGTGTTAATCAGTGAGACTCCCTCAGGGTTCAGTGTTAATCAGTGAGACTCCCATAGGGTTAAGTGTTAATCAGTGAGACTCCCATGGGGTTCAGTGTTAATCAGTGAGACTCCCATAGGCTTCAGTGTTAATCAGTGAGACTCCCACAAGGTCAGTGTTAATCAGTGAGACTCCCACAGGGTTCAGTGTTAATCAGTGAGACTCCCACAGGGTTCAGTGTTAATCAGTAAGACTCCCTTAGGGTTCAGTGTTAATCAGTGAGACTCCCATAGGGTTAAGTGTTAATCAGTGAGACTCCCACAGGGTTCAGTGTTAATCAAGTGACACTCCCACAGTCTTCAGTGTTAATCAATGAGACTCCCACAGGGTTCAGTGTTAATGAGTGAGACTCCCATAGGGTTCAGTGTAAATCAGTGAGACTCCCACAGGGTTCAGTGTTAATCAGTAAGACTCCCTTAGGGTTCAGTGTTAATCAGTGAGACTCCCATAGGGTTCAGTGTTAATCAGTAAGACTCCCTTAGGGTTTCAGTGTTAATCAGTGAGGCTCCAATAGGGTTAAGTGTTAATCAGTGAGACTCCCACAGGGTTCAGTGTTAATCAGTGAGACTCCCATAGGGTTCAGTGTTAATCAGTGAGACTCCCATAGGGTTCAATGTTAATCAGTGAGACTCCCACAGGTTTCAGTGTTAATCAGTGAGACTCCAATAGGGTTAAGTGTTAATCAGTGAGACTCCCATAGGGTTCAGTGTTAATCACTGAGACTCCCTTAGGGTTTCAGTGTTAATCAGTGAGGCTCCAATAGGGTTAAGTGTTAATCAGTGAGCCTCCCACAGGGTTCAGTGTTAATCAGTGAGACTCCCATAGGGTTGATTGTTAATCAGTGAGACTCCCACAGGTTTCAGTGTTAATCAATGAGACTCCCACAGGTTTCAGTTTTAATCAGTAAGACTCCCATAGGGTTCAGTGTTAATCAGTGAGACTCCCTCAGGGTTCAGTGTTAATCAGTGAGACTCCCATAGGGTTAAGTGTTAATCAGTGAGACTCCCATGGGGTTCAGTGTTAATCAGTGAGGCTCCAATAGGGTTCAGTGTTAATCAGTAAGACTCCCTTAGGGTTCAGTGTTAATCAGTGAGACTCCCATAGGGTTCAGTGTTAATCAGTGAGACTCCCTTAGGGTTTCAGTGTTAATCAGTGAGGCTCCAATAGGGTTAAGTGTTAATCAGTGAGACTCCCACAGGGTTCAGTGTTAATCAGTGAGACTCCCATAGGGTTCAGTGTTAATCAGTGAGACTCCCATAGGGTTCAATGTTAATCAGTGAGACTCCCACAGGTTTCAGTGTTAATCAGTGAGACTCCAATAGGGTTAAGTGTTAATCAGTGAGACTCCCATAGGGTTCAGTGTTAATCACTGAGACTCCCTTAGGGTTTCAGTGTTAATCAGTGAGGCTCCAATAGGGTTAAGTGTTAATCAGTGAGCCTCCCACAGGGTTCAGTGTTAATCAGTGAGACTCCCATAGGGTTGATTGTTAATCAGTGAGACTCCCACAGGTTTCAGTGTTAATCAATGAGACTCCCACAGGTTTCAGTTTTAATCAGTAAGACTCCCATAGGGTTCAGTGTTAATCAGTGAGACTCCCTCAGGGTTCAGTGTTAATCAGTGAGACTCCCATAGGGTTAAGTGTTAATCAGTGAGACTCCCATGGGGTTCAGTGTTAATCAGTGAGGCTCCAATAGGGTTAAGTGTTAATCAGTGAGACTCCCACAGGGTTCAGTGTTAATCAGTGAGACTCCCATAGGGTTCAGTGTTAATCAGTGAGACTCCCACAGGTTTCAGTGTTAATCAATGAGACTCCCACAGGTTTCAGTGTTAATCAGTGAGACTCCTACAGGGTTCAGTGTTAATCAGTGAGACTCCCACAAGGTTCAGGGTTAATCAGTGAGACTCCCACAGGGTTCAGTGTTAATCAGTAAGAATCCCATAGGGTTCAGTGTTAATCAGTGAGACTCCCTCAGGGTTCAGTGTTAATCAGTGAGACTCCCATAGGGTTAAGTGTTAATCAGTGAGACTCCCATGGGGTTCAGTGTTAATCAGTGAGACTCCCATAGGCTTCAGTGTTAATCAGTGAGACTCCCACAAGGTCAGTGTTAATCAGTGAGACTCCCACAGGGTTCAGTGTTAATCAGTGAGACTCCCACAGGGTTCAGTGTTAATCAGTAAGACTCCCTTAGGGTTCAGTGTTAATCAGTGAGACTCCCACAGGTTTCAGTTTTAATCAGTAAGACTCCCATAGGGTTCAGTGTTAATCAGTGAGACTCCCTCAGGGTTCAGTGTTAATCAGTGAGACTCCCATAGGGTTAAGTGTTAATCAGTGAGACTCCCATGGGGTTCAGTGTTAATCAGTGAGGCTCCAATAGGGTTAAGTGTTAATCAGTGAGACTCCCACAGGGTTCAGTGTTAATCAGTGAGACTCCCATAGGGTTCAGTGTTAATCAGTGAGACTCCCATAGGGTTCAGTGTTAATCAGTGAGACTCCCTTAGGGTTTCAGTGTTAATCAGTGAGGCTCCAATAGGGTTAAGTGTTAATCAGTGAGACTCCCACAGGGTTCAGTGTTAATCAGTGAGACTCCCATAGGGTTCAGTGTTAATCAGTGAGACTCCCATAGGGTTCAATGTTAATCAGTGAGACTCCCACAGGTTTCAGTGTTAATCAGTGAGACTCCAATAGGGTTAAGTGTTAATCAGTGAGACTCCCATAGGGTTCAGTGTTAATCACTGAGACTCCCTTAGGGTTTCAGTGTTAATCAGTGAGGCTCCAATAGGGTTAAGTGTTAATCAGTGAGCCTCCCACAGGGTTCAGTGTTAATCAGTGAGACTCCCATAGGGTTGATTGTTAATCAGTGAGACTCCCACAGGTTTCAGTGTTAATCAATGAGACTCCCACAGGTTTCAGTTTTAATCAGTAAGACTCCCATAGGGTTCAGTGTTAATCAGTGAGACTCCCTCAGGGTTCAGTGTTAATCAGTGAGACTCCCATAGGGTTAAGTGTTAATCAGTGAGACTCCCATGGGGTTCAGTGTTAATCAGTGAGACTCCCACAGGGTTTTGTGTTAATCAGTGAGACTCCCTTAGGGTTCAGTGTTAATCAGTGAGACTCCCTCAGGGTTCAGTGTTAATCAGTGAGACTCCCATAGGGTTAAGTGTTAATCAGTGAGACTCCCATGGGGTTCAGTGTTAATCAGTGAGGCTCCAATAGGGTTAAGTGTTAATCAGTGAGACTCCCACAGGGTTCAGTGTTAATCAGTGAGACTCCCATAGGGTTCAGTGTTAATCAGTGAGACTCCCACAGGTTTCAGTGTTAATCAATGAGACTCCCACAGGTTTCAGTGTTAATCAGTGAGACTCCTACAGGGTTCAGTGTTAATCAGTGAGACTCCCACAAGGTTCAGGGTTAATCAGTGAGACTCCCACAGGGTTCAGTGTTAATCAGTAAGACTCCCATAGGGTTCAGTGTTAATCAGTGAGACTCCCTCAGGGTTCAGTGTTAATCAGTGAGACTCCCATAGGGTTAAGTGTTAATCAGTGAGACTCCCATGGGGTTCAGTGTTAATCAGTGAGACTCCCATAGGCTTCAGTGTTAATCAGTGAGACTCCCACAAGGTCAGTGTTAATCAGTGAGACTCCCACAGGGTTCAGTGTTAATCAGTGAGACTCCCACAGGGTTCAGTGTTAATCAGTAAGACTCCCTTAGGGTTCAGTGTTAATCAGTGAGACTCCCATAGGGTTCAGTGTTAATCAGTGAGACTCCCACAGGGTTCAGTGTCAATCAAGTGACACTCCCACAGTCTTCAGTGTTAATCAATGAGACTCCCACAGGGTTCAGTGTTAATGAGTGAGACTCCCATAGGGTTCAGTGTAAATCAGTGAGACTCCCACAGGGTTCAGTGTTAATCAGTAAGACTCCCTTAGGGTTCAGTGTTAATCAGTGAGACTCCCATAGGGTTCAGTGTTAATCAGTGAGACTCCCACAGGGTTCAGTGTTAATCAAGTGACACTCCCACAGTCTTCAGTGTTAATCAATGAGACTCCCACAGGGTTCAGTGTTAATCAGTGAGACTCCCATAGGGTTCAGTGTAAATCAGTGAGACTCCCACAGGGTTCATGTGTTAATCAGTGAGACTCCCATAGGGTTCAGTGTTAATCAATGATACTCCCATAGGGTTCAGTGTTAATCAGTGAGACTCCCACAGGTTTCAGTGTTAATCAGTGAGACTCCCTCAGCGTTCAATGTTAATCAGTGAGACTCCCTCAGGGTTCATGTGTTAATCAGTGAGACTCCCATAGGGTTCATTATTAATCAGTGAGACTCCCACAGGATTCAGTGTTAATCATTGAGACTCCCACAGTGTTCGGTGTTAATCAGTGAGACTCCCACACTGTTCAGTGTTAATCATTGAGACTCCCTCAGGGTTCAGTGTTAATCACTGAGACTCCCACAGGGTTCAGTGTTAATTAGTGAGACTCCCATAGGGTTCAGTGTTAATGAGTGAGAATCCCATAGAGTTCAGTGTTAATCAGTGAGACTCCCACAGGGTTCAGTGTTAATTAGTGAGACTCCCATAGGGTTCAGTGTTAATGAGTGAGAATCCCATAGAGTTCAGTGTTAATCAGTGAGAATCCCATAGAGTTCAGTGTTAATCAGTGAGACTCCCACAAGGTTCAATGTTAATCAGTGAGACTCCCATAGGGTTCAGTGTTAATCAGTGAGACTCCCACAGGTTTCAGTGTTAATCAGTGAGACTCCAATAGGGTTAAGTGTTAATCAGTGAGACTCCCATAGGGTTCAGTGTTAATCAGTGAGACTCCCTTAGGGTTTCAGTGTTAATCAGTGAGGCTCCAATAGGGTTAAGTGTTAATCAGTGAGACTCCCACAGGGTTCAGTGTTAATCAGTGAGACTCCCATAGGGTTCAGTGTTAATCAGTGAGACTCCCATAGGGTTCAATGTTAATCAGTGAGACTCCCACAGGTTTCAGTGTTAATCAGTGAGACTCCAATAGGGTTAAGTGTTAATCAGTGAGACTCCCATAGGGTTCAGTGTTAATCACTGAGACTCCCTTAGGGTTTCAGTGTTAATCAGTGAGGCTCCAATAGGGTTAAGTGTTAATCAGTGAGCCTCCCACAGGGTTCAGTGTTAATCAGTGAGACTCCCATAGGGTTCATTGTTAATCAGTGAGACTCCCACAGGTTTCAGTGTTAATCAATGAGACTCCCACAGGTTTCAGTTTTAATCAGTAAGACTCCCATAGGGTTCAGTGTTAATCAGTGAGACTCCCTCAGGGTTTAGTGTTAATCAGTGAGACTCCCATAGGGTTAAGTGTTAATCAGTGAGACTCCCATGGGGTTCAGTGTTAATCAGTGAGACTCCCACAGGGTTCTGTGTTAATCAGTGAGACTCCCTTAGGGTTCAGTGTTAATCAGTGAGACTCCCTCAGGGTTCAGTGTTAATCAGTGAGACTCCCATAGGGTTAAGTGTTAATCAGTGAGACTCCCATGGGGTTCAGTGTTAATCAGTGAGGCTCCAATAGGGTTAAGTGTTAATCAGTGAGACTCCCACAGGGTTCAGTGTTAATCAGTGAGACTCCCATAGGGTTCAGTGTTAATCAGTGAGACTCCCACAGGTTTCAGTGTTAATCAATGAGACTCCCACAGGTTTCAGTGTTAATCAATGAGACTCCCACAGGGTTCAGTTTTAATCAGTAAGACTCCCATAGGGTTCAGTGTTAATCAGTGAGACTCCCTCAGGGTTCAGTGTTAATCAGTGAGACTCCCATAGGGTTAAGTGTTAATCAGTGAGACTCCCATGGGGTTCAGTGTTAATCAGTGAGACTCCCATAGGGTTAAGTGTTAATCAGTGAGACTCCCATGGGGTTCAGTGTTAATCAGTGAGACTCCCATAGGCTTCAGTGGTAATCAGTGAGACTCCTACAGGGTTCAGTGTTAATCAGTGAGACTCCCACAAGGTTCAGGGTTAATCAGTGAGACTCCCACAGGGTTCAGTGTTAATCAGTAAGACTCCCATAGGGTTCAGTGTTAATCAGTGAGACTCCCTCAGGGTTCAGTGTTAATCAGTGAGACTCCCATAGGGTTAAGTGTTAATCAGTGAGACTCCCATGGGGTTCAGTGTTAATCAGTGAGACTCCCAGAGGCTTCAGTGTTAATCAGTGAGACTCCCACAAGGTTCAGTGTTAATCAGTGAGACTCCCACAGGGTTCAGTGTTAATCAGTGAGAATCCCACAGGGTTCAGTGTTAATCAGTAAGACTCCCTTAGGGTTCAGTGTTAATCAGTGAGACTCCCATAGGGTTCAGTGTTAATCAGTGAGACTCCCACAGGGTTCAGTGTTAATCAAGTGACACTCCCACAGTGTTCAGTGTTAATCAATGAGACTCCCACAGGGTTCAGTGTTAATGAGTGAGACTCCCATAGGGGTCAGTGTTAATCAGTGAGACTCCCATAGGGTTCAGTGTAAATCAGTGAGACTCCCACAGGGTTCATGTGTTAATCAGTGAGACTCCCATAGGGTTCAGTGTTAATCAATGAGACTCCCATAGGGTTCAGTGTTAATCAGTGAGACTCCCACAGGTTTCAGTGTTAATCAGTGAGACTCCCTCAGGGTTCAGTGTTAATCAGTGAGACTCCCTCAGGGTTCATGTGTTAATCAGTGAGACTCCCATAGGGTTCATTGTTAATCAGTGAGACTCCCACAGGATTCAGTGTTAATCATTGAGACTCCCACAGTGTTCGGTGTTAATCAGTGAGACTCCCACACTGTTCAGTGTTAATCAGTGAGACTCCCTCAGGGTTCAGTGTTAATCACTGAGACTCCCACAGGGTTCAGTGTTAATCAGTGAGACTCCCATAGGGTTCAGTGTTAATGAGTGAGAATCCCATAGAGTTCAGTGTTAATCAGTGAGACTCCCACAGGGTTCAGTGTTAATCAGTGAGACTCCCATAGGGTTCAGTGTTAATCAGTGAGACTCCCACAGGTTTCAATGTTAATCAGTGAGGCTCCAATAGGGTTAAGTGTTAATCAGTGAGACTCCCACAGGGTTCAGTGTTAATCAGTGAGACTCCCATAGGGTTCAGTGTTAATCAGTGAGACTCCCATAGGGTTCAATGTTAATCAGTGAGACTCCCACAGGTTTCAGTGTTAATCAGTGAGACTCCAATAGGGTTAAGTGTTAATCAGTGAGACTCCCATAGGGTTCAGTGTTAATCACTGAGACTCCCTTAGGGTTTCAGTGTTAATCAGTGAGGCTCCAATAGGGTTAAGTGTTAATCAGTGAGACTCCCACAGGGTTCAGTGTTAATCAGTGAGACTCCCATAGGGTTCAGTGTTAATCAGTGAGACTCCCACAGGTTTCAGTGTTAATCAATGAGACTCCCACAGGTTTCAGTTTTAATCAGTAAGACTCCCATAGGGTTCAGTGTTAATCAGTGAGACTCCCTCAGGGTTCAGTGTTAATCAGTGAGACTCCCATAGGGTTAAGTGTCAATCAGTGAGACTCCCATGGGGTTCAGTGTTAATCAGTGAGACTCCCACAGGGTTCTGTGTTAATCAGTGAGACTCCCTTAGGGTTCAGTGTTAATCAGTGAGACTCCCTCAGGGTTCAGTGTTAATCAGTGAGACTCCCATAGGGTTAAGTGTTAATCAGTGAGACTCCCATGGGGTTCAGTGTTAATCAGTGAGACTCCCTTAGGGTTTCAGTGTTAATCAGTGAGGCTCCAATAGGGTTAAGTGTTAATCAGTGAGACTCCCACAGGGTTCAGTGTTAATCAGTGAGACTCCCATAGGGTTCAGTGTTAATCAGTGAGACTCCCATAGGGTTCAATGTTAATCAGTGAGACTCCCACAGGTTTCAGTGTTAATCAGTGAGACTCCAATAGGGTTAAGTGTTAATCAGTGAGACTCCCATAGGGTTCAGTGTTAATCACTGAGACTCCCTTAGGGTTTCAGTGTTAATCAGTGAGGCTCCAATAGGGTTAAGTGTTAATCAGTGAGACTACCACAGGGTTCAGTGTTACTCAGTGAGACTCCCATAGGGTTCAGTGTTAATCAGTGAGACTCCCACAGGTTTCAGTGTTAATCAATGAGACTCCCACAGGTTTCAGTTTCAATCAGTAAGACTCCCATAGGGTTCAGTGTTAATCAGTGAGACTCCCTCAGGGTTCAGTGTTAATCAGTGAGACTCCCATAGGGTTAAGTGTTAATCAGTGAGACTCCCATGGGGTTCAGTGTTAATCAGTGAGACTCCCACAGGGTTCAGTGTTAATCAGTGAGACTCCCTTAGGGTTCAGTGTTAATCAGTGAGACTCCCTCAGGGTTCAGTGTTAATCAGTGAGACTCCCATAGGGTTAAGTGTTAATCAGTGAGACTCCCATGGGGTTCAGTGTTAATCAGTGAGGCTCCAATAGGGTTAAGTGTTAATCAGTGAGACTCCCACAGGGTTCAGTGTTAATCAGTGAGACTCCCATAGGGTTCAGTGTTAATCAATGAGACTCCCACAGGTTTCAGTGTTAATCAATGAGACTCCCACAGGGTTCAGTTTTAATCAGTAAGACTCCCATAGGGTTCAGTGTTAATCAGTGATACTCCCTCAGGGTTCAGTGTTAATCAGTGAGACTCCCATAGGGTTAAGTGTTAATCAGTGAGACTCCCATGGGGTTCAGTGTTAATCAGTGAGACTCCCATAGGCTTCAGTGGTAATCAGTGAGACTCCTACAGGGTTCAGTGTTAATCAGTGAGACTCCCACAAGGTTCAGGGTTAATCAGTGAGACTCCCACAGGGTTCAGTGTTAATCAGTAAGAATCCCATAGGGTTCAGTGTTAATCAGTGAGACTCCCATAGGGGTCAGTGTTAATCAGTGAGACTCCCACAGGGTTCATGTGTTAATCAGTGAGACTCCCACAGGGTTCAGTGTTAATCAGTGAGACTCCCATAGGGTTAAGTGTTAATCAGTGAAACTCCCATAGGGTTCAGTGTTAATCAGTGAGACTCCCTCAGGGTTCATGTGTTAATCAGTGAGACTCCCATAGGGTTCATTGTTAATCAGTGAGACTCCCACAGGATTCAGTGTTAATCATTGAGACTCCCACAGTGTTCGGTGTTAATCAGTGAGACTCCCACACTGTTCAGTGTTAATCAGTGAGACTCCCTCAGGGTTCAGTGTTAATCACTGAGACTCCCACAGGGTTCAGTGTTAATCAGTGAGACTCCCATAGGGTTCAGTGTTAATGAGTGAGAATCCCATAGAGTTCAGTGTTAATCAGTGAGACTCCCACAGGGTTCAGTGTTAATCAGTGAGACTCCCATAGGGTTCAGTGTTAATCAGTGAGACTCCCACAGGTTTCAGTGTTAATCAGTGAGACTCCAATAGGGTTAAGTGTTAATCAGTGAGACTCCCATAGGGTTCAGTGTTAATCAGTGAGACTCCCTTAGGGTTTCAGTGTTAATCAGTGAGGCTCCAATAGGGTTAAGTGTTAATCATTGAGACTCCCACAGGGATCAGTGTTAATCAGTGAGACTCCCATAGGGTTCAGTGTTAATCAGTGAGACTCCCATAGGGTTCAATGTTAATCAATGAGACTCCCACAGGTTTCAGTGTTAATCAGTGAGACTCCAATAGGGTTAAGTGTTAATTAGTGAGACTCCAATAGGGTTCAGTGTTAATCACTGAGACTCCCTTAGGGTTTCAGTGTTAATCAGTGAGGCTCCAATAGGGTTAAGTGTTAATCAGTGAGACTCCCACAGGGTTCGGTGTTAATCAGTGAGACTCCCATAGGGTTCAGTGTTAATCAGTGAGACTCCCACAGGTTTCAGTGTTAATCAATGAGACTCCCACAGGTTTCAGTTTTAATCAGTAAGACTCCCATAGGGTTCAGTGTTAATCAGTGAGACTCCCTCAGGGTTCAGTGTTAATCAGTGAGACTCCCATAGGGTTAAGTGTTAATCAGTGAGACTCCCATGGGGTTCAGTGTTAATCAGTGAGACTCCCACAGGGTTCAGTGTTAATCAGTGAGACTCCCTTAGGGTTCAGTGTTAATCAGTGAGACTCCCTCAGGGTTCAGTGTTAATCAGTGAGACTCCCATAGGGTTAAGTGTTAATCAGTGAGAATCCCATGGGGTTCAGTGTTAATCAGTGAGGCTCCAATAGGGTTAAGTGTTAATCAGTGAGACTCCCACAGGGTTCAGTGTTAATCAGTGAGACTCCCATAGGGTTCAGTGTTAATCAGTGAGACTCCCACAGGTTTCAGTGTTAATCAATGAGACTCCCACAGGTTTCAGTGTTAATCAATGAGACTCCCACAGGGTTCAGTTTTAATCAGTAAGACTCCCATAGGGTTCAGTGTTAATCAGTGAGACTCCCATGGGGTTCAGTGTTAATCAGTGAGACTCCCATAGGGTTAAGTGTTAATCAGTGAGACTCCCATGGGGTTCAGTGTTAATCAGTGAGACTCCCATAGGCTTCAGTGGTAATCAGTGAGACTCCTACAGGGTTCAGTGTTACTCAGTGAGACTCCCACAAGGTTCAGGGTTAATCAGTGAGACTCCCACAGGGTTCAGTGTTAATCAGTAAGACTCCCATAGGGTTCAGTGTTAATCAGTGAGACTCCCTCAGGTTTCAGTGTTAATCAGTGAGACTCCCATAGGGTTAAGTGTTAATCAGTGAGACTCCCATGGGGTTCAGTGTTAATCAGTGAGACTCCCATAGGCTTCAGTGTTAATCAGTGAGACTCCCACAAGGTCAGCGTTAATCAGTGAGACTCCCACAGGGTTCAGTGTTAATCAGTGAGACTCCCACAGGGTTCAGTGTTAATCAGTAAGACTCCCTTAGGGTTCAGTGTTAATCAGTGAGACTCCCATAGGGTTCAGTGTTAATCAGTGAGACTCCCACAGGGTTCAGTGTTAATCAAGTGACACTCCCACAGTCTTCAGTGTTAATCAATGAGACTCCCACAGGGTTCAGTGTTAATGAGTGAGACTCCCATAGGGTTCAGTGTAAATCAGTGAGACTCCCACAGGGTTCAGTGTTAATCAGTAAGACTCCCTTAGGGTTCAGTGTTAATCAGTGACACTCCCATAGGGTTCAGTGTTAATCAGTGAGACTCCCACAGGGTTCAGTGTTAATCAAGTGACACTCCCACAGTCTTCAGTGTTAATCAATGAGACTCCCACAGGGTTCAGTGTTAATCAGTGAGACTCCCATAGGGTTCAGTGTAAATCAGTGAGACTCCCACAGGGTTCATGTGTTAATCAGTGAGACTCCCATAGGGTTCAGTGTTAATCAATGAGACTCCCATAGGGTTCAGTGTTAATCAGTGAGACTCCCACAGGTTTCAGTGTTAATCAGTGAGACTCCCTCAGCGTTCAATGTTAATCAGTGAGACTCCCTCAGGGTTCATGTGTTAATCAGTGAGACTCCCATAGGGTTCATTGTTAATCAGTGAGACTCCCACAGGATTCAGTGTTAATCATTGAGACTCCCACAGTGTTCGGTGTTAATCAGTGAGACTCCCACACTGTTCAGTGTTAATCAGTGAGACTCCCTCAGGGTTCAGTGTTAATCACTGAGACTCCCACAGGGTTCAGTGTTAATCAGTGAGACTCCCACAGGGTTCAGTGTTAATCAGTGAGACTCCCATAGGGTTCAGTGTTAATCAGTGAGACTCCCACAGGTTTCAGTGTTAATCAATGAGACTCCCACAGGTTTCAGTGTTAATCAATGAGACTCCCACAGGGTTCAGTTTTAATCAGTAAGACTCCCATAGGGTTCAGTGTTAATCAGTGAGACTCCCATGGGGTTCAGTGTTAATCAGTGAGACTCCCATAGGGTTAAGTGTTAATCAGTGACACTCCCATGGGGTTCAGTGTTAATCAGTGAGACTCCCATAGGCTTCAGTGGTAATCAGTGAGACTCCTACAGGGTTCAGTGTTAATCAGTGAGACTCCCACAAGGTTCAGGGTTAATCAGTGAGACTCCCACAGGGTTCAGTGTTAATCAGTAAGACTCCCATAGGGTTCAGTGTTAATCAGTGAGACTCCCTCAGGGTTCAGTGTTAATCAGTGAGACTCCCATAGGGTTAAGTGTTAATCAGTGAGACTCCCACAAGGTCAGTGTTAATCAGTGAGACTCCCACAGGGTTCAGTGTTAATCAGTGAGACTCCCACAGGGTTCAGTGTTAATCAGTAAGACTCCCTTAGGGTTCAGTGTTAATCAGTGAGACTCCCATAGGGTTCAGTGTTAATCAGTGAGACTCCCACAGGGTTCAGTGTTAATCAAGTGACACTCCCACAGTCTTCAGTGTTAATCAATGAGACTCCCACAGGGTTCAGTGTTAATCAGTGAGACTCCCACAAGGTTCAGGGTTAATCAGTGAGACTCCCACAGGGTTCAGTGTTAATCAGTAAGACTCCCATAGGGTTCAGTGTTAATCAGTGAGACTCCCTCAGGGTTCAGTGTTAATCAGTGAGACTCCCATAGGGTTAAGTGTTAATCAGTGAGACTCCCACAAGGTCAGTGTTAATCAGTGAGACTCCCACAGGGTTCAGTGTTAATCAGTGAGACTCCCACAGGGTTCAGTGTTAATCAGTAAGACTCCCTTAGGGTTCAGTGTTAATCAGTGAGACTCCCATAGGGTTCAGTGTTAATCAGTGAGACTCCCACAGGGTTCAGTGTTAATCAAGTGACACTCCCACAGTCTTCAGTGTTAATCAATGAGACTCCCACAGGGTTCAGTGTTAATGAGTGAGACTCCCATAGGGTTCAGTGTAAATCAGTGAGACTCCCACAGGGTTCAGTGTTAATCAGTAAGACTCCCTTAGGGTTCAGTGTTAATCAGTGAGACTCCCATAGGGTTCAGTGTTAATCAGTGAGACTCCCACAGGGTTCAGTGTTAATCAAGTGACACTCCCACAGTCTTCAGTGTTAATCAATGAGACTCCCACAGGGTTCAGTGTTAATCAGTGAGACTCCCATAGGGTTCAGTGTAAATCAGTGAGACTCCCACAGGGTTCATGTGTTAATCAGTGAGACTCCCATAGGGTTCAGTGTTAATCAATGAGACTCCCATAGGGTTCAGTGTTAATCAGTGAGACTCCCACAGGTTTCAGTGTTAATCAGTGAGACTCCCTCAGCGTTCAATGTTAATCAGTGAGACTCCCTCAGGGTTCATGTGTTAATCAGTGAGACTCCCATAGGGTTCATTGTTAATCAGTGAGACTCCCACAGGATTCAGTGTTAATCATTGAGACTCCCACAGTGTTCGGTGTTAATCAGTGAGACTCCCACACTGTTCAGTGTTAATCAGTGAGACTCCCTCAGGGTTCAGTGTTAATCACTGAGACTCCCACAGGGTTCAGTGTTAATCAGTGAGACTCCCATAGGGTTCAGTGTTAATGAGTGAGAATCCCATAGAGTTCAGTGTTAATCAGTGAGACTCCCACAGGGTTCAGTGTTAATCAGTGAGACTCCCATAGGGTTCAGTGTTAATCAGTGAGACTCCCACAGGTTTCAGTGTTAATCAGTGAGACTCCAATATGGTTAAGTGTTAATCAGTGAGACTCCCATAGGGTTCAGTGTCAATCAGTGAGACTCCCTTAGGGTTTCAGTGTTAATCAGTGAGACTCCCATAGGGTTCAGTGTTAATGAGTGAGAATCCCATAGAGTTCAGTGTTAATCAGTGAGACTCCCACAAGGTTCAATGTTAATCAGTGAGACTCCCATAGGGTTCAGTGTTAATCAGTGAGACTCCCACAGGTTTCAGTGTTAATCAGTGAGACTCCAATAGGGTTAAGTGTTAATCAGTGAGACTCCCATAGGGTTCAGTGTTAATCAGTGAGACTCCCTTAGGGTTTCAGTGTTAATCAGTGAGGCTCCAATAGGGTTAAGTGTTCATCAGTGAGACTCCCACAGGGTTCAGTGTTAATCAGTGAGACTCCCGTAGGGTTCAGTGTTAATCAGTGAGACTCCCATAGGGTTCAATGTTAATCAGTGAGACTCCCACAGGTTTCAGTGTTAATCAGTGAGACTCCAATAAGGTTAAGTGTTAATCAGTGAGACTCCCATAGGGTTCAGTGTTAATCACTGAGACTCCCTTAGGGTTTCAGTGTTAATCAGTGAGGCTCCAATAGGGTTAAGTGTTAATCAGTGAGCCTCCCACAGGGTTCAGTGTTAATCAGTGAGACTCCCATAGGGTTCAGTGTTAATCAGTGAGACTCCCTCAGGGTTCAGTGTTAATCAATGAGACTCCCATAGGGTTAAGTGTTAATCAGTGAGACTCCCATGGGGTTCAGTGTTAATCAGTGAGACTCCCACAGGGTTCTGTGTTAATCAGTGAGACTCCCTTAGGGTTCAGTGTTAATCAGTGAGACTCCCTCAGGGTTCAGTGTTAATCAGTGAGACTCCCATAGGGTTAAGTGTTAATCAGTGAGACTCCCATGGGGTTCAGTGTTAATCAGTGAGGCTCCAATAGGGTTAAGTGTTAATCAGTGAGACTCCCACAGGGTTCAGTGTTAATCAGTGAGACTCCCATAGGGTTCAGTGTTAATCAGTGAGACTCCCACAGGTTTCAGTGTTAATCAATGAGACTCCCACAGGTTTCAGTGTTAATCAATGAGACTCCCACAGGGTTCAGTTTTAATCAGTAAGACTCCCATAGGGTTCAGTGTTAATCAGTGAGACTCCCTCAGGGTTCAGTGTTAATCAGTGAGACTCCCATAGGGTTAAGTGTTAATCAGTGAGACTCCCATGGGGTTCAGTGTTAATCAGTGAGACTCCCATAGGGTTAAGTGTTAATCAGTGAGACTCCCATGGGGTTCAGTGTTAATCAGTGAGACTCCCATAGGCTTCAGTGGTAATCAGTGAGACTCCTACAGGGTTCAGTGTTAATCAGTGAGACTCCCACAAGGTTCAGGGTTAATCAGTGAGACTCCCACAGGGTTCAGTGTTAATCAGTAAGACTCCCATAGGGTTCAGTGTTAATCAGTGAGACTCCCTCAGGGTTCAGTGTTAATCAGTGAGACTCCCATAGGGTTAAGTGTTAATCAGTGAGACTCCCATGGGGTTCAGTGTTAATCAGTGAGACTCCCATAGGCTTCAGTGTTAATCAGTGAGACTCCCACAAGGTTCAGTGTTAATCAGTGAGACTCCCACAGGGTTCAGTGTTAATCAGTGAGAATCCCACAGGGTTCAGTGTTAATCAGTAAGACTCCCTTAGGGTTCAGTGTTAATCAGTGAGACTCCCATAGGGTTCAGTGTTAATCAGTGAGACTCCCACAGGGTTCAGTGTTAATCAAGTGACACTCCCACAGTGTTCAGTGTTAATCAATGAGACTCCCACAGGGTTCAGTGTTAATGAGTGAGACTCCCATAGGGGTCAGTGTTAATCAGTGAGACTCCCATAGGGTTCATGTGTTAATCAGTGAGACTCCCATAGGGTTCAGTGTTAATCAATGAGACTCCCATAGGGTTCAGTGTTAATCAGTGAGACTCCCACAGGTTTCAGTGTTAATCAGTGAGACTCCCTCAGGGTTCAGTGTTAATCAGTGAGACTTCCTCAGGGTTCATGTGTTAATCAGTGAGACTCCCATAGGGTTCATTGTTAATCAGTGAGACTCCCACAGGATTCAGTGTTAATCATTGAGACTCCCACAGTGTTCGGTGTTAATCAGTGAGACTCCCACACTGTTCAGTGTTAATCAGTGAGACTCCCTCAGGGTTCAGTGTTAATCACTGAGACTCCCACAGGGTTCAGTGTTAATCAGTGAGACTCCCATAGGGTTCAGTGTTAATGAGTGAGAATCCCATAGAGTTCAGTGTTAATCAGTGAGACTCCCACAGGGTTCAGTGTTAATCAGTGAGACTCCCATAGGGTTCAGTGTTAATCAGTGAGACTCCCACAGGTTTCAATGTTAATCAGTGATACTCCAATAGGGTTAAGTGTAAATCAGTGAGACTCCCATAGGGTTCAGTGTTAATCAGTGAGACTCCCTTAGGGTTTCAGTGTTAATCAGTGAGGCTCCAATAGGGTTGAGTGTTAATCAGTGAGACTCCCATAGGGTTCAGTGTTAATCAGTGAGACTCCCACAGGTTTCAGTGTTAATCAGTGAGACTCCAATAGGGTTAAGTGTTAATCAGTGAGACTCCCATAGGGTTCAGTGTTAATCAGTGAGACTCCCTTAGGGTTTCAGTGTTAATCAGTGAGGCTCCAATAGGGTTAAGTGTTAATCAGTGAGACTCCCACAGGGTTCAGTGTTAATCAGTGAGACTCCCATAGGGTTCAGTGTTAATCAGTGAGACTCCCATAGGGTTCAATGTTAATCAGTGAGACTCCCACAGGTTTCAGTGTTAATCAGTGAGACTCCAATAGGGTTAAGTGTTAATCAGTGAGACTCCCATAGGGTTCAGTGTTAATCACTGATACTCCCTTAGGGTTTCAGTGTTAATCAGTGAGGCTCCAATAGGGTTAAGTGTTAATCAGTGAGACTCCCACAGGGTTCAGTGTTAATCAGTGAGACTCCCATAGGGTTCAGTGTTAATCAGTGAGACTCCCACAGGTTTCAGTGTTAATCAATGAGACTCCCACAGGTTTCAGTTTTAATCAGTAAGACTCCCATAGGGTTCAGTGTTAATCAGTGAGACTCCCTCAGGGTTCAGTGTTAATCAGTGAGACTCCCATAGGGTTAAGTGTTAATCAGTGAGACTCCCATGGGGTTCAGTCTTAATCAGTGAGACTCCCACAGGGTTCAGTGTTAATCAGTGAGACTCCCTTAGGGTTCAGTGTTAATCAGTGAGACTCCCACAGGTTTCAATGTTAATCAGTGATACTCCAATAGGGTTAAGTGTAAATCAGTGAGACTCCCATAGGGTTCAGTGTTAATCAGTGAGACTCCCTTAGGGTTTCAGTGTTAATCAGTGAGGCTCCAATAGGGTTGAGTGTTAATCAGTGAGACTCCCATAGGGTTCAGTGTTAATCAGTGAGACTCCCACAGGTTTCAGTGTTAATCAGTGAGACTCCAATAGGGTTAAGTGTTAATCAGTGAGACTCCCACAGGGTTTGGTGTTAATCAGTGAGACTCCCATAGGGTTCAGTGTTAATCAATGAGACTCCCATAGGGTTCAGTGTTAATCAGTGAGACTCCCACAGGTTTCAGTGTTAATCAGTGAGACTCCCTCAGGGTTCAGTGTTAATCAGTGAGACTTCCTCAGGGTTCATGTGTTAATCAGTGAGACTCCCATAGGGTTCATTGTTAATCAGTGAGACTCCCACAGGATTCAGTGTTAATCATTGAGACTCCCACAGTGTTCGGTGTTAATCAGTGAGACTCCCACACTGTTCAGTGTTAATCAGTGAGACTCCCTCAGGGTTCAGTGTTAATCACTGAGACTCCCACAGGGTTCAGTGTTAATCAGTGAGACTCCCATAGGGTTCAGTGTTAATGAGTGAGAATCCCATAGAGTTCAGTGTTAATCAGTGAGACTCCCACAGGGTTCAGTGTTAATCAGTGAGACTCCCATAGGGTTCAGTGTTAATCAGTGAGACTCCCACAGGTTTCAATGTTAATCAGTGATACTCCAATAGGGTTAAGTGTAAATCAGTGAGACTCCCATAGGGTTCAGTGTTAATCAGTGAGACTCCCTTAGGGTTTCAGTGTTAATCAGTGAGGCTCCAATAGGGTTGAGTGTTAATCAGTGAGACTCCCATAGGGTTCAGTGTTAATCAGTGAGACTCCCACAGGTTTCAGTGTTAATCAGTGAGACTCCAATAGGGTTAAGTGTTAATCAGTGAGACTCCCATAGGGTTCAGTGTTAATCAGTGAGACTCCCTTAGGGTTTCAGTGTTAATCAGTGAGGCTCCAATAGGGTTAAGTGTTAATCAGTGAGACTCCCACAGGGTTCAGTGTTAATCAGTGAGACTCCCATAGGGTTCAGTGTTAATCAGTGAGACTCCCATAGGGTTCAATGTTAATCAGTGAGACTCCCACAGGTTTCAGTGTTAATCAGTGAGACTCCAATAGGGTTAAGTGTTAATCAGTGAGACTCCCATAGGGTTCAGTGTTAATCACTGATACTCCCTTAGGGTTTCAGTGTTAATCAGTGAGGCTCCAATAGGGTTAAGTGTTAATCAGTGAGACTCCCACAGGGTTCAGTGTTAATCAGTGAGACTCCCATAGGGTTCAGTGTTAATCAGTGAGACTCCCACAGGTTTCAGTGTTAATCAATGAGACTCCCACAGGTTTCAGTTTTAATCAGTAAGACTCCCATAGGGTTCAGTGTTAATCAGTGAGACTCCCTCAGGGTTCAGTGTTAATCAGTGAGACTCCCATAGGGTTAAGTGTTAATCAGTGAGACTCCCATGGGGTTCAGTCTTAATCAGTGAGACTCCCACAGGGTTCAGTGTTAATCAGTGAGACTCCCTTAGGGTTCAGTGTTAATCAGTGAGACTCCCACAGGTTTCAATGTTAATCAGTGATACTCCAATAGGGTTAAGTGTAAATCAGTGAGACTCCCATAGGGTTCAGTGTTAATCAGTGAGACTCCCTTAGGGTTTCAGTGTTAATCAGTGAGGCTCCAATAGGGTTGAGTGTTAATCAGTGAGACTCCCATAGGGTTCAGTGTTAATCAGTGAGACTCCCACAGGTTTCAGTGTTAATCAGTGAGACTCCAATAGGGTTAAGTGTTAATCAGTGAGACTCCCATAGGGTTCAGTGTTAATCAGTGAGACTCCCTTAGGGTTTCAGTGTTAATCAGTGAGGCTCCAATAGGGTTAAGTGTTAATCAGTGAGACTCCCACAGGGTTCAGTGTTAATCAGTGAGACTCCCATAGGGTTCAGTGTTAATCAGTGAGACTCCCATAGGGTTCAATGTTAATCAGTGAGACTCCCACAGGTTTCAGTGTTAATCAGTGAGACTCCAATAGGGTTAAGTGTTAATCAGTGAGACTCCCATAGGGTTCAGTGTTAATCACTGATACTCCCTTAGGGTTTCAGTGTTAATCAGTGAGGCTCCAATAGGGTTAAGTGTTAATCAGTGAGACTCCCACAGGGTTCAGTGTTAATCAGTGAGACTCCCATAGGGTTCAGTGTTAATCAGTGAGACTCCCACAGGTTTCAGTGTTAATCAATGAGACTCCCACAGGTTTCAGTTTTAATCAGTAAGACTCCCATAGGGTTCAGTGTTAATCAGTGAGACTCCCTCAGGGTTCAGTGTTAATCAGTGAGACTCCCATAGGGTTAAGTGTTAATCAGTGAGACTCCCATGGGGTTCAGTCTTAATCAGTGAGACTCCCACAGGGTTCAGTGTTAATCAGTGAGACTCCCTTAGGGTTCAGTGTTAATCAGTGAGACTCCCTCAGGGTTCAGTGTTAATCAGTGAGACTCCCATAGGGTTAAGTGTTAATCAGTGAGACTCCCATGGGGTTCAGTGTTAATCAGTGAGGCTCCAATAGGGTTAAGTGTTAATCAGTGAGACTCCCACAGGGTTCAGTGTTAATCAGTGAGACTCCCATAGGGTTCAGTGTTAATCAGTGAGACTCCCACAGGTTTCAGTGTTAATCAATGAGACTCCCACAGGTTCAAGTGTTAATCAATGAGACTCCCACAGGGTTCAGTTTTAATCAGTAAGACTCCCATAGGGTTCAGTGTTAATCAGTGAGACTCCCTCAGGGTTCAGTGTTAATCAGTGAGTCTGCCATAGGGTTAAGTGTTAATCAGTGAGACTCCCATGGGGTTCGGTGTTAATCAGTGAGACTCCCATAGGGTTAAGTGTTAATCAGTGAGACTCCCATGGGGTTCAGTGTTAATCAGTGAGACTCCCATAGGCTTCAGTGGTAATCAGTGAGACTCCTACAGGGTTCAGTGTTAATCAGTGAGACTCCCACAAGGTTCAGGGTTAATCAGTGAGACTCCCACAGGGTTCAGTGTTAATCAGTAAGACTCCCATAGGGTTCAGTGTTAATCAGTGAGACTCCCTCAGGGTTCAGTGTTAATCAGTGAGACTCCCATAGGGTTAAGTGTTAATCAGTGAGACTCCCATGGGGTTCAGTGTTAATCAGTGAGAATCCCATAGGCTTCAGTGTTAATCAGTGAGACTCCCACAAGGTTCAGTGTTAATCAGTGAGACTCCCACAGGGTTCAGTGTTAATCAGTAAGACTCCCTTAGGGTTCAGTGTTAATCAGTGAGACTCCCATAGGGTTCAGTGTTAATCAGTGAGACTCCCACAGGGTTCAGTGTTAATCAAGTGACACTCCCACAGTCTTCAGTGTTAATCAATGAGACTCCCACAGGGTTCAGTGTTAATGAGTGAGACTCCCATAGGGTTCAGTGTAAATCAGTGAGACTCCCACAGGGTTCAGTGTTAATCAGTAAGACTCCCTTAGGGTTCAGCGTTAATCAGTGAGACTCCCATAGGGTTCAGTGTTAATCAGTGAGACTCCCACAGGGTTCAGTGTTAATCAAGTGACACTCCCACAGTCTTCAGTGTTAATCAATGAGACTCCCACAGGGTTCAGTGTTAATCAGTGAGACTCCCATAGGGTTCAGTGTAAATCAGTGAGACTCCCATAGGGTTCAGTGTTAATCAGTGAGACTCCCACAGGTTTCAGTGTTAATCAGTGAGACTCCCTCAGGGTTCAGTGTTAATCAGTGAGACTCCCACAGTCTTCAGTGTTAATCAATGAGACTCCCATAGGGTTCAGTGTAAATCAGTGAGACTCCCACAGGGTTCAGTGTTAATCAGTAAGACTCCCTTAGGGTTCAGCGTTAATCAGTGAGACTCCCACAGGGTTCAGTGTTAATCAGTAAGACTCCCTTAGGGTTCAGCGTTAATCAGTGAGACTCCCATAGGGTTCAGTGTTAATCAGTGAGACTCCCACAGGGTTCAGTGTTAATCAAGTGACACTCCCACAGTCTTCAGTGTTAATCAATGAGACTCCCACAGGGTTCAGTGTTAATCAGTGAGACTCCCATAGGGTTCAGTGTTAATCAATGAGACTCCCATAGGGTTCAGTGTTAATCAGTGAGACTCCCACAGGTTTCAGTGTTAATCAGTGAGACTCCCTCAGGGTTCAGTGTTAATCAGTGAGACTCCCTCAGGGTTCATGTGTTAATCAGTGAGACTCCCATAGGGTTCATTGTTAATCAGTGAGACTCCCACAGTGTTCGGTGTTACTCATTGAGACTCCCACAGTGTTCGGTGTTAATCAGTGAGACTCCCACACTGTTCAGTGTTAATCAGTGAGACTCCCTCAGGGTTCAGTGTTAATCACTGAGACTCCCACAGGGTTCAGTGTTAATCAGTGAGACTCCCATAGGGTTCAGTGTTAATGAGTGAGAATCCCATAGAGTTCAGTGTTAATCAGTGAGACTCCCACAGGGTTCAGTGTTAATCAGTGAGACTCCCATAGGGTTCAGTGTCAATCAGTGAGACTCCCTTAGGGTTTCAGTGTTAATCAGTGAGACTCCCATAGGGTTCAGTGTTAATGAGTGAGAATCCCATAGAGTTCAGTGTTAATCAGTGAGACTCCCACAAGGTTCAGTGTTAATCAGTGAGACTCCCATAGGGTTCAGTGTTAATCAGTGAGACTCCCACAGGTTTCAGTGTTAATCAGTGAGACTCCAATAGGGTTAAGTGTTAATCAGTGAGACTCCCATAGGGTTCAGTGTTAATCAGTGAGACTCCCTTAGGGTTTCAGTGTTAATCAGTGAGACTCCAATAGGGTTAAGTGTTAATCAGTGAGACTCCCTTAGGGTTTCAGTGTTAATCAGTGAGGCTCCAATAGGGTTAAGTGTTAATCAGTGAGACTCCCACAGGGTTCAGTGTTAATCAGTGAGACTCCCATAGGGTTCAGTGTTAATCAGTGAGACTCCCATAGGGTTCAATGTTAATCAGTGAGACTCCCACAGGTTTCAGTGTTAATCAGTGAGACTCCAATAGGGTTAAGTGTTAATCAGTGAGACTCCCATAGGGTTCAGTGTTAATCACTGATACTCCCTTAGGGTTTCAGTGTTAATCAGTGAGGCTCCAATAGGGTTAAGTGTTAATCAGTGAGACTCCCACAGGGTTCAGTGTTAATCAGTGAGACTCCCATAGGGTTCAGTGTTAATCAGTGAGACTCCCACAGGTTTCAGTGTTAATCAATGAGACTCCCACAGGTTTCAGTTTTAATCAGTAAGACTCCCATAGGGTTCAGTGTTAATCAGTGAGACTCCCTCAGGGTTCAGTGTTAATCAGTGAGACTCCCATAGGGTTAAGTGTTAATCAGTGAGACTCCCATGGGGTTCAGTCTTAATCAGTGAGACTCCCACAGGGTTCAGTGTTAATCAGTGAGACTCCCTTAGGGTTCAGTGTTAATCAGTGAGACTCCCTCAGGGTTCAGTGTTAATCAGTGAGACTCCCATAGGGTTAAGTGTTAATCAGTGAGACTCCCATGGGGTTCAGTGTTAATCAGTGAGGCTCCAATAGGGTTAAGTGTTAATCAGTGAGACTCCCACAGGGTTCAGTGTTAATCAGTGAGACTCCCATAGGGTTCAGTGTTAATCAGTGAGACTCCCACAGGTTTCAGTGTTAATCAATGAGACTCCCACAGGTTCAAGTGTTAATCAATGAGACTCCCACAGGGTTCAGTTTTAATCAGTAAGACTCCCATAGGGTTCAGTGTTAATCAGTGAGACTCCCTCAGGGTTCAGTGTTAATCAGTGAGTCTGCCATAGGGTTAAGTGTTAATCAGTGAGACTCCCATGGGGTTCGGTGTTAATCAGTGAGACTCCCATAGGGTTAAGTGTTAATCAGTGAGACTCCCATGGGGTTCAGTGTTAATCAGTGAGACTCCCATAGGCTTCAGTGGTAATCAGTGAGACTCCTACAGGGTTCAGTGTTAATCAGTGAGACTCCCACAAGGTTCAGGGTTAATCAGTGAGACTCCCACAGGGTTCAGTGTTAATCAGTAAGACTCCCATAGGGTTCAGTGTTAATCAGTGAGACTCCCTCAGGGTTCAGTGTTAATCAGTGAGACTCCCATAGGGTTAAGTGTTAATCAGTGAGACTCCCATGGGGTTCAGTGTTAATCAGTGAGAATCCCATAGGCTTCAGTGTTAATCAGTGAGACTCCCACAAGGTTCAGTGTTAATCAGTGAGACTCCCACAGGGTTCAGTGTTAATCAGTGAGACTCCCACAGGGTTCAGTGTTAATCAGTAAGACTCCCTTAGGGTTCAGTGTTAATCAGTGAGACTCCCATAGGGTTCAGTGTTAATCAGTGAGACTCCCACAGGGTTCAGTGTTAATCAAGTGACACTCCCACAGTCTTCAGTGTTAATCAATGAGACTCCCACAGGGTTCAGTGTTAATGAGTGAGACTCCCATAGGGTTCAGTGTAAATCAGTGAGACTCCCACAGGGTTCAGTGTTAATCAGTAAGACTCCCTTAGGGTTCAGCGTTAATCAGTGAGACTCCCATAGGGTTCAGTGTTAATCAGTGAGACTCCCACAGGGTTCAGTGTTAATCAAGTGACACTCCCACAGTCTTCAGTGTTAATCAATGAGACTCCCACAGGGTTCAGTGTTAATCAGTGAGACTCCCATAGGGTTCAGTGTAAATCAGTGAGACTCCCACAGGGTTCATGTGTTAATCAGTGAGACTCCCATAGGGTTCAGTGTTAATCAATGAGACTCCCATAGGGTTCAGTGTTAATCAGTGAGACTCCCACAGGTTTCAGTGTTAATCAGTGAGACTCCTTCAGGGTTCAGTGTTAATCAGTGAGACTCCCACAGTCTTCAGTGTTAATCAATGAGACTCCCATAGGGTTCAGTGTAAATCAGTGAGACTCCCACAGGGTTCAGTGTTAATCAGTAAGACTCCCTTAGGGTTCAGCGTTAATCAGTGAGACTCCCACAGGGTTCAGTGTTAATCAGTAAGACTCCCTTAGGGTTCAGCGTTAATCAGTGAGACTCCCATAGGGTTCAGTGTTAATCAGTGAGACTCCCACAGGGTTCAGTGTTAATCAAGTGACACTCCCACAGTCTTCAGTGTTAATCAATGAGACTCCCACAGGGTTCAGTGTTAATCAGTGAGACTCCCATAGGGTTCAGTGTAAATCAGTGAGACTCCCACAGGGTTCATGTGTTAATCAGTGAGACTCCCATAGGGTTCAGTGTTAATCAATGAGACTCCCATAGGGTTCAGTGTTAATCAGTGAGACTCCCACATGTTTCAGTGTTAATCAGTTAGACTCCCTCAGGGTTCAGTGTTAATCAGTGAGACTCCCTCAGGGTTCATGTGTTAATCAGTGAGACTCCCATAGGGTTCATTGTTAATCAGTGAGACTCCCACAGTGTTCGGTGTTAATCATTGAGACTCCCACAGTGTTCGGTGTTAATAAGTGAGACTCCCACACTGTTCAGTGTTAATCAGTGAGACTCCCTCAGGGTTCAGTGTTAATCACTGAGACTCCCACAGGGTTCAGTGTTAATCAGTGAGACTCCCATAGGGTTCAGTGTTAATGAGTGAGAATCCCATAGAGTTCAGTGTTAATCAGTGAGACTCCCACAGGGTTCAGTGTTAATCAGTGAGACTCCCACAGGTTTCAGTGTTAATCAGTGAGACTCCAATAGGGTTAAGTGTTAATCAGTGAGACTCCCATAGGGTTCAGTGTCAATCAGTGAGACTCCCTTAGGGTTTCAGTGTTAATCAGTGAGACTCCCATAGGGTTCAGTGTTAATGAGTGAGAATCCCATAGAGTTCAGTGTTAATCAGTGAGACTCCCACAAGGTTCAGTGTTAATCAGTGAGACTCCCATAGGGTTCAGTGTTAATCAGTGAGACTCCCACAGGTTTCAGTGTTAATCAGTGAGACTCCAATAGGGTTAAGTGTTAATCAGTGAGACTCCCATAGGGTTCAGTGTTAATCAGTGAGACTCCCTTAGGGTTTCAGTGTTAATCAGTGAGGCTCCAATAGGGTTAAGTGTTAATCAGTGAGACTCCCACAGGGTTCAGTGTTAATCAGTGAGACTCCCATAGGGTTCAGTGTTAATCAGTGAGACTCCCATAGGGTTCAATGTTAATCAGTGAGACTCCCACAGGTTTCAGTGTTAATCAGTGAGACTCCAATAGGGTTAAGTGTTAATCAGTGAGACTCCCATAGGGTTCAGTGTTAATCACTGAGACTCCCTTAGGGTTTCAGAGTTAATCAGTGAGGCTCCAATAGGGTTAAGTGTTAATCAGTGAGACTCCCACAGGGTTCAGTGTTAATCAGTGAGACTCCCATAGGGTTCAGTGTTAATCAATGAGACTCCCACAGGTTTCAGTTTTAATCAGTAAGACTCCCATAGGGTTCAGTGTTAATCAGTGAGACTCCCTCAGGATTCAGTGTTAATCAGTGAGACTCCCATAGGGTTAAGTGTTAATCAGTGAGACTCCCATAGGGTTAAGTGTTAATCAGTGAGACTCCCATGGGGTTCAGTGTAAATCAGTGAGACTCCCACAGGGTTCAGTGTTAATCAGTAAGACTCCCTTAGGGTTCAGTGTTAATCAGTGAGACTCCCATAGGGTTCAGTGTTAATCACTGAGACTCCCTTAGGGTTTCAGTGTTAATCAGTGAGGCTCCAATAGGGTTAAGTGTTAATCAGTGAGACTCCCACAGGGTTCAGTGTTAATCAGTGAGACTCCCACAGGTTTCAGTGTTAATCAATGAGACTCCCACAGGTTTCAGTTTTAATCAGTAAGACTCCCATAGGGTTCAGTGTTAATCAGTGAGACTCCAATAGGGTTAAGTGTTAATCAGTGAGACTCCCATAGGGTTCAGTGTTAATCAGTGAGACTCCCTTAGGGTTTCAGTGTTAATCAGTGAGGCTCCAATAGGGTTAAGTGTTAATCAGTGAGACTCCCACAGGGTTCAGTGTTAATCAGTGAGACTCCCATAGGGTTCAGTGTTAATCAGTGAGACTCCCATAGGGTTCAATGTTAATCAGTGAGACTCCCACAGGTTTCAGTGTTAATCAGTGAGACTCCAATAGGGTTAAGTGTTAATCAGTGAGACTCCCATAGGGTTCAGTGTTAATCACTGAGACTCCCTTAGGGTTTCAGTGTTAATCAGTGAGGCTCCAATAGGGTTAAGTGTTAATCAGTGAGACTCCCACAGGGTTCAGTGTTAATCAGTGAGACTCCCATAGGGTTCAGTGTTAATCAATGAGACTCCCACAGGTTTCAGTTTTAATCAGTAAGACTCCCATAGGGTTCAGTGTTAATCAGTGAGACTCCCTCAGGGTTCAGTGTTAATCAGTGAGACTCCCATAGGGTTAAGTGTTAATCAGTGAGACTCCCATAGGGTTAAGTGTTAATCAGTGAGACTCCCATGGGGTTCAGTGTAAATCAGTGAGACTCCCACAGGGTTCAGTGTTAATCAGTAAGACTCCCTTAGGGTTCAGTGTTAATCAGTGAGACTCCCATAGGGTTCAGTGTTAATCACTGAGACTCCCTTAGGGTTTCAGTGTTAATCAGTGAGGCTCCAATAGGGTTAAGTGTTAATCAGTGAGACTCCCACAGGGTTCAGTGTTAATCAGTGAGACTCCCACAGGTTTCAGTGTTAATCAATGAGACTCCCACAGGTTTCAGTTTTAATCAGTAAGACTCCCATAGGGTTCAGTGTTAATCAGTGAGACTCCCTCAGGGTTCAGTGTTAATCAGTGAGACTCCCATAGGGTTAAGTGTTAATCAGTGAGACTCCCATGGGGTTCAGTGTTAATCAGTGAGACTCCCACAGGGTTCTGTGTTAATCAGTGAGACTCCCTTAGGGTTCAGTGTTAATCAGTGAGACTCCCTCAGGGTTCAGTGTTAATCAGTGAGACTCCCACAGGGTTCAGTGTTAATCAAGTGACACTCCCACAGTCTTCAGTGTTAATCAATGAGACTCCCACAGGGTTCAGTGTTAATCAGTGAGACTCCCATAGGGTTCAGTGTAAATCAGTGAGACTCCCACAGGGTTCATGTGTTAATCAGTGAGACTCCCATAGGGTTCAGTGTTAATCAATGAGACTCCCATAGGGTTCAGTGTTAATCAGTGAGACTCCCACATGTTTCAGTGTTAATCAGTTAGACTCCCTCAGGGTTCAGTGTTAATCAGTGAGACTCCCTCAGGGTTCATGTGTTAATCAGTGAGACTCCCATAGGGTTCATTGTTAATCAGTGAGACTCCCACAGTGTTCGGTGTTAATCATTGAGACTCCCACAGTGTTCGGTGTTAATAAGTGAGACTCCCACACTGTTCAGTGTTAATCAGTGAGACTCCCTCAGGGTTCAGTGTTAATCACTGAGACTCCCACAGGGTTCAGTGTTAATCAGTGAGACTCCCATAGGGTTCAGTGTTAATGAGTGAGAATCCCATAGAGTTCAGTGTTAATCAGTGAGACTCCCACAGGGTTCAGTGTTAATCAGTGAGACTCCCACAGGTTTCAGTGTTAATCAGTGAGACTCCAATAGGGTTAAGTGTTAATCAGTGAGACTCCCATAGGGTTCAGTGTCAATCAGTGAGACTCCCTTAGGGTTTCAGTGTTAATCAGTGAGACTCCCATAGGGTTCAGTGTTAATGAGTGAGAATCCCATAGAGTTCAGTGTTAATCAGTGAGACTCCCACAAGGTTCAGTGTTAATCAGTGAGACTCCCATAGGGTTCAGTGTTAATCAGTGAGACTCCCACAGGTTTCAGTGTTAATCAGTGAGACTCCAATAGGGTTAAGTGTTAATCAGTGAGACTCCCATAGGGTTCAGTGTTAATCAGTGAGACTCCCTTAGGGTTTCAGTGTTAATCAGTGAGGCTCCAATAGGGTTAAGTGTTAATCAGTGAGACTCCCACAGGGTTCAGTGTTAATCAGTGAGACTCCCATAGGGTTCAGTGTTAATCAGTGAGACTCCCATAGGGTTCAATGTTAATCAGTGAGACTCCCACAGGTTTCAGTGTTAATCAGTGAGACTCCAATAGGGTTAAGTGTTAATCAGTGAGACTCCCATAGGGTTCAGTGTTAATCACTGAGACTCCCTTAGGGTTTCAGAGTTAATCAGTGAGGCTCCAATAGGGTTAAGTGTTAATCAGTGAGACTCCCACAGGGTTCAGTGTTAATCAGTGAGACTCCCATAGGGTTCAGTGTTAATCAATGAGACTCCCACAGGTTTCAGTTTTAATCAGTAAGACTCCCATAGGGTTCAGTGTTAATCAGTGAGACTCCCTCAGGATTCAGTGTTAATCAGTGAGACTCCCATAGGGTTAAGTGTTAATCAGTGAGACTCCCATAGGGTTAAGTGTTAATCAGTGAGACTCCCATGGGGTTCAGTGTAAATCAGTGAGACTCCCACAGGGTTCAGTGTTAATCAGTAAGACTCCCTTAGGGTTCAGTGTTAATCAGTGAGACTCCCATAGGGTTCAGTGTTAATCACTGAGACTCCCTTAGGGTTTCAGTGTTAATCAGTGAGGCTCCAATAGGGTTAAGTGTTAATCAGTGAGACTCCCACAGGGTTCAGTGTTAATCAGTGAGACTCCCACAGGTTTCAGTGTTAATCAATGAGACTCCCACAGGTTTCAGTTTTAATCAGTAAGACTCCCATAGGGTTCAGTGTTAATCAGTGAGACTCCAATAGGGTTAAGTGTTAATCAGTGAGACTCCCATAGGGTTCAGTGTTAATCAGTGAGACTCCCTTAGGGTTTCAGTGTTAATCAGTGAGGCTCCAATAGGGTTAAGTGTTAATCCGTGAGACTCCCACAGGGTTCAGTGTTAATCAGTGAGACTCCCATAGGGTTCAGTGTTAATCAGTGAGACTCCCATAGGGTTCAATGTTAATCAGTGAGACTCCCACAGGTTTCAGTGTTAATCAGTGAGACTCCAATAGGGTTAAGTGTTAATCAGTGAGACTCCCATAGGGTTCAGTGTTAATCACTGAGACTCCCTTAGGGTTTCAGTGTTAATCAGTGAGGCTCCAATAGGGTTAAGTGTTAATCAGTGAGACTCCCACAGGGTTCAGTGTTAATCAGTGAGACTCCCATAGGGTTCAGTGTTAATCAATGAGACTCCCACAGGTTTCAGTTTTAATCAGTAAGACTCCCATAGGGTTCAGTGTTAATCAGTGAGACTCCCTCAGGGTTCAGTGTTAATCAGTGAGACTCCCATAGGGTTAAGTGTTAATCAGTGAGACTCCCATAGGGTTAAGTGTTAATCAGTGAGACTCCCATGGGGTTCAGTGTAAATCAGTGAGACTCCCACAGGGTTCAGTGTTAATCAGTAAGACTCCCTTAGGGTTCAGTGTTAATCAGTGAGACTCCCATAGGGTTCAGTGTTAATCACTGAGACTCCCTTAGGGTTTCAGTGTTAATCAGTGAGGCTCCAATAGGGTTAAGTGTTAATCAGTGAGACTCCCACAGGGTTCAGTGTTAATCAGTGAGACTCCCACAGGTTTCAGTGTTAATCAATGAGACTCCCACAGGTTTCAGTTTTAATCAGTAAGACTCCCATAGGGTTCAGTGTTAATCAGTGAGACTCCCTCAGGGTTCAGTGTTAATCAGTGAGACTCCCATAGGGTTAAGTGTTAATCAGTGAGACTCCCATGGGGTTCAGTGTTAATCAGTGAGACTCCCACAGGGTTCTGTGTTAATCAGTGAGACTCCCTTAGGGTTCAGTGTTAATCAGTGAGACTCCCTCAGGGTTCAGTGTTAATCAGTGAGACTCCCATAGGGTTAAGTGTTAATCAGTGAGACTCCCATGGGGTTCAGTGTTAATCAGTGAGGCTCCAATAGGGTTAAGTGTTAATCAGTGAGACTCCCACAGGGTTCAGTGTTAATCAGTGAGACTCCCATAGGGTTCAGTGTTAATCAGTGAGACTCCCACAGGTTTCAGTGTTAATCAATGAGACTCCCACAGGTTTCAGTGTTAATCAGTGAGACTCCCACAAGGTTCAGTGTTAATCAGTGAGACTCCCATAGGGTTCAGTGTTAATCAGTGAGACTCCCACAGGTTTCAGTGTTAATCAGTGAGACTCCAATAGGGTTAAGTGTTAATCAGTGAGACTGCCATAGGGTTCAGTGTTAATCAGTGAGACTCCCTTAGGGTTACAGTGTTAATCAGTGAGGCTCCAATAGGGTTAAGTGTTAATCAGTGAGACTCCCACAGGGTTCAGTGTTAATCAGTGAGACTCCCATAGGGTTCAGTGTTAATCAGTGAGACTCCCATAGGGTTCAATGTTAATCAGTGAGACTCCCACAGGTTTCAGTGTTAATCAGTGAGACTCCAATAGGGTTAAGTGTTAATCAGTGAGACTCCCATAGGGTTCAGTGTTAATCACTGAGACTCCCTTAGGGTTTCAGTGTTAATCAGTGAGGCTCCAATAGGGTTAAGTGTTAATCAGTGAGACTCCCACAGGGTTCAGTGTTAATCAGTGAGACTCCCATAGGGTTCAGTGTTAATCAATGAGACTCCCACAGGTTTCAGTTTTAATCAGTAAGACTCCCATAGGGTTCAGTGTTAATCAGTGAGACTCCCTCAGGGTTCAGTGTTAATCAGTGAGACTCCCATAGGGTTAAGTGTTAATCAGTGAGACTCCCATAGGGTTAAGTGTTAATCAGTGAGACTCCCATGGGGTTCAGTGTAAATCAGTGAGACTCCCACAGGGTTCAGTGTTAATCAGTAAGACTCCCTTAGGGTTCAGTGTTAATCAGTGAGACTCCCATAGGGTTCAGTGTTAATCACTGAGACTCCCTTAGGGTTTCAGTGTTAATCAGTGAGGCTCCAATAGGGTTAAGTGTTAATCAGTGAGACTCCCACAGGGTTCAGTGTTAATCAGTGAGACTCCCACAGGTTTCAGTGTTAATCAATGAGACTCCCACAGGTTTCAGTTTTAATCAGTAAGACTCCCATAGGGTTCAGTGTTAATCAGTGAGACTCCAATAGGGTTAAGTGTTAATCAGTGAGACTCCCATAGGGTTCAGTGTTAATCAGTGAGACTCCCTTAGGGTTTCAGTGTTAATCAGTGAGGCTCCAATAGGGTTAAGTGTTAATCAGTGAGACTCCCACAGGGTTCAGTGTTAATCAGTGAGACTCCCATAGGGTTCAGTGTTAATCAGTGAGACTCCCATAGGGTTCAATGTTAATCAGTGAGACTCCCACAGGTTTCAGTGTTAATCAGTGAGACTCCAATAGGGTTAAGTGTTAATCAGTGAGACTCCCATAGGGTTCAGTGTTAATCACTGAGACTCCCTTAGGGTTTCAGTGTTAATCAGTGAGGCTCCAATAGGGTTAAGTGTTAATCAGTGAGACTCCCACAGGGTTCAGTGTTAATCAGTGAGACTCCCATAGGGTTCAGTGTTAATCAATGAGACTCCCACAGGTTTCAGTTTTAATCAGTAAGACTCCCATAGGGTTCAGTGTTAATCAGTGAGACTCCCTCAGGGTTCAGTGTTAATCAGTGAGACTCCCATAGGGTTAAGTGTTAATCAGTGAGACTCCCATAGGGTTAAGTGTTAATCAGTGAGACTCCCATGGGGTTCAGTGTAAATCAGTGAGACTCCCACAGGGTTCAGTGTTAATCAGTAAGACTCCCTTAGGGTTCAGTGTTAATCAGTGAGACTCCCATAGGGTTCAGTGTTAATCACTGAGACTCCCTTAGGGTTTCAGTGTTAATCAGTGAGGCTCCAATAGGGTTAAGTGTTAATCAGTGAGACTCCCACAGGGTTCAGTGTTAATCAGTGAGACTCCCACAGGTTTCAGTGTTAATCAATGAGACTCCCACAGGTTTCAGTTTTAATCAGTAAGACTCCCATAGGGTTCAGTGTTAATCAGTGAGACTCCCTCAGGGTTCAGTGTTAATCAGTGAGACTCCCATAGGGTTCAGTGTTAATCAGTGAGACTCCCATGGGGTTCAGTGTTAATCAGTGAGACTCCCACAGGGTTCTGTGTTAATCAGTGAGACTCCCTTAGGGTTCAGTGTTAATCAGTGAGACTCCCTCAGGGTTCAGTGTTAATCAGTGAGACTCCCATAGGGATAAGTGTTAATCAGTGAGACTCCCATGGGGTTCAGTGTTAATCAGTGAGGCTCCAATAGGGTTAAGTGTTAATCAGTGAGACTCCCACAGGGTTCAGTGTTAATCAGTGAGACTCCCATAGGGTTCAGTGTTAATCAGTGAGACTCCCACAGGTTTCAGTGTTAATCAATGAGACTCCCACAGGTTTCAGTGTTAATCAGTGAGACTCTCACAAGGTTCAGTGTTAATCAGTGAGACTCCCATAGGGTTCAGTGTTAATCAGTGAGACTCCCACAGGTTTCAGTGTTAATCAGTGAGACTCCAATAGGGTTAAGTGTTAATCAGTGAGACTGCCATAGGGTTCAGTGTTAATCAGTGAGACTCCCTTAGGGTTTCAGTGTTAATCAGTGAGGCTCCAATAGGGTTAAGTGTTAATCAGTGAGACTCCCACAGGGTTCAGTGTTAATCAGTGAGACTCCCATAGGGTTCAGTGTTAATCAGTGAGACTCCCATAGGGTTAAATATTAATCAGTGAGACTCCCACAGGTTTCAGTGTTAATCAGTGAGACTCCAATAGGGTTAAGTGTTAATCAGTGAGACTCCCATAGGGTTCAGTGTTAATCACTGAGACTCCCTTAGGGTTTCAGTGTTAATCAGTGAGGCTCCAATAGGGTTAAGTGTTAATCAGTGAGACTCCCACAGGGTTCAGTGTTAATCAGTGAGACTCCCATAGGGTTCAGTGTTAATCAATGAGACTCCCACAGGTTTCAGTTTTAATCAGTAAGACTCCCATAGGGTTCAGTGTTAATCAGTGAGACTCCCTCAGGGTTCAGTGTTAATCAGTGAGACTCCCATAGGGTTAAGTGTTAATCAGTGAGACTCCCATAGGGTTAAGTGTTAATCAGTGAGACTCCCATGGGGTTCAGTGTAAATCAGTGAGACTCCCACAGGGTTCAGTGTTAATCAGTAAGACTCCCTTAGGGTTCAGTGTTAATCAGTGAGACTCCCATAGGGTTCAGTGTTAATCACTGAGACTCCCTTAGGGTTTCAGTGTTAATCAGTGAGGCTCCAATAGGGTTAAGTGTTAATCAGTGAGACTCCCACAGGGTTCAGTGTTAATCAGTGAGACTCCCACAGGTTTCAGTGTTAATCAATGAGACTCCCACAGGTTTCAGTTTTAATCAGTAAGACTCCCATAGGGTTCAGTGTTAATCAGTGAGACTCCCTCAGGGTTCAGTGTTAATCAGTGAGACTCCCATAGGGTTAAGTGTTAATCAGTGAGACTCCCATGGGGTTCAGTGTTAATCAGTGAGAATCCCACAGGGTTCTGTGTTAATCAGTGAGACTCCCTTAGGGTTCAGTGTTAATCAGTGAGACTCCCTCAGGGTTCAGTGTTAATCAGTGAGACTCCCATAGGGTTAAGTGTTAATCAGTGAGACTCCCATGGGGTTCAGTGTTAATCAGTGAGGCTCCAATAGGGTTAAGTGTTAATCAGTGAGACTCCCACAGGGTTCAGTGTTAATCAGTGAGACTCCCATAGGGTTCAGTGTTAATCAGTGAGACTCCCACAGGTTTCAGTGTTAATCAATGAGACTCCCACAGGTTTCAGTGTTAATCAATGAGACTCCCACAGGGTTCAGTTTTAATCAGTAAGACTCCCATAGGGTTCAGTGTTAATCAGTGAGACTCCCTCAGGGTTCAGTGTTAATCAGTGAGACTCCCATAGGGTTAAGTGTTAATCAGTGAGACTCCCATGGGGTTCAGTGTTAATCAGTGAGACTCCATAGGGTTAAGTGTTAATCAGTGAGACTCCCATGGGGTTCAGTGTTAATCAGTGAGACTCCCATAGGCTTCAGTGGTAATCAGTGAGACTCCTACAGGGTTCAGTGTTAATCAGTGAGACTCCCACAAGGTTCAGGGTTAATCAGTGAGACTCCCACAGGGTTCAGTGTTAATCAGTAAGACTCCAATAGGGTTCAGTGTTAATCAGTAAGACTCCCTCAGGGTTCAGTGTTAATCAGTGAGACTCCCATAGGGTTAAGTGTTAATCAGTGAGACTCCCATGGGGTTCAGTGTTAATCAGTGAGACTCCCACAGGGTTCAGTGTTAATCAAGTGACACTCCCACAGTGTTCAGTGTTAATCAATGAGACTCCCACAGGGTTCAGTGTTAATGAGTGAGACTCCCATAGGGTTCAGTGTTAATCAGTGAGACTCCCATAGGGGTCAGTGTTAATCAGTGAGACTCCCATAGGGTTCAGTGTAAATCAGTGAGACTCCCACAGGGTCCATGTGTTAATCAGTGAGACTCCCATAGGGTTCATTGTTAATCAATGAGACTCCCATAGGGTTCAGTGTTAATCAGTGAGACTCCCACAGGTTTCAGTGTTAATCAGTGAGACTCCCTCAGGGTTCAGTGTTAATCAGTGAGACTCCCTCAGGGTTCATGTGTTAATCAGTGAGACTCCCATAGGGTTCATTGTTAATCAGTGAGACTCCCTCAGGGTTCAGTGTTAATCACTGAGACTCCCACAGGGTTCAGTGTTAATCAGTGAGACTCCCATAGGGTTCAGTGTTAATGAGTGAGAATCCCATAGAGTTCAGTGTTAATCAGTGAGACTCCCACAGGGTTCAGTGTTAATCAGTGAGACTCCCATAGGGTTCAGTGTTAATCAGTGAGACTCCCACAGGTTTCAGTGTTAATCAGTGAGACTCCAATAGGGTTAAGTGTTAATCAGTGAGACTCCCATAGGGTTCAGTGTTAATCAATGAGACTCCCTTATGGTTTCAGTGTTAATCAGTGAGGCTCCAATAGGGTTGAGTGTTAATCATTGAGACTCCCACAGGGTTCAGTGTTAATCAGTGAGACTCCCATAGGGTTCAGTGTCAATCAGTGAGACTCCCATAGGGTTCAGTGTTAATCAGTGAGACTCCCACAGGTTTCAGTGTTAATCAGTGAGACTCCAATAGGGTTAAGTGTTAATCAGTGAGACTCCCATAGGGTTCAGTGTTAATCAGTAAGACTCCCTTAGGGTTTCAGTGTTAATCAGTGAGGCTCCAATAGGGTTAAGTGTTAATCAGTGAGACTCCCACAGGGTTCAGTGTTAATCAGTAAGACTCCCATAGGGTTCAGTGTTAATCAGTGAGACTCCCACAGGTTTCAGTGTTAATCAATGAGACTCCCACAGGTTTCAGTGTTAATCAATGAGACTCCCACAGGGTTCAGTTTTAATCAGTAAGACTCCCATAGGGTTCAGTGTTAATCAGTGAGACTCCCTCAGGGTTCAGTGTTAATCAGTGAGACTCCCATGGGGTTCAGTGTTAATCAGTGAGACTCCCACAGGGTTCAGTGTTAATCAGTGAGACTCCCTTAGGGTTCAGTGTTAATCAAGTGACACTCCCACAGTGTTCAGTGTTAATCAATGAGACTCCCACAGGGTTCAGTGTTAATGAGTGAAACTCCCATAGGGTTCAGTGTTAATCAGTGAGACTCCCATAGGGGTCAGTGTTAATCAGTGAGACTCCCATAGGGTTCAGTGTAAATCAGTGAGACTCCCACAGGGTTCATGTGTTAATCAGTGAGACTCCCATAGGGTTCAGTGTTAATCAATGAGACTCCCATAGGGTTCAGTGTTAATCAGTGAGACTCCCACAGGTTTCAGTGTTAATCAGTGAGACTCCCTCAGGGTTCAGTGTTAATCAGTGAGACTCCCTCAGGGTTCATGTGTTAATCAGTGAGACTCCCATAGGGTTCATTGTTAATCAGTGAGACTCCCACAGGATTCAGTGTTAATCATTGAGACTCCCACAATGTTCGGTGTTAATCAGTGAGACTCCCACACTGTTCAGTGTTAATCAGTGAGACTCCCTCAGGGTTCAGTGTTAATCACTGAGACTCCCACAGGGTTCAGTGTTAATCAGTGAGACTCCCATAGGGTTCAGTGTTAATCAGTGAGACTCCCACAGGTTTCAGTGTTAATCAGTGAGACTCCAATAGGGTTAAGTGTTAATCAGTGAGACTGCCATAGGGTTCAGTGTTAATCAGTGAGACTCCCTTAGGGTTTCAGTGTTAATCAGTGAGGCTCCAATAGGGTTGTGTTAATCAGTGAGACTCCCACAGGGTTCAGTGTTAATCAGTGAGACTCCCATAGGGTTCAGTGTTAATCAGTGAGACTCCCATAGAGTTCAGTGTTAATCAGTGAGACTCCCACAGGTTTCAGTGTTAATCAGTGAGACTCCAATAGGGTTAAGTGTTAATCAGTGAGACTCCCATAGGGTTCAGTGTTAATCAGTGAGACTCCCTTAGGGTTTCAGTGTTAATCAGTGAGGCTCCAATAGGGTTAAGTGTTAATCAGTGAGACTCCCACAGGGTTCAGTGTTAATCAGTGAGACTCCCATAGGGTTCAGTGTTAATCAGTGAGACTCCCACAGGTTTCAGTGTTAATCAATGAGACTCCCACAGGTTTCAGTGTTAATCAATGAGACTCCCACAGGGTTCAGTTTTAATCAGTAAGACTCCCATAGGGTTCAGTGTTAATCAGTGAGACTCCCTCAGGGTTCAGTGTTAATCAGTGAGACTCCCATGGGGTTCAGTGTTAATCAGTGAGACTCCAATAGGGTTAAGTGTTAATCAGTGAGACTCCCATAGGGTTCAGTGTTAATCAGTGAGACTCCCTTAGGGTTTCAGTGTTAATCAGTGAGGCTCCAATAGGGTTAAGTGTTAATCAGTGAGACTCCCACAGGGTTCAGTTTTAATCAGTAAGACTCCCATAGGGTTAAGTGTTAATCAGTGAGACTCCCATGGGGTTCAGTGTTAATCAGTGAGACTCCCATAGGCTTCAGTGTTAATCAGTGAGACTCCCACAAGGTTCAGTGTTAATCAGTGAGACTCCCACAGGGTTCAGTGTTAATCAGTGAGACTCCCACAGGGTTCAGTGTTAATCAGTAAGACTCCCTTAGGGTTCAGTATTAATCAGTGATACTCCCATAGGGTTCAGTGTTAATCAGTGAGACTCCCACAGGGTTCAGTGTTAATCAAGTGACACTCCCACAGTGTTCAGTGTTAATCAATAAGACTCCCACAGGGTTCAGTGTTAATGAGTGAGACTCCCATAGGGTTCAGTGTTAATCAGTGAGACTCCCATAGGGGTCTGTGTTAATCAGTGAGACTCCCATAGGGTTCAGTGTAAATCAGTGAGACTTCCACAGGGTCCATGTGTTAATCAGTGAGACTCCCATAGGGTTCAGTGTTAATCAATGAGACTCCCATAGGGTTCAGTGTTAATCAGTGAGACTCCCACAGGTTTCAGTGTTAATCAGTGAGACTCCCTCAGGGTTCAGTGTTAATCAGTGAGACTCCCTCAGGGTTCATGTGTTAATCAGTGAGACTCCCATAGGGTTCATTGTTAATCAGTGAGACTCCCTCAGGGTTCAGTGTTAATCACTGAGACTCCCACAGGGTTCAGTGTTAATCAGTGAGACTCCCATAGGGTTCAGTGTTAATGAGTGAGAATCCCATAGAGTTCAGTGTTAATCAGTGAGACTCCCACAGGGTTCAGTGTTAATCAGTGAGACTCCCATAGGGTTCAGTGTTAATCAGTGAGACTCCCACAGGTTTCAGTGTTAATCAGTGAGACTCCAATAGGGTTAAGTGTTAATCAGTGAGACTCCCATAGGGTTCAGTGTTAATCAGTGAGACTCCCTTATGGTTTCAGTGTTAATCAGTGAGGCTCCAATAGGGTTGAGTGTTAATCAGTGAGACTCCCACAGGGTTCAGTGTTAATCAGTGAGACTCCCATAGGGTTCAGTGTCAATCAGTGAGACTCCCATAGGGTTCAGTGTTAATCAGTGAGACTCCCACAGGTTTCAGTGTTAATCAGTGAGACTCCAATAGGGTTAAGTGTTAATCAGTGAGACTCCCATAGGGTTCAGTGTTAATCAGTGAGACTCCCTTAGGGTTTCAGTGTTAATCAGTGAGGCTCCAATAGGGTTAAGTGTTAATCAGTGAGACTCCCACAGGGTTCAGTGTTAATCAGTGAGACTCCCATAGGGTTCAGTGTTAATCAGTGAGACTCCCACAGGTTTCAGTGTTAATCAATGAGACTCCCACAGGTTTCAGTGTTAATCAATGAGACTCCCACAGGGTTCAGTTTTAATCAGTAAGACTCCCATAGGGTTCAGTGTTAATCAGTGAGACTCCCTCAGGGTTCAGTGTTAATCAGTGAGACTCCCATGGGGTTCAGTGTTAATCAGTGAGACTCCCACAGGGTTCAGTGTTAATCAGTGAGACTCCCTTAGGGTTCAGTGTTAATCAAGTGACACTCCCACAGTGTTCAGTGTTAATCAATGAGACTCCCACAGGGTTCAGTGTTAATGAGTGAAACTCCCATAGGGTTCAGTGTTAATCAGTGAGACTCCCATAGGGGTCAGTGTTAATCAGTGAGACTCCCACAGGGTTCATGTGTTAATCAGTGAGACTCCCATAGGGTTCAGTGTTAATCAATGAGACTACCATAGGGTTCAGTGTTAATCAGTGAGACTCCCACAGGTTTCAGTGTTAATCAGTGAGACTCCCTCAGGGTTCAGTGTTAATCAGTGAGACTCCCTCAGGGTTCATGTGTTAATCAGTGAGACTCCCATAGGGTTCATTGTTAATCAGTGAGACTCCCACAGGATTCAGTGTTAATCATTGAGACTCCCACAGTGTTCGGTGTTAATCAGTGAGACTCCCACACTGTTCAGTGTTAATCAGTGAGACTCCCTCAGGGTTCAGTGTTAATCACTGAGACTCCCACAGGGTTGTGTTAATCAGTGAGACTCCCATAGGGTTCAGTGTTAATCAGTGAGACTCCCACAGGTTTCAGTGTTAATCAGTGAGACTCCAATAGGGTTAAGTGTTAATCAGTGAGACTCTCATAGGGTTCAGTGTTAATCAGTGAGACTCCCTTAGGGTTTCAGTGTTAATCAGTGAGGCTCCAATAGGGTTGTGTTAATCAGTGAGACTCCCACAGGGTTCAGTGTTAATCAGTGAGACTCCCATAGGGTTCAGTGTTAATCAGTGAGACTCCCATAGGGTTCAGTGTTAATCAGTGAGACTCCCACAGGTTTCAGTGTTAATCAGTGAGACTCCAATAGGGTTAAGTGTTAATCAGTGAGACTCCCATAGGGTTCAGTGTTAATCAGTGAGACTCCCTTAGGGTTTCAGTGTTAATCAGTGAGGCTCCAATAGGGTTAAGTGTTAATCAGTGAGACTCCCACAGGGTTCAGTGTTAATCAGTGAGACTCCCATAGGGTTCAGTGTTAATCAGTGAGACTCCCACAGGTTTCAGTGTTAATCAATGAGACTCCCACAGGTTTCAGTGTTAATCAATGAGACTCCCACAGGGTTCAGTTTTAATCAGTAAGACTCCCATAGGGTTCAGTGTTAATCAGTGAGACTCCCTCAGGGTTCAGTGTTAATCAGTGAGACTCCCATGGGGTTCAGTGTTAATCAGTGAGACTCCCACAGGGTTCAGTGTTAATCAGTGAGACTCCCTTAGGGTTCAGTGTTAATCAGTGAGACTCCCTCAGGGTTCAGTGTTAATCAGTGAGACTCCCATAGGGTTAAGTGTTAATCAGTGAGACTCCCATGGGGTTCAGTGTTAATCAGTGAGGCTCCAATAGGGTTAAGTGTTAATCAGTGAGACTCCCACAGGGTTCAGTGTTAATCAGTGAGACTCCCATAGGGTTCAGTGTTAATCAGTGAGACTCCCACAGGTTTCAGTGTTAATCAATGAGACTCCCACAGGTTTCAGTGTTAATCAATGAGACTCCCACAGGGTTCAGTTTTAATCAGTAATACTCCCATAGGGTTCAGTGTTAATCAGTGAGACTCCCTCAGGGTTCAGTGTTAATCAGTGAGACTCCCATAGGGTTAAGTGTTAATCAGTGAGACTCCCATGGGGTTCAGTGTTAATCAGTGAGACTCCCATGGGGTTCAGTGTTAATCAGTGAGACTCCCATAGGCTTCAGTGGTAATCCGTGAGACTCCCACAGGTTTCAGTGTTAATCAGTGAGACTCCAATAGGGTTAAGTGTTAATCAGTGAGACTCCCACAGGGTTCAGTGTTAATCAGTGAGACTCCCTTAGGGTTCAGTGTTAATCAGTGAGACTCCCACAGGATTCAGTGTTAATCAGTGAGACTCCCACAGGTTTCAGTTTTAATCAGTAAGACTCTCACAGGGTTCAGTGTTAATCATTGAGACTCCCTCAGGGTTCATTTGTTAATCAGTGAGACTCCCATAGGGTTCAGTATTAATCAGTGATACTCCCATAGGGTTCAGTGTTAATCAATGAGACTCCCATAGGGTTCAGTGTTAATCAGTGAGACTCCCATAGGCTTCAGTGTTAATCAGTAAGACTCCCTTAGGGTTCAGTATTAATCAGTGATACTCCCATAGGGTTCAGTGTTAATCAGTGAGACTCCCACAGGGTTCAGTGTTAATCAAGTGACACTCCCACAGTGTTCAGTGTTAATCAATGAGACTCCCACAGGGTTCAGTGTTAATGAGTGAGACTCCCATAGGGTTCAGTGTTAATCAGTGAGACTCCCATAGGGGTCAGTGTTAATCAGTGAGACTCCCATAGGGTTCAGTGTAAATCAGTGAGACTCCCACAGGGTCCATGTGTTAATCAGTGAGACTCCCATAGGGTTCAGTTTTAATCAATGAGACTCCCATAGGGTTCAGTGTTAATCAGTGAGACTCCCACAGGTTTCAGTGTTAATCAGTGAGACTCCCTCAGGGTTCAGTGTTAATCAGTGAGACTCCCTCAGGGTTCATGTGTTAATCAGTGAGACTCCCATAGGGTTCATTGTTAATCAGTGAGACTCCCATAGGGTTCAGTGTTAATGAGTGAGAATCCCATAGAGTTCAGTGTTAATCAGTGAGACTCCCACAGGGTTCAGTGTTAATCAGTGAGACTCCCATAGGGTTCAGTGTTGATCAGTGAGACTCCCACAGGTTTCAGTGTTAATCAGTGAGACTCCAATAGGGTTAAGTGTTAATCAGTGAGACTCCCATAGGGTTCAGTGTTAATCAGTGAGACTCCCTTATGGTTTCAGTGTTAATCAGTGAGGCTCCAATAGGGTTGAGTGTTAATCAGTGAGACTCCCACCGGGTTCAGTGTTAATCAGTGAGACTCCCATAGGGTTCAGTGTCAATCAGTGAGACTCCCATAGGGTTCAGTGTTAATCAGTGAGACTCCCACAGGTTTCAGTGTTAATCAGTGAGACTCCAATAGGGTTAAGTGTTAATCAGTGAGACTCCCATAGGGTTCAGTGTTAATCAGTGAGACTCCCTTAGGGTTTCAGTGTTAATCAGTGAGGCTCCAATAGGGTTAAGTGTTAATCAGTGAGACTCCCACAGGGTTCAGTGTTAATCAGTGAGACTCCCATAGGGTTCAGTGTTAATCAGTGAGACTCCCACAGGTTTCAGTGTTAATCAATGAGACTCCCACAGGTTTCAGTTTTAATCAGTAAGACTCCCATAGGGTTCAGTGTTAATCAGTGAGACTCCCTCAGGGTTCAGTGTTAATCAGTGAGACTCCCATGGGGTTCAGTGTTAATCAGTGAGACTCCCACAGGGTTCAGTGTTAATCAGTGAGACTCCCTTAGGGTTCAGTGTTAATCAGTGAGACTCCCACAGGGTTCAGTGTTAATCAGTGAGACTCCCTTAGGGTTCAGTGTTAATCAGTGAGACTCCCTCAGGGTTCAGTGTTAATCAGTGAGACTCCCATAGGGTTAAGTGTTAATCAGTGAGACTCCCATGGGGTTCAGTGTTAATCAGTGAGGCTCCAATAGGGTTAAGTGTTAATCAGTGAGACTCCCACAGGGTTCAGTGTTAATCAGTGAGACTCCCATAGGGTTCAGTGTTAATCAGTGAGACTCCCACAGGTTTCAGTGTTAATCAATGAGACTCCCACAGGTTTCAGTGTTAATCAATGAGACTCCCACAGGGTTCAGTTTTAATCAGTAATACTCCCATAGGGTTCAGTGTTAATCAGTGAGACTCCCTCAGGGTTCAGTGTTAATCAGTGAGACTCCCATAGGGTTAAGTGTTAATCAGTGAGACTCCCATGGGGTTCAGTGTTAATCAGTGAGACTCCCATGGGGTTCAGTGTTAATCAGTGAGACTCCCATAGGCTTCAGTGGTAATCCGTGAGACTCCCACAGGTTTCAGTGTTAATCAGTGAGACTCCAATAGGGTTAAGTGTTAATCAGTGAGACTCCCACAGGGTTCAGTGTTAATCAGTGAGACTCCCTTAGGGTTCAGTGTTAATCAGTGAGACTCCCACAGGATTCAGTGTTAATCAGTGAGACTCCCACAGGTTTCAGTGTTAATCAGTAAGACTCTCACAGGGTTCAGTGTTAATCATTGAGACTCCCTCAGGGTTCATTTGTTAATCAGTGAGACTCCCATAGGGTTCAGTATTAATCAGTGATACTCCCATAGGGTTCAATGTTAATCAATGAGACTCCCATAGGGTTCAGTGTTAATCAGTGAGACTCCCATAGGCTTCAGTGTTAATCAGTAAGACTCCCTTAGGGTTCAGTATTAATCAGTGATACTCCCATAGGGTTCAGTGTTAATCAGTGAGACTCCCACAGGGTTCAGTGTTAATCAAGTGACACTCCCACAGTGTTCAGTGTTAATCAATGAGACTCCCACAGGGTTCAGTGTTAATCAGTGAGACTCCCATAGGGTTCAGTGTAAATCAGTGAGACTCCCACAGGGTCCATGTGTTAATCAGTGAGACTCCCATAGGGTTCAGTGTTAATCAATGAGACTCCCATAGGGTTCAGTGTTAATCAGTGAGACTCCCACAGGTTTCAGTGTTAATCATTGAGACTCCCTCAGGGTTCAGTGTTAATCAGTGAGACTCCCTCAGGGTTCATGTGTTAATCAGTGAGACTCCCATAGGGTTCATTGTTAATCAGTGAGACTCCCTCAGGGTTCAGTGTTAATCACTGAGACTCCCACAGGGTTCAGTGTTAATCAGTGAGACTCCCATAGGGTTCAGTGTTAATGAGTGAGAATCCCATAGAGTTCAGTGTTAATCAGTGAGACTCCCACAGGGTTCAGTGTTAATCAGTGAGACTCCCATAGGGTTCAGTGTTAATCAGTGAGACTCCCACAGGTTTCAGTGTTAATCAGTGAGACTCCAATAGGGTTAAGTGTTAATCAGTGAGACTCCCATAGGGTTCAGTGTTAATCAGTGAGACTCCCTTATGGTTTCAGTGTTAATCAGTGAGGCTCCAATAGGGTTGAGTGTTAATCAGTGAGCCTCCCACAGGGTTCAGTGTTAATCAGTGAGACTCCCATAGGGTTCAGTGTCAATCAGTGAGACTCCCATAGGGTTCAGTGTTAATCAGTGAGACTCCCACAGGTTTCAGTGTTAATCAGTGAGACTCCAATAGGGTTAAGTGTTAATCAGTGAGACTCCCATAGGGTTCAGTGTTAATCAGTGAGACTCCCTTAGGGTTTCAGTGTTAATCAGTGAGGCTCCAATAGGGTTAAGTGTTAATCAGTGAGACTCCCACAGGGTTCAGTGTTAATCAGTGAGACTCCCATAGGGTTCAGTGTTAATCAGTGAGACTCCCACAGGTTTCAGTGTTAATCAATGAGACTCCCACAGGTTTCAGTGTTAATCAATGAGACTCCCACAGGGTTCAGTTTTAATCAGTAAGACTCCCATAGGGTTCAGTGTTAATCAGTGAGACTCCCTCAGGGTTCAGTGTTAATCAGTGAGACTCCCATGGGGTTCAGTGTTAATCAGTGAGACTCCCACAGGGTTCAGTGTTAATCAGTGAGACTCCCTTAGGGTTCAGTGTTAATCAAGTGACACTCCCACAGTGTTCAGTGTTAATCAATGAGACTCCCACAGGGTTCAGTGTTAATGAGTGAAACTCCCATAGGGTTCAGTGTTAATCAGTGAGACTCCCATAGGGGTCAGTGTTAATCAGTGAGACTCCCATAGGGTTCAGTGTAAATCAGTGAGACTCCCACAGGGTTCATGTGTTAATCAGTGAGACTCCCATAGGGTTCAGTGTTAATCAATGAGACTCCCATAGGGTTCAGTGTTAATCAGTGAGACTCCCACAGGTTTCAGTGTTAATCAGTGAGACTCCCTCAGGGTTCAGTGTTAATCAGTGAGACTCCCTCAGGGTTCATGTGTTAATCAGTGAGACTCCCATAGGGTTCATTGTTAATCAGTGAGACTCCCACAGGATTCAGTGTTAATCATTGAGACTCCCACAGTGTTCGGTGTTAATCAGTGAGACTCCCACACTGTTCAGTGTTAATCAGTGAGACTCCCTCAGGGTTCAGTGTTAATCACTGAGACTCCCACAGGGTTCAGTGTTAATCAGTGAGACTCCCATAGGGTTCAGTGTTAATCAGTGAGACTCCCACAGGTTTCAGTGTTAATCAGTGAGACTCCAATAGGGTTAAGTGTTAATCAGTGAGACTCCCATAGGGTTCAGTGTTAATCAGTGAGACTCCCTTAGGGTTTCAGTGTTAATCAGTGAGGCTCCAATAGGGTTGTGTTAATCAGTGAGACTCCCACAGGGTTCAGTGTTAATCAGTGAGACTCCCATAGGGTTCAGTGTTAATCAGTGAGACTCCCATAGGGTTCAGTGTTAATCAGTGAGACTCCCACAGGTTTCAGTGTTAATCAGTGAGACTCCAATAGGGTTAAGTGTTAATCAGTGAGACTCCCATAGGGTTCAGTGTTAATCAGTGAGACTCCCTTAGAGTTTCAGTGTTAATCAGTGAGGCTCCAATAGGGTTAAGTGTTAATCAGTGAGACTCCCACAGGGTTCAGTGTTAATCAGTGAGACTCCCATAGGGTTCAGTGTTAATCAGTGAGACTCCCACAGGTTTCAGTGTTAATCAATGAGACTCCCACAGGTTTCAGTGTTAATCAATGAGACCCCCACAGGGTTCAGTTTTAATCAGTAAGACTCCCATAGGGTTCAGTGTTAATCAGTGAGACTCCCTCAGGGTTCAGTGTTAATCAGTGAGACTCCCATGGGGTTCAGTGTTAATCAGTGAGACTCCCACAGGGTTCAGTGTTAATCAGTGAGACTCCCTTAGGGTTCAGTGTTAATCAGTGAGACTCCCTCAGGGTTCAGTGTTAATCAGTGAGACTCCCATAGGGTTAAGTGTTAATCAGTGAGACTGCCATGGGGTTCAGTGTTAATCAGTGAGGCTCCAATAGGGTTAAGTGTTAATCAGTGAGACTCCCACAGGGTTCAGTGTTAATCAGTGAGACTCCCATAGGGTTCAGTGTTAATCAGTGAGACTCCCACAGGGTTCAGTGTTAATCAGTGAGACTCCCTTAGGGTTCAGTGTTAATCAGTGAGACTCCCACAGGGTTCAGTGTTAATCAGTGAGACTCCCTTAGGGTTCAGTGTTAATCAGTGAGACTCCCTCAGGGTTCAGTGTTAATCAGTGAGACTCCCATAGGGTTAAGTGTTAATCAGTGAGACTCCCATGGGGTTCAGTGTTAATCAGTGAGGCTCCAATAGGGTTAAGTGTTAATCAGTGAGACTCCCACAGGGTTCAGTGTTAATCAGTGAGACTCCCATAGGGTTCAGTGTTAATCAGTGAGACTCCCACAGGTTTCAGTGTTAATCAATGAGACTCCCACAGGTTTCAGTGTTAATCAATGAGACTCCCACAGGGTTCAGTTTTAATCAGTAATACTCCCATAGGGTTCAGTGTTAATCAGTGAGACTCCCTCAGGGTTCAGTGTTAATCAGTGAGACTCCCATAGGGTTAAGTGTTAATCAGTGAGACTCCCATGGGGTTCAGAGTTAATCAGTGAGACTCCCATGGGGTTCAGTGTTAATCAGTGAGACTCCCATAGGCTTCAGTGGTAATCCGTGAGACTCCCACAGGTTTCAGTGTTAATCAGTGAGACTCCAATAGGGTTAAGTGTTAATCAGTGAGACTCCCACAGGGTTCAGTGTTAATCAGTGAGACTCCCTTAGGGTTCAGTGTTAATCAGTGAGACTCCCACAGGATTCAGTGTTAATCAGTGAGACTCCCACAGGTTTCAGTGTTAATCAGTAAGACTCTCACAGGGTTCAGTGTTAATCATTGAGACTCCCTCAGGGTTCATTTGTTAATCAGTGAGACTCCCATAGGGTTCAGTATTAATCAGTGATACTCCCATAGGGTTCAATGTTAATCAATGAGACTCCCATAGGGTTCAGTGTTAATCAGTGAGACTCCCATAGGCTTCAGTGTTAATCAGTAAGACTCCCTTAGGGTTCAGTATTAATCAGTGATACTCCCATAGGGTTCAGTGTTAATCAGTGAGACTCCCACAGGGTTCAGTGTTAATCAAGTGACACTCCCACAGTGTTCAGTGTTAATCAATGAGACTCCCACAGGGTTCAGTGTTAATCAGTGAGACTCCCATAGGGTTCAGTGTAAATCAGTGAGACTCCCACAGGGTCCATGTGTTAATCAGTGAGACTCCCATAGGGTTCAGTGTTAATCAATGAGACTCCCATAGGGTTCAGTGTTAATCAGTGAGACTCCCACAGGTTTCAGTGTTAATCAGTGAGACTCCCTCAGGGTTCAGTGTTAATCAGTGAGACTCCCTCAGGGTTCATGTGTTAATCAGTGAGACTCCCATAGGGTTCATTGTTAATCAGTGAGACTCCCTCAGGGTTCAGTGTTAATCACTGAGACTCCCACAGGGTTCAGTGTTAATCAGTGAGACTCCCATAGGGTTCAGTGTTAATGAGTGAGAATCCCATAGAGTTCAGTGTTAATCAGTGAGACTCCCACAGGGTTCAGTGTTAATCAGTGAGACTCCCATAGGGTTCAGTGTTAATCAGTGAGACTCCCACAGGTTTCAGTGTTAATCAGTGAGACTCCAATAGGGTTAAGTGTTAATCAGTGAGACTCCCATAGGGTTCAGTGTTAATCAGTGAGACTCCCTTATGGTTTCAGTGTTAATCAGTGAGGCTCCAATAGGGTTGAGTGTTAATCAGTGAGCCTCCCACAGGGTTCAGTGTTAATCAGTGAGACTCCCATAGGGTTCAGTGTCAATCAGTGAGACTCCCATAGGGTTCAGTGTTAATCAGTGAGACTCCCACAGGTTTCAGTGTTAATCAGTGAGACTCCAATAGGGTTAAGTGTTAATCAGTGAGACTCCCATAGGGTTCAGTGTTAATCAGTGAGACTCCCTTAGGGTTTCAGTGTTAATCAGTGAGGCTCCAATAGGGTTAAGTGTTAATCAGTGAGACTCCCACAGGGCTCAGTGTTAATCAGTGAGACTCCCATAGGGTTCAGTGTTAATCAGTGAGACTCCCACAGGTTTCAGTGTTAATCAATGAGACTCCCACAGGTTTCAGTGTTAATCAATGAGACTCCCACAGGGTTCAGTTTTAATCAGTAAGACTCCCATAGGGTTCAGTGTTAATCAGTGAGACTCCCTCAGGGTTCAGTGTTAATCAGTGAGACTCCCATGGGGTTCAGTGTTAATCAGTGAGACTCCCACAGGGTTCAGTGTTAATCAGTGAGACTCCCTTAGGGTTCAGTGTTAATCAAGTGACACTCCCACAGTGTTCAGTGTTAATCAATGAGACTCCCACAGGGTTCAGTGTTAATGAGTGAAACTCCCATAGGGTTCAGTGTTAATCAGTGAGACTCCCATAGGGGTCAGTGTTAATCAGTGAGACTCCCATAGGGTTCAGTGTAAATCAGTGAGACTCCCACAGGGTTCATGTGTTAATCAGTGAGACTCCCATAGGGTTCAGTGTTAATCAATGAGACTCCCATAGGGTTCAGTGTTAATCAGTGAGACTCCCACAGGTTTCAGTGTTAATCAGTGAGACTCCCTCAGGGTTCAGTGTTAATCAGTGAGACTCCCTCAGGGTTCATGTGTTAATCAGTGAGACTCCCATAGGGTTCATTGTTAATCAGTGAGACTCCCACAGGATTCAGTGTTAATCATTGAGACTCCCACAGTGTTCGGTGTTAATCAGTGAGACTCCCACACTGTTCAGTGTTAATCAGTGAGACTCCCTCAGGGTTCAGTGTTAATCACTGAGACTCCCACAGGGTTCAGTGTTAATCAGTGAGACTCCCATAGGGTTCAGTGTTAATCAGTGAGACTCCCACAGGTTTCAGTGTTAATCAGTGAGACTCCAATAGGGTTAAGTGTTAATCAGTGAGACTCCCATAGGGTTCAGTGTTAATCAGTGAGACTCCCTTAGGGTTTCAGTGTTAATCAGTGAGGCTCCAATAGGGTTGTGTTAATCAGTGAGACTCCCACAGGGTTCAGTGTTAATCAGTGAGACTCCCATAGGGTTCAGTGTTAATCAGTGAGACTCCCATAGGGTTCAGTGTTAATCAGTGAGACTCCCACAGGTTTCAGTGTTAATCAGTGAGACTCCAATAGGGTTAAGTGTTAATCAGTGAGACTCCCATAGGGTTCAGTGTTAATCAGTGAGACTCCCTTAGGGTTTCAGTGTTAATCAGTGAGGCTCCAATAGGGTTAAGTGTTAATCAGTGAGACTCCCACAGGGTTCAGTGTTAATCAGTGAGACTCCCATAGGGTTCAGTGTTAATCAGTGAGACTCCCACAGGTTTCAGTGTTAATCAATGAGACTCCCACAGGTTTCAGTGTTAATCAATGAGACTCCCACAGGGTTCAGTTTTAATCAGTAAGACTCCCATAGGGTTCAGTGTTAATCAGTGAGACTCCCTCAGGGTTCAGTGTTAATCAGTGAGACTCCCATGGGGTTCAGTGTTAATCAGTGAGACTCCCACAGGGTTCAGTGTTAATCAGTGAGACTCCCTTAGGGTTCAGTGTTAATCAGTGAGACTCCCTCAGGGTTCAGTGTTAATCAGTGAGACTCCCATAGGGTTAAGTGTTAATCAGTGAGACTGCCATGGGGTCCAGTGTTAATCAGTGAGGCTCCAATAGGGTTAAGTGTTAATCAGTGAGACTCCCACAGGGTTCAGTGTTAATCAGTGAGACTCCCATAGGGTTCAGTGTTAATCAGTGAGACTCCCACAGGTTTCAGTGTTAATCAATGAGACTCCCACAGGTTTCAGTGTTAATCAATGAGACTCCCACAGGGTTCAGTTTTAATCAGTAATACTCCCATAGGGTTCAGTGTTAATCAGTGAGACTCCCTCAGGGTTCAGTGTTAATCAGTGAGACTCCCATAGGGTTAAGTGTTAATCAGTGAGACTCCCATGGGGTTCAGTGTTAATCAGTGAGACTCCCATGGGGTTCAGTGTTAATCAGTGAGACTCCCATAGGCTTCAGTGGTAATCCGTGAGACTCCCACAGGTTTCAGTGTTAATCAGTGAGACTCCAATAGGGTTCAGTGTTAATCAGTGAGACTCCCTCAGGGTTCAGTGTTAATCAGTGAGACTCCCATGGGGTTCAGTGTTAATCAGTGAGACTCCCACAGGGTTCAGTGTTAATCAGTGAGACTCCCTTAGGGTTCAGTGTTAATCAAGTGACACTCCCACAGTGTTCAGTGTTAATCAATGAGACTCCCACAGGGTTCAGTGTTAATGAGTGAAACTCCCATAGGGTTCAGTGTTAATCAGTGAGACTCCCATAGGGGTCAGTGTTAATCAGTGAGACTCCCATAGGGTTCAGTGTAAATCAGTGAGACTCCCACAGGGTTCATGTGTTAATCAGTGAGACTCCCATAGGGTTCAGTGTTAATCAATGAGACTCCCATAGGGTTCAGTGTTAATCAGTGAGACTCCCACAGGTTTCAGTGTTAATCAGTGAGACTCCCTCAGGGTTCAGTGTTAATCAGTGAGACTCCCTCAGGGTTCATGTGTTAATCAGTGAGACTCCCATAGGGTTCATTGTTAATCAGTGAGACTCCCACAGGATTCAGTGTTAATCATTGAGACTCCCACAGTGTTCGGTGTTAATCAGTGAGACTCCCACACTGTTCAGTGTTAATCAGTGAGACTCCCTCAGGGTTCAGTGTTAATCACTGAGACTCCCACAGGGTTCAGTGTTAATCAGTGAGACTCCCATAGGGTTCAGTGTTAATCAGTGAGACTCCCACAGGTTTCAGTGTTAATCAGTGAGACTCCAATAGGGTTAAGTGTTAATCAGTGAGACTCCCATAGGGTTCAGTGTTAATCAGTGAGACTCCCTTAGGGTTTCAGTGTTAATCAGTGAGGCTCCAATAGGGTTGTGTTAATCAGTGAGACTCCCACAGGGTTCAGTGTTAATCAGTGAGACTCCCATAGGGTTCAGTGTTAATCAGTGAGACTCCCATAGGGTTCAGTGTTAATCAGTGAGACTCCCACAGGTTTCAGTGTTAATCAGTGAGACTCCAATAGGGTTAAGTGTTAATCAGTGAGACTCCCATAGGGTTCAGTGTTAATCAGTGAGACTCCCTTAGGGTTTCAGTGTTAATCAGTGAGGCTCCAATAGGGTTAAGTGTTAATCAGTGAGACTCCCACAGGGTTCAGTGTTAATCAGTGAGACTCCCATAGGGTTCAGTGTTAATCAGTGAGACTCCCACAGGTTTCAGTGTTAATCAATGAGACTCCCACAGGTTTCAGTGTTAATCAATGAGACTCCCACAGGGTTCAGTTTTAATCAGTAAGACTCCCATAGGGTTCAGTGTTAATCAGTGAGACTCCCTCAGGGTTCAGTGTTAATCAGTGAGACTCCCATGGGGTTCAGTGTTAATCAGTGAGACTCCCACAGGGTTCAGTGTTAATCAGTGAGACTCCCTTAGGGTTCAGTGTTAATCAGTGAGACTCCCTCAGGGTTCAGTGTTAATCAGTGAGACTCCCATAGGGTTAAGTGTTAATCAGTGAGACTGCCATGGGGTCCTGTGTTAATCAGTGAGGCTCCAATAGGGTTAAGTGTTAATCAGTGAGACTCCCACAGGGTTCAGTGTTAATCAGTGAGACTCCCATAGGGTTCAGTGTTAATCAGTGAGACTCCCACAGGTTTCAGTGTTAATCAATGAGACTCCCACAGGTTTCAGTGTTAATCAATGAGACTCCCACAGGGTTCAGTTTTAATCAGTAATACTCCCATAGGGTTCAGTGTTAATCAGTGAGACTCCCTCAGGGTTCAGTGTTAATCAGTGAGACTCCCATAGGGTTAAGTGTTAATCAGTGAGACTCCCATGGGGTTCAGTGTTAATCAGTGAGACTCCCATGGGGTTCAGTGTTAATCAGTGAGACTCCCATAGGCTTCAGTGGTAATCCGTGAGACTCCCACAGGTTTCAGTGTTAATCAGTGAGACTCCAATAGGGTTAAGTGTTAATCAGTGAGACTCCCACAGGGTTCAGTGTTAATCAGTGAGACTCCCTTAGGGTTCAGTGTTAATCAGTGAGACTCCCACAGGATTCAGTGTTAATCAGTGAGACTCCCACAGGTTTCAGTGTTAATCAGTAAGACTCTCACAGGGTTCAGTGTTAATCATTGAGACTCCCTCAGGGTTCATTTGTTAATCAGTGAGACTCCCATAGGGTTCATTGTCAATCAGTGAGACTCCCACAGGATTCAGTGTTAATCATTGAGACTCCCACAGTGTTCGGTGTTAATCAGTGAGAATCCCATACTGTTCAGTGTTAATCAGTGAGACTCCCATAGGGTTCAGTGTTAATCAGTGAGACTCCCACAGGGTTCAGTGTTAATCAGTGAGACTCCCTTAGGGTTCAGTGTTAATCAGTGAGACTCCCTCAGGGTTCAGTGTTAATCAGTGAGACTCCCATAGGGTTAAGTGTTAATCAGTGAGACTGCCATGGGGTTCAGTGTTAATCAGTGAGGCTCCAATAGGGTTAAGTGTTAATCAGTGAGACTCCCACAGGGTTCAGTGTTAATCAGTGAGACTCCCATAGGGTTCAGTGTTAATCAGTGAGACTCCCACAGGTTTCAGTGTTAATCAATGAGACTCCCACAGGTTTCAGTGTTAATCAATGAGACTCCCACAGGGTTCAGTTTTAATCAGTAATACTCCCATAGGGTTCAGTGTTAATCAGTGAGACTCCCTCAGGGTTCAGTGTTAATCAGTGAGACTCCCATAGGGTTAAGTGTTAATCAGTGAGACTCCCATGGGGTTCAGTGTTAATCAGTGAGACTCCCATGGGGTTCAGTGTTAATCAGTGAGACTCCCATAGGCTTCAGTGGTAATCCGTGAGACTCCCACAGGTTTCAGTGTTAATCAGTGAGACTCCAATAGGGTTAAGTGTTAATCAGTGAGACTCCCACAGGGTTCAGTGTTAATCAGTGAGACTCCCTTAGGGTTCAGTGTTAATCAGTGAGACTCCCACAGGATTCAGTGTTAATCAGTGAGACTCCCACAGGTTTCAGTGTTAATCAGTAAGACTCTCACAGGGTTCAGTGTTAATCATTGAGACTCCCTCAGGGTTCATTTGTTAATCAGTGAGACTCCCATAGGGTTCATTGTCAATCAGTGAGACTCCCACAGGATTCAGTGTTAATCATTGAGACTCCCACAGTGTTCGGTGTTAATCAGTGAGAATCCCATACTGTTCAGTGTTAATCAGTGAGACTCCCATAGGGTTCAGTGTTAATCAGTGAGACTCCCACAGGGTTCAGTGTTAATCATTGAGACTCCCATAGGGTTCAGTGTTAATCAATGAGACTCCCATATGGTTCAGTGTTAATCAGTGAGACGCCCACAGGGTTCAGTGTTAATCAGTGAGACTCCCACAGGATTCAGTGTTAATCAGTGAGACTCCCTCAGGGTTCACTGTTAATCAGTGAGACTCCCATAGGGTTCAGTGTTAATCAGTGAGACTCCCATAGGGTTCAGTGTAAATCAGTGAGACTCCCACAGGGTCCATGTGTTAATCAGTGAGACTCCCATAGGGTTCAGTGTTAATCAATGAGACTCCCATAGGGTTCAGTGTTAATCAGTGAGACTCCCACAGGCTTCAGTGTTAATCAGTGAGACTCCCACAGGGTTCAGTGTTAATCAGTGAGACTCCCACAGGGTTCAGTGTTAATCAGTGAGACTCCCACAGGGTTCAGTTTCAATCAGTGAGACTCCCACAGGTTTCAGTGTTAATCAATGAGACTCCCACAGGTTTCAGTGTTAATCAATGAGACTCCCACAGGGTTCAGTTTTAATCAGTAAGACTCCCATAGGGTTCAGTGTTAATCAGTGAGACTCCCTCAGGGTTCAGTGTTAATCAGTGAGACTCCCATGGGGTTCAGTGTTAATCAGTGAGACTCCCACAGGGTTCAGTGTTAATCAGTGAGACTCCCTTAGGGTTCAGTGTTAATCAAGTGACACTCCCACAGTGTTCAGTGTTAATCAATGAGACTCCCACAGGGTTCAGTGTTAATGAGTGAAACTCCCATAGGGTTCAGTGTTAATCAGTGAGACTCCCATAGGGGTCAGTGTTAATCAGTGAGACTCCCATAGGGTTCAGTGTAAATCAGTGAGACTCCCACAGGGTTCATGTGTTAATCAGTGAGACTCCCATAGGGTTCAGTGTTAATCAATGAGACTCCCATAGGGTTCAGTGTTAATCAGTGAGACTCCCACAGGTTTCAGTGTTAATCAGTGAGACTCCCTCAGGGTTCAGTGTTAATCAGTGAGACTCCCTCAGGGTTCATGTGTTAATCAGTGAGACTCCCATAGGGTTCATTGTTAATCAGTGAGACTCCCACAGGATTCAGTGTTAATCATTGAGACTCCCACAGTGTTCGGTGTTAATCAGTGAGACTCCCACACTGTTCAGTGTTAATCAGTGAGACTCCCTCAGGGTTCAGTGTTAATCACTGAGACTCCCACAGGGTTCAGTGTTAATCAGTGAGACTCCCATAGGGTTCAGTGTTAATCAGTGAGACTCCCACAGGTTTCAGTGTTAATCAGTGAGACTCCAATAGGGTTAAGTGTTAATCAGTGAGACTCCCATAGGGTTCAGTGTTAATCAGTGAGACTCCCTTAGGGTTTCAGTGTTAATCAGTGAGGCTCCAATAGGGTTGTGTTAATCAGTGAGACTCCCACAGGGTTCAGTGTTAATCAGTGAGACTCCCATAGGGTTCAGTGTTAATCAGTGAGACTCCCATAGGGTTCAGTGTTAATCAGTGAGACTCCCACAGGTTTCAGTGTTAATCAGTGAGACTCCAATAGGGTTAAGTGTTAATCAGTGAGACTCCCATAGGGTTCAGTGTTAATCAGTGAGACTCCCTTAGGGTTTCAGTGTTAATCAGTGAGGCTCCAATAGGGTTAAGTGTTAATCAGTGAGACTCCCACAGGGTTCAGTGTTAATCAGTGAGACTCCCATAGGGTTCAGTGTTAATCAGTGAGACTCCCACAGGTTTCAGTGTTAATCAATGAGACTCCCACAGGTTTCAGTGTTAATCAATGAGACTCCCACAGGGTTCAGTTTTAATCAGTAAGACTCCCATAGGGTTCAGTGTTAATCAGTGAGACTCCCTCAGGGTTCAGTGTTAATCAGTGAGACTCCCATGGGGTTCAGTGTTAATCAGTGAGACTCCCACAGGGTTCAGTGTTAATCAGTGAGACTCCCTTAGGGTTCAGTGTTAATCAGTGAGACTCCCTCAGGGTTCAGTGTTAATCAGTGAGACTCCCATAGGGTTAAGTGTTAATCAGTGAGACTCCCATGGGGTTCAGTGTTAATCAGTGAGGCTCCAATAGGGTTAAGTGTTAATCAGTGAGACTCCCACAGGGTTCAGTGTTAATCAGTGAGACTCCCATAGGGTTCAGTGTTAATCAGTGAGACTCCCACAGGTTTCAGTGTTAATCAATGAGACTCCCACAGGTTTCAGTGTTAATCAATGAGACTCCTACAGGGTTCAGTTTTAATCAGTAATACTCCCATAGGGTTCAGTGTTAATCAGTGAGACTCCCTCAGGGTTCAGTGTTAATCAGTGAGACTCCCATAGGGTTAAGTGTTAATCAGTGAGACTCCCATGGGGTTCAGTGTTAATCAGTGAGACTCCCATGGGGTTCAGTGTTAATCAGTGAGACTCCCATAGGCTTCAGTGGTAATCCGTGAGACTCCCACAGGTTTCAGTGTTAATCAGTGAGACTCCAATAGGGTTAAGTGTTAATCAGTGAGACTCCCACAGGGTTCAGTGTTAATCAGTGAGACTCCCTTAGGGTTCAGTGTTAATCAGTGAGACTCCCACAGGATTCAGTGTTAATCAGTGAGACTCCCACAGGTTTCAGTGTTAATCAGTAAGACTCTCACAGGGTTCAGTGTTAATCATTGAGACTCCCTCAGGGTTCATTTGTTAATCAGTGAGACTCCCATAGGGTTCATTGTCAATCAGTGAGACTCCCACAGGATTCAGTGTTAATCATTGAGACTCCCACAGTGTTCGGTGTTAATCAGTGAGAATCCCATACTGTTCAGTGTTAATCAGTGAGACTCCCATAGGGTTCAGTGTTAATCAGTGAGACTCCCACAGGGTTCAGTGTTAATCATTGAGACTCCCATAGGGTTCAGTGTTAATCAATGAGACTCCCATATGGTTCAGTGTTAATCAGTGAGACGCCCACAGGGTTCAGTGTTAATCAGTGAGACTCCCACAGGATTCAGTGTTAATCAGTGAGACTCCCTCAGGGTTCACTGTTAATCAGTGAGACTCCCATAGGGTTCAGTGTTAATCAGTGAGACTCCCATAGGGTTCAGTGTAAATCAGTGAGACTCCCACAGGGTCCATGTGTTAATCAGTGAGACTCCCATAGGGTTCAGTGTTAATCAATGAGACTCCCATAGGGTTCAGTGTTAATCAGTGAGACTCCCACAGGCTTCAGTGTTAATCAGTGAGACTCCCACAGGGTTCAGTGTTAATCAGTGAGACTCCCACAGGGTTCAGTGTTAATCAGTGAGACTCCCACAGGGTTCAGTGTCAATCAGTGAGACTCCCACAGGGTTCAGTGTTAATCAAGTGAGACTCCCACAGTGTTCAGTGTTAATCAGTGAGACTCCCATAGGGTTCAGTGTTAATCAGTGAGACTCCCACAGGGTTCAGTGTTAATCAGTGAGACTCCCACAGTGTGCAGTGTTAATCAGTGAGACTCCCACAGGGTTCAGTGTTAATCACTGAGACTCCCACAGGGTTCAGTGTTAATCAGTGAGACTGCCATAGGGTTCAGTGTTAATCAGTGAGAATCCCATGGGGTTCAGTGTTAATCAGTGAGACTTCCACAGGGTTCAGTGTTAATCAGTGAGACTCCCACAAGGTTCATTGATAATCAGTGAGACTCCCACAGGGTTCAGTGTTAATCAGTGAGACTCCCATAGGGTTCATTGTTAATCAGTGAGACTCCCACAGGGTTCAGTGTTAATCAGTGATACTCCCATAGGGTTCAGTGTTAATCAGTGAGACTCCCTTAGGATTTCAGTGTTAATCAGTGAGGCTCCAATAGGGTTAAGTGTTAATCAGTGAGACTCCCACAGGGTTCAGTGTTAATCAGTGAGACTCCCATAGGGTTCAGTGTTAATCAGTGAGACTCCCACAGGTTTCAGTGTTAATCAATGAGACTCCCACAGGTTTCAGTTTTAATCAGTAAGACTCCCATAGGGTTCAGTGTTAATCAGTGAGACTCCCTCAGGGTTCAGTGTTAATCAGTGAGACTCCCATAGGGTTAAGTGTTAATCAGTGAGACTCCCATGGGGTTCAGTGTTAATCAGTGAGACTCCCACAGGGTTCAGTGTTAATCAGTGTGACTCCCTTAGGGTTCAGTGTTAATCAGTGAGACTCCCTCAGGGTTCAGTGTTAATCAGTGAGACTCCCATAGGGTTAAGTGTTAATCAGTGAGACTCCCATGGGGTTCAGTGTTAATCAGTGAGGCTCCAATAGGGTTAAGTGTTAATCAGTGAGACTCCCACAGGGTTCAGTGTTAATCAGTGAGACTCCCTCAGGGTTCAGTGTTAATCAGTGAGACTCCCTCAGGGTTCATGTGTTAATCAGTGAGACTCCCATAGGGTTCATTGTTAATCAGTGAGACTCCCACAGGATTCAGTGTTAATCATTGAGACTCCCACAGTGTTCGGTGTTAATCAGTGAGACTCCCACACTGTTCAGTGTTAATCAGTGAGACTCCCTCAGGGTTCAGTGTTAATCACTGAGACTCCCACAGGGTTCAGTGTTAATCAGTGAGACTCCCATAGGGTTCAGTGTTAATCAGTGAGACTCCCACAGGTTTCAGTGTTAATCAGTGAGACTCCAATAGGGTTAAGTGTTAATCAGTGAGACTCCCATAGGGTTCAGTGTTAATCAGTGAGACTCCCTTAGGGTTTCAGTGTTAATCAGTGAGGCTCCAATAGGGTTGTGTTAATCAGTGAGACTCCCACAGGGTTCAGTGTTAATCAGTGAGACTCCCATAGGGTTCAGTGTTAATCAGTGAGACTCCCATAGGGTTCAGTGTTAATCAGTGAGACTCCCACAGGTTTCAGTGTTAATCAGTGAGACTCCAATAGGGTTAAGTGTTAATCAGTGAGACTCCCATAGGGTTCAGTGTTAATCAGTGAGACTCCCTTAGGGTTTCAGTGTTAATCAGTGAGGCTCCAATAGGGTTAAGTGTTAATCAGTGAGACTCCCACAGGGTTCAGTGTTAATCAGTGAGACTCCCATAGGGTTCAGTGTTAATCAGTGAGACTCCCACAGGTTTCAGTGTTAATCAATGAGACTCCCACAGGTTTCAGTGTTAATCAATGAGACTCCCACAGGGTTCAGTTTTAATCAGTAAGACTCCCATAGGGTTCAGTGTTAATCAGTGAGACTCCCTCAGGGTTCAGTGTTAATCAGTGAGACTCCCATGGGGTTCAGTGTTAATCAGTGAGACTCCCACAGGGTTCAGTGTTAATCAGTGAGACTCCCTTAGGGTTCAGTGTTAATCAGTGAGACTCCCTCAGGGTTCAGTGTTAATCAGTGAGACTCCCATAGGGTTAAGTGTTAATCAGTGAGACTGCCATGGGGTCCAGTGTTAATCAGTGAGGCTCCAATAGGGTTAAGTGTTAATCAGTGAGACTCCCACAGGGTTCAGTGTTAATCAGTGAGACTCCCATAGGGTTCAGTGTTAATCAGTGAGACTCCCACAGGTTTCAGTGTTAATCAATGAGACTCCCACAGGTTTCAGTGTTAATCAATGAGACTCCCACAGGGTTCAGTTTTAATCAGTAATACTCCCATAGGGTTCAGTGTTAATCAGTGAGACTCCCTCAGGGTTCAGTGTTAATCAGTGAGACTCCCATAGGGTTAAGTGTTAATCAGTGAGACTCCCATGGGGTTCAGTGTTAATCAGTGAGACTCCCATGGGGTTCAGTGTTAATCAGTGAGACTCCCATAGGCTTCAGTGGTAATCCGTGAGACTCCCACAGGTTTCAGTGTTAATCAGTGAGACTCCAATAGGGTTCAGTGTTAATCAGTGAGACTCCCTCAGGGTTCAGTGTTAATCAGTGAGACTCCCATGGGGTTCAGTGTTAATCAGTGAGACTCCCACAGGGTTCAGTGTTAATCAGTGAGACTCCCTTAGGGTTCAGTGTTAATCAAGTGACACTCCCACAGTGTTCAGTGTTAATCAATGAGACTCCCACAGGGTTCAGTGTTAATGAGTGAAACTCCCATAGGGTTCAGTGTTAATCAGTGAGACTCCCATAGGGGTCAGTGTTAATCAGTGAGACTCCCATAGGGTTCAGTGTAAATCAGTGAGACTCCCACAGGGTTCATGTGTTAATCAGTGAGACTCCCATAGGGTTCAGTGTTAATCAATGAGACTCCCATAGGGTTCAGTGTTAATCAGTGAGACTCCCACAGGTTTCAGTGTTAATCAGTGAGACTCCCTCAGGGTTCAGTGTTAATCAGTGAGACTCCCTCAGGGTTCATGTGTTAATCAGTGAGACTCCCATAGGGTTCATTGTTAATCAGTGAGACTCCCACAGGATTCAGTGTTAATCATTGAGACTCCCACAGTGTTCGGTGTTAATCAGTGAGACTCCCACACTGTTCAGTGTTAATCAGTGAGACTCCCTCAGGGTTCAGTGTTAATCACTGAGACTCCCACAGGGTTCAGTGTTAATCAGTGAGACTCCCATAGGGTTCAGTGTTAATCAGTGAGACTCCCACAGGTTTCAGTGTTAATCAGTGAGACTCCAATAGGGTTAAGTGTTAATCAGTGAGACTCCCATAGGGTTCAGTGTTAATCAGTGAGACTCCCTTAGGGTTTCAGTGTTAATCAGTGAGGCTCCAATAGGGTTGTGTTAATCAGTGAGACTCCCACAGGGTTCAGTGTTAATCAGTGAGACTCCCATAGGGTTCAGTGTTAATCAGTGAGACTCCCATAGGGTTCAGTGTTAATCAGTGAGACTCCCACAGGTTTCAGTGTTAATCAGTGAGACTCCAATAGGGTTAAGTGTTAATCAGTGAGACTCCCATAGGGTTCAGTGTTAATCAGTGAGACTCCCTTAGGGTTTCAGTGTTAATCAGTGAGGCTCCAATAGGGTTAAGTGTTAATCAGTGAGACTCCCACAGGGTTCAGTGTTAATCAGTGAGACTCCCATAGGGTTCAGTGTTAATCAGTGAGACTCCCACAGGTTTCAGTGTTAATCAATGAGACTCCCACAGGTTTCAGTGTTAATCAATGAGACTCCCACAGGGTTCAGTTTTAATCAGTAAGACTCCCATAGGGTTCAGTGTTAATCAGTGAGACTCCCTCAGGGTTCAGTGTTAATCAGTGAGACTCCCATGGGGTTCAGTGTTAATCAGTGAGACTCCCACAGGGTTCAGTGTTAATCAGTGAGACTCCCTTAGGGTTCAGTGTTAATCAGTGAGACTCCCTCAGGGTTCAGTGTTAATCAGTGAGACTCCCATAGGGTTAAGTGTTAATCAGTGAGACTGCCATGGGGTCCAGTGTTAATCAGTGAGGCTCCAATAGGGTTAAGTGTTAATCAGTGAGACTCCCACAGGGTTCAGTGTTAATCAGTGAGACTCCCATAGGGTTCAGTGTTAATCAGTGAGACTCCCACAGGTTTCAGTGTTAATCAATGAGACTCCCACAGGTTTCAGTGTTAATCAATGAGACTCCCACAGGGTTCAGTTTTAATCAGTAATACTCCCATAGGGTTCAGTGTTAATCAGTGAGACTCCCTCAGGGTTCAGTGTTAATCAGTGAGACTCCCATAGGGTTAAGTGTTAATCAGTGAGACTCCCATGGGGTTCAGTGTTAATCAGTGAGACTCCCATGGGGTTCAGTGTTAATCAGTGAGACTCCCATAGGCTTCAGTGGTAATCCGTGAGACTCCCACAGGTTTCAGTGTTAATCAGTGAGACTCCAATAGGGTTAAGTGTTAATCAGTGAGACTCCCACAGGGTTCAGTGTTAATCAGTGAGACTCCCTTAGGGTTCAGTGTTAATCAGTGAGACTCCCACAGGATTCAGTGTTAATCAGTGAGACTCCCACAGGTTTCAGTGTTAATCAGTAAGACTCTCACAGGGTTCAGTGTTAATCATTGAGACTCCCTCAGGGTTCATTTGTTAATCAGTGAGACTCCCATAGGGTTCATTGTCAATCAGTGAGACTCCCACAGGATTCAGTGTTAATCATTGAGACTCCCACAGTGTTCGGTGTTAATCAGTGAGAATCCCATACTGTTCAGTGTTAATCAGTGAGACTCCCATAGGGTTCAGTGTTAATCAGTGAGACTCCCACAGGGTTCAGTGTTAATCAGTGAGACTCCCTTAGGGTTCAGTGTTAATCAGTGAGACTCCCTCAGGGTTCAGTGTTAATCAGTGAGACTCCCATAGGGTTAAGTGTTAATCAGTGAGACTGCCATGGGGTTCAGTGTTAATCAGTGAGGCTCCAATAGGGTTAAGTGTTAATCAGTGAGACTCCCACAGGGTTCAGTGTTAATCAGTGAGACTCCCATAGGGTTCAGTGTTAATCAGTGAGACTCCCACAGGTTTCAGTGTTAATCAATGAGACTCCCACAGGTTTCAGTGTTAATCAATGAGACTCCCACAGGGTTCAGTTTTAATCAGTAATACTCCCATAGGGTTCAGTGTTAATCAGTGAGACTCCCTCAGGGTTCAGTGTTAATCAGTGAGACTCCCATAGGGTTAAGTGTTAATCAGTGAGACTCCCATGGGGTTCAGTGTTAATCAGTGAGACTCCCATGGGGTTCAGTGTTAATCAGTGAGACTCCCATAGGCTTCAGTGGTAATCCGTGAGACTCCCACAGGTTTCAGTGTTAATCAGTGAGACTCCAATAGGGTTAAGTGTTAATCAGTGAGACTCCCACAGGGTTCAGTGTTAATCAGTGAGACTCCCTTAGGGTTCAGTGTTAATCAGTGAGACTCCCACAGGATTCAGTGTTAATCAGTGAGACTCCCACAGGTTTCAGTGTTAATCAGTAAGACTCTCACAGGGTTCAGTGTTAATCATTGAGACTCCCTCAGGGTTCATTTGTTAATCAGTGAGACTCCCATAGGGTTCATTGTCAATCAGTGAGACTCCCACAGGATTCAGTGTTAATCATTGAGACTCCCACAGTGTTCGGTGTTAATCAGTGAGAATCCCATACTGTTCAGTGTTAATCAGTGAGACTCCCATAGGGTTCAGTGTTAATCAGTGAGACTCCCACAGGGTTCAGTGTTAATCATTGAGACTCCCATAGGGTTCAGTGTTAATCAATGAGACTCCCATATGGTTCAGTGTTAATCAGTGAGACGCCCACAGGGTTCAGTGTTAATCAGTGAGACTCCCACAGGATTCAGTGTTAATCAGTGAGACTCCCTCAGGGTTCACTGTTAATCAGTGAGACTCCCATAGGGTTCAGTGTTAATCAGTGAGACTCCCATAGGGTTCAGTGTAAATCAGTGAGACTCCCACAGGGTCCATGTGTTAATCAGTGAGACTCCCATAGGGTTCAGTGTTAATCAATGAGACTCCCATAGGGTTCAGTGTTAATCAGTGAGACTCCCACAGGCTTCAGTGTTAATCAGTGAGACTCCCACAGGGTTCAGTGTTAATCAGTGAGACTCCCACAGGGTTCAGTGTTAATCAGTGAGACTCCCACAGGGTTCAGTTTCAATCAGTGAGACTCCCACAGGTTTCAGTGTTAATCAATGAGACTCCCACAGGTTTCAGTGTTAATCAATGAGACTCCCACAGGGTTCAGTTTTAATCAGTAAGACTCCCATAGGGTTCAGTGTTAATCAGTGAGACTCCCTCAGGGTTCAGTGTTAATCAGTGAGACTCCCATGGGGTTCAGTGTTAATCAGTGAGACTCCCACAGGGTTCAGTGTTAATCAGTGAGACTCCCTTAGGGTTCAGTGTTAATCAAGTGACACTCCCACAGTGTTCAGTGTTAATCAATGAGACTCCCACAGGGTTCAGTGTTAATGAGTGAAACTCCCATAGGGTTCAGTGTTAATCAGTGAGACTCCCATAGGGGTCAGTGTTAATCAGTGAGACTCCCATAGGGTTCAGTGTAAATCAGTGAGACTCCCACAGGGTTCATGTGTTAATCAGTGAGACTCCCATAGGGTTCAGTGTTAATCAATGAGACTCCCATAGGGTTCAGTGTTAATCAGTGAGACTCCCACAGGTTTCAGTGTTAATCAGTGAGACTCCCTCAGGGTTCAGTGTTAATCAGTGAGACTCCCTCAGGGTTCATGTGTTAATCAGTGAGACTCCCATAGGGTTCATTGTTAATCAGTGAGACTCCCACAGGATTCAGTGTTAATCATTGAGACTCCCACAGTGTTCGGTGTTAATCAGTGAGACTCCCACACTGTTCAGTGTTAATCAGTGAGACTCCCTCAGGGTTCAGTGTTAATCACTGAGACTCCCACAGGGTTCAGTGTTAATCAGTGAGACTCCCATAGGGTTCAGTGTTAATCAGTGAGACTCCCACAGGTTTCAGTGTTAATCAGTGAGACTCCAATAGGGTTAAGTGTTAATCAGTGAGACTCCCATAGGGTTCAGTGTTAATCAGTGAGACTCCCTTAGGGTTTCAGTGTTAATCAGTGAGGCTCCAATAGGGTTGTGTTAATCAGTGAGACTCCCACAGGGTTCAGTGTTAATCAGTGAGACTCCCATAGGGTTCAGTGTTAATCAGTGAGACTCCCATAGGGTTCAGTGTTAATCAGTGAGACTCCCACAGGTTTCAGTGTTAATCAGTGAGACTCCCTTAGGGTTCAGTGTTAATCAGTGAGACTCCCACAGGATTCAGTGTTAATCAGTGAGACTCCCACAGGTTTCAGTGTTAATCAGTAAGACTCTCACAGGGTTCAGTGTTAATCATTGAGACTCCCTCAGGGTTCATTTGTTAATCAGTGAGACTCCCATAGGGTTCATTGTCAATCAGTGAGACTCCCACAGGATTCAGTGTTAATCATTGAGACTCCCACAGTGTTCGGTGTTAATCAGTGAGAATCCCATACTGTTCAGTGTTAATCAGTGAGACTCCCATAGGGTTCAGTGTTAATCAGTGAGACTCCCACAGGGTTCAGTGTTAATCATTGAGACTCCCATAGGGTTCAGTGTTAATCAATGAGACTCCCATATGGTTCAGTGTTAATCAGTGAGACGCCCACAGGGTTCAGTGTTAATCAGTGAGACTCCCACAGGATTCAGTGTTAATCAGTGAGACTCCCTCAGGGTTCACTGTTAATCAGTGAGACTCCCATAGGGTTCAGTGTTAATCAGTGAGACTCCCATAGGGTTCAGTGTAAATCAGTGAGACTCCCACAGGGTCCATGTGTTAATCAGTGAGACTCCCATAGGGTTCAGTGTTAATCAATGAGACTCCCATAGGGTTCAGTGTTAATCAGTGAGACTCCCACAGGCTTCAGTGTTAATCAGTGAGACTCCCACAGGGTTCAGTGTTAATCAGTGAGACTCCCACAGGGTTCAGTGTTAATCAGTGAGACTCCCACAGGGTTCAGTTTCAATCAGTGAGACTCCCACAGGTTTCAGTGTTAATCAATGAGACTCCCACAGGTTTCAGTGTTAATCAATGAGACTCCCACAGGGTTCAGTTTTAATCAGTAAGACTCCCATAGGGTTCAGTGTTAATCAGTGAGACTCCCTCAGGGTTCAGTGTTAATCAGTGAGACTCCCATGGGGTTCAGTGTTAATCAGTGAGACTCCCACAGGGTTCAGTGTTAATCAGTGAGACTCCCTTAGGGTTCAGTGTTAATCAAGTGACACTCCCACAGTGTTCAGTGTTAATCAATGAGACTCCCACAGGGTTCAGTGTTAATGAGTGAAACTCCCATAGGGTTCAGTGTTAATCAGTGAGACTCCCATAGGGGTCAGTGTTAATCAGTGAGACTCCCATAGGGTTCAGTGTAAATCAGTGAGACTCCCACAGGGTTCATGTGTTAATCAGTGAGACTCCCATAGGGTTCAGTGTTAATCAATGAGACTCCCATAGGGTTCAGTGTTAATCAGTGAGACTCCCACAGGTTTCAGTGTTAATCAGTGAGACTCCCTCAGGGTTCAGTGTTAATCAGTGAGACTCCCTCAGGGTTCATGTGTTAATCAGTGAGACTCCCATAGGGTTCATTGTTAATCAGTGAGACTCCCACAGGATTCAGTGTTAATCATTGAGACTCCCACAGTGTTCGGTGTTAATCAGTGAGACTCCCACACTGTTCAGTGTTAATCAGTGAGACTCCCTCAGGGTTCAGTGTTAATCACTGAGACTCCCACAGGGTTCAGTGTTAATCAGTGAGACTCCCATAGGGTTCAGTGTTAATCAGTGAGACTCCCACAGGTTTCAGTGTTAATCAGTGAGACTCCAATAGGGTTAAGTGTTAATCAGTGAGACTCCCATAGGGTTCAGTGTTAATCAGTGAGACTCCCTTAGGGTTTCAGTGTTAATCAGTGAGGCTCCAATAGGGTTGTGTTAATCAGTGAGACTCCCACAGGGTTCAGTGTTAATCAGTGAGACTCCCATAGGGTTCAGTGTTAATCAGTGAGACTCCCATAGGGTTCAGTGTTAATCAGTGAGACTCCCACAGGTTTCAGTGTTAATCAGTGAGACTCCAATAGGGTTAAGTGTTAATCAGTGAGACTCCCATAGGGTTCAGTGTTAATCAGTGAGACTCCCTTAGGGTTTCAGTGTTAATCAGTGAGGCTCCAATAGGGTTAAGTGTTAATCAGTGAGACTCCCACAGGGTTCAGTGTTAATCAGTGAGACTCCCATAGGGTTCAGTGTTAATCAGTGAGACTCCCACAGGTTTCAGTGTTAATCAATGAGACTCCCACAGGTTTCAGTGTTAATCAATGAGACTCCCACAGGGTTCAGTTTTAATCAGTAAGACTCCCATAGGGTTCAGTGTTAATCAGTGAGACTCCCTCAGGGTTCAGTGTTAATCAGTGAGACTCCCATGGGGTTCAGTGTTAATCAGTGAGACTCCCACAGGGTTCAGTGTTAATCAGTGAGACTCCCTTAGGGTTCAGTGTTAATCAGTGAGACTCCCTCAGGGTTCAGTGTTAATCAGTGAGACTCCCATAGGGTTAAGTGTTAATCAGTGAGACTCCCATGGGGTTCAGTGTTAATCAGTGAGGCTCCAATAGGGTTAAGTGTTAATCAGTGAGACTCCCACAGGGTTCAGTGTTAATCAGTGAGACTCCCATAGGGTTCAGTGTTAATCAGTGAGACTCCCACAGGTTTCAGTGTTAATCAATGAGACTCCCACAGGTTTCAGTGTTAATCAATGAGACTCCTACAGGGTTCAGTTTTAATCAGTAATACTCCCATAGGGTTCAGTGTTAATCAGTGAGACTCCCTCAGGGTTCAGTGTTAATCAGTGAGACTCCCATAGGGTTAAGTGTTAATCAGTGAGACTCCCATGGGGTTCAGTGTTAATCAGTGAGACTCCCATGGGGTTCAGTGTTAATCAGTGAGACTCCCATAGGCTTCAGTGGTAATCCGTGAGACTCCCACAGGTTTCAGTGTTAATCAGTGAGACTCCAATAGGGTTAAGTGTTAATCAGTGAGACTCCCACAGGGTTCAGTGTTAATCAGTGAGACTCCCTTAGGGTTCAGTGTTAATCAGTGAGACTCCCACAGGATTCAGTGTTAATCAGTGAGACTCCCACAGGTTTCAGTGTTAATCAGTAAGACTCTCACAGGGTTCAGTGTTAATCATTGAGACTCCCTCAGGGTTCATTTGTTAATCAGTGAGACTCCCATAGGGTTCATTGTCAATCAGTGAGACTCCCACAGGATTCAGTGTTAATCATTGAGACTCCCACAGTGTTCGGTGTTAATCAGTGAGAATCCCATACTGTTCAGTGTTAATCAGTGAGACTCCCATAGGGTTCAGTGTTAATCAGTGAGACTCCCACAGGGTTCAGTGTTAATCATTGAGACTCCCATAGGGTTCAGTGTTAATCAATGAGACTCCCATATGGTTCAGTGTTAATCAGTGAGACGCCCACAGGGTTCAGTGTTAATCAGTGAGACTCCCACAGGATTCAGTGTTAATCAGTGAGACTCCCTCAGGGTTCACTGTTAATCAGTGAGACTCCCATAGGGTTCAGTGTTAATCAGTGAGACTCCCATAGGGTTCAGTGTAAATCAGTGAGACTCCCACAGGGTCCATGTGTTAATCAGTGAGACTCCCATAGGGTTCAGTGTTAATCAATGAGACTCCCATAGGGTTCAGTGTTAATCAGTGAGACTCCCACAGGCTTCAGTGTTAATCAGTGAGACTCCCACAGGGTTCAGTGTTAATCAGTGAGACTCCCACAGGGTTCAGTGTTAATCAGTGAGACTCCCACAGGGTTCAGTGTCAATCAGTGAGACTCCCACAGGGTTCAGTGTTAATCAAGTGAGACTCCCACAGTGTTCAGTGTTAATCAGTGAGACTCCCATAGGGTTCAGTGTTAATCAGTGAGACTCCCACAGGGTTCAGTGTTAATCAGTGAGACTCCCACAGTGTGCAGTGTTAATCAGTGAGACTCCCACAGGGTTCAGTGTTAATCACTGAGACTCCCACAGGGTTCAGTGTTAATCAGTGAGACTGCCATAGGGTTCAGTGTTAATCAGTGAGAATCCCATGGGGTTCAGTGTTAATCAGTGAGACTTCCACAGGGTTCAGTGTTAATCAGTGAGACTCCCACAAGGTTCATTGATAATCAGTGAGACTCCCACAGGGTTCAGTGTTAATCAGTGAGACTCCCATAGGGTTCATTGTTAATCAGTGAGACTCCCACAGGGTTCAGTGTTAATCAGTGATACTCCCATAGGGTTCAGTGTTAATCAGTGAGACTCCCTTAGGATTTCAGTGTTAATCAGTGAGGCTCCAATAGGGTTAAGTGTTAATCAGTGAGACTCCCACAGGGTTCAGTGTTAATCAGTGAGACTCCCATAGGGTTCAGTGTTAATCAGTGAGACTCCCACAGGTTTCAGTGTTAATCAATGAGACTCCCACAGGTTTCAGTTTTAATCAGTAAGACTCCCATAGGGTTCAGTGTTAATCAGTGAGACTCCCTCAGGGTTCAGTGTTAATCAGTGAGACTCCCATAGGGTTAAGTGTTAATCAGTGAGACTCCCATGGGGTTCAGTGTTAATCAGTGAGACTCCCACAGGGTTCAGTGTTAATCAGTGTGACTCCCTTAGGGTTCAGTGTTAATCAGTGAGACTCCCTCAGGGTTCAGTGTTAATCAGTGAGACTCCCATAGGGTTAAGTGTTAATCAGTGAGACTCCCATGGGGTTCAGTGTTAATCAGTGAGGCTCCAATAGGGTTAAGTGTTAATCAGTGAGACTCCCACAGGGTTCAGTGTTAATCAGTGAGACTCCCATAGGGTTCAGTGTTAATCAGTGAGACTCCCACAGGTTTCAGTGTTAATCAATGAGACTCCCACAGGTTTCAGTGTTAATCAATGAGACTCCCATAGGGTTCAGTGTTAATCAATGAGACTCCCATATGGTTCAGTGTTAATCAGTGAGACGCCCACAGGGTTCAGTGTTAATCAGTGAGACTCCCACAGGGTTCAGTGTTAATCAGTGAGACTCCCTCAGGGTTCACTGTTAATCAGTGAGACTCCCATAGGGTTCAGTGTTAATCAGTGAGACTCCCATAGGGTTCAGTGTAAATCAGTGAGACTCCCACAGGGTCCATGTGTTAATCAGTGAGACTCCCATAGGGTTCAGTGTTAATCAATGAGACTCCCATAGGGTTCAGTGTTAATCAGTGAGACTCCCACAGGCTTCAGTGTTAATCAGTGAGACTCCCACAGGGTTCAGTGTTAATCAGTGAGACTCCCACAGGGTTCAGTGTTAATCAGTGAGACTCCCACAGGGTTCAGTGTCAATCAGTGAGACTCCCACAGGGTTCAGTGTAAATCAGTGAGACTCCCACAGGGTTCAGTGTCAATCAGTGAGACTCCCACAGGGTTCAGTGTTAATCAGTGAGTCTCCCACAGGGTTCAGTGTTAATCAGTGAGACTCCCACAGGGTTCACTTTTAATCAGTAACACTCCCATAGGGTTCAGTGAGACTCCCACAGGGTTCAGTGTTAATCAGTGAGACTCCCACAGGGTTCAGTGTTAATCAGTGAGACTCCCACAGGGTTCAGTGTCAATCAGTGAGACTCCCACAGGGTTCAGTGTTAATCAAGTGAGACTCCCACAGTGTTCAGTGTTAATCAGTGAGACTCCCATAGGGTTCAGTGTTAATCAGTGAGACTCCCGCAGGGTTCAGTGTTAATCAGTGAGACTCCCACAGTGTGCAGTGTTAATCAGTGAGACTCCCACAGGGTTCAGTGTTAATCACTGAGACTCCCACAGGGTTCAGTGTTAATCAGTGAGACTCCCATAGGGTTCAGTGTTAATCAGTGAGAATCCCATAGGGTTCATTGTTAATCAGTGAGACTTCCACAGGGTTCAGTGTTAATCAGTGAGACTCCCACAGGGTTCATTGATAATCAGTGAGACTCCCACAGGGTTCAGTGTTAATCAGTGAGACTCCCATAGGGTTCATTGTTAATCAGTGAGACTCCCACAGGGTTCAGTGTTAATCAGTGAGACTCCCATAGGGTTCAGTGTTAATCAGTGAGACTCCCTTAGGGTTTCAGTGTTAATCAGTGAGGCTCCAATAGGGTTAAGTGTTAATCAGTGAGACTCCCACAGGGTTCAGTGTTAATCAGTGAGACTCCCATAGGGTTCAGTGTTAATCAGTGAGACTCCCACAGGTTTCAGTGTTAATCAATGAGACTCCCACAGGTTTCAGTTTTAATCAGTAAGACTCCCATAGGGTTCAGTGTTAATCAGTGAGACTCCCTCAGGGTTCAGTGTTAATCAGTGAGACTCCCATAGGCTTCAGTGTTAATCAGTGAGACTCCCACAAGGTTCAGTGTTAATCAGTGAGACTCCCACAGGGTTCAGTGTTAATCAGTGAGACTCCCACAGGGTTCAGTGTTAATCAGTGTGACTCCCTTAGGGTTCAGTGTTAATCAGTGAGACTCCCTCAGGGTTCAGTGTTAATCAGTGAGACTCCCATAGGGTTAAGTGTTAATCAGTGAGACTCCCGTGGGGTTCAGTGTTAATCAGTGAGGCTCCAATAGGGTTAAGTGTTAATCAGTGAGACTCCCACAGGGTTCAGTGTTAATCAGTGAGACTCCCATAGGGTTCAGTGTTAATCAGTGAGACTCCCACAGGTTTCAGTGTTAATCAATGAGACTCCCACAGGTTTCAGTGTTAATCAATGAGACTCCCATAGGGTTCAGTGTTAATCAATGAGACTCCCATATGGTTCAGTGTTAATCAGTGAGACGCCCACAGGGTTCAGTGTTAATCAGTGAGACTCCCACAGGGTTCAGTGTTAATCAATGAGACTCCCATAGGGTTCAGTGTTAATCAATGAGACTCCCATATGGTTCAGTGTTAATCAGTGAGACGCCCACAGGGTTCAGTGTTAATCAGTGAGACTCCCACAGGGTTCAGTGTTAATCAGTGAGACTCCCTCAGGGTTCACTGTTAATCAGTGAGACTCCCATAGGGTTCAGTGTTAATCAGTGAGACTCCCATAGGGTTCAGTGTAAATCAGTGAGACTCCCACAGGGTCCATGTGTTAATCAGTGAGACTCCCATAGGGTTCAGTGTTAATCAATGAGACTCCCATAGGGTTCAGTGTTAATCAGTGAGACTCCCACAGGCTTCAGTGTTAATCAGTGAGACTCCCACAGGGTTCAGTGTTAATCAGTGAGACTCCCACAGGGTTCAGTGTTAATCAGTGAGACTCCCACAGGGTTCAGTGTCAATCAGTGAGACTCCCACAGGGTTCAGTGTTAATCAGTGAGACTCCCACAGGTTTCAGTGTTAATCAGTGAGACTCCCACAGGGTTCAGTTTTAATCAGTAAGACTCCCATAGGGTTCAGTGTTAATCAGTGAGACTCCCTCAGGGTTCAGTGTTAATCAGTGAGACTCCCATGGGGTTCAGTGTTAATCAGTGAGACTCCCACAGGGTTCAGTGTTAATCAGTGAGACTCCCTTAGGGTTCAGTGTTAATCAGTGAGACTCCCTCAGGGTTCAGTGTTAATCAGTGAGACTCCCATAGGGTTAAGTGTTAATCAGTGAGACTCCCATGGGGTTCAGTGTTAATCAGTGAGGCTCCAATAGGGTTAAGTGTTAATCAGTGAGAGTCCCACAGGGTTCAGTGTTAATCAGTGAGACTCCCATAGGGTTCAGTGTTAATCAGTGAGACTCCCACAGGTTTCAGTGTTAATCAATGAGACTCCCACAGGTTTCAGTGTTAATCAATGAGACTCCCACAGGGTTCAGTTTTAATCAGTAAGACTCCCATAGGGTTCAGTGTTAATCAGTGAGACTCCCTCAGGGTTCAGTGTTAATCAGTGAGACTCCCATAGGGTTAAGTGTTAATCAGTGAGACTCCCATGGGGTTCAGTGTTAATCAGTGAGACTCCCATGGGGTTCAGTGTTAATCAGTGAGACTCCCATGGGGTTCAGTGTTAATCAGTGAGACTCCCATGGGGTTCAGTGTTAATCAGTGAGACTCCCATAGGCTTCAGTGGTAATCAGTGAGACTCCCACAGGTTTCAGTGTTAATCAGTGAGACTCCAATAGGGTTAAGTGTTAATCAGTGAGACTCCCACAGGGTTCAGTGTTAATCAGTGAGACTCCCTTAGGGTTCAGTGTTAATCAGTGAGACTCCCACAGGTTTCAGTGTTAATCAGTGAGACTCTCACAGGGTTCAGTGTTAATCATTGAGACTCCCTCAGGGTTCATTTGTTAATCAGTGAGACTCCCATAGGGTTCATTGTCAATCAGTGAGACTCCCACAGGATTCAGTGTTAATCATTGAGACTCCCACAGTGTTCGGTGTTAATCAGTGAGAATCCCATACTGTTCAGTGTTAATCAGTGAGACTCCCATAGGGTTCAGTGTTAATCAGTGAGACTCCCACAGGGTTCAGTGTTAATCATTGAGACTCCCATAGGGTGCAGTGTTAATCAATGAGACTCCCATATGGTTCAGTGTTAATCAGTGAGACTCCCACAGGGTTCATGTGTTAATCAGTGAGACTCCCATAGGGGTCAGTGTTAATCAATGAGACTCCCACAGGATTCAGTGTTAATCATTGAGACTCCCACAGGGTTCAGTGTTAATCAGTGAGACTCCCACAGGGTTCAGTGTCAATCAGTGAGACTCCCACAGGGTTCAGTGTTAATCAAGTGAGACTCCCACAGTGTTCAGTGTTAATCAGTGAGACTCCCATAGGGTTCAGTGTTAATCAGTGAGACTCCCACAGGGTTCAGTGTTAATCAGTGAGACTCCCACAGTGTGCAGTGTTAATCAGTGAGACTCCCACAGGGTTCAGTGTTAATCACTGAGACTCCCACAGGGTTCAGTGTTAATCAGTGAGACTGCCATAGGGTTCAGTGTTAATCAGTGAGAATCCCATGGGGTTCAGTGTTAATCAGTGAGACTTCCACAGGGTTCAGTGTTAATCAGTGAGACTCCCACAAGGTTCATTGATAATCAGTGAGACTCCCACAGGGTTCAGTGTTAATCAGTGAGACTCCCATAGGGTTCATTGTTAATCAGTGAGACTCCCACAGGGTTCAGTGTTAATCAGTGATACTCCCATAGGGTTCAGTGTTAATCAGTGAGACTCCCTTAGGATTTCAGTGTTAATCAGTGAGGCTCCAATAGGGTTAAGTGTTAATCAGTGAGACTCCCACAGGGTTCAGTGTTAATCAGTGAGACTCCCATAGGGTTCAGTGTTAATCAGTGAGACTCCCACAGGTTTCAGTGTTAATCAATGAGACTCCCACAGGTTTCAGTTTTAATCAGTAAGACTCCCATAGGGTTCAGTGTTAATCAGTGAGACTCCCTCAGGGTTCAGTGTTAATCAGTGAGACTCCCATAGGGTTAAGTGTTAATCAGTGAGACTCCCATGGGGTTCAGTGTTAATCAGTGAGACTCCCACAGGGTTCAGTGTTAATCAGTGTGACTCCCTTAGGGTTCAGTGTTAATCAGTGAGACTCCCTCAGGGTTCAGTGTTAATCAGTGAGACTCCCATAGGGTTAAGTGTTAATCAGTGAGACTCCCATGGGGTTCAGTGTTAATCAGTGAGGCTCCAATAGGGTTAAGTGTTAATCAGTGAGACTCCCACAGGGTTCAGTGTTAATCAGTGAGACTCCCATAGGGTTCAGTGTTAATCAGTGAGACTCCCACAGGTTTCAGTGTTAATCAATGAGACTCCCACAGGTTTCAGTGTTAATCAATGAGACTCCCATAGGGTTCAGTGTTAATCAATGAGACTCCCATATGGTTCAGTGTTAATCAGTGAGACGCCCACAGGGTTCAGTGTTAATCAGTGAGACTCCCACAGGGTTCAGTGTTAATCAGTGAGACTCCCTCAGGGTTCACTGTTAATCAGTGAGACTCCCATAGGGTTCAGTGTTAATCAGTGAGACTCCCATAGGGTTCAGTGTAAATCAGTGAGACTCCCACAGGGTCCATGTGTTAATCAGTGAGACTCCCATAGGGTTCAGTGTTAATCAATGAGACTCCCATAGGGTTCAGTGTTAATCAGTGAGACTCCCACAGGCTTCAGTGTTAATCAGTGAGACTCCCACAGGGTTCAGTGTTAATCAGTGAGACTCCCACAGGGTTCAGTGTTAATCAGTGAGACTCCCACAGGGTTCAGTGTCAATCAGTGAGACTCCCACAGGGTTCAGTGTAAATCAGTGAGACTCCCACAGGGTTCAGTGTCAATCAGTGAGACTCCCACAGGGTTCAGTGTTAATCAGTGAGTCTCCCACAGGGTTCAGTGTTAATCAGTGAGACTCCCACAGGGTTCACTTTTAATCAGTAACACTCCCATAGGGTTCAGTGAGACTCCCACAGGGTTCAGTGTTAATCAGTGAGACTCCCACAGGGTTCAGTGTTAATCAGTGAGACTCCCACAGGGTTCAGTGTCAATCAGTGAGACTCCCACAGGGTTCAGTGTTAATCAAGTGAGACTCCCACAGTGTTCAGTGTTAATCAGTGAGACTCCCATAGGGTTCAGTGTTAATCAGTGAGACTCCCGCAGGGTTCAGTGTTAATCAGTGAGACTCCCACAGTGTGCAGTGTTAATCAGTGAGACTCCCACAGGGTTCAGTGTTAATCACTGAGACTCCCACAGGGTTCAGTGTTAATCAGTGAGACTCCCATAGGGTTCAGTGTTAATCAGTGAGAATCCCATAGGGTTCATTGTTAATCAGTGAGACTTCCACAGGGTTCAGTGTTAATCAGTGAGACTCCCACAGGGTTCATTGATAATCAGTGAGACTCCCACAGGGTTCAGTGTTAATCAGTGAGACTCCCATAGGGTTCATTGTTAATCAGTGAGACTCCCACAGGGTTCAGTGTTAATCAGTGAGACTCCCATAGGGTTCAGTGTTAATCAGTGAGACTCCCTTAGGGTTTCAGTGTTAATCAGTGAGGCTCCAATAGGGTTAAGTGTTAATCAGTGAGACTCCCACAGGGTTCAGTGTTAATCAGTGAGACTCCCATAGGGTTCAGTGTTAATCAGTGAGACTCCCACAGGTTTCAGTGTTAATCAATGAGACTCCCACAGGTTTCAGTTTTAATCAGTAAGACTCCCATAGGGTTCAGTGTTAATCAGTGAGACTCCCTCAGGGTTCAGTGTTAATCAGTGAGACTCCCATAGGCTTCAGTGTTAATCAGTGAGACTCCCACAAGGTTCAGTGTTAATCAGTGAGACTCCCACAGGGTTCAGTGTTAATCAGTGAGACTCCCACAGGGTTCAGTGTTAATCAGTGTGACTCCCTTAGGGTTCAGTGTTAATCAGTGAGACTCCCTCAGGGTTCAGTGTTAATCAGTGAGACTCCCATAGGGTTAAGTGTTAATCAGTGAGACTCCCGTGGGGTTCAGTGTTAATCAGTGAGGCTCCAATAGGGTTAAGTGTTAATCAGTGAGACTCCCACAGGGTTCAGTGTTAATCAGTGAGACTCCCATAGGGTTCAGTGTTAATCAGTGAGACTCCCACAGGTTTCAGTGTTAATCAATGAGACTCCCACAGGTTTCAGTGTTAATCAATGAGACTCCCATAGGGTTCAGTGTTAATCAATGAGACTCCCATATGGTTCAGTGTTAATCAGTGAGACGCCCACAGGGTTCAGTGTTAATCAGTGAGACTCCCACAGGGTTCAGTGTTAATCAATGAGACTCCCATAGGGTTCAGTGTTAATCAATGAGACTCCCATATGGTTCAGTGTTAATCAGTGAGACGCCCACAGGGTTCAGTGTTAATCAGTGAGACTCCCACAGGGTTCAGTGTTAATCAGTGAGACTCCCTCAGGGTTCACTGTTAATCAGTGAGACTCCCATAGGGTTCAGTGTTAATCAGTGAGACTCCCATAGGGTTCAGTGTAAATCAGTGAGACTCCCACAGGGTCCATGTGTTAATCAGTGAGACTCCCATAGGGTTCAGTGTTAATCAATGAGACTCCCATAGGGTTCAGTGTTAATCAGTGAGACTCCCACAGGCTTCAGTGTTAATCAGTGAGACTCCCACAGGGTTCAGTGTTAATCAGTGAGACTCCCACAGGGTTCAGTGTTAATCAGTGAGACTCCCACAGGGTTCAGTGTCAATCAGTGAGACTCCCACAGGGTTCAGTGTTAATCAGTGAGACTCCCACAGGTTTCAGTGTTAATCAGTGAGACTCCCACAGGGTTCAGTTTTAATCAGTAAGACTCCCATAGGGTTCAGTGTTAATCAGTGAGACTCCCTCAGGGTTCAGTGTTAATCAGTGAGACTCCCATGGGGTTCAGTGTTAATCAGTGAGACTCCCACAGGGTTCAGTGTTAATCAGTGAGACTCCCTTAGGGTTCAGTGTTAATCAGTGAGACTCCCTCAGGGTTCAGTGTTAATCAGTGAGACTCCCATAGGGTTAAGTGTTAATCAGTGAGACTCCCATGGGGTTCAGTGTTAATCAGTGAGGCTCCAATAGGGTTAAGTGTTAATCAGTGAGAGTCCCACAGGGTTCAGTGTTAATCAGTGAGACTCCCATAGGGTTCAGTGTTAATCAGTGAGACTCCCACAGGTTTCAGTGTTAATCAATGAGACTCCCACAGGTTTCAGTGTTAATCAATGAGACTCCCACAGGGTTCAGTTTTAATCAGTAAGACTCCCATAGGGTTCAGTGTTAATCAGTGAGACTCCCTCAGGGTTCAGTGTTAATCAGTGAGACTCCCATAGGGTTAAGTGTTAATCAGTGAGACTCCCATGGGGTTCAGTGTTAATCAGTGAGACTCCCATGGGGTTCAGTGTTAATCAGTGAGACTCCCATGGGGTTCAGTGTTAATCAGTGAGACTCCCATGGGGTTCAGTGTTAATCAGTGAGACTCCCATAGGCTTCAGTGGTAATCAGTGAGACTCCCACAGGTTTCAGTGTTAATCAGTGAGACTCCAATAGGGTTAAGTGTTAATCAGTGAGACTCCCACAGGGTTCAGTGTTAATCAGTGAGACTCCCTTAGGGTTCAGTGTTAATCAGTGAGACTCCCACAGGTTTCAGTGTTAATCAGTGAGACTCTCACAGGGTTCAGTGTTAATCATTGAGACTCCCTCAGGGTTCATTTGTTAATCAGTGAGACTCCCATAGGGTTCATTGTCAATCAGTGAGACTCCCACAGGATTCAGTGTTAATCATTGAGACTCCCACAGTGTTCGGTGTTAATCAGTGAGAATCCCATACTGTTCAGTGTTAATCAGTGAGACTCCCATAGGGTTCAGTGTTAATCAGTGAGACTCCCACAGGGTTCAGTGTTAATCATTGAGACTCCCATAGGGTGCAGTGTTAATCAATGAGACTCCCATATGGTTCAGTGTTAATCAGTGAGACGCCCACAGGGTTCAGTGTTAATCAGTGAGACTCCCACAGGGTTCAGTGTTAATCAGTGAGACTCCCTCAGGGTTCACTGTTAATCAGTGAGACTCCCATAGGGTTCAGTGTTAATCAGTGAGACTCCCATAGGGTTCAGTGTAAATCAGTGAGACTCCCACAGGGTCCATGTGTTAATCAGTGAGACTCCCATAGGGTTCAGTGTTAATCAATGAGACTCCCATAGGGTTCAGTGTTAATCAGTGAGACTCCCACAGGCTTCAGTGTTAATCAGTGAGACTCCCACAGGGTTCAGTGTTAATCAGTGAGACTCCCACAGGGTTCAGTGTTAATCAGTGAGACTCCCACAGGGTTCAGTGTCAATCAGTGAGACTCCCACAGGGTTCAGTGTTAATCAAGTGAGACTCCCACAGTGTTCAGTGTTAATCAGTGAGACTCCCATAGGGTTCAGTGTTAATCAGTGAGACTCCCACAGGGTTCAGTGTTAATCAGTGAGACTCCCACAGTGTGCAGTGTTAATCAGTGAGACTCCCACAGGGTTCAGTGTTAATCACTGAGACTCCCACAGGGTTCAGTGTTAATCAGTGAGAATCCCATCGAGTTCAGTGTTAATCAGTGGGACTCCCATAGGGTTCGGTGTTAATCAATGAGACTCCGACAGGGTTCAGTGTTAATCAGTGAGACTCCCATAGGGTTCAGTGTTAATCAGTGAGAATCCCATAGGGTTCATTGTTAATCAGTGAGACTTCCACAGGGTTCAGTGTTAATCAGTGAGACTCCCACAGGGTTCATTGATAATCAGTGAGACTCCCACAGGGTTCAGTGTTAATCAGTGAGACTCCCATAGGGTTCATTGTTAATCAGTGAGACTCCCACAGGGTTCAGTGTTAATCAGTGAGACTCCCATAGGGTTCAGTGTTAATCAGTGAGACTCCCTTAGGGTTTCAGTGTTAATCAGTGAGGCTCCAATAGGGTTAAGTGTTAATCAGTGAGAATCCCACAGGGTTCAGTGTTAATCAGTGAGACTCCCATAGGGTTCAGTGTTAATCAGTGAGACTCCCACAGGTTTCAGTGTTAATCAATGAGACTCCCACAGGTTTCAGTTTTAATCAGTAAGACTCCCATAGGGTTCAGTGTTAATCAGTGAGACTCCCTCAGGGTTCAGTGTTAATCAGTGAGACTCCCATAGGCTTCAGTGTTAATCAGTGAGACTCCCACAAGGTTCAGTGTTAATCAGTGAGACTCCCACAGGGTTCAGTGTTAATCAGTGAGACTCCCACAGGGTTCAGTGTTAATCAGTGTGACTCCCTTAGGGTTCAGTGTTAATCAGTGAGACTCCCTCAGGGTTCAGTGTTAATCAGTGAGACTCCCATAGGGTTAAGTGTTAATCAGTGAGACTCCCATGGGGTTCAGTGTTAATCAGTGAGGCTCCAATAGGGTTAAGTGTTAATCAGTGAGACTCCCACAGGGTTCAGTGTTAATCAGTGAGACTCCCATAGGGTTCAGTGTTAATCAGTGAGACTCCCACAGGTTTCAGTGTTAATCAATGAGACTCCCACAGGTTTCAGTGTTAATCAATGAGACTCCCATAGGGTTCAGTGTTAATCAATGAGACTCCCATATGGTTCAGTGTTAATCAGTGAGACGCCCACAGGGTTCAGTGTTAATCAGTGAGACTCCCACAGGGTTCAGTGTTAATCAATGAGACTCCCATAGGGTTCAGTGTTAATCAATGAGACTCCCATATGGTTCAGTGTTAATCAGTGAGACGCCCACAGGGTTCAGTGTTAATCAGTGAGACTCCCACAGGGTTCAGTGTTAATCAGTGAGACTCCCTCAGGGTTCACTGTTAATCAGTGAGACTCCCATAGGGTTCAGTGTTAATCAGTGAGACTCCCATAGGGTTCAGTGTAAATCAGTGAGACTCCCACAGGGTCCATGTGTTAATCAGTGAGACTCCCATAGGGTTCAGTGTTAATCAATGAGACTCCCATAGGGTTCAGTGTTAATCAGTGAGACTCCCACAGGCTTCAGTGTTAATCAGTGAGACGCCCACAGGGTTCAGTGTTAATCAGTGAGACTCCCACAGGGTTCAGTGTTAATCAGTGAGACTCCCTCAGGGTTCACTGTTAATCAGTGAGACTCCCATAGGGTTCAGTGTTAATCAGTGAGACTCCCATAGGGTTCAGTGTAAATCAGTGAGACTCCCACAGGGTCCATGTGTTAATCAGTGAGACTCCCATAGGGTTCAGTGTTAATCAATGAGACTCCCATAGGGTTCAGTGTTAATCAGTGAGACTCCCACAGGCTTCAGTGTTAATCAGTGAGACTCCCACAGGGTTCAGTGTTAATCAGTGAGACTCCCACAGAGTTCAGTGTTAATCAGTGAGACTCCCACAGGGTTCAGTGTCAATCAGTGAGACTCCCACAGGGTTCAGTGTTAATCAGTGAGACTCCCACAGGTTTCAGTGTTAATCAGTGAGACTCCCACAGGGTTCAGTTTTAATCAGTAAGACTCCCATAGGGTTCAGTGTTAATCAGTGAGACTCCCTCAGGGTTCAGTGTTAATCAGTGAGACTCCCATGGGGTTCAGTGTTAATCAGTGAGACTCCCACAGGGTTCAGTGTTAATCAGTGAGACTCCCTTAGGGTTCAGTGTTAATCAGTGAGACTCCCTCAGGGTTCAGTGTTAATCAGTGAGACTCCCATAGGGTTAAGTGTTAATCAGTGAGACTCCCATGGGGTTCAGTGTTAATCAGTGAGGCTCCAATAGGGTTAAGTGTTAATCAGTGAGAGTCCCACAGGGTTCAGTGTTAATCAGTGAGACTCCCATAGGGTTCAGTGTTAATCAGTGAGACTCCCACAGGTTTCAGTGTTAATCAATGAGACTCCCACAGGTTTCAGTGTTAATCAATGAGACTCCCACAGGGTTCAGTTTTAATCAGTAAGACTCCCATAGGGTTCAGTGTTAATCAGTGAGACTCCCTCAGGGTTCAGTGTTAATCAGTGAGACTCCCATAGGGTTAAGTGTTAATCAGTGAGACTCCCATGGGGTTCAGTGTTAATCAGTGAGACTCCCATGGGGTTCAGTGTTAATCAGTGAGACTCCCATGGGGTTCAGTGTTAATCAGTGAGACTCCCATGGGGTTCAGTGTTAATCAGTGAGACTCCCATAGGCTTCAGTGGTAATCAGTGAGACTCCCACAGGTTTCAGTGTTAATCAGTGAGACTCCAATAGGGTTAAGTGTTAATCAGTGAGACTCCCACAGGGTTCAGTGTTAATCAGTGAGACTCCCTTAGGGTTCAGTGTTAATCAGTGAGACTCCCACAGGATTCAGTGTTAATCAGTGAGACTCCCACAGGTTTCAGTGTTAATCAGTGAGACTCTCACAGGGTTCAGTGTTAATCATTGAGACTCCCTCAGGGTTCATTTGTTAATCAGTGAGACTCCCATAGGGTTCATTGTCAATCAGTGAGACTCCCACAGGATTCAGTGTTAATCATTGAGACTCCCACAGTGTTCGGTGTTAATCAGTGAGAATCCCATACTGTTCAGTGTTAATCAGTGAGACTCCCATAGGGTTCAGTGTTAATCAGTGAGACTCCCACAGGGTTCAGTGTTAATCATTGAGACTCCCATAGGGTTCAGTGTTAATCAATGAGACTCCCATATGGTTCAGTGTTAATCAGTGAGACGCCCACAGGGTTCAGTGTTAATCAGTGAGACTCCCACAGGGTTCAGTGTTAATCAGTGAGACTCCCTCAGGGTTCACTGTTAATCAGTGAGACTCCCATAGGGTTCAGTGTTAATCAGTGAGACTCCCATAGGGTTCAGTGTAAATCAGTGAGACTCCCACAGGGTCCATGTGTTAATCAGTGAGACTCCCATAGGGTTCAGTGTTAATCAATGAGACTCCCATAGGGTTCAGTGTTAATCAGTGAGACTCCCACAGGCTTCAGTGTTAATCAGTGAGACTCCCACAGGGTTCAGTGTTAATCAGTGAGACTCCCACAGGGTTCAGTGTTAATCAGTGAGACTCCCACAGGGTTCAGTGTCAATCAGTGAGACTCCCACAGGGTTCAGTGTTAATCAAGTGAGACTCCCACAGTGTTCAGTGTTAATCAGTGAGACTCCCATAGGGTTCAGTGTTAATCAGTGAGACTCCCACAGGGTTCAGTGTTAATCAGTGAGACTCCCACAGTGTGCAGTGTTAATCAGTGAGACTCCCACAGGGTTCAGTGTTAATCACTGAGACTCCCACAGGGTTCAGTGTTAATCAGTGAGACTCCCATAGGGTTCAGTGTTAATCAGTGAGAATCCCATAGGGTTCAGTGTTAATCAGTGAGACTTCCACAGGGTTCAGTGTTAATCAGTGAGACTCCCACAGGGTTCATTGATAATCAGTGAGACTCCCACGGGGTTCAGTGTTAATCAGTGAGACTCCCATAGGGTTCATTGTTAATCAGTGAGACTCCCACAGGGTTCAGTGTTAATCAGTGAGACTCCCATAGGGTTCAGTGTTAATCAGTGAGACTCCCTTAGGCTTTCAGTGTTAATCAGTGAGGCTCCAATAGGGTTAAGTGTTAATCAGTGAGACTCCCACAGGGTTCAGTGTTAATCAGTGAGACTCCCATAGGGTTCAGTGTTAATCAGTGAGACTCCCACAGGTTTCAGTGTTAATCAATGAGACTCCCACAGGTTTCAGTTTTAATCAGTAAGACTCCCATAGGGTTCAGTGTTAATCAGTGAGACTCCCTCAGGGTTCAGTGTTAATCAGTGAGACTCCCATAGGGTTAAGTGTTAATCAGTGAGACTCCCATGGGGTTCAGTGTTAATCAGTGAGACTCCCACAGGGTTCAGTGTTAATCAGTGTGACTCCCTTAGGGTTCAGTGTTAATCAGTGAGACTCCCTCAGGGTTCAGTGTTAATCAGTGAGACTCCCATAGGGTTAAGTGTTAATCAGTGAGACTCCCATGGGGTTCAGTGTTAATCAGTGAGGCTCCAATAGGGTTAAGTGTTAATCAGTGAGACTCCCACAGGGTTCAGTGTTAATCAGTGAGACTCCCATAGGGTTCAGTGTTAATCAGTGAGACTCCCACAGGTTTCAGTGTTAATCAATGAGACTCCCACAGGTTTCAGTGTTAATCAATGAGACTCCCATAGGGTTCAGTGTTAATCAATGAGACTCCCATATGGTTCAGTGTTAATCAGTGAGACGCCCACAGGGTTCAGTGTTAATCAGTGAGACTCCCACAGGGTTCAGTGTTAATCAGTGAGACTCCCTCAGGGTTCACTGTTAATCAGTGAGACTCCCATAGGGTTCAGTGTTAATCAGTGAGACTCCCATAGGGTTCAGTGTAAATCAGTGAGACTCCCAGAGGGTCCATGTGTTAATCAGTGAGACTCCCATAGGGTTCAGTGTTAATCAATGAGACTCCCATAGGGTTCAGTGTTAATCAGTGAGACTCCCACAGGCTTCAGTGTTAATCAGTGAGACTCCCACAGGGTTCAGTCTTAATCAGTGAGACTCCCATAGGGTTCAGTGTTAATCACTGAGACTCCCACAGGGTTCAGTGTTAATCAGTGAGACTCCCATAGGGTTCAGTGTTAATCAGTGAGACTCCCACAGGGTTCATTGTTAATCAGTGAGACTCCCACAGGGTTCAGTGTTAATCAGTGAGACTCCCATAGGGTTCATTGTTAATCAGTGAGACTCCCACAGGGTTCAGTGTTAATCAGTGAGACTCCCATAGGGTTCAGTGTTAATCAGTGAGACTCCCTTAGGGTTTCAGTGTTAATCAGTGAGGCTCCAATAGGGTTAAGTGTTAATCAGTGAGGCTCCCACAGGGTTCAGTGTTAATCAGTGAGACTCCCATAGGGTTCGGTGTTAATCAGTGAGACTCCCACAGGTTTCAGTGTTAATCAATGAGACTCCCACAGGTTTCAGTTTTAATCAGTAAGACTCCCATAGGGTTCAGTGTTAATCAGTGAGACTCCCTCAGGGTTCAGTGTTAATCAGTGAGACTCCCATAGGGTTAAGTGTTAATCAGTGAGACTCCCATGGGGTTCAATGTTAATCAGTGAGACTCCCACAGGGTTCAGTGTTAATCAGTGTGACTCCCTTAGGGTTCAGTGTTAATCAGTGAGACTCCCTCAGGGTTCAGTGTTAATCAGTGAGACTCCCATGGGGTTCAGTGTTAATCAGTGAGGCTCCAATAGGGTTAAGTGTTAATCAGTGAGACTCCCACAGGGTTCATTGTTAGTCAGTGAGACTCCCATAGGGTTCAGTGTTAATCAGTGAGACTCCCACAGGTTTCAGTGTTAATCAATGAGACTCCCACAGGTTTCAGTGTTAATCAATGAGACTCCCACAGGGTTCAGTTTTAATCAGTAAGACTCCCATAGGGTTCAGTGTTAATCAGTGAGACTCCCTCTGGGTTCAGTGTTAATCAGTGAGACTCCCATAGGGTTAAGTGTTAATCAGTGAGACTCCCATGGGGTTCAGTGTTAATCAGTGAGACTCCCATAGGGTTAAGTGTTAATCAGTGAGACTCCCATGGGGTTCAGTGTTAATCAGTGAGACTCCCATAGGGTTCATTGTCAATCAGTGAGACTCCCACAGGATTCAGTGTTAATCATTGAGACTCCCACAGTGTTCGGTGTTAATCAGTGAGAATCCCATACTGTTCAGTGTTAATCAGTGAGACTCCCATAGGGTTCAGTGTTAATCAGTGAGACTCCCACAGGGTTCAGTGTTAATCATTGAGACTCCCATAGGGTTCAGTGTTAATCAATGAGACTCCCATATGGTTCAGTGTTAATCAGTGAGACGCCCACAGGGTTCAGTGTTAATCAGTGAGACTCCCACAGGGTTCAGTGTTAATCAGTGAGACTCCCTCAGGGTTCACTGTTAATCAGTGAGACTCCCATAGGGTTCAGTGTTAATCAGTGAGACTCCCATAGGGTTCAGTGTAAATCAGTGAGACTCCCACAGGGTCCATGTGTTAATCAGTGAGACTCCCATAGGGTTCAGTGTTAATCAATGAGACTCCCATAGGGTTCAGTGTTAATCAGTGAGACTCCCACAGGCTTCAGTGTTAATCAGTGAGACTCCCACAGGGTTCAGTGTTAATCAGTGAGACTCCCACAGGGTTCAGTGTTAATCAGTGAGACTCCCACAGGGTTCAGTGTCAATCAGTGAGACTCCCACAGGGTTCAGTGTTAATCAAGTGAGACTCCCACAGTGTTCAGTGTTAATCAGTGAGACTCCCATAGGGTTCAGTGTTAATCAGTGAGACTCCCACAGGGTTCAGTGTTAATCAGTGAGACTCCCACAGTGTGCAGTGTTAATCAGTGAGACTCCCACAGGGTTCAGTGTTAATCACTGAGACTCCCACAGGGTTCAGTGTTAATCAGTGAGACTCCCATAGGGTTCAGTGTTAATCAGTGAGAATCCCATAGGGTTCAGTGTTAATCAGTGAGACTTCCACAGGGTTCAGTGTTAATCAGTGAGACTCCCACAGGGTTCATTGATAATCAGTGAGACTCCCACGGGGTTCAGTGTTAATCGGTGAGACTCCCATAGGGTTCATTGTTAATCAGTGAGACTCCCACAGGGTTCAGTGTTAATCAGTGAGACTCCCATAGGGTTCAGTGTTAATCAGTGAGACTCCCTTAGGCTTTCAGTGTTAATCAGTGAGGCTCCAATAGGGTTAAGTGTTAATCAGTGAGACTCCCACAGGGTTCAGTGTTAATCAGTGAGACTCCCATAGGGTTCAGTGTTAATCAGTGAGACTCCCACAGGTTTCAGTGTTAATCAATGAGACTCCCACAGGTTTCAGTTTTAATCAGTAAGACTCCCATAGGGTTCAGTGTTAATCAGTGAGACTCCCTCAGGGTTCAGTGTTAATCAGTGAGACTCCCATAGGGTTAAGTGTTAATCAGTGAGACTCCCATAGGGTTCAGTGTTAATCAGTGAGACTCCCACAGGTTTCAGTGTTAATCAATGAGACTCCCACAGGTTTCAGTGTTAATCAATGAGACTCCCATAGGGTTCAGTGTTAATCAATGAGACTCCCATATGGTTCAGTGTTAATCAGTGAGACGCCCACAGGGTTCAGTGTTAATCAGTGAGACTCCCACAGGGTTCAGTGTTAATCAGTGAGACTCCCTCAGGGTTCACTGTTAATCAGTGAGACTCCCATAGGGTTCAGTGTTAATCAGTGAGACTCCCATAGGGTTCAGTGTAAATCAGTGAGACTCCCACAGGGTCCATGTGTTAATCAGTGAGACTCCCATAGGGTTCAGTGTTAATCAATGAGACTCCCATAGGGTTCAGTGTTAATCAGTGAGACTCCCACAGGCTTCAGTGTTAATCAGTGAGACTCCCACAGGGTTCAGTCTTAATCAGTGAGACTCCCATAGGGTTCAGTGTTAATCACTGAGACTCCCACAGGGTTCAGTGTTAATCAGTGAGAATCCCATAGGGTTCAGTGTTAATCAGTGAGACTCCCACAGGGTTCATTGTTAATCAGTGAGACTCCCACAGGGTTCAGTGTTAATCAGTGAGACTCCCATAGGGTTCATTGTTAATCAGTGAGACTCCCACAGGGTTCAGTGTTAATCAGTGAGACTCCCATAGGGTTCAGTGTTAATCAGTGAGACTCCCTTAGGGTTTCAGTGTTAATCAGTGAGGCTCCAATAGGGTTAAGTGTTAATCAGTGAGACTCCCACAGGGTTCAGTGTTAATCAGTGAGACTCCCATAGGGTTCAGTGTTAATCAGTGAGACTCCCACAGGTTTCAGTGTTAATCAATGAGACTCCTACAGGTTTCAGTTTTAATCAGTAAGACTCCCATAGGGTTCAGTGTTAATCAGTGAGACTCCCTCAGGGTTCAGTGTTAATCAGTGAGACTCCCATAGGGTTAAGTGTTAATCAGTGAGACTCCCATGGGGTTCAATGTTAATCAGTGAGACTCCCACAGGGTTCAGTGTTAATCAGTGTGACTCCCTTAGGGTTCAGTGTTAATCAGTGAGACTCCCTCAGGGTTCAGTGTTAATCAGTGAGACTCCCATAGGGTTAAGTGTTAATCAGTGAGACTCCCATGGGGTTCAGTGTTAATCAGTGAGGCTCCAATAGGGTTAAGTGTTAATCAGTGAGACTCCCACAGGGTTCATTGTTAGTCAGTGAGACTCCCATAGGGTTCAGTGTTAATCAGTGAGACTCCCACAGGTTTCAGTGTTAATCAATGAGACTCCCACAGGTTTCAGTGTTAATCAATGAGACTCCCACAGGGTTCAGTTTTAATCAGTAAGACTCCCATAGGGTTCAGTGTTAATCAGTGAGACTCCCTCAGGGTTCAGTGTTAATCAGTGAGACTCCCATAGGGTTAAGTGTTAATCAGTGAGACTCCCATGGGGTTCAGTGTTAATCAGTGAGACTCCCATAGGGTTAAGTGTTAATCAGTGAGACTCCCATGGGGTTCAGTGTTAATCAGTGAGACTCCCATAGGCTTCAGTGGTAATCAGTGAGACTCCCACAGGGTTCAGTGTTAATCAGTGAGACTCCCACAGGGTTCAGGGTTAATCAGTGAGACTCCCACAGCGTTCAGAGTTAATCAGTAAGACTCCGATAGGGTTCAGTGTTAATCAGTGAGACTCCCTCAGGGTTCAGTGTTAATCAGTGAGACTCCCATAGGGTTAAGTGTTAATCAGTAAGACTCCCATAGGGTTCAGTGTTAATCAGTGAGACTCCCTTAGGGTTTCAGTGTTAATCAGTGAGGCTCCAATAGGGTTAAGTATTAATCAGTGAGACTCCCACAGGGTTCAGTGTTAATCAGTGAGACTACCATAGGGTTCAGTGTTAATCAGTGAGTCTCCCTTAGGGTTTCAGTGTTAATCAGTGAGGCTCCAATAGGGTTAAGTGTTAATCAGTGAGACTCCCACAGGGTTCAGTGTTAATCAGTGAGACTCCCATAGGGTTCAGTGTTAATCAGTGAGACTCCAACAGGTTTCAGTGTTAATCAATGATACTCCCACAGGTTTCAGTGTTAATCAATGAGACTCCCACAGGTTTCAGTTTTAATCAGTAAGACTCCCATAGGGTTCAGTGTTAATCAGTGAGACTCCCATAGGGTTAAGTGTTAATCAGTGAGACTCCCATGGGGTTCAGTGTTAATCAGTGAGACTCCCATAGGGTTAAGTGTTAATCAGTGAGACTCCCATGGGGTTCAGTGTTAATCAGTGAGACTCCCATAGGCTTCAGTGGTAATCAGTGAGACTCCCACAGGTTTCAGTGTTAATCAGTGAGACTCCAATAGGGTTAAGTGTTAATCAGTGAGACTCCCACAGGGTTCAGTGTTAATCAGTGAGACTCCCTTAGGGTTCAGTGTTAATCAGTGAGACTCCCACAGGATTCAGTGTTAATCAGTGAGACTCCCACAGGTTTCAGTGTTAATCAGTGAGACTCTCACAGGGTTCAGTGTTAATCATTGAGACTACCTCAGGGTTCATTTGTTAATCAGTGAGACTCCCATAGGGTTCATTGTCGATCAGTGAGACTCCCACAGGATTCAGTGTTAATCATTGAGACTCCCACAGTGTTCGGTGTTAATCAGTGAGAATCCCATACTGTTCAGTGTTAATTAGTGAGACTCCCATAGGGTTCAGTGTTAATCAGTGAGACTCCCACAGGGTTCAGTGTTAATCATTGAGACTCCCATAGGGTTCAGTGTTAATCAATGAGACTCCCATATGGTTCAGTGTTAATCAGTGAGACGCCCACAGGGTTCAGTGTTAATCAGTGAGACTCCCACAGGGTTCAGTGTTAATCAGTGAGACTCCCTCAGGGTTCAGTGTTAATCAGTGAGACTCCCATAGGGTTCAGTGTTAATCAGTGAGACTCCCATAGGGTTCAGTGTAAATCAGTGAGACTCCCACAGGGTCCATGTGTTAATCAGTGAGACTCCCATAGGGTTCAGTGTTAATCAATGAGATTCCCATAGGGTTCAGTGTTAATCAGTGAGATTCCCACAGGCTTCAGTGTTAATCAGTGAGACTCCAACAGGGTTCAGTGTTAATCAGTGAGACTCCCATAGGGTTCAGTGTTAATCAGTGAGACTCCCACAGGTTTCAGTGTTAATCAATGAGACTCCCACAGGTTTCAGTGTTAATCAATGAGACTCCCACAGGGTTCAGTTTTAATCAGTAAGACTCCCATAGGGTTCAGTGTTAATCAGTGAGACTCCCTCAGGGTTCAGTGTTAATCAGTGAGACTCCCATAGGGTTAAGTGTTAATCAGTGAGACTCCCATGGGGTTCAGTGTTAATCAGTGAGACTCCCACAGGGTTCAGTGTTAATCAGTGAGACTCCCTTAGGGTTCAGTGTTAATCAGTGAGACTCCCTCAGGGTTCAGTGTTAATCAGTGAGACTCCCATAGGGTTAAGTGTTAATCAGTGAGACTCCCTTGGGGTTCAGTGTTAATCAGTGAGGCTCCAATAGGGTTAAGTGTTAATCAGTGAGACTCCCACAGGGTTCAGTGTTAATCAGTGAAACTCCCATAGGGTTCAGTGTTAATCAGTGAGACTCCCACAGGTTTCAGTTTTGATCAATGAGACTCCCACAGGTTTCAGTGTCAATCAATGAGACTCCCACCGGGTTCAGTTTTAATCAGTAAGACTCCCATAGGGTTCAGTGTTAATCAGTGAGACTCCCTCAGGGTTCAGTGTTTATCAGTGAGACTCCCATAGGGTTAAGTGTTAATCAGTGAGACTCCCATGGGGTTCAGTGTTAATCAGTGAGACTCCCATAGGGTTCAGTGTTAATCAATGAGATTCCCATAGGGTTCAGTGTTAATCAGTGAGATTCCCACAGGCTTCAGTGTTAATCAGTGAGACTCCAACAGGGTTCAGTGTTAATCAGTGAGACTCCCATAGGGTTCAGTGTTAATCAGTGAGACTCCCACAGGTTTCAGTGTTAATCAATGAGACTCCCACAGGTTTCAGTGTTAATCAATGAGACTCCCACAGGGTTCAGTTTTAATCAGTAAGACTCCCATAGGGTTCAGTGTTAATCAGTGAGACTCCCTCAGGGTTCAGTGTTAATCAGTGAGACTCCCATAGGGTTAAGTGTTAATCAGTGAGACTCCCATGGGGTTCAGTGTTAATCAGTGAGACTCCCACAGGGTTCAGTGTTAATCAGTGAGACTCCCTTAGGGTTCAGTGTTAATCAGTGAGACTCCCTCAGGGTTCAGTGTTAATCAGTGAGACTCCCATAGGGTTAAGTGTTAATCAGTGAGACTCCCATGGGGTTCAGTGTTAATCAGTGAGGCTCCAATAGGGTTAAGTGTTAATCAGTGAGACTCCCTCAGGGTTCAGTGTTAATCAGTGAGACTCCCATAGGGTTAAGTGTTAATCAGTGAGACTCCCATGGGGTTCAGTGTTAATCAGTGAGGCTCCAATAGGGTTAAGTGTTAATCAGTGAGACTCCCACAGGGTTCATTGTTAGTCAGTGAGACTCCCATAGGGTTCAGTGTTAATCAGTGAGACTCCCACAGGTTTCAGTGTTAATCAATGAGACTCCCACAGGTTTCAGTGTTAATCAATGAGACTCCCACAGGGTTCAGTTTTAATCAGTAAGACTCCCATAGGGTTCAGTGTTAATCAGTGAGACTCCCTCAGGGTTCAGTGTTAATCAGTGAGACTCCCATAGGGTTAAGTGTTAATCAGTGAGACTCCCATGGGGTTCAGTGTTAATCAGTGAGACTCCCATAGGGTTAAGTGTTAATCAGTGAGACTCCCATGGGGTTCAGTGTTAATCAGTGAGACTCCCATAGGCTTCAGTGGTAATCAGTGAGACTCCCACAGGGTTCAGTGTTAATCAGTGAGACTCCCACAGGGTTCAGTGTTAATCAGTGAGACTCCCATAGGGTTCAGTGTTAATCAGTGAGACTCCCATAGGGTTCAGTGTAAATCAGTGAGACTCCCACAGGGTCCATGTGTTAATCAGTGAGACTCCCATAGGGTTCAGTGTTAATCAATGAGATTCCCATAGGGTTCAGTGTTAATCAGTGAGATTCCCACAGGCTTCAGTGTTAATCAGTGAGACTCCAACAGGGTTCAGTGTTAATCAGTGAGACTCCCATAGGGTTCAGTGTTAATCAGTGAGACTCCCACAGGTTTCAGTGTTAATCAATGAGACTCCCACAGGTTTCAGTGTTAATCAATGAGACTCCCACAGGGTTCAGTTTTAATCAGTAAGACTCCCATAGGGTTCAGTGTTAATCAGTGAGACTCCCTCAGGGTTCAGTGTTAATCAGTGAGACTCCCATAGGGTTAAGTGTTAATCAGTGAGACTCCCATGGGGTTCAGTGTTAATCAGTGAGACTCCCACAGGGTTCAGTGTTAATCAGTGAGACTCCCTTAGGGTTCAGTGTTAATCAGTGAGACTCCCTCAGGGTTCAGTGTTAATCAGTGAGACTCCCATAGGGTTAAGTGTTAATCAGTGAGACTCCCTTGGGGTTCAGTGTTAATCAGTGAGGCTCCAATAGGGTTAAGTGTTAATCAGTGAGACTCCCACAGGGTTCAGTGTTAATCAGTGAAACTCCCATAGGGTTCAGTGTTAATCAGTGAGACTCCCACAGGTTTCAGTTTTGATCAATGAGACTCCCACAGGTTTCAGTGTCAATCAATGAGACTCCCACCGGGTTCAGTTTTAATCAGTAAGACTCCCATAGGGTTCAGTGTTAATCAGTGAGACTCCCTCAGGGTTCAGTGTTTATCAGTGAGACTCCCATAGGGTTAAGTGTTAATCAGTGAGACTCCCATGGGGTTCAGTGTTAATCAGTGAGACTCCCATAGGGTTCAGTGTTAATCAATGAGATTCCCATAGGGTTCAGTGTTAATCAGTGAGATTCCCACAGGCTTCAGTGTTAATCAGTGAGACTCCAACAGGGTTCAGTGTTAATCAGTGAGACTCCCATAGGGTTCAGTGTTAATCAGTGAGACTCCCACAGGTTTCAGTGTTAATCAATGAGACTCCCACAGGTTTCAGTGTTAATCAATGAGACTCCCACAGGGTTCAGTTTTAATCAGTAAGACTCCCATAGGGTTCAGTGTTAATCAGTGAGACTCCCTCAGGGTTCAGTGTTAATCAGTGAGACTCCCATAGGGTTAAGTGTTAATCAGTGAGACTCCCATGGGGTTCAGTGTTAATCAGTGAGACTCCCACAGGGTTCAGTGTTAATCAGTGAGACTCCCTTAGGGTTCAGTGTTAATCAGTGAGACTCCCTCAGGGTTCAGTGTTAATCAGTGAGACTCCCATAGGGTTAAGTGTTAATCAGTGAGACTCCCATGGGGTTCAGTGTTAATCAGTGAGGCTCCAATAGGGTTAAGTGTTAATCAGTGAGACTCCCTCAGGGTTCAGTGTTAATCAGTGAGACTCCCATAGGGTTAAGTGTTAATCAGTGAGACTCCCATGGGGTTCAGTGTTAATCAGTGAGGCTCCAATAGGGTTAAGTGTTAATCAGTGAGACTCCCACAGGGTTCATTGTTAGTCAGTGAGACTCCCATAGGGTTCAGTGTTAATCAGTGAGACTCCCACAGGTTTCAGTGTTAATCAATGAGACTCCCACAGGTTTCAGTGTTAATCAATGAGACTCCCACAGGGTTCAGTTTTAATCAGTAAGACTCCCATAGGGTTCAGTGTTAATCAGTGAGACTCCCTCAGGGTTCAGTGTTAATCAGTGAGACTCCCATAGGGTTAAGTGTTAATCAGTGAGACTCCCATGGGGTTCAGTGTTAATCAGTGAGACTCCCATAGGGTTAAGTGTTAATCAGTGAGACTCCCATGGGGTTCAGTGTTAATCAGTGAGACTCCCATAGGCTTCAGTGGTAATCAGTGAGACTCCCACAGGGTTCAGTGTTAATCAGTGAGACTCCCACAGGGTTCAGGGTTAATCAGTGAGACTCCCACAGCGTTCAGAGTTAATCAGTAAGACTCCGATAGGGTTCAGTGTTAATCAGTGAGACTCCCTCAGGGTTCAGTGTTAATCAGTGAGACTCCCATAGGGTTAAGTGTTAATCAGTAAGACTCCCATAGGGTTCAGTGTTAATCAGTGAGACTCCCTTAGGGTTTCAGTGTTAATCAGTGAGGCTCCAATAGGGTTAAGTATTAATCAGTGAGACTCCCACAGGGTTCAGTGTTAATCAGTGAGACTACCATAGGGTTCAGTGTTAATCAGTGAGTCTCCCTTAGGGTTTCAGTGTTAATCAGTGAGGCTCCAATAGGGTTAAGTGTTAATCAGTGAGACTCCCACAGGGTTCAGTGTTAATCAGTGAGACTCCCATAGGGTTCAGTGTTAATCAGTGAGACTCCAACAGGTTTCAGTGTTAATCAATGATACTCCCACAGGTTTCAGTGTTAATCAATGAGACTCCCACAGGTTTCAGTTTTAATCAGTAAGACTCCCATAGGGTTCAGTGTTAATCAGTGAGACTCCCATAGGGTTAAGTGTTAATCAGTGAGACTCCCATGGGGTTCAGTGTTAATCAGTGAGACTCCCATAGGGTTAAGTGTTAATCAGTGAGACTCCCATGGGGTTCAGTGTTAATCAGTGAGACTCCCATAGGCTTCAGTGGTAATCAGTGAGACTCCCACAGGTTTCAGTGTTAATCAGTGAGACTCCAATAGGGTTAAGTGTTAATCAGTGAGACTCCCACAGGGTTCAGTGTTAATCAGTGAGACTCCCTTAGGGTTCAGTGTTAATCAGTGAGACTCCCACAGGATTCAGTGTTAATCAGTGAGACTCCCACAGGTTTCAGTGTTAATCAGTGAGACTCTCACAGGGTTCAGTGTTAATCATTGAGACTACCTCAGGGTTCATTTGTTAATCAGTGAGACTCCCATAGGGTTCATTGTCGATCAGTGAGACTCCCACAGGATTCAGTGTTAATCATTGAGACTCCCACAGTGTTCGGTGTTAATCAGTGAGAATCCCATACTGTTCAGTGTTAATTAGTGAGACTCCCATAGGGTTCAGTGTTAATCAGTGAGACTCCCACAGGGTTCAGTGTTAATCATTGAGACTCCCATAGGGTTCAGTGTTAATCAATGAGACTCCCATATGGTTCAGTGTTAATCAGTGAGACGCCCACAGGGTTCAGTGTTAATCAGTGAGACTCCCACAGGGTTCAGTGTTAATCAGTGAGACTCCCTCAGGGTTCAGTGTTAATCAGTGAGACTCCCATAGGGTTCAGTGTTAATCAGTGAGACTCCCATAGGGTTCAGTGTAAATCAGTGAGACTCCCACAGGGTCCATGTGTTAATCAGTGAGACTCCCATAGGGTTCAGTGTTAATCAATGAGATTCCCATAGGGTTCAGTGTTAATCAGTGAGATTCCCACAGGCTTCAGTGTTAATCAGTGAGACTCCAACAGGGTTCAGTGTTAATCAGTGAGACTCCCATAGGGTTCAGTGTTAATCAGTGAGACTCCCACAGGTTTCAGTGTTAATCAATGAGACTCCCACAGGTTTCAGTGTTAATCAATGAGACTCCCACAAGGTTCAGTTTTAATCAGTAAGACTCCCATAGGGTTCAGTGTTAATCAGTGAGACTCCCTCAGGGTTCAGTGTTAATCAGTGAGACTCCCATAGGGTTAAGTGTTAATCAGTGAGACTCCCATGGGGTTCAGTGTTAATCAGTGAGACTCCCACAGGGTTCAGTGTTAATCAGTGAGACTCCCTTAGGGTTCAGTGTTAATCAGTGAGACTCCCTCAGGGTTCAGTGTTAATCAGTGAGACTCCCATAGGGTTAAGTGTTAATCAGTGAGACTCCCTTGGGGTTCAGTGTTAATCAGTGAGGCTCCAATAGGGTTAAGTGTTAATCAGTGAGACTCCCACAGGGTTCAGTGTTAATCAGTGAAACTCCCATAGGGTTCAGTGTTAATCAGTGAGACTCCCACAGGTTTCAGTTTTGATCAATGAGACTCCCACAGGTTTCAGTGTCAATCAATGAGACTCCCACCGGGTTCAGTTTTAATCAGTAAGACTCCCATAGGGTTCAGTGTTAATCAGTGAGACTCCCTCAGGGTTCAGTGTTTATCAGTGAGACTCCCATAGGGTTAAGTGTTAATCAGTGAGACTCCCATGGGGTTCAGTGTTAATCAGTGAGACTCCCATAGGGTTCAGTGTTAATCAATGAGATTCCCATAGGGTTCAGTGTTAATCAGTGAGATTCCCACAGGCTTCAGTGTTAATCAGTGAGACTCCAACAGGGTTCAGTGTTAATCAGTGAGACTCCCATAGGGTTCAGTGTTAATCAGTGAGACTCCCACAGGTTTCAGTGTTAATCAATGAGACTCCCACAGGTTTCAGTGTTAATCAATGAGACTCCCACAGGGTTCAGTTTTAATCAGTAAGACTCCCATAGGGTTCAGTGTTAATCAGTGAGACTCCCTCAGGGTTCAGTGTTAATCAGTGAGACTCCCATAGGGTTAAGTGTTAATCAGTGAGACTCCCATGGGGTTCAGTGTTAATCAGTGAGACTCCCACAGGGTTCAGTGTTAATCAGTGAGACTCCCTTAGGGTTCAGTGTTAATCAGTGAGACTCCCTCAGGGTTCAGTGTTAATCAGTGAGACTCCCATAGGGTTAAGTGTTAATCAGTGAGACTCCCATGGGGTTCAGTGTTAATCAGTGAGGCTCCAATAGGGTTAAGTGTTAATCAGTGAGACTCCCACAGGGTTCAGTGTTAATCAGTGAAACTCCCATAGGGTTCAGTGTTAATCAGTGAGACTCCCACAGGTTTCAGTGTTGATCAATGAGACTCCCACAGGTTTCAGTGTCAATCAATGAGACTCCCACCGGGTTCAGTTTTAATCAGTAAGACTCCCATAGGGTTCAGTGTTAATCAGTGAGACTCCCTCAGGGTTCAGTGTTTATCAGTGAGACTCCCATAGGGTTAAGTGTTAATCAGTGAGACTCCCATGGGGTTCAGTGTTAATCAGTGAGACTCCCATAGGGTTAAGTGTTAATCAGTGAGACTCCCATGGGGTTCAGTGTTAATCATTGAGACTCCCATAGGCTTCAGTGGTAATCAGTGAGACTCCCACAGGTTTCAGTGTTAATCAGTGAGACTCCAATAGGGTTAAGTGTTAATCAGTGAGACTCCCACAGGGTTCAGTGTTAATCAGTGAGACTCCCTTAGGGTTCAGTGTTAATCAGTGAGACTCCCACAGGATTCAGTGTTAATCAGTGAGACTCCCACAGGTTTCAGTGTTAATCAGTGAGACTCTCACAGGGTCCAGTGTTAATCTTTGAGACTCCCTCAGGGTTCATTTGTTAATCAGTGAGACTCCCATAGGGTTCATTTTCAATCAGTGAGACTCCCACAGGATTCAGTGTTAATCATTGAGACTCCCACAGTGTTCGGTGTTAATCAGTGAGAATCCCATACTGTTCAGTGTTAATCAGTGAGACTCCCATAGGGTTCAGTGTTAATCAATGAGACTCCCATAGGGTTCAGTGTTAATCAGTGAGACTCCCACAGGCTTCAGTGTTACTCAGTGAGACTCCCACAGGGTTCAGTGTTAATCAGTGAGACTCCCACAGGGTTCAGTGTTAATCAATGAGACTCCCACAGGGTTCAGTGTTAATCAGTGAGATCTCCCACAGGGTTCAGTGTTAATCAAGTGAGACTCCCACAGTGTTCAGTGTTAATCAGTGAGACTCCCATAGGGTTCAGTGTTAATCAGTGAGACTCCCACAGGGTTCAGTGTTAATCAGTGAGACCCCCACAGTGTGCAGTGTTAATCAGTGAGACTCCCACAGTGTTCAGTGTTAATCAGTGAGACTCCCATAGGGTTCAGTGTTAATCACTGAGACTCCCACAGGGTTCAGTGTTAATCAGTGAGACTCTCATAGGGTTCAGTGTTAATCAGTGAGAATCCCATAGGGTTCAGTGTTAATCAGTGAGACTCCCACAGGGTTCATTGTTAATCAGTGAGACTCCCACAGGGTTCAGTGTTAATCAGTGAGACTCCCATAGGGTTCATTGTTAATCAGTGAGACTCCCACAGGGTTCAGTGTTAATCAGTGAGACTCCCATAGGGTTCAGTGTTAATCAGTGAGACTCCCACAGGGTTCAGTGTTAATCAGTGAGACTCCCACAGGGTTCAGTGTTAATCAGTGAGACTCCCATAGGGTTCAGTGTTAATCAGTGAGACTCCCACAGGGTTCAGTTTTAATCAGTGAGACTCCCATAGGGTTCAATGTTAATCAGTGAGACTCCCATAGGGTTCAGTGTTAATCAGTGAGACTCCCATAGGGTTCACTGTTAATCAGTGAGACTCCCTCAGGGTTCAGTGTTAATCAGTGAGACTCCCATAGGGTTAAGTGTTAATCAGTGAGACTCCCATGGGGTTCAGTGTTAATCAGTGAGACTCCCACAGGGTTCAGTGTTAATCAGTGAGACTCCCTTAGGGTTCAGTGTTAATCAGTGAGACTCCCTCAGGGTTCAGTGTTAATCAGTGAGACTCCCATAGGGTTAAGTGTTAATCAGTGAGACTCCCATGGGGTTCAGTGTTAATCAGTGAGGCTCCAATAGGGTTAAGTGTTAATCAGTGAGACTCCCACAGGGTTCAGTGTTAATCAGTGAGACTCCCATAGGGTTCAGTGTTAATCAGTGAGACTCCCACAGGTTTCAGTGTTAATCAATGAGACTCCCACAGGTTTCAGTGTTAATCAATGAGACTCCCACCGGGTTCAGTTTTAATCAGTAAGACTCCCATAGGGTTCAGTGTTAATCAGTGAGTCTCCCTCAGGGTTCAGTGTTAATCAGTGAGACTCCCATAGGGTTAAGTGTTAATCAGTGAGACTCCCATGGGGTTCAGTGTTAATCAGTGAGACTCCCATAGGGTTAAGTGTTAATCAGTGAGACTCCCATGGGGTTCAGTGTTAATCAGTGAGACTCCCATAGGCTTCAGCGGTAATCAGTGAGACTCCCACAGGTTTCAGTGTTAATCAGTGAGACTCCAATAGGGTTAAGTGTTAATCAGTGAGACTCCCACAGGGATCAGTGTTAATCAGTGAGACTCCCTTAGGGTTCAGTGTTAATCAGTGAGACTCCCACAGGATTCAGTGTTAATCAGTGAGACTCCCACAGGTTTCAGTGTTAATCAGTGAGACTCTCACAGGGTCCAGTGTTAATCTTTGAGACTCCCTCAGGGTTCATTTGTTAATCAGTGAGACTCCCATAGGGTTCATTGTCAATCAGTGAGACTCCCACAGGATTCAGTGTTAATCATTGAGACTCCCACAGTGTTCGGTGTTAATCAGTGAGAATCCCATACTGTTCAGTGTTAATCACTGAGACTCCCATAGGGTTCAGTGTTAATCAGTGAGACTCCCACAGGGTTCAGTGTTAATCATTGAGACTCCCATAGGGTTCAGTGTTAATCAATGAGACTCCCATATGGTTCAGTGTTAATCAGTGAGACGCCCACAGGGTTCAGTGTTAATCAGTGAGACTCCCACAGGGTTCAGTGTTAATCAGTGAGACTCCCTCAGGGTTCAGTGTTAATCAGTGAGACTCCCATAGGGTTCAGTGTTAATCAATGAGACTCCCATAGGGTTCAGTGTAAATCAGTGAGACTCCCACAGGGTCCATGTGTTAATCAGTGAGACTCCCATAGGGTTCAGTGTTAATCAATGAGACTCCCATAGGGTTCATTGTCAATCAGTGAGACTCCCACAGGATTCAGTGTTAATCATTGAGACTCCCACAGTGTTCGGTGTTAATCAGTGAGAATCCCATACTGTTCAGTGTTAATCACTGAGACTCCCATAGGGTTCAGTGTTAATCAGTGAGACTCCCACAGGGTTCAGTGTTAATCATTGAGACTCCCATAGGGTTCAGTGTTAATCAATGAGACTCCCATATGGTTCAGTGTTAATCAGTGAGACGCCCACAGGGTTCAGTGTTAATCAGTGAGACTCCCACAGGGTTCAGTGTTAATCAGTGAGACTCCCTCAGGGTTCAGTGTTAATCAGTGAGACTCCCATAGGGTTCAGTGTTAATCAATGAGACTCCCATAGGGTTCAGTGTAAATCAGTGAGACTCCCACAGGGTCCATGTGTTAATCAGTGAGACTCCCATAGGGTTCAGTGTTAATCAATGAGACTCCCATAGGGTTCAGTGTTAATCAGTGAGACTCCCACAGGCTTCAGTGTTAATCAGTGAGACTCCCACAGGGTTCAGTGTTAATCAGTGAGACTCCCACAGGGTTCAGTGTTAATCAATGAGACTCCCACAGGGTTCAGTGTTAATCAGTGAGACTCCCACAGGGTTCAGTGTTAATCAAGTGAGACTCCCACAGTGTTCAGTGTTAATCAGTGAGACTCCCATAGGGTTCAGTGTTAATCAGTGAGACTCCCACAGGGTTCAGTGTTAATCAGTGAGACTCCCACAGTGTGCAGTGTTAATCAGTGAGACTCCCACAGTGTTCAGTGTTAATCAGTGAGACTCCCATAGGGTTCAGTGTTAATCACTGAGACTCCCACAGGGTTCAGTGTTAATCAGTGAGACTCCCATAGGGTTCAGTGTTAATCAGTGAGAATCCCATAGGGTTCAGTGTTAATCAGTGAGACTTCCACAGGGTTCAGTGTTAATCAGTGAGACTCCCACAGGGTTCATTGTTAATCAGTGAGACTCCCACAGGGTTCAGTGTTAATCAGTGAGACTCCCATAGGGTTCATTGTTAATCAGTGAGACTCCCACAGGGTTCAGTGTTAATCAGTGAGACTCCCATAGGGTTCAGTGTTAATCAGTGAGACTCCCACAGGGTTCAGTGTTAATCAGTGAGACTCCCACAGGGTTCAGTGTTAATCAGTGAGACTCCCATAGGGTTCAGTGTTAATCAGTGAGACTCCCACAGGGTTCAGTTTTAATCAGTGAGACTCCCATAGGGTTCAATGTTAATCAGTGAGACTCCCATAGGGTTCAGTGTTAATCAGTGAGACTCCCATAGGGTTCACTGTTAATCAATGAGACTCCCACAGTGTTCAGTGTTAATCAGTGAAACTCCCACAGGGTTCAGTTTTAATCAGTGAGACTCCCATAGGGTTCAGTGTTAATCAGTGAGACTCCCACAGGTTTCAGTGTTAATCAGTGAGACTCCAATAGGGTTAAGTGTTAATCAGTGAGACTCCCATAGGGTTCAGTGTTAATCAGTGAGACTCCCTTAGGGTTTCAGTGTTAATCAGTGAGACTCCAATAGGGTTAAGTGTTAATAAGTGAGACTCCCTTAGGGTTCAGTATTAATCAGTGAGATTCCCTCAGGGTTCAGTGTTAATCAGTTAGACTCCCATAGGGTTAAGTGTTAATCAGTGAGACTCCCATGGGGTTCAGTGTTAATCAGTGAGACTCCCATAGGCTTCAGTGTTAATCAGTGAGACTCCCACAGGGTTCGGTGTTAATCAGTGAGACTCCCACAGGGTTCAGTGTTAATCAGTGAGACTCCCACAGGGTTCACTGTTAATCAGTGAGACTCCCATAGGGTTCAGTGTTAATCAGTGAGACTCCCACAGGTTTCAGTGTTAATCAATGAGACTCCCACCGGGTTCAGTTTTAATCAGTAAGACTCCCATAGGGTTCAGTGTTAATCAGTGAGACTCCCTCAGGGTTCAGTGTTAATCAGTGAGACTCCCATAGGGTTAAGTGTTAATCAGTGAGACTCCCATGGGGTTCAGTGTTAATCAGTGAGACTCCCATAGGGTTAAGTGTTAATCAGTGAGACTCCCATGGGGTTCAGTGTTAATCAGTGAGACTCCCATAGGCTTCAGTGGTAATCAGTGAGACTCCCACAGGTTTCAGTGTTAATCAGTGAGACTCCAATAGGGTTAAGTGTTAATCAGTGAGACTCCCACAGGGTTCAGTGTTAATCAGTGAGACTCCCACAGGATTCAGTGTTAATCAGTGAGACTCCCACAGGTTTCAGTGTTAATCAGTGAGACTCTCACAGGGTTCAGTGTTAATCATTGAGACTCCCTCAGGGTTCATTTGTTAATCAGTGAGACTCCCATAGGGTTCATTGTCAATCAGTGAGACTCCCACAGGATTCAGTGTTAATCATTGAGACTCCCACAGTGTTCGGTGTTAATCAGTGAGAATCCCATACTGTTCAGTGTTAATCAGTGAGACTCCCATAGGGTTCAGTGTTAATCAGTGAGACTCCCACAGGGTTCAGTGTTAATCATTGAGACTCCCATAGGGTTCAGTGTTAATCAATGAGACTCCCATATGGTTCAGTGTTAATCAGTGAGACGCCCACAGGGTTCAGTGTTAATCAGTGAGACTCCCACAGGGTTCAGTGTTAATCAGTGAGACTCCCTCAGGGTTCAGTGTTAATCAGTGAGACTCCCATAGGGTTCAGTGTTAATCAGTGAGACTCCCATAGGGTTCAGTGTAAATCAGTGAGACTCCCACTGGGTCCATGTGTTAATCAGTGAGACTCCCACAGGGTTCAGTGTTAATCAGTGAGACTCCCACAGTGTGCAGTGTTAATCAGTGAGACTCCCACAGTGTTCAGTGTTAATCAGTGAGACTCCCATAGGGTTCAGTGTTAATCACTGAGACTCCCACAGGGTTCAGTATTAATCAGTGAGACTCCCATAGGGTTCAGTGTTAATCAGTGAGAATCCCATAGGGTTCAGTGTTAATCAGTAAGACTTCCACAGGGTTCAGTGTTAATCAGTGAGACTCCCACAGGGTTCATTGTTAATCAGTGAGACTCCCACAGGGTTCAGTGTTAATCAGTGAGACTCCCATAGGGTTCATTGTTAATCAGTGAGACTCCCACAGGGTTCAGTTTTAATCAGTGAGACTCCCATAGGTTTCAGTGTTAATCAGTGAGACTCCCACAGGGTTCAGTGTTAATCAGTGAGACTCCCACAGGGTTCAGTGTTAATCAGTGAGACTCCCATAGGGTTCAGTGTTAATCAGTGAGACTCCCACAGGGTTCAGTGTTAATCAGTGAGACTCCCATAGGGTTCAATGTTAATCAGTGAGACTCCCATAGGGTTCAGTGTTAATCAGTGAGACTCCCATAGGGTTCACTGTTAATCAATGAGACTCCCACAGTGTTCAGTGTTAATCAGTGAGACTCCCACAGGGTTCAGTTTTAATCAGTGAGACTCCCATAGGGTTCAGTGTTAATCAGTGAGACTCCCACAGGTTTCAGTGTTAATCAGTGAGACTCCAATAGGGTTAAGTGTTAATCAGTGAGACTCCCATAGGGTTCAGTGTTAATCAGTGAGACTCCCTTAGGGTTCAGTGTTAATCAGTGAGACTCCCACAGGGGGCAGTGTTAATCAGTGAGACTCCCATAGGGTTCAGTGTTAATCAGTGAGACTCCCACAGGGTTCAGTGTTAATCAAGTGACACTCCCACAGTGTTCAGTGTTAATCAGTGAGACTCCCACAGGGTTCAGTGTTAATGAGTGAGACTCCCATAGGGTTCAGTGTTAATCAGTGAGACTCCCATAGGGTTCAGTGTTAATCAGTGAGACTCCCATAGGGTTCAGTGTTAATCAATGAGACTCCCATAGGGTTCAGTGTTAATCAGTGAGACTTCGACAGGTTTCAGTGTTAATCAGTGAGACTCTCACAGGGTTCTGTGTTAATCATTGAGACTCCCTCAGGGTTCATTTGTTAATCAGTGAGACTCCCATAGGGTTCATTGTTAATCAGTGAGACTCCCACAGGATTCAGTGTTAATCATTGAGACTCCCACAGTGTTCGGTGTTAATCAGTGAGAATCCCACACTGTTCAGTATTAATCAGTGAGACTCCCTCAGGGTTCAGTGTTAATCAGTGAGACTGCCATAGGTTTCAGTGTTAATCAGTGAGACTCCCACAGGGTTCAGTGTTAATCAGTGAGACTCCCATAGGGTTCAGTGTTAATCAGTGAGACTCCCATGGGGTTCAGTGTTAATCAGTGAGACTCCCATAGGCTTCAGTGTTAATCAGTGAGACTCCCACAGGGTTCAGTGTTAATCAGTGAGACTCCCATAGGGGTCAGTGTTAATCAGTGAGACTCCCATAGGGTTCAGTGTTAATCAGTGAGACTCCCACAGGTTTCAGTGTTAATCAATGAGACTCCCACCGGGTTCAGTTTTAATCAGTAAGACTCCCATAGGGTTCAGTGTTAATCAGTGAGACTCCCTCAGGGTTCAGTGTTAATCAGTGAGACTCCCATAGGGTTAAGTGTTAATCAGTGAGACTCCCATGGGGTTCAGTGTTAATCAGTGAGACTCCCATAGGGTTAAGTGTTAATCAGTGAGACTCCCATGGGGTTCAGTGTTAATCAGTGAGACTCCCATAGGCTTCAGTGGTAATCAGTGAGACTCCCACAGGTTTCAGTGTTAATCAGTGAGACTCGCACAGGGTTCAGTGTTAATCATTGAGACTCCCTCAGGGTTCATTTGTTAATCAGTGAGACTCCCATAGGGTTCATTGTCAATCAGTGAGACTCCCACAGGATTCAGTGTTAATCATTGAGACTCCCACAGTGTTCGGTGTTAATCAGTGAGAATCCCATACTGTTCAGTGTTAATCAGTGAGACTCCCATAGGGTTCAGTGTTAATCAGTGAGACTCCCACAGGGTTCAGTGTTAATCATTGTGACTCCCATAGGGTTCAGTGTTAATCAATGAGACTCCCATATGGTTCAGTGTTAATCAGTGAGACGCCCACAGGGTTCAGTGTTAATCAGTGAGACTCCCACAGGGTTCAGTGTTAATCAGTGAGACTCCCTCAGGGTTCAGTGTTAATCAGTGAGACTCCCATAGGGTTCAGTGTTAATCAGTGAGACTCCCACAGGGTTCAGTGTTAATCAGTGAGACTCCCATAGGGTTCATTGTTAATCAGTGAGACTCCCACAGGGTTCAGTGTTAATCAGTGAGACTCCCATAGGGTTCAGTGTTAATCAGTGAGACTCCCACAGGGTTCAGTGTTAATCAGTGAGACTCCCACAGGGTTCAGTGTTAATCAGTGAGACTCCCATAGGGTTCAGTGTTAATCAGTGAGACTCCCACAGGGTTCAGTTTTAATCAGTGAGACTCCCATAGGGTTCAATGTTAATCAGTGAGACTCCCATAGGGTTCAGTGTTAATCAGTGAGACTCCCATAGGGTTCACTGTTAATCAATGAGACTCCCACAGTGTTCAGTGTTAATCAGTGAAACTCCCACAGGGTTCAGTTTTAATCAGTGAGACTCCCATAGGGTTCAGTGTTAATCAGTGAGACTCCCACAGGTTTCAGTGTTAATCAGTGAGACTCCAATAGGGTTAAGTGTTAATCAGTGAGACTCCCATAGGGTTCAGTGTTAATCAGTGAGACTCCCTTAGGGTTTCAGTGTTAATCAGTGAGACTCCAATAGGGTTAAGTGTTAATAAGTGAGACTCCCTTAGGGTTCAGTATTAATCAGTGAGATTCCCTCAGGGTTCAGTGTTAATCAGTTAGACTCCCATAGGGTTAAGTGTTAATCAGTGAGACTCCCATGGGGTTCAGTGTTAATCAGTGAGACTCCCATAGGCTTCAGTGTTAATCAGTGAGACTCCCACAGGGTTCGGTGTTAATCAGTGAGACTCCCACAGGGTTCAGTGTTAATCAGTGAGACTCCCACAGGGTTCACTGTTAATCAGTGAGACTCCCATAGGGTTCAGTGTTAATCAGTGAGACTCCCACAGGTTTCAGTGTTAATCAATGAGACTCCCACCGGGTTCAGTTTTAATCAGTAAGAATCCCATAGGGTTCAGTGTTAATCAGTGAGACTCCCTCAGGGTTCAGTGTTAATCAGTGAGACTCCCATAGGGTTAAGTGTTAATCAGTGAGACTCCCATGGGGTTCAGTGTTAATCAGTGAGACTCCCATAGGGTTAAGTGTTAATCAGTGAGACTCCCATGGGGTTCAGTGTTAATCAGTGAGACTCCCATAGGCTTCAGTGGTAATCAGTGAGACTCCCACAGGTTTCAGTGTTAATCAGTGAGACTCCAATAGGGTTAAGTGTTAATCAGTGAGACTCCCACAGGGTTCAGTGTTAATCAGTGAGACTCCCACAGGATTCAGTGTTAATCAGTGAGACTCCCACAGGTTTCAGTGTTAATCAGTGAGACTCTCACAGGGTTCAGTGTTAATCATTGAGACTCCCTCAGGGTTCATTTGTTAATCAGTGAGACTCCCATAGGGTTCATTGTCAATCAGTGAGACTCCCACAGGATTCAGTGTTAATCATTGAGACTCCCACAGTGTTCGGTGTTAATCAGTGAGAATCCCATACTGTTCAGTGTTAATCAGTGAGACTCCCATAGGGTTCAGTGTTAATCAGTGAGACTCCCACAGGGTTCAGTGTTAATCATTGAGACTCCCATAGGGTTCAGTGTTAATCAATGAGACTCCCATATGGTTCAGTGTTAATCAGTGAGACGCCCACAGGGTTCAGTGTTAATCAGTGAAACTCCCACAGGGTTCAGTGTTAATCAGTGAGACTCCCTCAGGGTTCAGTGTTAATCAGTGAGACTCCCATAGGGTTCAGTGTTAATCAGTGAGACTCCCATAGGGTTCAGTGTAAATCAGTGAGACTCCCACTGGGTCCATGTGTTAATCAGTGAGACTCCCACAGGGTTCAGTGTTAATCAGTGAGACTCCCACAGTGTGCAGTGTTAATCAGTGAGACTCCCACAGTGTTCAGTGTTAATCAGTGAGACTCCCATAGGGTTCAGTGTTAATCACTGAGACTCCCACAGGGTTCAGTATTAATCAGTGAGACTCCCATAGGGTTCAGTGTTAATCAGTGAGAATCCCATAGGGTTCAGTGTTAATCAGTGAGACTTCCACAGGGTTCAGTGTTAATCAGTGAGACTCCCACAGGGTTCATTGTTAATCAGTGAGACTCCCACAGGGTTCAGTGTTAATCAGTGAGACTCCCATAGGGTTCATTGTTAATCAGTGAGACTCCCACAGGGTTCAGTGTTAATCAGTGAGACTCCCATAGGTTTCAGTGTTAATCAGTGAGACTCCCACAGGGTTCAGTGTTAATCAGTGAGACTCCCACAGGGTTCAGTGTTAATCAGTGAGACTCCCATAGGGTTCAGTGTTAATCAGTGAGACTCCCACAGGGTTCAGTGTTAATCAGTGAGACTCCCATAGGGTTCAATGTTAATCAGTGAGACTCCCATAGGGTTCAGTGTTAATCAGTGAGACTCCCATAGGGTTCACTGTTAATCAATGAGACTCCCACAGTGTTCAGTGTTAATCAGTGAGACTCCCACAGGGTTCAGTTTTAATCAGTGAGACTCCCATAGGGTTCAGTGTTAATCAGTGAGACTCCCACAGGTTTCAGTGTTAATCAGTGAGACTCCAATAGGGTTAAGTGTTAATCAGTGAGACTCCCATAGGGTTCAGTGTTAATCAGTGAGACTCCCTTAGGGTTCAGTGTTAATCAGTGAGACTCCCACAGGGGGCAGTGTTAATCAGTGAGACTCCCATAGGGTTCAGTGTTAATCAGTGAGACTCCCACAGGGTTCAGTGTTAATCAAGTGACACTCCCACAGTGTTCAGTGTTAATCAGTGAGACTCCCACAGGGTTCAGTGTTAATGAGTGAGACTCCCATAGGGTTCAGTGTTAATCAGTGAGACTCCCATAGGGTTCAGTGTTAATCAGTGAGACTCCCATAGGGTTCAGTGTTAATCAATGAGATTCCCATAGGGTTCAGTGTTAATCAGTGAGACTTCGACAGGTTTCAGTGTTAATCAGTGAGACTCTCACAGGGTTCTGTGTTAATCATTGAGACTCCCTCAGGGTTCATTTGTTAATCAGTGAGACTCCCATAGGGTTCATTGTTAATCAGTGAGACTCCCACAGGATTCAGTGTTAATCATTGAGACTCCCACAGTGTTCGGTGTTAATCAGTGAGAATCCCACACTATTCAGTATTAATCAGTGAGACTCCCTCAGGGTTCAGTGTTAATCAGTGAGACTGCCATAGGTTTCAGTGTTAATCAGTGAGACTCCCACAGGGTTCAGTGTTAATCAGTGAGACTCCCATAGGGTTCAGTGTTAATCAGTGAGACTCCCATGGGGTTCAGTGTTAATCAGTGAGACTCCCATAGGCTTCAGTGTTAATCAGTGAGACTCCCACAGGGTTCAGTGTTAATCAGTGAGACTCCCATAGGGGTCAGTGTTAATCAGTGAGACTCCCATAGGGTTCAGTGTTAATCAGTGAGACTCCCACAGGTTTCAGTGTTAATCAATGAGACTCCCACCGGGTTCAGTTTTAATCAGTAAGACTCCCATAGGGTTCAGTGTTAATCAGTGAGACTCCCTCAGGGTTCAGTGTTAATCAGTGAGACTCCCATAGGGTTAAGTGTTAATCAGTGAGACTCCCATGGGGTTCAGTGTTAATCAGTGAGACTCCCATAGGGTTAAGTGTTAATCAGTGAGACTCCCATGGGGTTCAGTGTTAATCAGTGAGACTCCCATAGGCTTCAGTGGTAATCAGTGAGACTCCCACAGGTTTCAGTGTTAATCAGTGAGACTCCAATAGGGTTAAGTGTTAATCAGTGAGACTCCCACAGGTTTCAGTGTTAATCAGTGAGACTCGCACAGGGTTCAGTGTTAATCATTGAGACTCCCTCAGGGTTCATTTGTTAATCAGTGAGACTCCCATAGGGTTCATTGTCAATCAGTGAGACTCCCACAGGATTCAGTGTTAATCATTGAGACTCCCACAGTGTTCGGTGTTAATCAGTGAGAATCCCATACTGTTCAGTGTTAATCAGTGAGACTCCCATAGGGTTCAGTGTTAATCAGTGAGACTCCCACAGGGTTCAGTGTTAATCATTGTGACTCCCATAGGGTTCAGTGTTAATCAATGAGACTCCCATATGGTTCAGTGTTAATCAGTGAGACGCCCACAGGGTTCAGTGTTAATCAGTGAGACTCCCACAGGGTTCAGTGTTAATCAGTGAGACTCCCTCAGGGTTCAGTGTTAATCAGTGAGACTCCCATAGGGTTCAGTGTTAATCAGTGAGACTCCCACAGGGTTCAGTGTTAATCAGTGAGACTCCCATAGGGTTCATTGTTAATCAGTGAGACTCCCACAGGGTTCAGTGTTAATCAGTGAGACTCCCATAGGGTTCAGTGTTAATCAGTGAGACTCCCACAGGGTTCAGTGTTAATCAGTGAGACTCCCACAGGGTTCAGTGTTAATCAGTGAGACTCCCATAGGGTTCAGTGTTAATCAGTGAGACTCCCACAGGGTTCAGTTTTAATCAGTGAGACTCCCATAGGGTTCAATGTTAATCAGTGAGACTCCCATAGGGTTCAGTGTTAATCAGTGAGACTCCCATAGGGTTCACTGTTAATCAATGAGACTCCCACAGTGTTCAGTGTTAATCAGTGAAACTCCCACAGGGTTCAGTTTTAATCAGTGAGACTCCCATAGGGTTCAGTGTTAATCAGTGAGACTCCCACAGGTTTCAGTGTTAATCAGTGAGACTCCAATAGGGTTAAGTGTTAATCAGTGAGACTCCCATAGGGTTCAGTGTTAATCAGTGAGACTCCCTTAGGGTTTCAGTGTTAATCAGTGAGACTCCAATAGGGTTAAGTGTTAATAAGTGAGACTCCCTTAGGGTTCAGTATTAATCAGTGAGATTCCCTCAGGGTTCAGTGTTAATCAGTTAGACTCCCACAGGTTTCAGTGTTAATCAGTGAGACTCCAATAGGGTTAAGTGTTAATCAGTGAGACTCCCACAGGGTTCAGTGTTAATCAGTGAGACTCCCACAGGATTCAGTGTTAATCAGTGAGACTCCCACAGGTTTCAGTGTTAATCAGTGAGACTCTCACAGGGTTCAGTGTTAATCATTGAGACTCCCTCAGGGTTCATTTGTTAATCAGTGAGACTCCCATAGGGTTCATTGTCAATCAGTGAGACTCCCACAGGATTCAGTGTTAATCATTGAGACTCCCACAGTGTTCGGTGTTAATCAGTGAGAATCCCATACTGTTCAGTGTTAATCAGTGAGACTCCCATAGGGTTCAGTGTTAATCAGTGAGACTCCCACAGGGTTCAGTGTTAATCATTGAGACTCCCATAGGGTTCAGTGTTAATCAATGAGACTCCCATATGGTTCAGTGTTAATCAGTGAGACGCCCACAGGGTTCAGTGTTAATCAGTGAGACTCCCACAGGGTTCAGTGTTAATCAGTGAGACTCCCTCAGGGTTCAGTGTTAATCAGTGAGACTCCCATAGGGTTCAGTGTTAATCAGTGAGACTCCCACTGGGTCCATGTGTTAATCAGTGAGACTCCCACAGGGTTCAGTGTTAATCAGTGAGACTCCCACAGTGTGCAGTGTTAATCAGTGAGACTCCCACAGTGTTCAGTGTTAATCAGTGAGACTCCCATAGGGTTCAGTGTTAATCACTGAGACTCCCACAGGGTTCAGTATTAATCAGTGAGACTCCCATAGGGTTCAGTGTTAATCAGTGAGAATCCCATAGGGTTCAGTGTTAATCAGTGAGACTTCCACAGGGTTCAGTGTTAATCAGTGAGACTCCCACAGGGTTCATTGTTAATCAGTGAGACTCCCACAGGGTTCAGTGTTAATCAGTGAGACTCCCATAGGGTTCATTGTTAATCCGTGAGACTCCCACAGGGTTCAGTGTTAATCAGTGAGACTCCCATAGGTTTCAGTGTTAATCAGTGAGACTCCCACAGGGTTCAGTGTTAATCAGTGAGACTCCCACAGGGTTCAGTGTTAATCAGTGAGACTCCCATAGGGTTCAGTGTTAATCAGTGAGACTCCCACAGGGTTCAGTGTTAATCAGTGAGACTCCCATAGGGTTCAATGTTAATCAGTGAGACTCCCATAGGGTTCAGTGTTAATCAGTGAGACTCCCATAGGGTTCACTGTTAATCAATGAGACTCCCACAGTGTTCAGTGTTAATCAGTGAGACTCCCACAGGGTTCAGTTTTAATCAGTGAGACTCCCATAGGGTTCAGTGTTAATCAGTGAGACTCCCACAGGTTTCAGTGTTAATCAGTGAGACTCCAATAGGGTTAAGTGTTAATCAGTGAGACTCCCATAGGGTTCAGTGTTAATCAGTGAGACTCCCTTAGGGTTCAGTGTTAATCAGTGAGACTCCCACAGGGGGCAGTGTTAATCAGTGAGACTCCCATAGGGTTCAGTGTTAATCAGTGAGACTCCCACAGGGTTCAGTGTTAATCAAGTGACACTCCCACAGTGTTCAGTGTTAATCAGTGAGACTCCCACAGGGTTCAGTGTTAATGAGTGAGACTCCCATAGGGTTCAGTGTTAATCAGTGAGACTCCCATAGGGTTCAGTGTTAATCAGTGAGACTCCCATAGGGTTCAGTGTTAATCAATGAGATTCCCATAGGGTTCAGTGTTAATCAGTGAGACTTCGACAGGTTTCAGTGTTAATCAGTGAGACTCTCACAGGGTTCTGTGTTAATCATTGAGACTCCCTCAGGGTTCATTTGTTAATCAGTGAGACTCCCATAGGGTTCATTGTTAATCAGTGAGACTCCCACAGGATTCAGTGTTAATCATTGAGACTCCCACAGTGTTCGGTGTTAATCAGTGAGAATCCCACACTGTTCAGTATTAATCAGTGAGACTCCCTCAGGGTTCAGTGTTAATCAGTGAGACTGCCATAGGTTTCAGTGTTAATCAGTGAGACTCCCACAGGGTTCAGTGTTAATCAGTGAGACTCCCATAGGGTTCAGTGTTAATCAGTGAGACTCCCATGGGGTTCAGTGTTAATCAGTGAGACTCCCATAGGCTTCAGTGTTAATCAGTGAGACTCCCACAGGGTTCAGTGTTAATCAGTGAGACTCCCATAGGGGTCAGTGTTAATCAGTGAGACTCCCATAGGGTTCAGTGTTAATCAGTGAGACTCCCACAGGTTTCAGTGTTAATCAATGAGACTCCCACCGGGTTCAGTTTTAATCAGTAAGACTCCCATAGGGTTCAGTGTTAATCAGTGAGACTCCCTCAGGGTTCAGTGTTAATCAGTGAGACTCCCATAGGGTTAAGTGTTAATCAGTGAGACTCCCATGGGGTTCAGTGTTAATCAGTGAGACTCCCATAGGGTTAAGTGTTAATCAGTGAGACTCCCATGGGGTTCAGTGTTAATCAGTGAGACTCCCATAGGCTTCAGTGGTAATCAGTGAGACTCCCACAGGTTTCAGTGTTAATCAGTGAGACTCCAATAGGGTTAAGTGTTAATCAGTGAGACTCCCACAGGTTTCAGTGTTAATCAGTGAGACTCGCACAGGGTTCAGTGTTAATCATTGAGACTCCCTCAGGGTTCATTTGTTAATCAGTGAGACTCCCATAGGGTTCATTGTCAATCAGTGAGACTCCCACAGGATTCAGTGTTAATCATTGAGACTCCCACAGTGTTCGGTGTTAATCAGTGAGAATCCCATACTGTTCAGTGTTAATCAGTGAGACTCCCATAGGGTTCAGTGTTAATCAGTGAGACTCCCACAGGGTTCAGTGTTAATCATTGTGACTCCCATAGGGTTCAGTGTTAATCAATGAGACTCCCATATGGTTCAGTGTTAATCAGTGAGACGCCCACAGGGTTCAGTGTTAATCAGTGAGACTCCCACAGGGTTCAGTGTTAATCAGTGAGACTCCCTCAGGGTTCAGTGTTAATCAGTGAGACTCCCATAGGGTTCAGTGTTAATCAGTGAGACTCCCACAGGGTTCAGTGTTAATCAGTGAGACTCCCATAGGGTTCATTGTTAATCAGTGAGACTCCCACAGGGTTCAGTGTTAATCAGTGAGACTCCCATAGGGTTCAGTGTTAATCAGTGAGACTCCCACAGGGTTCAGTGTTAATCAGTGAGACTCCCACAGGGTTCAGTGTTAATCAGTGAGACTCCCATAGGGTTCAGTGTTAATCAGTGAGACTCCCACAGGGTTCAGTGTTAATCAGTGAGACTCCCATAGGGTTCATTGTTAATCAGTGAGACTCCCACAGGGTTCAGTGTTAATCAGTGAGACTCCCATAGGGTTCAGTGTTAATCAGTGAGACTCCCACAGGGTTCTGTGTTAATCATTGAGACTCCCTCAGGGTTCATTTGTTAATCAGTGAGACTCCCATAGGGTTCATTGTTAATCAGTGAGACTCCCACAGGATTCAGTGTTAATCATTGAGACTCCCACAGTGTTCGGTGTTAATCAGTGAGAATCCCACACTGTTCAGTATTAATCAGTGAGACTCCCTCAGGGTTCAGTGTTAATCAGTGAGACTGCCATAGGTTTCAGTGTTAATCAGTGAGACTCCCACAGGGTTCAGTGTTAATCAGTGAGACTCCCATAGGGTTCAGTGTTAATCAGTGAGACTCCCATGGGGTTCAGTGTTAATCAGTGAGACTCCCATAGGCTTCAGTGTTAATCAGTGAGACTCCCACAGGGTTCAGTGTTAATCAGTGAGACTCCCATAGGGGTCAGTGTTAATCAGTGAGACTCCCATAGGGTTCAGTGTTAATCAGTGAGACTCCCACAGGTTTCAGTGTTAATCAATGAGACTCCCACCGGGTTCAGTTTTAATCAGTAAGACTCCCATAGGGTTCAGTGTTAATCAGTGAGACTCCCTCAGGGTTCAGTGTTAATCAGTGAGACTCCCATAGGGTTAAGTGTTAATCAGTGAGACTCCCATGGGGTTCAGTGTTAATCAGTGAGACTCCCATAGGGTTAAGTGTTAATCAGTGAGACTCCCATGGGGTTCAGTGTTAATCAGTGAGACTCCCATAGGCTTCAGTGGTAATCAGTGAGACTCCCACAGGTTTCAGTGTTAATCAGTGAGACTCGCACAGGGTTCAGTGTTAATCATTGAGACTCCCTCAGGGTTCATTTGTTAATCAGTGAGACTCCCATAGGGTTCATTGTCAATCAGTGAGACTCCCACAGGATTCAGTGTTAATCATTGAGACTCCCACAGTGTTCGGTGTTAATCAGTGAGAATCCCATACTGTTCAGTGTTAATCAGTGAGACTCCCATAGGGTTCAGTGTTAATCAGTGAGACTCCCACAGGGTTCAGTGTTAATCATTGTGACTCCCATAGGGTTCAGTGTTAATCAATGAGACTCCCATATGGTTCAGTGTTAATCAGTGAGACGCCCACAGGGTTCAGTGTTAATCAGTGAGACTCCCACAGGGTTCAGTGTTAATCAGTGAGACTCCCTCAGGGTTCAGTGTTAATCAGTGAGACTCCCATAGGGTTCAGTGTTAATCAGTGAGACTCCCATAGGGTTCAGTGTAAATCAGTGAGACTCCCACTGGGTCCATGTGTTAATCAGTGAGACTCCCACAGGGTTCAGTGTTAATCAGTGAGACTCCCACAGTGTGCAGTGTTAATCAGTGAGACTCCCACAGTGGTCAGTGTTAATCAGTGAGACTCCCATAGGGTTCAGTGTTAATCACTGAGACTCCCACAGGGTTCAGTATTAATCAGTGAGACTCCCATAGGGTTCAGTGTTAATCAGTGAGAATCCCATAGGGTTCAGTGTTAATCAGTGAGACTTCCACAGGGTTCAGTGTTAATCAGTGAGACTCCCACAGGGTTCATTGTTAATCAGTGAGACTCCCACAGGGTTCAGTGTTAATCAGTGAGACTCCCATAGGGTTCATTGTTAATCAGTGAGACTCCCACAGGGTTCAGTGTTAATCAGTGAGACTCCCATAGGTTTCAGTGTTAATCAGTGAGACTCCCACAGGGTTCAGTGTTAATCAGTGAGACTCCCACAGGGTTCAGTGTTAATAAGTGAGACTCCCATAGGGTTCAGTGTTAATCAGTGAGACTCCCACAGGGTTCAGTGTTAATCAGTGAGACTCCCATAGGGTTCAATGTTAATCAGTGAGACTCCCATAGGGTTCAGTGTTAATCAGTGAGACTCCCATAGGGTTCACTGTTAATCAATGAGACTCCCACAGTGTTCAGTGTTAATCAGTGAGACTCCCACAGGGTTCAGTTTTAATCAGTGAGACTCCCATAGGGTTCAGTGTTAATCAGTGAGACTCCCACAGGTTTCAGTGTTAATCAGTGAGACTCCAATAGGGTTAAGTGTTAATCAGTGAGACTCCCATAGGGTTCAGTGTTAATCAGTGAGACTCCCTTAGGGTTTCAGTGTTAATCAGTGAGGCTCCAATAGGGTTAAGTGTTAATCAGTGAGACTCCCTTAGGGTTCAGTGTTAATCAGTGAGACTCCCACAGGGGGCAGTGTTAATCAGTGAGACTCCCATAGGGTTCAGTGTTAATCAGTGAGACTCCCACAGGGTTCAGTGTTAATCAAGTGACACTCCCACAGTGTTCAGTGTTAATCAGTGAGACTCCCACAGGGTTCAGTGTTAATGAGTGAGACTCCCATAGGGTTCAGTGTTAATCAGTGAGACGCCCACAGGGTTCAGTGTTAATCAGTGAGACTCCCACAGGGTTCAGTGTTAATCAGTGAGACTCCCTCAGGGTTCAGTGTTAATCAGTGAGACTCCCATAGGGTTCAGTGTTAATCAGTGAGACTCCCATAGGGTTCAGTGTAAATCAGTGAGACTCCCACTGGGTCCATGTGTTAATCAGTGAGACTCCCACAGGGTTCAGTGTTAATCAGTGAGACTCCCACAGTGTGCAGTGTTAATCAGTGAGACTCCCACAGTGTTCAGTGTTAATCAGTGAGACTCCCATAGGGTTCAGTGTTAATCACTGAGACTCCCACAGGGTTCAGTATTAATCAGTGAGACTCCCATAGGGTTCAGTGTTAATCAGTGAGAATCCCATAGGGTTCAGTGTTAATCAGTGAGACTTCCACAGGGTTCAGTGTTAATCAGTGAGACTCCCACAGGGTTCATTGTTAATCATTGAGACTCCCACAGGGTTCAGTGTTAATCAGTGAGACTCCCACAGGGCTCAGTGTTAATCAGTGAGACTCCCATAGGTTTCAGTGTTAATCAGTGAGACTCCCACAGGGTTCAGTGTTAATCAGTGAGACTCCCACAGGGTTCAGTGTTAATCAGTGAGACTCCCATAGGGTTCAGTGTTAATCAGTGAGACTCCCACAGGGTTCAGTGTTAATCAGTGAGACTCCCACAGGATTCAGTGTTAATCATTGAGACTCCCACAGTGTTCGGTGTTAATCAGTGAGAATCCCATACTGTTCAGTGTTAATCAGTGAGACTCCCATAGGGTTCAGTGTTAATCAGTGAGACTCCCACAGGGTTCAGTGTTAATCATTGAGACTCCCATAGGGTTCAGTGTTAATCAATGAGACTCCCATATGGTTCAGTGTTAATCAGTGAGACGCCCACAGGGTTCAGTGTTAATCAGTGAGACTCCCACAGGGTTCAGTGTTAATCAGTGAGACTCCCTCAGGGTTCAGTGTTAATCAGTGAGACTCCCATAGGGTTCAGTGTTAATCAGTGAGACTCCCATAGGGTTCAGTGTAAATCAGTGAGACTCCCACTGGGTCCATGTGTTAATCAGTGAGACTCCCACAGGGTTCAGTGTTAATCAGTGAGGCTCCCACAGTGTGCAGTGTTAATCAGTGAGACTCCCACAGTGTTCAGTGTTAATCAGTGAGACTCCCATAGGGTTCAGTGTTAATCACTGAGACTCCCACAGGGTTCAGTATTAATCAGTGAGACTCCCATAGGGTTCAGTGTTAATCAGTGAGAATCCCATAGGGTTCAGTGTTAATCAGTGAGACTTCCACAGGGTTCAGTGTTAATCAGTGAGACTCCCACAGGGTTCATTGTTAATCAGTGAGACTCCCACAGGGTTCAGTGTTAATCAGTGAGACTCCCATAGGGTTCATTGTTAATCAGTGAGACTCCCACAGGGTTCAGTGTTAATCAGTGAGACTCCCATAGGTTTCAGTGTTAATCAGTGTTGACTCCCACAGGGTTCAGTGTTAATCAGTGAGACTCCCACAGGGTTCAGTGTTAATCAGTGAGACTCCCATAGGGTTCAGTGTTAATCAGTGAGACTCCCACAGGGTTCAGTGTTAATCAGTGAGACTCCCATAGGGTTCAATGTTAATCAGTGAGACTCCCATAGGGTTCAGTGTTAATCAGTGAGACTCCCATAGGGTTCACTGTTAATCAATGAGACTCCCACAGTGTTCAGTGTTAATCAGTGAGACTCCCACAGGGTTCAGTTTTAATCAGTGAGACTCCCATAGGGTTCAGTGTTAATCAGTGAGACTCCCACAGGTTTCAGTGTTAATCAGTGAGACTCCAATAGGGTTAAGTGTTAATCAGTGAGACTCCCATAGGGTTCAGTGTTAATCAGTGAGACTCCCTTAGGGTTTCAGTGTTAATCAGTGAGGCTCCAATAGGGTTAAGTGTTAATCAGTGAGACTCCCTTAGGGTTCAGTGTTAATCAGTGAGACTCCCACAGGGGGCAGTGTTAATCAGTGAGACTCCCATAGGGTTCAGTGTTAATCAGTGAGACTCCCACAGGGTTCAGTGTTAATCAAGTGACACTCCCACAGTGTTCAGTGTTAATCAGTGAGACTCCCACAGGGTTCAGTGTTAATGAGTGAGACTCCCATAGGGTTCAGTGTTAATCAGTGAGACGCCCACAGGGTTCAGTGTTAATCAGTGAGACTCCCACAGGGTTCAGTGTTAATCAGTGAGACTCCCTCAGGGTTCAGTGTTAATCAGTGAGACTCCCATAGGGTTCAGTGTTAATCAGTGAGACTCCCATAGGGTTCAGTGTAAATCAGTGAGACTCCCACTGGGTCCATGTGTTAATCAGTGAGACTCCCACAGGGTTCAGTGTTAATCAGTGAGACTCCCACAGGGTTCAGTGTTAATCAGTGAGACTCCCACAGTGTTCAGTGTTAATCAGTGAGACTCCCATAGGGTTCAGTGTTAATCACTGAGACTCCCACAGGGTTCAGTATTAATCAGTGAGACTCCCATAGGGTTCAGTGTTAATCAGTGAGAATCCCATAGGGTTCAGTGTTAATCAGTGAGACTTCCACAGGGTTCAGTGTTAATCAGTGAGACTCCCACAGGGTTCATTGTTAATCAGTGAGACTCCCACAGGGTTCAGTGTTAATCAGAGAGACTCCCATAGGGTTCATTGTTAATCAGTGAGACTCCCACAGGGTTCAGTGTTAATCAGTGAGACTCCCATAGGTTTCAGTGTTAATCAGTGAGACTCCCACAGGGTTCAGTGTTAATCAGTGAGACTCCCACAGGGTTCAGTGTTAATCAGTGAGACTCCCATAGGGTTCGTGTTAATCAGTGAGACTCCCACAGGGTTCAGTGTTAATCAGTGAGACTCCCATAGGGTTCAATGTTAATCAGTGAGACTCCCATAGGGTTCAGTGTTAATCAGTGAGACTCCCATAGGGTTCACTGTTAATCAATGAGACTCCCACAGTGTTCAGTGTTAATCAGTGAGACTCCCACAGGGTTCAGTTTTAATCAGTGAGACTCCCATAGGGTTCAGTGTTAATCAGTGAGACTCCCACAGGTTTCAGTGTTAATCAGTGAGACTCTCACAGGGTCCAGTGTTAATCTTTGAGACTCCCTCAGGGTTCATTTGTTAATCAGTGAGACTCCCATAGGGTTCATTGTCAATCAGTGAGACTCCCACAGGATTCAGTGTTAATCATTGAGACTCCCACAGTGTTCGGTGTTAATCAGTGAGAATCCCATACTGTTCAGTGTTAATCAGTGAGACTCCCATAGGGTTCAGTGTTAATCAGTGAGACTCCCTTAGGGTTTCAGTGTTAATCAGTGAAGCTCCAATAGGGTTAAGTGTTAATCAGTGAGACTCCCTTAGGGTTCAGTGTTAATCAGTGAGACTCCCACAGGGGGCAGTGTTAATCAGTGAGACTCCCATAGGGTTCAGTGTTAATCAGTGAGACTCCCACAGGGTTCAGTGTTAATCAAGTGACACTCCCACAGTGTTCAGTGTTAATCAGTGAGACTCCCACAGGGTTCAGTGTTAATGAGTGAGACTCCCATAGGGTTCAGTGTTAATCAGTGAGACTCCCATAGGGTTCAGTGTTAATCAGTGAGACTCCCATAGGGTTCAGTGTTAATCAATGAGACTCCCATAGGGTTCAGTGTTAATCAGTGAGACTTCGACAGGTTTCAGTGTTAATCAGTGAGACTCTCACAGGGTTCTGTGTTAATCATTGAGACTCCCTCAGGGTTCATTTGTTAATCAGTGAGACTCCCATAGGGTTCATTGTTAATCAGTGAGACTCCCACAGGATTCAGTGTTAATCATTGAGACTCCCACAGTGTTCGGTGTTAATCAGTGAGAATCCCACACTGTTCAGTATTAATCAGTGAGACTCCCTCAGGGTTCAGTGTTAATCAGTGAGACTGCCATAGGTTTCAGTGTTAATCAGTGAGACTCCCACAGGGTTCAGTGTTAATCAGTGAGACTCCCATAGGGTTCAGTGTTAATCAGTGAGACTCCCATGGGGTTCAGTGTTAATCAGTGAGACTCCCATAGGCTTCAGTGTTAATCAGTGAGACTCCCACAGGGTTCAGTGTTAATCAGTGAGACTCCCACAGGATTCAGTGTTAATCAGTGAGACTCCCACAGGGTTCACTGTTAATCAGTGAGACTCCCATAGGGTTCAGTGTTAATCAGTGAGACTCCCACAGGGGGCAGTGTTAATCAGTGAGACTCACATAGGGTTCAGTGTTAATCACTGAGACTCCAACAGGGTTCAGTGTAAATCAATGAGACTCCCACAGGGTTCAGTGTTAGTCAGTCAGACTCCCACAGGATTCAGTGTTAATCAGTGAGACTCCCACAGGGTTCACTGTTAATCAGTGAGACTCCCATAGGGTTCAGTGTTAATCAGTGAGACTCCCACAGGGGGCAGTGTTAATCAGTGAGACTCCCATAGGGTTCAGTGTTAATCACTGAGACTCCAACAGGGTTCAGTGTTAATCATTGAGACTCCCACAGTGTTCGGTGTTAATCAGTGAGAATCCCACACTGTTCAGTATTAATCAGTGAGACTCCCTCAGGGTTCAGTGTTAATCACTGAGACTCCCACAGGGTTCAGTGTTAATCATTGAGACTCCCATAGGGTTCAGTGTTAATCAGTGAGAATCCCAGAGTTCAGTGTTAATCAGCGAGACTCCCATAGGGTTCAGTGTTAATCAGTGAGAAATCCATAGGTTTCAGTGTTAATCAGTGAGACTCCCACAGGGTTCAGTGTTAATCAGTGAGACTCCCATAGGGTTCAGTGTTAATCAGTGAGACTCCCACAGGGTTCAGTGTTAATCAGTGAGACTCCCTCAGGGTTCAGTGTTAATCAGTGAGACTCCCATAGGGTTCAGTGTTAATCAGTGAGACTCCCATAGGGTTCAGTGTAAATCAGTGAGACTCCCACTGGGTCCATGTGTTAATCAGTGAGACTCCCACAGGGTTCAGTGTTAATCAGTGAGACTCCCACAGTGTGCAGTGTTAATCAGTGAGACTCCCACAGTGTTCAGTGTTAATCAGTGAGACTCCCATAGGGTTCAGTGTTAATCACTGAGACTCCCACAGGGTTCAGTATTAATCAGTGAGACTCCCATAGGGTTCAGTGTTAATCAGTGAGAATCCCATAGGGTTCAGTGTTAATCAGTGAGACTTCCACAGGGTTCAGTGTTAATCAGTGAGACTCCCACAGGGTTCATTGTTAATCAGTGAGACTCCCACAGGGTTCAGTGTTAATCAGAGAGACTCCCATAGGGTTCATTGTTAATCAGTGAGACTCCCATAGGTTTCAGTGTTAATCAGTGAGACTCCCACAGGGTTCAGTGTTAATCAGTGAGACTCCCACAGGGTTCAGTGTTAATCAGTGAGACTCCCATAGGGTTCGTGTTAATCAGTGAGACTCCCACAGGGTTCAGTGTTAATCAGTGAGACTCCCATAGGGTTCAATGTTAATCAGTGAGACTCCCATAGGGTTCAGTGTTAATCAGTGAGACTCCCATAGGGTTCACTGTTAATCAATGAGACTCCCACAGTGTTCAGTGTTAATCAATGAGACTCCCACAGGGTTCAGTTTTAATCAGTGAGACTCCCATAGGGTTCAGTGTTAATCAGTGAGACTCCCACAGGTTTCAGTGTTAATCAGTGAGACTCCAATAGGGTTAAGTGTTAATCAGTGAGACTCCCATAGGGTTCAGTGTTAATCAGTGAGACTCCCTTAGGGTTTCAGTGTTAATCAGTGAAGCTCCAATAGGGTTAAGTGTTAATCAGTGAGACTCCCTTAGGGTTCAGTGTTAATCAGTGAGACTCCCACAGGGGGCAGTGTTAATCAGTGAGACTCCCATAGGGTTCAGTGTTAATCAGTGAGACTCCCACAGGTTTCAGTGTTAATCAAGTGACACTCCCACAGTGTTCAGTGTTAATCAGTGAGACTCCCACAGGGTTCAGTGTTAATGAGTGAGACTCCCATAGGGTTCAGTGTTAATCAGTGAGACTCCCATAGGGTTCAGTGTTAATCAGTGAGACTCCCATAGGGTTCAGTGTTAATCAATGAGACTCCCATAGGGTTCAGTGTTAATCAGTGAGACTTCGACAGGTTTCAGTGTTAATCAGTGAGACTCTCACAGGGTTCTGTGTTAATCATTGAGACTCCCTCAGGGTTCATTTGTTAATCAGTGAGACTCCCATAGGGTTCATTGTTAATCAGTGAGACTCCCACAGGATTCAGTGTTAATCATTGAGACTCCCACAGTTTTCGGTGTTAATCAGTGAGAATCCCACACTGTTCAGTATTAATCAGTGAGACTCCCTCAGGGTTCAGTGTTAATCAGTGAGACTGCCATAGGTTTCAGTGTTAATCAGTGAGACTCCCACAGGGTTCAGTGTTAATCAGTGAGACTCCCATAGGGTTCAGTGTTAATCAGTGAGACTCCCATGGGGTTCAGTGTTAATCAGTGAGACTCCCATAGGCTTCAGTGTTAATCAGTGAGACTCCCACAGGGTTCAGTGTTAATCAGTGAGACTCCCACAGGATTCAGTGTTAATCAGTGAGACTCCCACAGGGTTCACTGTTAATCAGTGAGACTCCCATAGGGTTCAGTGTTAATCAGTGAGACTCCCACAGGGGGCAGTGTTAATCAGTGAGACTCACATAGGGTTCAGTGTTAATCACTGAGACTCCAACAGGGTTCAGTGTAAATCAATGAGACTCCCACAGGGTTCAGTGTTAGTCAGTCAGACTCCCACAGGATTCAGTGTTAATCAGTGAGACTCCCACAGGGTTCACTGTTAATCAGTGAGACTCCCATAGGGTTCAGTGTTAATCAGTGAGACTCCCACAGGGGGCAGTGTTAATCAGTGAGACTCCCATAGGGTTCAGTGTTAATCACTGAGACTCCAACAGGGTTCAGTGTTAATCATTGAGACTCCCACAGTGTTCGGTGTTAATCAGTGAGAATCCCACACTGTTCAGTATTAATCAGTGAGACTCCCTCAGGGTTCAGTGTTAATCACTGAGACTCCCACAGGGTTCAGTGTTAATCATTGAGACTCCCATAGGGTTCAGTGTTAATCAGTGAGAATCCCAGAGTTCAGTGTTAATCAGCGAGACTCCCATAGGGTTCAGTGTTAATCAGTGAGAAATCCATAGGTTTCAGTGTTAATCAGTGAGACTCCCACAGGGGTCAGTGTTAATCAGTGAGACTCCCATAGGGTTCAGTGTTAATCAGTGAGACTCCCACAGGTTTCAGTGTTAATCAGTGAGACTCCAATAGGGTTAAGTGTTAATCAGTGAGACTCCCACAGGGTTCAGTGTTAATCAGTGAGACTCCCTTAGGGTTCAGTGGTAATCAGTGAGACTCCCACAGGATTCAGTGTTAATCATTGAGACTCCCATAGGGTTCAGTGTTAATCAATGAGACTCCCATAGGGTTCAGTGTTAATCAGTGAGAATCCCACAGGTTTCAGTGTTAATCAGTGAGACTCCAATAGGGTTAAGTGTTAATCAGTGAGACTCCCTTAGGGTTCAGTGTTAATCAGTGAGATTCCCTCAGGGTTCAGTGTTAATCAGTGAGACTCCCATAGGGTTAAGTGTTAATCAGTGAGACTCCCATGGGGTTCAGTGTTAATCAGTGAGACTCCCATAGGCTTCAGTGTTAATCAGTGAGATTCCCACAGGGTTCAGTGTTAATCAGTGAGACTCCCACAGGGTTCAGTGTTAATCAGTGAGACTCCCACAGGGTTCACTGTTAATCAGTGAGACTCCCACAGGGTTCAGTGTTAATCAGTGAGACTCCCATAGGGTTCAGTGTTAATCAGTGAGAATCCCAGAGTTCAGTGTTAATCAGCGAGACTCCCATAGGGTTCAGTGTTAATCAGTGAGAAATCCATAGGTTTCAGTGTTAATCAGTGAGACTCCCACAGGGTTCAGTGTTAATCAGTGAGACTCCCATAGGGTTCAGTGTTAATCAGTGAGACTCCCACAGGTTTCAGTGTTAATCAGTGAGACTCCAATAGGGTTAAGTGTTAATCAGTGAGACTCCCACAGGGTTCAGTGTTAATCAGTGAGACTCCCTTAGGGTTCAGTGCTAATCAGTGAGACTCCCACAGGATTCAGTGTTAATCATTGAGACTCCCATAGGGTTCAGTGTTAATCAATGAGACTCCCATAGGGTTCAGTGTTAATCAGTGAGAATCCCACAGGTTTCAGTGTTAATCAGTGAGACTCCAATAGGGTTAAGTGTTAATCAGTGAGACTCCCTTAGGGTTCAGTGTTAATCAGTGAGATTCCCTCAGGGTTCAGTGTTAATCAGTGAGACTCCCATAGGGTTAAGTGTTAATCAGTGAGACTCCCATGGGGTTCAGTGTTAATCAGTGAGACTCCCATAGGCTTCAGTGTTAATCAGTGAGATTCCCACAGGGTTCAGTGTTAATCAGTGAGACTCCCACAGGGTTCAGTGTTAATCAGTGAGACTCCCACAGGGTTCACTGTTAATCAGTGAGACTCCCATAGGGTTCAGTGTTAATCAGTGAGACTCCCACAGGTTTCAGTGTTAATCAATGAGACTCCCACCGGGTTCAGTTTTAATCAGTAAGACTCCCATGGGGTTCAGTGTTAATCAGTGAGACTCCCATAGGCTTCAGTGGTAATCAGTGAGACTCCCACAGGTTTCAGTGTTAATCAGTGAGACTCCAATAGGGTTAAGTGTTAATCAGTGAGACTCCCACAGGGTTCAGTGTTAATCAGTGAGACTCCCTTAGGGTTCAGTGTTAATCAGTGAGACTCCCACAGGATTCAGTGTTAATCAGTGAGACTCCCACAGGTTTCAGTGTTAATCAGTGAGACTCTCACAGGGTTCAGTGTTAATCATTGAGACTCCCTCATGGTTCATTTGTTAATCATTGAGACTCCCATAGGGTTCAGTGTTAATCAATGAGACTCCCATATGGTTCAGTGTTAATAAGTGAGACGCCCACAGGGTTCAGTGTTAATCAATGAGACTCCCACAGGGTTCAGTGTTAATCAGTGAGACTCCCTCAGGGTTCAGTGTTAATCAGTGAGACTCCCATAGGGTTCAGTGTTAATCAGTGAGACTCCCATAGGGTTCAGTGTAAATCAGTGAGACTCCCACAGGGTCCATGTGTTAATCAGTGAGACTCCCACAGGGTTCAGTGTTAATCAGTGAGACTCCCACAGTGTTCAGTGTTAATCAGTGAGTCTCCCATAGGGTTCAGTGTTCATCACTGAGACTCCCACAGGGTTCAGTGTTAATCAGTGAGACTCCCATAGGGTTCAGTGTTAATCAGTGAGAATCCCATAGGGTTCAGTGTTAATCAGTGAGACTTCCACAGGGTTCAGTGTTAATCAGTGAGACTCCCACAGGGTTCAGTGTTAATCAGTGAGACTCCCACAGGGTTCAGTGTTAATCAGTGAGACTCCCATAGGGTTCAGTGTTAATCAGTGAGACTCCCACAGGGTTCAGTGTTAATCAGTGAGACTCCCAAAGGGTTCAATGTTAATCAGTGAGACTCCCATAGGGTTCAGTGTTAATCAGTGAGACTCCCATAGGGTTCACTGTTAATCAATGAGACTCCCACAGTGTTCAGTGTTAATCAGTGAGACTTCCACAGGGTTCAGTTTTAATCAGTGAGACTCCCATAGGGTTCAGTGTTAATCAGTGAGACTCCCACAGGTTTCAGTGTTAATCAGTGAGACTCCAATAGGGTTAAGTGTTAATCAGTGAGACTCCCATAGGGTTCAGTGTTAATCAGTGAGACTCCCTTAGGGTTTCAGTGTTAATCAGTGAGACTCCCATAGGGTTAAGTGTTAATCAGTGAGACTCCCATGGGGTTCAGTGTTAATCAGTGAGACTCCCATAGGGTTAAGTGTTAATCAGTGAGACTCCCATGGGGTTCAGTGTTAATCAGTGAGACTCCCACAGGGTTCAGTGTTAATCAGTGAGACTCCCACAGGGTTCACTGTTAATCAGTGAGACTCCCATAGGGTTCAGTGTTAATCAGTGAGACTCCCACAGGGTTCAGTGTTAATCAGTGAGACTCCCACAGGGTTCACCTTTAATCAGTGAGACTCCCATAGGGTTCAGTATTAATCAGTGAGACTCCCTCAGGGTTCAGTGTTAATCACTGAGACTCCCACAGGGTTCAGTGTTAATCAGTGAGACTCCCATAGGGTTCAGTGTTAATCAGTGAGAATCCCAGAGTTCAGTGTTAATCAGCGAGACTCCCATAGGGTTCAGTGTTAATCAGTGAGAAATCCATAGGTTTCAGTGTTAATCAGTGAGACTCCCACAGGGTTCAGTGTTAATCAGTGAGACTCCCATAGGGTTCAGTGTTAATCAGTGAGACTCCCACAGGTTTCAGTGTTAATCAGTGAGACTCCAATAGGGTTAAGTGTTAATCAGTGAGACTCCCACAGGGTTCAGTGTTAATCAGTGAGACTCCCTTAGGGTTCAGTGCTAATCAGTGAGACTCCCACAGGATTCAGTGTTAATCATTGAGACTCCCATAGGGTTCAGTGTTAATCAATGAGACTCCCATAGGGTTCAGTGTGAATCAGTGAGAATCCCACAGGTTTCAGTGTTAATCAGTGAGACTCCAATAGGGTTAAGTGTTAATCAGTGAGACTCCCTTAGGGTTCAGTGTTAATCAGTGAGATTCCCTCAGGGTTCAGTGTTAATCAGTGAGACTCCCATAGGGTTAAGTGTTAATCAGTGAGACTCCCATGGGGTTCAGTGTTAATCAGTGAGACTCCCATAGGCTTCAGTGTTAATCAGTGAGACTCCCACAGGGTTCAGTGTTAATCAGTGAGACTCCCACAGGGTTCAGTGTTAATCAGTGAGACTCCCACAGGGTTCACTGTTAATCAGTGAGACTCCCATAGGGTTCAGTGTTAATCAGTGAGACTCCCACAGGTTTCAGTGTTAATCAATGAGACTCCCACCGGGTTCAGTTTTAATCAGTAAGACTCCCATGGGGTTCAGTGTTAATCAGTGAGACTCCCATAGGCTTCAGTGGTAATCAGTGAGACTCCCACAGGTTTCAGTGTTAATCAGTGAGACTCCAATAGGGTTAAGTGTTAATCAGTGAGACTCCCACAGGGTTCAGTGTTAATCAGTGAGACTCCCTTAGGGTTCAGTGTTAATCAGTGAGACTCCCACAGGATTCAGTGTTAATCAGTGAGACTCCCACAGGTTTCAGTGTTAATCAGTGAGACTCTCACAGGGTTCAGTGTTAATCATTGAGACTCCCTCATGGTTCATTTGTTAATCATTGAGACTCCCATAGGGTTCAGTGTTAATCAATGAGACTCCCATATGGTTCAGTGTTAATAAGTGAGACGCCCACAGGGTTCAGTGTTAATCAGTGAGACTCCCACAGGGTTCAGTGTTAATCAGTGAGACTCCCTCAGGGTTCAGTGTTAATCAGTGAGACTCCCATAGGGTTCAGTGTTAATCAGTGAGACTCCCATAGGGTTCAGTGTAAATCAGTGAGACTCCCACAGGGTCCATGTGTTAATCAGTGAGACTCCCACAGGGTTCAGTGTTAATCAGTGAGACTCCCACAGTGTTCAGTGTTAATCAGTGAGTCTCCCATAGGGTTCAGTGTTAATCACTGAGACTCCCACAGGGTTCAGTGTTAATCAGTGAGACTCCCATAGGGTTCAGTGTTAATCAGTGAGAATCCCATAGGGTTCAGTGTTAATCAGTGAGACTTCCACAGGGTTCAGTGTTAATCAGTGAGACTCCCACAGGGTTCAGTGTTAATCAGTGAGACTCCCACAGGGTTCAGTGTTAATCAGTGAGACTCCCATAGGGTTCAGGGTTAATCAGTGAGACTCCCACAGGGTTCAGTGTTAATCAGTGAGACTCCCATAGGGTTCAATGTTAATCAGTGAGACTCCCATAGGGTTCAGTGTTAATCAGTGAGACTCCCATAGGGTTCACTGTTAATCAATGAGACTCCCACAGTGTTCAGTGTTAATCAGTGAGACTCCCACAGGGTTCAGTTTTAATCAGTGAGACTCCCATAGGGTTCAGTGTTAATCAGTGAGACTCCCACAGGTTTCAGTGTTAATCAGTGAGACTCCAATAGGGTTAAGTGTTAATCAGTGAGACTCCCATAGGGTTCAGTGTTAATCAGTGAGACTCCCTTAGGGTTTCAGTGTTAATCAGTGAGACTCCAATAGGGTTAAGTGTTAATCAGTGAGACTCCCTTAGGGTTCAGTGTTAATCAGTGAGATTCCCTCAGGGTTCAGTGTTAATCAGTGAGACTCCCATAGGGTTAAGTGTTAATCAGTGAGACTCCCATGGGGTTCAGTGTTAATCAGTGAGACTCCCATAGGGTTAAGTGTTAATCAGTGAGACTCCCATGGGGTTCAGTGTTAATCAGTGAGACTCCCACAGGGTTCAGTGTTAATCATTGAGACTCCCACAGGGTTCACTGTTAATCAGTGAGACTCCCATAGGGTTCAGTGTTAATCAGTGAGACTCCCACAGGGGGCAGTGTTAATCAGTGAGACTCCCATAGGGTTCAGTGTTAATCAGTGAGACTCCCACAGGGTTCAGTGTTAATCAAGTGACACTCCCACAGTGTTCAGTGTTAATCAGTGAGACTCCCACAGGGTTCAGTGTTAATGAGTGAGACTCCCATAGGGTTCAGTGTTAATCAGTGAGACTCCCATAGGGTTCAGTGTTAATCAGTGAGACTCCCATAGGGTTCAGTGTTAATCAATGAGACTCCCATAGGGTTCAGTGTTAATCAGTGAGACTCCGACTCGTTTCAGTGTTAATCAGTGAGACTCTCACAGGGTTCTGTGTTAATCATTGAGACTCCCTCAGGGTTCATTTGTTAATCAGTGAGACTCCCATAGGGTTCATTGTTAATCAGTGAGACTCCCACAGGATTCAGTGTTAATCATTGAGACTCCCACAGTGTTTGGTGTTAATCAGTGAGAATCCCACACTGTTCAGTATTAATCAGTGAGACTCCCTCAGGGTTCAGTGTTAATCAGTGAGACTGCCATAGGTTTCAGTGTTAATCAGTGAGACTCCCACAGGGTTCAGTGTTAATCAGTGAGACTCCCATGGGGTTCAGTGTTAATCAGTGAGACTCCCATAGGCTTCAGTGTTAATCAGTGAGACCCCCACAGGGTTCAGTGTTAATCAGTGAGACTCCCACAGGGTTCAGTGTTAATCAGTGAGACTCCCACAGGGTTCAGTGTTAATCAGTGAGACTCCCATAGGGTTCAGTGTTAATCAGTGAGACTCCCACAGGGTTCAGTGTTAATCAGTGAGACTCCCAAAGGGTTCAATGTTAATCAGTGAGACTCCCATAGGGTTCAGTGTTAATCAGTGAGACTCCCATAGGGTTCACTGTTAATCAATGAGACTCCCACAGTGTTCAGTGTTAATCAGTGAGACTTCCACAGGGTTCAGTTTTAATCAGTGAGACTCCCATAGGGTTCAGTGTTAATCAGTGAGACTCCCACAGGTTTCAGTGTTAATCAGTGAGACTCCAATAGGGTTAAGTGTTAATCAGTGAGACTCCCATAGGGTTCAGTGTTAATCAGTGAGACTCCCTTAGGGTTTCAGTGTTAATCAGTGAGACTCCAATAGGGTTAAGTGTTAATCAGTGAGACTCCCTTAGGGTTCAGTGTTAATCAGTGAGGTTCCCTCAGGGTTCAGTGTTAATCAGTGAGACTCCCACAGGGGGCAGTGTTAATCAGTGAGACTCCCATAGGGTTCAGTGTTAATCAGTGAGACTCCCACAGGGTTCAGTGTTAATCAAGTGACACTCCCACAGTGTTCAGTGTTAATCAGTGAGACTCCCACAGGGTTCAGTGTTAATGAGTGAGACTCCCATAGGGTTCAGTGTTAATCAGTGAGACTCCCATAGGGTTCAGTGTTAATCAGTGAAACTCCCATAGGGTTCAGTGTTAATCAATGAGACTCCCATAGGGTTCAGTGTTAATCAGTGAGACTCCGACAGGTTTCAGTGTTAATCAGTGAGACTCTCACAGGGTTCTGTGTTAATCATTGAGACTCCCTCAGGGTTCATTTGTTAATCAGTGAGACTCCCATAGGGTTCATTGTTAATCAGTGAGACTCCCACAGGATTCAGTGTTAATCATTGAGACTCCCACAGTGTTTGGTGTTAATCAGTGAGAATCCCACACTGTTCAGTATTAATCAGTGAGACTCCCTCAGGGTTCAGTGTTAATCAGTGAGACTGCCATAGGTTTCAGTGTTAATCAGTGAGACTCCCACAGGGTTCAGTGTTAATCAGTGAGACTCCCATAGGGTTCAGTGTTAATCAGTGAGACTCCCATGGGGTTTAGTGTTAATCAGTGAGACTCCCATAGGCTTCAGTGTTAATCAGTGAGACTCCCACAGGGTTCAGTGTTAATCAGTGAGACTCCCACAGGATTCAGTGTTAATCAGTGAGACTCCCACAGGGTTCACTGTTAATCAGTGAGACTCCAATAGGGTTCAGTGTTAATCAGTGAGACTCCCTTAGGGTTCAGTGTTAATCAGTGAGACTCCCACAGGGTTCAATGTTAATCAGTGAGATGACCACAGGGTTCAGTGTTAATCAGTGAGGCTCCCACAGGGTTCAGTGTTAATAAGTGAGACTCCCTTAGGGTTCAGTGTTAATCAGTGAGACTCCCACAGGGTTCAGTGCTAATCAGTGAGACTCCCGTAGGGATCAGTGTTAATCAGTGAAACTCCCACAGGGTTCAGTGTTAATCAGTGAGACTACCATAGGGTTCAGTGTTAATCAGTGAGACTCCCACAGGGTTCAGTGTTAATCAGTGAGACTCTCATAGGGTTCAGTGTTAATCAGTGAGACTCCCATAGGGTTCAGTGTTAATCAGTGAGACTCCCACAGGGTTCAGTGTTAATCAGTGAGACTCCCATAGGGTTCAGTGTTAATCAGTGAGACTCCCACAGGGTTCAGTGTTAATCAGTGAGACTCCCACAGGGTTCAGTGTTAATCAGTCAGACTCCCACAGGGTTCAGTGTTAATCAGTGAAACTCCCATAGGGTTCAGGGGTAATCAGTGAGACTCCCACAGGGTTCAGTGTTAATCAGTGAGACTCCCACAGGGTTCAGTGTTAATCAGTGAGACTCCCACAGAGTTCAGTGTTAATCAGTGAGACTCCCATGGGGTTCAGTGTTAATCAGTGAGACTCCCATAGGGTTAAGTGTTAATCAGTGAGACTCCCATGGGGTTCAGTGTTAATCAGTGAGACTCCCACAGGGTTCAGTGTTAATCAGTGAGACTCCCACAGGGTTCACTGTTAATCAGTGAGACTCCCATAGGGTTCAGTGTTAATCAGTGAGACTCCCACAGGGGGCAGTGTTAATCAGTGAGACTCCCATAGGGTTCAGTGTTAATCAGTGAGACTCCCACAGGGTTCAGTGTTAATCAAGTGACACTCCCACAGTGTTCAGTGTTAATCAGTGAGACTCTCACAGGGTTCTGTGTTAATCATTGAGACTCCCTCAGGGTTCATTTGTTAATCAGTGAGACTCCCATAGGGTTCATTGTTAATCAGTGAATCATTGAGACTCCCACAGTGTTTGGTGTTAATCAGTGAGAATCCCACACTGTTCAGTATTAATCAGTGAGACTCCCTCAGGGTTCAGTGTTAATCAGTGAGACTGCCATAGGTTTCAGTGTTAATCAGTGAGACTCCCACAGGGTTCAGTGTTAATCAGTGAGACTCTCATAGGGTTCAGTGTTAATCAATGAGACTCCCATAGGGTTCAGTGTTAATCAGTGAGACTCCGACTCGTTTCAGTGTTAATCAGTGAGACTCTCACAGGGTTCTGTGTTAATCATTGAGACTCCCTCAGGGTTCATTTGTTAATCAGTGAGACTCCCATAGGGTTCATTGTTAATCAGTGAATCATTGAGACTCCCACAGTGTTTGGTGTTAATCAGTGAGAATCCCACACTGTTCAGTATTAATCAGTGAGACTCCCTCAGGGTTCAGTGTTAATCAGTGAGACTGCCATAGGTTTCAGTGTTAATCAGTGAGACTCCCACAGGGTTCAGTGTTAATCAGTGAGACTCCCATAGGGTTCAGTGTTAATCAGTGAGACTCCCATGGGGTTCAGTGTTAATCAGTGAGACTCCCATAGGCTTCAGTGTTAATTAGTGAGACTCCCACAGGGTTCAGTGTTAATCAGTGAGACTCCCACAGGATTCAGTGTTAATCAGTGAGACTCCCACAGGGTTCACTGTTAATCAGTGAGACTTCAATAGGGTTCAGTGTTAATCAGTGAGACTCCCTTAGGGTTCAGTGTTAATCAGTGAGACTCCCACAGGGTTCAATGTTAATCAGTGAGATGACCACAGGGTTCAGTGTTAATCAGTGAGACTCCCACAGGGTTCAGTGTTAATAAGTGAGACTCCCTTAGGGTTCAGTGTTAATCAGTGAGACTCCCACAGGGTTCAGTGCTAATCAGTGAGACTCCCGTAGGGATCAGTGTTAATCAGTGAGACTCCCACAGGGTTCAGTGTTAATCAGTGAGACTCTCATAGGGTTCAGTGTTAATCAGTGAGACTCCCATAGGGTTCAGTGTTAATCAGTGAGACTCCCACAGGGTTCAGTGTTAATCAGTGAGACTCCCATAGGGTTCAGTGTTAATCAGTGAGACTCCCACAGGGTTCAGTGTTAATCAGTGAGACTCCCACAGGGTTCAGTGTTAATCAGTCAGACTCCCACAGGGTTCAGTGTTAATCAGTGAAACTCCCATAGGGTTCAGGGGTAATCATTGAGACTCCCACAGGGTTCAGTGTTAATCAGTGAGACTCCCACAGGGTTCAGTGTTAATCAGTGAGACTCCCACAGAGTTCAGTGTTAATCAGTGAGACTCCCATGGGGTTCAGTGTTAATCAGTGAGACTCCCATAGGGTTAAGTGTTAATCAGTGAGACTCCCATGGGGTTCAGTGTTAATCAGTGAGACTCCCACAGGGTTCAGTGTTAATCAGTGAGACTCCCACAGGGTTCACTGTTAATCAGTGAGACTCCCATAGGGTTCAGTGTTAATCAGTGAGACTCCCACAGGGGGCAGTGTTAATCAGTGAGACTCCCATAGGGTTCAGTGTTAATCAGTGAGACTCCCACAGGGTTCAGTGTTAATCAAGTGACACTCCCACAGTGTTCAGTGTTAATCAGTGAGACTCCCACAGGGCTCAGTGTTAATGAGTGAGACTCCCATAGGGTTCAGTGTTAATCAGTGAGACTCCCATAGGGTTCAGTGTTAATCAGTGAGACTCCCATAGGGTTCAGTGTTAATCAATGAGACTCCCATAGGGTTCAGTGTTAATCAGTGAGACTCCGACAGGTTTCAGTGTTAATCAGTGAGACTCTCACAGGGTTCTGTGTTAATCATTGAGACTCCCTCAGGGTTCATTTGTTAATCAGTGAGACTCCCATAGGGTTCATTGTTAATCAGTGAGACTCCCACAGGATTCAGTGTTAATCATTGAGACTCCCACAGTGTTTGGTGTTAATCAGTGAGAATCCCACACTGTTCAGTATTAATCAGTGAGACTCCCTCAGGGTTCAGTGTTAATCAGTGAGACTGCCATAGGTTTCAGTGTTAATCAGTGAGACTCCCACAGGGTTCAGTGTTAATCAGTGAGACTCCCATAGGGTTCAGTGTTAATCAGTGAGACTACCATAGGGTTCAGTGTTAATCAGTGAGACTCCCACAGGGTTCAGTGTTAATCAGTGAGACTCCCATAGGGTTCAGTGTTAATCAGTGAGACTCCCATAGGGTTCAGTGTTAATCAGTGAGACTCCCACAGGGTTCAGTGTTAATCAGTGAGACTCCCATAGGGTTCAGTGTTAATCAGTGAGATTCCCTCAGGGTTCAGTGTTAATCAGTGAGACTCCCACAGGGTTCAGTGTTAATCAGTCAGACTCCCACAGGGTTCAGTGTTAATCAGTGAAACTCCCATAGGGTTCAGGGGTAATCAGTGAGACTCCCACAGGGTTCAGTGTTAATCAGTGAGACTCCCACAGGGTTCAGTGTTAATCAGTGAGACTCCCACAGAGTTCAGTGTTAATCAGTGAGACTCCCATGGGGTTCAGTGTTAATCAGTGAGACTCCCATAGGGTTAAGTGTTAATCAGTGAGACTCCCATGGGGTTCAGTCTTAATCAGTGAGACTCCCACAGGGTTCAGTGTTAATCAGTGAGACTCCCACAGGGTTCACTGTTAATCAGTGAGACTCCCATAGGGTTCAGTGTTAATCAGTGAGACTCCCACAGGGGGCAGTGTTAATCAGTGAGACTCCCATAGGGTTCAGTGTTAATCAGTGAGACTCCCACAGGGTTCAGTGTTAATCAAGTGACACTCCCACAGTGTTCAGTGTTAATCAGTGAGACTCCCACAGGGTTCAGTGTTAATGAGTGAGACTCCCATAGGGTTCAGTGTTAATCAGTGAGACTCCCATAGGGTTCAGTGTTAATCAGTGAGACTCCCATAGGGTTCAGTGTTAATCAATGAGACTCCCATAGGGTTCAGTGTTAATCAGTGAGACTCCGACAGGTTTCAGTGTTAATCAGTGAGACTCTCACAGGGTTCTGTGTTAATCATTGAGACTCCCTCAGGGTTCATTTGTTAATCAGTGAGACTCCCATAGGGTTCATTGTTAATCAGTGAGACTCCCACAGGATTCAGTGTTAATCATTGAGACTCCCACAGTGTTTGGTGTTAATCAGTGAGAATCCCACACTGTTCAGTATTAATCAGTGAGACTCCCTCAGGGTTCAGTGTTAATCAGTGAGACTGCCATAGGTTTCAGTGTTAATCAGTGAGACTCCCACAGGGTTCAGTGTTAATCAGTGAGACTCCCATAGGGTTCAGTGTTAATCAGTGAGACTCCCATGGGGTTTAGTGTTAATCAGTGAGACTCCCATAGGCTTCAGTGTTAATCAGTGAGACTCCCACAGGGTTCAGTGTTAATCAGTGAGACTCCCACAGGATTCAGTGTTAATCAGTGAGACTCCCACAGGGTTCACTGTTAATCAGTGAGACTCCAATAGGGTTCAGTGTTAATCAGTGAGACTCCCTTAGGGTTCAGTGTTAATCAGTGAGACTCCCACAGGGTTCAATGTTAATCAGTGAGATGACCACAGGGTTCAGTGTTAATCAGTGAGACTCCCACAGGGTTCAGTGTTAATAAGTGAGACTCCCTTAGGGTTCAGTGTTAATCAGTGAGACTCCCACAGGGTTCAGTGCTAATCAGTGAGACTCCCGTAGGGATCAGTGTTAATCAGTGAAACTCCCACAGGGTTCAGTGTTAATCAGTGAGACTACCATAGGGTTCAGTGTTAATCAGTGAGACTCCCACAGGGTTCAGTGTTAATCAGTGAGACTCTCATAGGGTTCAGTGTTAATCAGTGAGACTCCCATAGGGTTCAGTGTTAATCAGTGAGACTCCCACAGGGTTCAGTGTTAATCAGTGAGACTCCCATAGGGTTCAGTGTTAATCAGTGAGACTCCCACAGGGTTCAGTGTTAATCAGTGAGACTCCCACAGGGTTCAGTGTTAATCAGTCAGACTCCCACAGGGTTCAGTGTTAATCAGTGAAACTCCCATAGGGTTCAGGGGTAATCAGTGAGACTCCCACAGGGTTCAGTGTTAATCAGTGAGACTCCCACAGGGTTCAGTGTTAATCAGTGAGACTCCCACAGAGTTCAGTGTTAATCAGTGAGACTCCCATGGGGTTCAGTGTTAATCAGTGAGACTCCCATAGGGTTAAGTGTTAATCAGTGAGACTCCCATGGGGTTCAGTGTTAATCAGTGAGACTCCCACAGGGTTCAGTGTTAATCAGTGAGACTCCCACAGGGTTCACTGTTAATCAGTGAGACTCCCATAGGGTTCAGTGTTAATCAGTGAGACTCCCACAGGGGGCAGTGTTAATCAGTGAGACTCCCATAGGGTTCAGTGTTAATCAGTGAGACTCCCACAGGGTTCAGTGTTAATCAAGTGACACTCCCACAGTGTTCAGTGTTAATCAGTGAGACTCCCACAGGGTTCAGTGTAATTGAGTGAGACTCCCATAGGGTTCAGTGTTAATCAGTGAGACTCCCATAGGGTTCAGTGTTAATCAGTGAGACTCCCATAGGGTTCAGTGTTAATCAATGAGACTCCCATAGGGTTCAGTGTTAATCAGTGAGACTCCGACTCGTTTCAGTGTTAATCAGTGAGACTCTCACAGGGTTCTGTGTTAATCATTGAGACTCCCTCAGGGTTCATTTGTTAATCAGTGAGACTCCCATAGGGTTCATTGTTAATCAGTGAATCATTGAGACTCCCACAGTGTTTGGTGTTAATCAGTGAGAATCCCACACTGTTCAGTATTAATCAGTGAGACTCCCTCAGGGTTCAGTGTTAATCAGTGAGACTGCCATAGGTTTCAGTGTTAATCAGTGAGACTCCCACAGGGTTCAGTGTTAATCAGTGAGACTCCCATAGGGTTCAGTGTTAATCAGTGAGACTCCCATGGGGTTCAGTGTTAATCAGTGAGACTCCCATAGGCTTCAGTGTTAATCAGTGAGACTCCCACAGGGTTCAGTGTTAATCAGTGAGACTCCCACAGGATTCAGTGTTAATCAGTGAGACTCCCACAGGGTTCACTGTTAATCAGTGAGACTCCAATAGGGTTCAGTGTTAATCAGTGAGACTCCCTTAGGGTTCAGTGTTAATCAGTGAGACTCCCACAGGGTTCAATGTTAATCAGTGAGATGACCACAGGGTTCAGTGTTAATCAGTGAGACTCCCACAGGGTTCAGTGTTAATAAGTGAGACTCCCTTAGGGTTCAGTGTTAATCAGTGAGACTCCCACAGGGTTCAGTGCTAATCAGTGAGACTCCCGTAGGGATCAGTGTTAATCAGTGAAACTCCCACAGGGTTCAGTGTTAATCAGTGAGACTACCATAGGGTTCAGTGTTAATCAGTGAGACTCCCACAGGGTTCAGTGTTAATCAGTGAGACTCTCATAGGGTTCAGTGTTAATCAGTGAGACTCCCATAGGGTTCAGTGTTAATCAGTGAGACTCCCACAGGGTTCAGTGTTAATCAGTGAGACTCCCACAGGGTTCAGTGTTAATCAGTGAGACTCCCACAGGGTTCAGTGTTAATCAGTCAGACTCCCACAGGGTTCAGTGTTAATCAGTGAAACTCCCATAGGGTTCAGGGGTAATCATTGAGACTCCCACAGGGTTCAGTGTTAATCAGTGAGACTCCCACAGGGTTCAGTGTTAATCAGTGAGACTCCCACAGAGTTCAGTGTTAATCAGTGAGACTCCCATGGGGTTCAGTGTTAATCAGTGAGACTCCCATAGGGTTAAGTGTTAATCAGTGAGACTCCCATGGGGTTCAGTGTTAATCAGTGAGACTCCCACAGGGTTCAGTGTTAATCAGTGAGACTCCCACAGGGTTCACTGTTAATCAGTGAGACTCCCATAGGGTTCAGTGTTAATCAGTGAGACTCCCACAGGGGGCAGTGTTAATCAGTGAGACTCCCATAGGGTTCAGTGTTAATCAGTGAGACTCCCACAGGGTTCAGTGTTAATCAAGTGACACTCCCACAGTGTTCAGTGTTAATCAGTGAGACTCCCACAGGGTTCAGTGTTAATGAGTGAGACTCCCATAGGGTTCAGTGTTAATCAGTGAGACTCCCATAGGGTTCAGTGTTAATCAGTGAGACTCCCATAGGGTTCAGTGTTAATCAATGAGACTCCCATAGGGTTCAGTGTTAATCAGTGAGACTCCGACAGGTTTCAGTGTTAATCAGTGAGACTCTCACAGGGTTCTGTGTTAATCATTGAGACTCCCTCAGGGTTCATTTGTTAATCAGTGAGACTCCCATAGGGTTCATTGTTAATCAGTGAGACTCCCACAGGATTCAGTGTTAATCATTGAGACTCCCACAGTGTTTGGTGTTAATCAGTGAGAATCCCACACTGTTCAGTATTAATCAGTGAGACTCCCTCAGGGTTCAGTGTTAATCAGTGAGACTGCCATAGGTTTCAGTGTTAATCAGTGAGACTCCCACAGGGTTCAGTGTTAATCAGTGAGACTCCCATAGGGTTCAGTGTTAATCAGTGAGACTACCATAGGGTTCAGTGTTAATCAGTGAGACTCCCACAGGGTTCAGTGTTAATCAGTGAGACTCCCATAGGGTTCAGTGTTAATCAGTGAGACTCCCATAGGGTTCAGTGTTAATCAGTGAGACTCCCACAGGGTTCAGTGTTAATCAGTGAGACTCCCATAGGGTTCAGTGTTAATCAGTGAGACTCCCACAGGGTTCAGTGTTAATCAGTGAGACTCCCACAGGGTTCAGTGTTAATCAGTCAGACTCCCACAGGGTTCAGTGTTAATCAGTGAAACTCCCATAGGGTTCAGGGGTAATCAGTGAGACTCCCACAGGGTTCAGTGTTAATCAGTGAGACTCCCACAGGGTTCAGTGTTAATCAGTGAGACTCCCACAGAGTTCAGTGTTAATCAGTGAGACTCCCATGGGGTTCAGTGTTAATCAGTGAGACTCCCATAGGGTTAAGTGTTAATCAGTGAGACTCCCATGGGGTTCAGTGTTAATCAGTGAGACTCCCACAGGGTTCAGTGTTAATCAGTGAGACTCCCACAGGGTTCACTGTTAATCAGTGAGACTCCCATAGGGTTCAGTGTTAATCAGTGAGACTCCCACAGGGGGCAGTGTTAATCAGTGAGACTCCCATAGGGTTCAGTGTTAATCAGTGAGACTCCCACAGGGTTCAGTGTTAATCAAGTGACACTCCCACAGTGTTCAGTGTTAATCAGTGAGACTCCCACAGGGTTCAGTGTTAATGAGTGAGACTCCCATAGGGTTCAGTGTTAATCAGTGAGACTCCCATAGGGTTCAGTGTTAATCAGTGAGACTCCCATAGGGTTCAGTGTTAATCAATGAGACTCCCATAGGGTTCAGTGTTAATCAGTGAGACTCCGACAGGTTTCAGTGTTAATCAGTGAGACTCTCACAGGGTTCTGTGTTAATCATTGAGACTCCCTCAGGGTTCATTTGTTAATCAGTGAGACTCCCATAGGGTTCATTGTTAATCAGTGAGACTCCCACAGGATTCAGTGTTAATCATTGAGACTCCCACAGTGTTTGGTGTTAATCAGTGAGAATCCCACACTGTTCAGTATTAATCAGTGAGACTCCCTCAGGGTTCAGTGTTAATCAGTGAGACTGCCATAGGTTTCAGTGTTAATCAGTGAGACTCCCACAGGGTTCAGTGTTAATCAGTGAGACTCCCACAGGGTTCAGTGTTAATCAGTCAGACTCCCACAGGGTTCAGTGTTAATCAGTGAAACTCCCATAGGGTTCAGGGGTAATCAGTGAGACTCCCACAGGGTACAGTGTTAATCAGTGAGACTCCCACAGAGTTCAGTGTTAATCAGTGAGACTCCCATAGGGTTCAGGGGTAATCATTGAGACTCCCACAGGGTTCAGTGCTAATCAGTGAGACTCCCGTAGGGATCAGTGTTAATCAGTGAAACTCCCACAGGGTTCAGTGTTAATCAGTGAGACTACCATAGGGTTCAGTGTTAATCAGTGAGACTCCCACAGGGTTCAGTGTTAATCAGTGAGACTCTCATAGGGTTCAGTGTTAATCAGTGAGACTCCCATAGGGTTCAGTGTTAATCAGTGAGACTCCCACAGGGTTCAGTGTTAATCAGTGAGACTCCCACAGGGTTCAGTGTTAATCAGTGAGACTCCCACAGGGTTCAGTGTTAATCAGTCAGACTCCCACAGGGTTCAGTGTTAATCAGTGAAACTCCCATAGGGTTCAGGGGTAATCATTGAGACTCCCACAGGGTTCAGTGTTAATCAGTGAGACTCCCACAGGGTTCAGTGTTAATCAGTGAGACTCCCACAGAGTTCAGTGTTAATCAGTGAGACTCCCATGGGGTTCAGTGTTAATCAGTGAGACTCCCATAGGGTTAAGTGTTAATCAGTGAGACTCCCATGGGGTTCAGTGTTAATCAGTGAGACTCCCACAGGGTTCAGTGTTAATCAGTGAGACTCCCACAGGGTTCACTGTTAATCAGTGAGACTCCCATAGGGTTCAGTGTTAATCAGTGAGACTCCCACAGGGGGCAGTGTTAATCAGTGAGACTCCCATAGGGTTCAGTGTTAATCAGTGAGACTCCCACAGGGTTCAGTGTTAATCAAGTGACACTCCCACAGTGTTCAGTGTTAATCAGTGAGACTCCCACAGGGTTCAGTGTTAATGAGTGAGACTCCCATAGGGTTCAGTGTTAATCAGTGAGACTCCCATAGGGTTCAGTGTTAATCAGTGAGACTCCCATAGGGTTCAGTGTTAATCAATGAGACTCCCATAGGGTTCAGTGTTAATCAGTGAGACTCCGACAGGTTTCAGTGTTAATCAGTGAGACTCTCACAGGGTTCTGTGTTAATCATTGAGACTCCCTCAGGGTTCATTTGTTAATCAGTGAGACTCCCATAGGGTTCATTGTTAATCAGTGAGACTCCCACAGGATTCAGTGTTAATCATTGAGACTCCCACAGTGTTTGGTGTTAATCAGTGAGAATCCCACACTGTTCAGTATTAATCAGTGAGACTCCCTCAGGGTTCAGTGTTAATCAGTGAGACTGCCATAGGTTTCAGTGTTAATCAGTGAGACTCCCACAGGGTTCAGTGTTAATCAGTGAGACTCCCATAGGGTTCAGTGTTAATCAGTGAGACTACCATAGGGTTCAGTGTTAATCAGTGAGACTCCCACAGGGTTCAGTGTTAATCAGTGAGACTCCCATAGGGTTCAGTGTTAATCAGTGAGACTCCCATAGGGTTCAGTGTTAATCAGTGAGACTCCCACAGGGTTCAGTGTTAATCAGTGAGACTCCCATAGGGTTCAGTGTTAATCAGTGAGACTCCCACAGGGTTCAGTGTTAATCAGTGAGACTCCCACAGGGTTCAGTGTTAATCAGTCAGACTCCCACAGGGTTCAGTGTTAATCAGTGAAACTCCCATAGGGTTCAGGGGTAATCAGTGAGACTCCCACAGGGTTCAGTGTTAATCAGTGAGACTCCCACAGGGTTCAGTGTTAATCAGTGAGACTCCCACAGAGTTCAGTGTTAATCAGTGAGACTCCCATGGGGTTCAGTGTTAATCAGTGAGACTCCCATAGGGTTAAGTGTTAATCAGTGAGACTCCCATGGGGTTCAGTGTTAATCAGTGAGACTCCCACAGGGTTCAGTGTTAATCAGTGAGACTCCCACAGGGTTCACTGTTAATCAGTGAGACTCCCATAGGGTTCAGTGTTAATCAGTGAGACTCCCACAGGGGGCAGTGTTAATCAGTGAGACTCCCATAGGGTTCAGTGTTAATCAGTGAGACTCCCACAGGGTTCAGTGTTAATCAAGTGACACTCCCACAGTGTTCAGTGTTAATCAGTGAGACTCCCACAGGGTTCAGTGTTAATGAGTGAGACTCCCATAGGGTTCAGTGTTAATCAGTGAGACTCCCATAGGGTTCAGTGTTAATCAGTGAGACTCCCATAGGGTTCAGTGTTAATCAATGAGACTCCCATAGGGTTCAGTGTTAATCAGTGAGACTCCGACAGGTTTCAGTGTTAATCAGTGAGACTCTCACAGGGTTCTGTGTTAATCATTGAGACTCCCTCAGGGTTCATTTGTTAATCAGTGAGACTCCCATAGGGTTCATTGTTAATCAGTGAGACTCCCACAGGATTCAGTGTTAATCATTGAGACTCCCACAGTGTTTGGTGTTAATCAGTGAGAATCCCACACTGTTCAGTATTAATCAGTGAGACTCCCTCAGGGTTCAGTGTTAATCAGTGAGACTGCCATAGGTTTCAGTGTTAATCAGTGAGACTCCCACAGGGTTCAGTGTTAATCAGTGAGACTCCCACAGGGTTCAGTGTTAATCAGTCAGACTCCCACAGGGTTCAGTGTTAATCAGTGAAACTCCCATAGGGTTCAGGGGTAATCAGTGAGACTCCCACAGGGTACAGTGTTAATCAGTGAGACTCCCACAGAGTTCAGTGTTAATCAGTGAGACTCCCATAGGGTTCAGGGGTAATCATTGAGACTCCCACAGGGTTCAGTGTTAATCAGTGAGACTCCCACAGGGTTCAGTGTTAATCAGTGAGACTCCCACAGAGTTCAGTGTTAATCAGTGAGACTCCCATGGGGTTCAGTGTTAATCAGTGAGACTCCCATAGGGTTAAGTGTTAATCAGTGAGACTCCCATGGGGTTCAGTGTTAATCAGTGAGACTCCCACAGGGTTCAGTGTTAATCAGTGAGACTCCCACAGGGTTCACTGTTAATCAGTGAGACTCCCATAGGGTTCAGTGTTAATCAGTGAGACTCCCACAGGGGGCAGTGTTAATCAGTGAGACTCCCATAGGGTTCAGTGTTAATCAGTGAGACTCCCACAGGGTTCAGTGTTAATGAGTGAGACTCCCATAGGGTTCAGTGTTAATCAGTGAGACTCCCATAGGGTTCAGTGTTAATCAGTGAGACTCCCATAGGGTTCAGTGTTAATCAATGAGACTCCCATAGGGTTCAGTGTTAATCAGTGAGACTCCGACAGGTTTCAGTGTTAATCAGTGAGACTCTCACAGGGTTCTGTGTTAATCATTGAGACTCCCTCAGGGTTCATTTGTTAATCAGTGAGACTCCCATAGGGTTCATTGTTAATCAGTGAGACTCCCACAGGATTCAGTGTTAATCATTGAGACTCCCACAGTGTTTGGTGTTAATCAGTGAGAATCCCACACTGTTCAGTATTAATCAGTGAGACTCCCTCAGGGTTCAGAGTTAATCAGTGAGACTGCCATAGGTTTCAGTGTTAATCAGTGAGACTCCCACAGGGTTCAGTGTTAATCAGTGAGACTCCCATAGGGTTCAGTGTTAATCAGTGAGACTACCATAGGGTTCAGTGTTAATCAGTGAGACTCCCACAGGGTTCAGTGTTAATCAGTGAGACTCCCATAGGGTTCAGTGTTAATCAGTGAGACTCCCATAGGGTTCAGTGTTAATCAGTGAGACTCCCACAGGGTTCAGTGTTAATCAGTGAGACTCCCATAGGGTTCAGTGTTAATCAGTGAGACTCCCACAGGGTTCAGTGTTAATCAGTGAGACTCCCACAGGGTTCAGTGTTAATCAGTCAGACTCCCACAGGGTTCAGTGTTAATCAGTGAAACTCCCATAGGGTTCAGGGGTAATCAGTGAGACTCCCACAGGGTTCAGTGTTAATCAGTGAGACTCCCACAGGGTTCAGTGTTAATCAGTGAGACTCCCACAGAGTTCAGTGTTAATCAGTGAGACTCCCATGGGGTTCAGTGTTAATCAGTGAGACTCCCATAGGGTTAAGTGTTAATCAGTGAGACTCCCATGGGGTTCAGTGTTAATCAGTGAGACTCCCACAGGGTTCAGTGTTAATCAGTGAGACTCCCACAGGGTTCACTGTTAATCAGTGAGACTCCCATAGGGTTCAGTGTTAATCAGTGAGACTCCCACAGGGGGCAGTGTTAATCAGTGAGACTCCCATAGGGTTCAGTGTTAATCAGTGAGACTCCCACAGGGTTCAGTGTTAATCAAGTGACACTCCCACAGTGTTCAGTGTTAATCAGTGAGACTCCCACAGGGTTCAGTGTTAATGAGTGAGACTCCCATAGGGTTCAGTGTTAATCAGTGAGACTCCCATAGGGTTCAGTGTTAATCAGTGAGACTCCCATAGGGTTCAGTGTTAATCAATGAGACTCCCATAGGGTTCAGTGTTAATCAGTGAGACTCCGACAGGTTTCAGTGTTAATCAGTGAGACTCTCACAGGGTTCTGTGTTAATCATTGAGACTCCCTCAGGGTTCATTTGTTAATCAGTGAGACTCCCATAGGGTTCATTGTTAATCAGTGAGACTCCCACAGGATTCAGTGTTAATCATTGAGACTCCCACAGTGTTTGGTGTTAATCAGTGAGAATCCCACACTGTTCAGTATTAATCAGTGAGACTCCCTCAGGGTTCAGTGTTAATCAGTGAGACTGCCATAGGTTTCAGTGTTAATCAGTGAGACTCCCACAGGGTTCAGTGTTAATCAGTGAGACTCCCACAGGGTTCAGTGTTAATCAGTCAGACTCCCACAGGGTTCAGTGTTAATCAGTGAAACTCCCATAGGGTTCAGGGGTAATCAGTGAGACTCCCACAGGGTACAGTGTTAATCAGTGAGACTCCCACAGAGTTCAGTGTTAATCAGTGAGACTCCCATAGGGTTCAGTGTTAATCAGTGAGGCTCCCACATGGTTCATTGTTAATCAGTGAGTGTCCCACAGGGTTAATTGTTAATCAGTGAGACTCCCACATGGTTCAGTGTTAATCAGTGAGACTCCCACAGGGTTCAGTGTTAATCAGTGAGACTCCCATAGGGTTAAGTGTTAATCAGTGAGACTCCCATAGGGTTCAGTGTTAATCAGTGAGACTCCCTCAGGGTTCAGTGTTAATCAGTGAGACTTCCATAGGGTTAAGTGTTAATCAGTGAGACTCCCATAGGGTTCAGTGTTAATCAATGAGACTCCCACAGGATTCAGTGTTAATCAGTGAGACTCCCACAGGGTTCACTGTTAATCAGTGAGACTCCCATAGGGTTCAGTGTTAATCAGTGAGACTCCCACAGGGGGCAGTGTTAATCATTGAGACTCCCATAGGGTTCAGTGTTAATCATTGAGACTCCCACAGTGTTCGGTGTTAATCAGTGAGAATCCCACACTGTTCAGTATTAATCAGTGAGACTCCCTCAGGGTTCAGTGTTAATCACTGAGACTCCCACAGGGTTCAGTGTTAATCAGTGAGACTCCCATAGGGTTCAGTGTTAATCAGTGAGAATCCCATAGAGTTCAGTGTTAATCAGCGAGACTCCCATAGGGTTCAGTGTTAATCAGTGAGACTGCCATAGGTTTCAGTGTTAATCAGTGAGACTCCCATAGGGTTCAGTGTTAATCAGTGCGACTCCCTCAGGGTTCAGTGTTAATCAGTGAGACTCCCATAGGGTTCAGTGTTAATCAGTAAGACTTCCATAGGGTTCAGTGTAAATCAGTGAGACTCCCACAGGGTCCATGTGTTAATCAGTGAGAATCCCACACTGTTCAGTATTAATCAGTGAGACTCCCTCAGGGTTCAGTGTTAATCACTGAGACTCCCACAGGGTTCAGTGTTAATCAGTGAGACTCCCATAGGGTTCAGTGTTAATCAGTGAGAATCCCATAGAGTTCAGTGTTAATCAGCGAGACTCCCATAGGGTTCAGTGTTAATCAGTGAGACTGCCATAGGTTTCAGTGTTAATCAGTGAGACTCCCATAGGGTTCAGTGTTAATCAGTGCGACTCCCTCAGGGTTCAGTGTTAATCAGTGAGACTCCCATAGGGTTCAGTGTTAATCAGTAAGACTTCCATAGGGTTCAGTGTAAATCAGTGAGACTCCCACAGGGTCCATGTGTTAATCAGTGAGACTCCCATAGGGTTCAGTGTTAATCACCCTGTGGGAGTCTCAGTGATTAACACTGAACCCTGAGGGAGTCTCACTGATTAACACCGAACACTGTGGGAGTCTCAATGATTAACACTGAACCCTAAGGGAGTCTCATTGATTAACACTGAACCCTGTGGGAGTCTCACTGATTAACACTTAACCCTATTGGAGTCTCACTGATTAACACTGAAACCCTAAGGGAGTCTCACTGATTAACACTGAACCCTATTGGAGTCTCACTGATTAACACTGAAACCTGTGGGAGTCTCACTGATTAACACTGAACTCTATGGGATTCTCACTGATTAACACTGAACCCTATGCGAGTCTCACTGATTAACACTGAACCCTGTGGGAGTCTCAGTGATTAACACTGAACCCTGAGGGAGTCTCACTGATTAACACTGAACAGTGTGGGAGTCTCACTGATTAACACCGAACACTGTGGGAGTCTCAATGATTAACACTGAATCCTGTGGGAGTCTCACTGATTAACAATGAACCCTATGGGAGTCTCACTCATTAACACATGAACCCTGAGGGAGTCTCACTGATTAACACTGAACCCTGTGGGAGTCTCACTGATTAACACTGAAACCTGTGGGAGTCTCACTGATTAACACTGAACCCTACGGGAGTCTCACTGATTAACACTGAACCCTGTGGGAGTCTCACTGATTAACACTGAACCCTATGGGGGCTCACTGATTAACACTGAACCCTGTGGGAGTCTCACTGATTAACACTGAACCCTGTGGGAGTCTCACTGATTAACACTGAACCCTGTGGGAGCCTCACTGATTAACACTGAAGCCTATGGGAGTCTCACTGATTAACACTGAACCCCATGAGAGTCTCACTGATTAACACTGAACCCTGTGGGAGTCTCACTGATTAACACTGAACCCTGTGGGAGTCTCACTGATTAACACTGAACCCTATGGGAGTCTCACTGATTAACACTGAACCCTGTGGGAGTCTCACTGATTAACACTGAACCCTATGGGAGTCTCACTGATTAACACTGAACCCTGTGGGAGTCTCACTGATTACCACTGAACTCTATGGGATTCTCACTGATTAACGCTGAACCCTATGGGAGTCTCACTGATTAACACTGAACCCTGTGGGAGTCTCAGTGATTAACACTGAACCCTGAGGGAGTCTCACTGATTAACACTGAACAGTGTGGGAGTTTCACTGATTAACACCGAACACTGTGGGAGTCTCAATGATTAACACTGAATCCTGTGGGAGTCTCACTGATTAACAATGAACCCTATGGGAGTCTCACTGATTAACACATGAACCCTGAGGGAGTCTCACTGATTAACACTGAACCCTGTGGGAGTCTCACTGATTAACACTGAAACCTGTGGGAGTCTCACTGATTAACACTGAACCCTATGGGAGTCTCATTGATTAACACTGAACCCTATGGGAGTCTCACTGATTAACACATGAACCCTGTGGGAGTCTCACTGATTTAAAGTGAACCCTATGGGAGTCTCACTGATTAACACTGAACCCTATGGGAGTCTCACTGATTAACACTGAACCCTATGGGAGTCTCACTGATTAACACTTAACCCTACGGGAGTCTCACTCATTAACACTGAACCCTGTGGGAGTCTCACTGATTAACACTGAACACTGTGGGAGTGTCACTTGATTAACACTGAACCCTATGGGAGTCTCACTGATTAACCCTGAACCCTATGGGAGTCTCATTGATTAACACTGAACCCTGTGGGAGTCTCACTGATTAACACTGAACCCTGTGGGAGTCTCACTGATTAACACTGAAGCCTATGGGAGTCTCACTCATTAACACTGAACCCCATGGGAGTCTCACTGATTAACACCTAACCCTATGGGAGTCTCACTGATTAACACTGAACCCTGAGGGAGTCTCACTAATTAACACTTAACCCTAAGGCTGTCTCACTGATTAACACTGAACCCTGTGGGAGTCTCACTGATTAACACTTAACCCTATTGGAGTCTCACTGATTAACACTGAAACCTGTGGGAGTCTCACTGATTAACACTGAACCCTATGGCAGTCTCACTGATTAACACTGAACCCTGTGGGAGTCTCACTGATTAACACTGAAACCTATGGCAGTCTCACTGATTAACACTGAACCCTGTGGGAGTCTCACTGATTAACACTGAACCCTGTGGGAGTCTCACTGATTAACACTGAACCTTGTGGGGGACTCACTGATTAACACTGAAGCCTATGGGAGTCTCACTGATTAACACTGAACCCTGTGAGAGTCTCACTGATTAACACTGAAACCTGTGGGAGTCTTACTGATTAACACTGAACCCTATGGGAGTCTCATTGATTAACACTGACCCCTATGGGAGTCTCACTGATTAACACTGAACCCTGTGGGAGTCTCACTGATTAACACTGAACTCTATGGGATTCTCACTGATTAACACTGAACCCTATGGGAGTCTCACTGATTAACACTTAACCCTACGGGAGTCTCACTCATTAACACTGAACCCTGTGGGAGTCTCACTGATTAACACTGAACACTGTGGGAGTGTCACTTGATTAACACTGAACCCTATGGGAGTCTCACTGATTAACACTGAAGCCTATGGGAGTCTCACTGATTAACACTGAACCCCATGGGAGTCTCACTGATTAACACCTAACCCTATGGGAGTCTCACTGATTAACACTGAACCCTGAGGGAGTCTCACTAATTAACACTTAACCCTAAGGCTGTCTCACTGATTAACACTGAACCCTGTGGGAGTCTCACTGATTAACACTTAACCCTATTGGAGTCTCACTGATTAACACTGAAACCTGTGGGAGTCTCATTGATTAACACTGAACCCTATGGGAGTCTCACTGATTAACACTGAACCCTGTGGGAGTCTCACTGATTAACACTGAACCCTATGGGAGTCTCATTGATTAACACTGAACACTATGGGAGTCTCACTGATTAACACATGAACCCTGTGGGAGTCTCACTGATTTAAAGTGAACCATATGGGAGTCTCACTGATTAACACTGAACCCTATGGGAGTCTCACTGATTAACACTGAACCCTATGGGAGTATCACTGATTAACACTTAACCCTACGGGAGTCTCACTCATTAACACTGAACCCTGTGGGAGTCTCACTGATTAACACTGAACACTGTGGGAGTGTCACTTGATTAACACTGAACCCTATGGGAGTCTCACTGATTAACACTGAACCCTATGGGAGTCTTACTGATTAACACTGAACCCTGTGGGAGTCTCACTGATTAACACTGAACCCTGTGGGAGTCTCACTGATTAACACTGAACCCTATGGGAGTCTCACTGATTAACACTGAAGCCTATGGGGAGTCTAACTGATTAACACTGAACCCCATGGGAGTCTCACTGATTAACACCTAACCCTATGGGAGTCTCACTGATTAACACTGAACCCTGAGGGAGTCTCACTAATTAACACTTAACCCTAAGGCTGTCTCACTGATTAACACTGAACCCTGTGGGAGTCTCACTGATTAACACTGAACCCTGTGGGAGTCTCACTGATTAACACTGAACCCTATGGGAGTCTCACTGATTAACACTGAAGCCTATGGGGAGTCTCACTGATTAACACTGAACCCCATGGGAGTCTCACTGATTAACACCTAACCCTATGGGAGTCTCACTGATTAACACTGAACCCTGAGGGAGTCTCACTAATTAACACTTAACCCTAAGGCTGTCTCACTGATTAACACTGAACCCTGTGGGAGTCTCACTGATTAACACTTAACCCTATTGGAGTCTCACTGATTAACACTGAAACCTGTGGGAGTCTCACTGATTAACACTGAACCCTATGGCAGTCTCACTGATTAACACTGAACCCTGTGGGAGTCTCACTGATTAACACTGAAACCTATGGCAGTCTCACTGATTAACACTGAACCCTGTGGGAGTCTCACTGATTAACACTGAAACCTATGGCAGTCTCACTGATTAACACTGAACCCTGTGGGAGTCTCACTGATTAACACTGAACCCTGTGGGAGTCTCACTGATTAACACTGAACCTTGTGGGGGACTCACTGATTAACACTGAAGCCTATGGGAGTCTCACTGATTAACACTGAACCCTGTGAGAGTCTCACTGATTAACACTGAAACCTGTGGGAGTCTTACTGATTAACACTGAACCCTATGGGAGTCTCATTGATTAACACTGACCCCTATGGGAGTCTCACTGATTAACACTGAACCCTGTGGGAGTCTCACTGATTAACACTGAACTCTATGGGATTCTCACTGATTAACACTGAACCCTATGGGAGTCTCACTGATTAACACTTAACCCTACGGGAGTCTCACTCATTAACACTGAACCCTGTGGGAGTCTCACTGATTAACACTGAACACTGTGGGAGTGTCACTTGATTAACACTGAACCCTATGGGAGTCTCACTGATTAACACTGAAGCCTATGGGAGTCTCACTGATTAACACTGAACCCCATGGGAGTCTCACTGATTAACACCTAACCCTATGGGAGTCTCACTGATTAACACTGAACCCTGAGGGAGTCTCACTAATTAACACTTAACCCTAAGGCTGTCTCACTGATTAACACTGAACCCTGTGGGAGTCTCACTGATTAACACTTAACCCTATTGGAGTCTCACTGATTAACACTGAAACCTGTGGGAGTCTCATTGATTAACACTGAACCCTATGGGAGTCTCACTGATTAACACTGAACCCTGTGGGAGTCTCACTGATTAACACTGAACCCTATGGGAGTCTCATTGATTAACACTGAACCCTATGGGAGTCTCACTGATTAACACATGAACCCTGTGGGAGTCTCACTGATTTAAAGTGAACCCTATGGGAGTCTCACTGATTAACACTGAACCCTATGGGAGTCTCACTGATTAACACTGAACCCTATGGGAGTCTCACTGATTAACACTTAACCCTACGGGAGTCTCACTCATTAACACTGAACCCTGTGGGAGTCTCACTGATTAACACTGAACACTGTGGGAGTGTCACTTGATTAACACTGAACCCTATGGGAGTCTCACTGATTAACACTGAACCCTATGGGAGTCTTACTGATTAACACTGAACCCTGTGGGAGTCTCACTGATTAACATTGAACCCTGTGGGAGTCTCACTGATTAACACTGAACCCTATGGGAGTCTCACTGATTAACACTGAAGCCTATGGGGAGTCTCACTGATTAACACTGAACCCCATGGGAGTCTCACTGATTAACACCTAACCCTATGGGAGTCTCACTGATTAACACTGAACCCTGAGGGAGTCTCACTAATTAACACTTAACCCTAAGGCTGTCTCACTGATTAACACTGAACCCTGTGGGAGTCTCACTGATTAACACTGAACCCTGTGGGAGTCTCACTGATTAACACTGAACCCTGAGGGAGTCTCACTGATTAATACTGAACAGTGTGGGATTCTCACTGATTAACACATGGACCCTGTGGGAGTCTCACTGATTTACACTGAACCCTATGGAAGTCTTACTGATTAACACTGAACCCTGTGGGAGTCTCACTGATTAACACTGAAACCTGTGGGAGTCTCACTGATTAACACTGAACCCTACGGGAGTCTCACTGATTAACACTGAACCCTGTGGGAGTCTCACTGATTAACACTGAACCCTATGGGGGCTCACTGATTAACACTGAACCCTGTGGGAGTCTCACTGATTAACACTGAACCCTGTGGGAGTCTCACTGATTAACACTGAACCCTGTGGGAGCCTCACTGATTAACACTGAAGCCTATGGGAGTCTCACTGATTAACACTGAACCCCATGAGAGTCTCACTGATTAACACTGAACCCTGTGGGAGTCTCACTGATTAACACTGAACCCTGTGGGAGTCTCACTGATTAACACTGAACCCTATGGGAGTCTCACTGATTAACACTGAACCCTGTGGGAGTCTCACTGATTAACACTGAACCCTATGGGAGTCTCACTGATTAACACTGAACCCTGTGGGAGTCTCACTGATTACCACTGAACTCTATGGGATTCTCACTGATTAACGCTGAACCCTATGGGAGTCTCACTGATTAACACTGAACCCTGTGGGAGTCTCAGTGATTAACACTGAACCCTGAGGGAGTCTCACTGATTAACACTGAACAGTGTGGGAGTTTCACTGATTAACACCGAACACTGTGGGAGTCTCAATGATTAACACTGAATCCTGTGGGAGTCTCACTGATTAACAATGAACCCTATGGGAGTCTCACTGATTAACACATGAACCCTGAGGGAGTCTCACTGATTAACACTGAACCCTGTGGGAGTCTCACTGATTAACACTGAAACCTGTGGGAGTCTCACTGATTAACACTGAACCCTATGGGAGTCTCATTGATTAACACTGAACCCTATGGGAGTCTCACTGATTAACACATGAACCCTGTGGGAGTCTCACTGATTTAAAGTGAACCCTATGGGAGTCTCACTGATTAACACTGAACCCTATGGGAGTCTCACTGATTAACACTGAACCCTATGGGAGTCTCACTGATTAACACTTAACCCTACGGGAGTCTCACTCATTAACACTGAACCCTGTGGGAGTCTCACTGATTAACACTGAACACTGTGGGAGTGTCACTTGATTAACACTGAACCCTATGGGAGTCTCACTGATTAACCCTGAACCCTATGGGAGTCTCATTGATTAACACTGAACCCTGTGGGAGTCTCACTGATTAACACTGAACCCTGTGGGAGTCTCACTGATTAACACTGAAGCCTATGGGAGTCTCACTCATTAACACTGAACCCCATGGGAGTCTCACTGATTAACACCTAACCCTATGGGAGTCTCACTGATTAACACTGAACCCTGAGGGAGTCTCACTAATTAACACTTAACCCTAAGGCTGTCTCACTGATTAACACTGAACCCTGTGGGAGTCTCACTGATTAACACTTAACCCTATTGGAGTCTCACTGATTAACACTGAAACCTGTGGGAGTCTCACTGATTAACACTGAACCCTATGGCAGTCTCACTGATTAACACTGAACCCTGTGGGAGTCTCACTGATTAACACTGAAACCTATGGCAGTCTCACTGATTAACACTGAACCCTGTGGGAGTCTCACTGATTAACACTGAACCCTGTGGGAGTCTCACTGATTAACACTGAACCTTGTGGGGGACTCACTGATTAACACTGAAGCCTATGGGAGTCTCACTGATTAACACTGAACCCTGTGAGAGTCTCACTGATTAACACTGAAACCTGTGGGAGTCTTACTGATTAACACTGAACCCTATGGGAGTCTCATTGATTAACACTGACCCCTATGGGAGTCTCACTGATTAACACTGAACCCTGTGGGAGTCTCACTGATTAACACTGAACTCTATGGGATTCTCACTGATTAACACTGAACCCTATGGGAGTCTCACTGATTAACACTTAACCCTACGGGAGTCTCACTCATTAACACTGAACCCTGTGGGAGTCTCACTGATTAACACTGAACACTGTGGGAGTGTCACTTGATTAACACTGAACCCTATGGGAGTCTCACTGATTAACACTGAAGCCTATGGGAGTCTCACTGATTAACACTGAACCCCATGGGAGTCTCACTGATTAACACCTAACCCTATGGGAGTCTCACTGATTAACACTGAACCCTGAGGGAGTCTCACTAATTAACACTTAACCCTAAGGCTGTCTCACTGATTAACACTGAACCCTGTGGGAGTCTCACTGATTAACACTTAACCCTATTGGAGTCTCACTGATTAACACTGAAACCTGTGGGAGTCTCATTGATTAACACTGAACCCTATGGGAGTCTCACTGATTAACACTGAACCCTGTGGGAGTCTCACTGATTAACACTGAACCCTATGGGAGTCTCATTGATTAACACTGAACACTATGGGAGTCTCACTGATTAACACATGAACCCTGTGGGAGTCTCACTGATTTAAAGTGAACCATATGGGAGTCTCACTGATTAACACTGAACCCTATGGGAGTCTCACTGATTAACACTGAACCCTATGGGAGTATCACTGATTAACACTTAACCCTACGGGAGTCTCACTCATTAACACTGAACCCTGTGGGAGTCTCACTGATTAACACTGAACACTGTGGGAGTGTCACTTGATTAACACTGAACCCTATGGGAGTCTCACTGATTAACACTGAACCCTATGGGAGTCTTACTGATTAACACTGAACCCTGTGGGAGTCTCACTGATTAACACTGAACCCTGTGGGAGTCTCACTGATTAACACTGAACCCTATGGGAGTCTCACTGATTAACACTGAAGCCTATGGGGAGTCTAACTGATTAACACTGAACCCCATGGGAGTCTCACTGATTAACACCTAACCCTATGGGAGTCTCACTGATTAACACTGAACCCTGAGGGAGTCTCACTAATTAACACTTAACCCTAAGGCTGTCTCACTGATTAACACTGAACCCTGTGGGAGTCTCACTGATTAACACTGAACCCTGTGGGAGTCTCACTGATTAACACTGAACCCTATGGGAGTCTCACTGATTAACACTGAAGCCTATGGGGAGTCTCACTGATTAACACTGAACCCCATGGGAGTCTCACTGATTAACACCTAACCCTATGGGAGTCTCACTGATTAACACTGAACCCTGAGGGAGTCTCACTAATTAACACTTAACCCTAAGGCTGTCTCACTGATTAACACTGAACCCTGTGGGAGTCTCACTGATTAACACTTAACCCTATTGGAGTCTCACTGATTAACACTGAAACCTGTGGGAGTCTCACTGATTAACACTGAACCCTATGGCAGTCTCACTGATTAACACTGAACCCTGTGGGAGTCTCACTGATTAACACTGAAACCTATGGCAGTCTCACTGATTAACACTGAACCCTGTGGGAGTCTCACTGATTAACACTGAAACCTATGGCAGTCTCACTGATTAACACTGAACCCTGTGGGAGTCTCACTGATTAACACTGAACCCTGTGGGAGTCTCACTGATTAACACTGAACCTTGTGGGGGACTCACTGATTAACACTGAAGCCTATGGGAGTCTCACTGATTAACACTGAACCCTGTGAGAGTCTCACTGATTAACACTGAAACCTGTGGGAGTCTTACTGATTAACACTGAACCCTATGGGAGTCTCATTGATTAACACTGACCCCTATGGGAGTCTCACTGATTAACACTGAACCCTGTGGGAGTCTCACTGATTAACACTGAACTCTATGGGATTCTCACTGATTAACACTGAACCCTATGGGAGTCTCACTGATTAACACTTAACCCTACGGGAGTCTCACTCATTAACACTGAACCCTGTGGGAGTCTCACTGATTAACACTGAACACTGTGGGAGTGTCACTTGATTAACACTGAACCCTATGGGAGTCTCACTGATTAACACTGAAGCCTATGGGAGTCTCACTGATTAACACTGAACCCCATGGGAGTCTCACTGATTAACACCTAACCCTATGGGAGTCTCACTGATTAACACTGAACCCTGAGGGAGTCTCACTAATTAACACTTAACCCTAAGGCTGTCTCACTGATTAACACTGAACCCTGTGGGAGTCTCACTGATTAACACTTAACCCTATTGGAGTCTCACTGATTAACACTGAAACCTGTGGGAGTCTCATTGATTAACACTGAACCCTATGGGAGTCTCACTGATTAACACTGAACCCTGTGGGAGTCTCACTGATTAACACTGAACCCTATGGGAGTCTCATTGATTAACACTGAACCCTATGGGAGTCTCACTGATTAACACATGAACCCTGTGGGAGTCTCACTGATTTAAAGTGAACCCTATGGGAGTCTCACTGATTAACACTGAACCCTATGGGAGTCTCACTGATTAACACTGAACCCTATGGGAGTCTCACTGATTAACACTTAACCCTACGGGAGTCTCACTCATTAACACTGAACCCTGTGGGAGTCTCACTGATTAACACTGAACACTGTGGGAGTGTCACTTGATTAACACTGAACCCTATGGGAGTCTCACTGATTAACACTGAACCCTATGGGAGTCTTACTGATTAACACTGAACCCTGTGGGAGTCTCACTGATTAACATTGAACCCTGTGGGAGTCTCACTGATTAACACTGAACCCTATGGGAGTCTCACTGATTAACACTGAAGCCTATGGGGAGTCTCACTGATTAACACTGAACCCCATGGGAGTCTCACTGATTAACACCTAACCCTATGGGAGTCTCACTGATTAACACTGAACCCTGAGGGAGTCTCACTAATTAACACTTAACCCTAAGGCTGTCTCACTGATTAACACTGAACCCTGTGGGAGTCTCACTGATTAACACTGAACCCTGTGGGAGTCTCACTGATTAACACTGAACCCTATGGGAGTCTCACTGATTAACACTGAAGCCTATGGGGAGTCTCACTGATTAACACTGAACCCCATGGGAGTCTCACTGATTAACACCTAACCCTATGGGAGTCTCACTGATTAACACTGAACCCTGAGGGAGTCTCACTAATTAACACTTAACCCTAAGGCTGTCTCACTGATTAACACTGAACCCTGTGGGAGTCTCACTGATTAACACTTAACCCTATTGGAGTCTCACTGATTAACACTGAAACCTGTGGGAGTCTCACTGATTAACACTGAACCCTATGGCAGTCTCACTGATTAACACTGAACCCTGTGGGAGTCTCACTGATTAACACTGAAACCTATGGCAGTCTCACTGATTAACACTGAACCCTGTGGGAGTCTCACTGATTAACACTGAACCCTGTGGGAGTCTCACTGATTAACACTGAACCTTGTGGGGGACTCACTGATTAACACTGAAGCCTATGGGAGTCTCACTGATTAACACTGAACCCTGTGAGAGTCTCACTGATTAACACTGAAACCTGTGGGAGTCTTACTGATTAACACTGAACCCTATGGGAGTCTCATTGATTAACACTGACCCCTATGGGAGTCTCACTGATTAACACTGAACCCTGTGGGAGTCTCACTGATTAACACTGAACTCTATGGGATTCTCACTGATTAACACTGAACCCTATGGGAGTCTCACTGATTAACACTTAACCCTACGGGAGTCTCACTCATTAACACTGAACCCTGTGGGAGTCTCACTGATTAACACTGAACACTGTGGGAGTGTCACTTGATTAACACTGAACCCTATGGGAGTCTCACTGATTAACACTAAAGCCTATGGGAGTCTCACTGATTAACACTGAACCCCATGGGAGTCTCACTGATTAACACCTAACCCTATGGGAGTCTCACTGATTAACACTGAACCCTGAGGGAGTCTCACTAATTAACACTTAACCCTAAGGCTGTCTCACTGATTAACACTGAACCCTGTGGGAGTCTCACTGATTAACACTTAACCCTATTGGAGTCTCACTGATTAACACTGAAACCTGTGGGAGTCTCATTGATTAACACTGAACCCTATGGGAGTCTCACTGATTAACACTGAACCCTGTGGGAGTCTCACTGATTAACACTGAACCCTATGGGAGTCTCATTGATTAACACTGAACCCTATGGGAGTCTCACTGATTAACACATGAACCCTGTGGGAGTCTCACTGATTTAAAGTGAACCCTATGGGAGTCTCACTGATTAACACTGAACCCTATGGGAGTCTCACTGATTAACACTGAACCCTATGGGAGTCTCACTGATTAACACTTAACCCTACGGGAGTCTCACTCATTAACACTGAACCCTGTGGGAGTCTCACTGATTAACACTGAACACTGTGGGAGTGTCACTTGATTAACACTGAACCCTATGGGAGTCTCACTGATTAACACTGAACCCTATGGGAGTCTTACTGATTAACACTGAACCCTGTGGGAGTCTCACTGATTAACACTGAACCCTGTAGGAGTCTCACTGATTAACACTGAACCCTATGGGAGTCTCACTGATTAACACTGAAGCCTATGGGGAGTCTCACTGATTAACACTGAACCCCATGGGAGTCTCACTGATTAACACCTAACCCTATGGGAGTCTCACTGATTAACACTGAACCCTGAGGGAGTCTCACTAATTAACACTTAACCCTAAGGCTGTCTCACTGATTAACACTGAACCCTGTGGGAGTCTCACTGATTAACACTTAACCCTATTGGAGTCTCACTGATTAACACTGAAACCTGTGGGGGTCTCACTGATTAACACTGAACCCTATGGGAGTCTCACTGATTAACACTGAACCCTGTGGGAGTCTCACTGATTAACACTGAACCCTGTGGGAGTCTCACTGATTAACACTGAACCCTGTGGGAGTCTCACTGATTAACACTGAACCTTGTGGGGGACTCACTGATTAACACTGAAGCCTATGGGAGTCTCACTGATTAACACTGAACCCTGTGAGAGTCTCACTGATTAACACTGAAACCTGTGGGAGTCTTACTGATTAACACTGAACCCTATGGGAGTCTCATTGATTAACACTGACCCCTATGGGAGTCTCACTGATTAACACTGAACCCTGTGGGAGTCTCACTGATTAACACTGAACCCTGTGGGAGTCTCACTGATTAACACTGAACCCTATGGGAGTCTCACTGATTAACACTTAACCCTACGGGAGTCTCACTCATTAACACTGAACCCTGTGGGAGTCTCATTGATTAACACTGAACACTGTGGGAGTGTCACTTGATTAACACTGAACCCTATGTGAGTCTCACTGATTAACACTGAAGCCTATGGGAGTCTCACTGATTAACACTGAACCCCATGGGAGTCTCACTGATTAACACCTAACCCTATGGGAGTCTCACTGATTAACACTGAACCCTGAGGGAGTCTCACTAATTAACACTTAACCCTAAGGCTGTCTCACTGATTAACACTGAACCCTGTGGGAGTCTCACTGATTAACACTTAACCCTATTGGAGTCTCACTGATTAACACTGAAACCTGTGGGAGTCTCACTGATTAACACTGAACCCTAAGGGAGTCTCACTGATTAACACTGAACCCTGTGGGAGTCTCACTGATTAACACTGAAACCTATGGCAGTCTCACTGATTAACACTGAACCCTGTGGGAGTCTCACTGATTAACACTGAACCCTGTGGGAGTCTCACTGATTAACACTGAACCTTGTGGGGGACTCACTGATTAACACTGAAGCCTATGGGAGTCTCACTGATTAACACTGAACCCCATTGGACTCTCACTGATTAACACTTAACCCTATGGGAGTCTCACTGATTAACACTGAACCCTGAGGGAGTCTCACTGATTAACACTGAACCCTAAGGGAGTCTCATTGATTAACACTGAACCCTATGGGAGTCTCACTGATTAACACATGAACCCTGTGGGAGTCTCACTGATTTAAAGTGAACCCTATGGGAGTCTCACTGATTAACACTGAACCCTATGGGAGTCTCACTGATTAACACTGAACCCTATGGGAGTCTCACTGATTAACACTTAACCCTACGGGAGTCTCACTCATTAACACTGAACCCTGTGGGAGTCTCACTGATTAACACTGAACACTGTGGGAGTGTCACTTCATTAACACTGAACCCTATGGGAGTCTCACTGATTAACACTGAACCCTATGGGAGTCTCACTGATTAACACTGAACCCTGTGGGAGTCTCACTGATTAACACTGAACCCTGTGGGAGTCTCACTGATTAACACTGAACCCTGTGGGAGTCTCACTGATTAACACTGAACCCTGTGGGAGTCTCACTGATTAACACTGAACCCTATGGGAGTCTCACTGATTAACACTGAACCCTGTGAGAGTCTCACTGATTAACACTGAAACCTGTGGGAGTCTTACTGATTAACACTGAACCCTATGGGAGTCTCATTGATTAACACTGACCCCTATGGGAGTCTCACTGATTAACACTGAACCCTGTGGGAGTCTCACTGATTAACACTGAACTCTATGGGATTCTCACTGATTAACACTGAACCCTATGGGAGTCTCACTGATTAACACTTAACCCTACGGGAGTCTCACTCATTAACACTGAACCCTGTGGGAGTCTCACTGATTAACACTGAACACTGTGGGAGTGTCACTTGATTAACACTGAACCCTATGGGAGTCTCACTGATTAACACTGAAGCCTATGGGAGTCTCACTGATTAACACTGAACCCCATGGGAGTCTCACTGATTAACACCTAACCCTATGGGAGTCTCACTGATTAACACTGAACCCTGAGGGAGTCTCACTAATTAACACTTAACCCTAAGGCTGTCTCACTGATTAACACTGAACCCTGTGGGAGTCTCACTGATTAACACTTAACCCTATTGGAGTCTCACTGATTAACACTGAAACCTGTGGGAGTCTCATTGATTAACACTGAACCCTAGGGGAGTCTCACTGATTAACACTGAACCCTGTGGGAGTCTCACTGATTAACACTGAACCCTATGGGAGTCTCATTGATTAACACTGAACCCTATGGGAGTCTCACTGATTAACACATGAACCCTGTGGGAGTCTCACTGATTTAAAGTGAACCCTATGGGAGTCTCACTGATTAACACTGAACCCTATGGGAGTCTCACTGATTAACACTGAACCCTATGGGAGTCTCACTGATTAACACTTAACCCTACGGGAGTCTCACTCATTAACACTGAACCCTGTGGGAGTCTCACTGATTAACACTGAACACTGTGGGAGTGTCACTTGATTAACACTGAACCCTATGGGAGTCTCACTGATTAACACTGAACCCTATGGGAGTCTTACTGATTAACACTGAACCCTGTGGGAGTCTCACTGATTAACACTGAACCCTGTGGGAGTCTCACTGATTAACACTGAACCCTATGGGAGTCTCACTGATTAACACTGAAGCCTATGGGGAGTCTCACTGATTAACACTGAACCCCATGGGAGTCTCACTGATTAACACCTAACCCTATGGGAGTCTCACTGATTAACACTGAACCCTGAGGGAGTCTCACTAATTAACACTTAACCCTAAGGCTGTCTCACTGATTAACACTGAACCCTGTGGGAGTCTCACTGATTAACACTTAACCCTATTGGAGTCTCACTGATTAACACTGAAACCTGTGGGGGTCTCACTGATTAACACTGAACCCTATGGGAGTCTCACTGATTAACACTGAACCCTGTGGGAGTCTCACTGATTAACACTGAACCCTGTGGGAGTCTCACTGATTAACACTGAACCCTGTGGGAGTCTCAGTGATTAACACTCAACCTTGTGGGGGACTCACTGATTAACACTGAAGCCTATGGGAGTCTCACTGATTAACACTGAACCCTGTGGGAGTCTCACTGATTAACACTGAACCCTATGGGAGTCTCACTGATTAACACTTAACCCTACGGGAGTCTCACTCATTAACACTGAACCCTGTGGGAGTCTCACTGATTAACACTGAACACTGTGGGAGTGTCACTTGATTAACACTGAACCCTATGTGAGTCTCACTGATTAACACTGAAGCCTATGGGAGTCTCACTGATTAACACTGAACCCCATGGGAGTCTCACTGATTAACACCTAACCCTATGGGAGTCTCACTGATTAACACTGAACCCTGAGGGAGTCTCACTAATTAACACTTAACCCTAAGGCTGTCTCACTGATTAACACTGAACCCTGTGGGAGTCTCACTGATTAACACTTAACCCTATTGGAGTCTCACTGATTAACACTGAAACCTGTGGGAGTCTCACTGATTAACACTGAACCCTAAGGGAGTCTCACTGATTAACACTGAACCCTGTGGGAGTCTCACTGATTAACACTGAAACCTATGGCAGTCTCACTGATTAACACTGAACCCTGTGGGAGTCTCACTGATTAACACTGAACCCTGTGGGAGTCTCACTGATTAACACTGAACCTTGTGGGGGACTCACTGATTAACACTGAAGCCTATGGGAGTCTCACTGATTAACACTGAACCCCATTGGACTCTCACTGATTAACACTTAACCCTATGGGAGTCTCACTGATTAACACTGAACCCTGAGGGAGTCTCACTGATTAACACTGAACCCTAAGGGAGTCTCATTGATTAACACTGAACCCTATGGGAGTCTCACTGATTAACACATGAACCCTGTGGGAGTCTCACTGATTTAAAGTGAACCCTATGGGAGTCTCACTGATTAACACTGAACCCTATGGGAGTCTCACTGATTAACACTGAACCCTATGGGAGTCTCACTGATTAACACTTAACCCTACGGGAGTCTCACTCATTAACACTGAACCCTGTGGGAGTCTCACTGATTAACACTGAACACTGTGGGAGTGTCACTTCATTAACACTGAACCCTATGGGAGTCTCACTGATTAACACTGAACCCTATGGGAGTCTCACTGATTAACACTGAACCCTGTGGGAGTCTCACTGATTAACACTGAACCCTGTGGGAGTCTCACTGATTAACACTGAAGCCTATGGGAGTCTCACTGATTAACACTGAACCCCATGGGAGTCTCACTGATTAACACCTAACCCTATGGGAGTCTCACTGATTAACACTGAACCCTGAGGGAGTCTCACTAATTAACACTTAACCCTAAGGCTGTCTCACTGATTAACACTGAACCCTGTGGGAGTCTCACTGATTAACACTTAACCCTATTGGAGTCTCACTGATTAACACTGAAACCTGTGGGAGTCTCACTGATTAACACTGAACCCTATGGGAGTCTCACTGATTAACACTGAACCCTGTGGGAGTCTCACTGATTAACACTGAAACCTATGGCAGTCTCACTGATTAACACTGAACCCTGTGGGAGTCTCACTGATTAACACTGAACCCTGTGGGAGTCTCACTGATTAACACTGAACCTTGTGGGGGACTCACTGATTAACACTGAACCCTGTGAGAGTCTCACTGATTAACACTGAAACCTGTGGGAGTCTTACTGATTAACACTGAACCCTATGGGAGTCTCATTGATTAACACTGACCCCTATGGGAGTCTCACTGATTAACACTGAAGCCTATGGGAGTCTCACTGATTAACACTGAACCCCATGGGAGTCTCACTGATTAACACCTAACCCTATGGGAGTCTCACTGATTAAGACTGAACCCTGAGGGAGTCTCACTAATTAACACTTAACCCTAAGGCTGTCTCACTGATTAACACTGAACCCTGTGGGAGTCTCACTGATTAACACTTAACCCTATTGGAGTCTCACTGATTAACACTGAAACCTGTGGGAGTCTCACTGATTAACACTGAACCCTATGGGAGTCTCACTGATTAACACTGAACCCTGTGGGAGTCTCACTGATTAACACTGAACCCTATGGGAGTCTCATTGATTAACACTGAACCCTATGGGAGTCTCACTGATTAACACATGAACCCTGTGGGAGTCTCACTGATTTAAAGTGAACCCTATGGGAGTCTCACTGATTAACACTGAACCCTATGGGAGTCTCACTGATTAACACTTAACCCTACGGGAGTCTCACTCATTAACACTGAACCCTGTGGGAGTCTCACTGATTAACACTGAACCATATGGGAGTCTCATTGATTAACACTGAACCCTGTGGGAGTCTCACTGATTAACACTTAACCCTATTGGAGTCTCACTGATTAACACTGAAACCCTAAGGGAGTCTCACTGATTAATACTGAACCCTATGGGAGTCTCACTGATTAACACTGAACCCTAAGGGAGTCTCACTGATTAACACTGAACCCTGTGGGAGTCTCACTGATTAACACTTAACCCTATTGGAGTCTCACTGATTAACACTGAAACCCTAAGGGAGTCTCACTGATTAATACTGAACCCTATGGGAGTCTCACTGATTAATACTGAACCCTATGGGAGTCTCACTGATTAACACTAAACCCTATTGGAGTCTCACTGATTAACACTGAAACCTGTGGGAGTCTCACTGATTAACACTGAACCCTATGGGAGTCTCACTGATTAACACTGAACCCTGTGGGAGTCTCACTGATTAACACTGAAACCTATGGCAGTCTCACTGATTAACACTGAACCCTGTGGGAGTCTCACTGATTAACACTGAACCCTGTGGGAGTCTCACTGATTAACACTGAACCTTGTGGGGGACTCACTGATTAACACTGAAGCCTATGGGAGTCTCACTGATTAACACTGAACCCCATGGGAGTCTCACTGATTAACACTTAACCCTATGGGAGTCTCACTGATTAACACTGAACCCTGAGGGAGTCTCACTGATTAACACTGAACCCTAAGGGAGTCTCACTGATTAACACTGAACCCTGTGGGAGTCTCACTGATTAACACTGAAACCCTAAGGGAGTCTCACTGATTAATACTGAACCCTATGGGAGTCTCACTGATTAACACTGAACCCTAAGGGAGTCTCACTGATTTACACTGAACCCTGTGGGAGTCTCACTGATTAACACTGAACCCTATGGGAGTCTCACTGATTAACACTGAACCCTGTGGGAGTCTCACTGATTAACACTGAACCCTATTGGAGTCTCACTGATTAACACTGAAACCTGTGGGAGTCTCACTGATTAACACTGAACCCTATGGGAGTCTCACTGATTAACACTGAACCCTGTGGGAGTCTCACTGATTAACACTGAACCCTGTGGGAGTCTCACTGATTAACACTGAACCCTGTGGGAGTCTCACTGATTAACACTGTACCTTGTGGGGGACTCACTGATTAACACTAAAGCCTATGGGAGTCTCACTGATTAACACTAAACCCTGTGAGAGTCTCACTGATTAACACTGAAACCTGTGGGAGTCTTACTGATTAACACTGAACCGTATGGGAGTCTCATTGATTAACACTGACCCCTATGGGAGTCTCACTGATTAACACTGAACCCTGTGGGAGTCTCACTGATTAACACTGAACTCTATGGGATTCTCACTGATTAACACTGAACCCTATGGGAGTCTCACTGATTAACACTTAACCCTACGGGAGTCTCACTCATTAACACTGAACCCTGTGGGAGTCTCACTGATTAACACTGAACACTGTGGGAGTGTCACTTGATTAACACTGAACCCTATGGGAGTCTCACTGATTAACACTGAAGCCTATGGGAGTCTCACTGATTAACACTGAACCCCATGGGAGTCTCACTGATTAACACCTAACCCTATGGGAGTCTCACTGATTAACACTGAACCCTATGGGAGTCTCATTGATTAACACTGAACCCTATGGGAGTCTCACTGATTAACACATGAACCCTATGGGAGTCTCACTGATTAACACTGAACCCTGTGGGAGTCTCACTGATTAACACTGAACCCTATGGGAGTCTCATTGATTAACACTGAACCCTATGGGAGTCTCACTGATTAACACATGAACCCTGTGGGAGTCTCACTGATTTAAAGTGAACCCTATGGGAGTCTCACTGATTAACACTGAACCCTATGGGAGTCTCACTGATTAACACTGAACCCTATGGGAGTCTCACTGATTAACACTTAACCCTACGGGAGGCTCACTCATTAACACTGAACCCTGTGGGAGTCTCACTGATTAACACTGAACCCTATGGGAGTCTCACTGATTAACACTGAAGCCTATGGGAGTCTCACTGATTAACACTGAACCCCATGGGAGTCTCACTGATTAACACCTAACCCTATGGGAGTCTCACTGATTAACACTGAACCCTGAGGGAGTCTCACTAATTAACACTTAACCCTAAGGCTGTCTCACTGATTAACACTGAACCCTGTGGGAGTCTCACTGATTAACACTTAACCCTATTGGAGTCTCACTGATTAACACTGAAACCTGTGGGAGTCTCACTGATTAACACTGAACCCTATGGGAGTCTCACTGATTAACACTGAACCCTGTGGGAGTCTCACTGATTAACACTGAACCCTGTGGGAGTCTCACTGATTAACACTGAACCCTGTGGGAGTCTCACTGATTAACACTGAACCTTGTGGGGGACTCACTGATTAACACTGAAGCCTATGGGAGTCTCACTGATTAACACTGAACCCTGTGAGAGTCTCACTGATTAACACTGAAACCTGTGGGAGTCTTACTGATTAACACTGAACCCTATGGGAGTCTCATTGATTAACTCTGACCCCTATGGGAGTCTCACTGATTAACACTGAACCCTGTGGGAGTCTCACTGATTAACACTGAACTCTATGGGATTCTCACTGATTAACACTGAACCCTATGGGAGTCTCACTGATTAACACTTAACCCTACGGGAGTCTCACTCATTAACACTGAACCCTGTGGGAGTCTCACTGATTAACACTGAACACTGTGGGAGTGTCACTTGATTAACACTGAACCCTATGGGAGTCTCACTGATTAACACTGAAGCCTATGGGAGTCTCACTGATTAACACTGAACCCCATGGGAGTCTCACTGATTAACACCTAACCCTATGGGAGTCTCACTGATTAACACTGAACCCTGAGGGAATCTCACTAATTAACACTTAACCCTAAGGCTGTCTCACTGATTAACACTGAACCCTGTAGGAGTCTCACTGATTAACACTTAACCCTATTGGAGTCTCACTGATTAACACTGAAACCTGTGGGAGTCTCACTGATTAACACTGAACCCTATGGGAGTCTCACTGATTAACACTGAACCCTGTGGGAGTCTCACTGATTAACACTGAAACCTATGGCAGTCTCACTGATTAACACTGAACCCTGTGGGAGTCTCACTGATTAACACTGAACCCTGTGGGAGTCTCACTGATTAACACTGAACCTTGTGGGGGACTCACTGATTAACACTGAAGCCTATGGGAGTCTCACTGATTAACACTGAACCCCATGGGAGTCTCACTGATTAACACTGAACCCTGAGGGAGTCTCACTGATTAACACTGAACCCTAAGGGAGACTCACTGATTAACACTGAACCCTGTGGGAGTCCCACTGATTAACACTTAACCCTATTGGAGTCTCACTGATTAACACTGAAACCCTAAGGGAGTCTCACTGATTAATACTGAACCCTATGGGAGTCTCACTGATTAACACTGAACCCTAAGGGAGTCTCACTGATTAACACTGAACCCTGTGGGAGTCTCACTGATTAACACTTAACCCTATTGGAGTCTCACTGATTAACACTGAAACCCTAAGGGAGTCTCACTGATTAATACTGAACCCTATGGGAGTCTCACTGATTAACACTTAACCCTATTGGAGTCTCACTGATTAACACTGAAACCTGTGGGAGTCTCACTGATTAACACTGAACCCTATGGGAGTCTCACTGATTAACACTGAACCCTGTGGGAGTCTCACTGATTAACACTGAAACCTATGGCAGTCTCACTGATTAACACTGAACCCTGTGGGAGTCTCACTGATTAACACTGAACCCTGTGGGAGTCTCACTGATTAACACTGAACCTTGTGGGGGACTCACTGATTAACACTGAAGCCTATGGGAGTCTCACTGATTAACACTGAACCCCATGGGAGTCTCACTGATTAACACTTAACCCTATGGGAGTCTCACTGATTAACACTGAACCCTGAGGGAGTCTCACTGATTAACACTGAACCCTAAGGGAGTCTCACTGATTAACACTGAACCCTGTGGGAGTCTCACTGATTAACACTTAACCCTATTGGAGTCTCACTGATTAAAACTGAAACCCTAAGGGAGTCTCACTGATTAATACTGAACCCTATGGGAGTCTCACTGATTAACACTGAACCCTAAGGGAGTCTCACTGATTAACACTGAACCCTGTGGGAGTCTCACTGATTAACACTTAACCCTATTGGAGTCTCACTGATTAACACTGAAACCCTAAGGCTGTCTCACTGATTAACACTGAACCCTGTGGGAGTCTCACTGATTAACACTTAACCCTATTGGAGTCTCACTGATTAACACTGAAACCTGTGGGAGTCTCACTGATTAACACTGAACCCTATGGGAGTCTCACTGATTAACACTGAACCCTGTGGGAGTCTCACTGATTAACACTGAACCCTGTGGGAGTCTCACTGATTAACACTGAACCCTGTGGGAGTCTCACTGATTAACACTGTACCTTGTGGGGGACTCACTGATTAACACTGAAGCCTATGGGAGTCTCACTGATTAACACTGAACCCTGTGAGAGTCTCACTGATTAACACTGAAACCTGTGGGAGTCTTACTGATTAACACTGAACCGTATGGGAGTCTCATTGATTAACACTGACCCCTATGGGAGTCTCACTGATTAACACTGAACCCTGTGGGAGTCTCACTGATTAACACTGAACTCTATGGGATTCTCACTGATTAACACTGAACCCTATGGGAGTCTCACTGATTAACACTTAACCCTACGGGAGTCTCACTCATTAACACTGAACCCTGTGGGAGTCTCACTGATTAACACTGAACACTGTGGGAGTGTCACTTGATTAACACTGAACCCTATGGCAGTCTCACTGATTAACACTGAAGCCTATGGGAGTCTCACTGATTAACACTGAACCCTATGGGAGTCTCACTGATTAACACCTAACCCTATGGGAGTCTCACTGATTAACACTGAACCCTGAGGGAATCTCACTAATTAACACTTAACCCTAAGGCTGTCTCACTGATTAACACTGAACCCTGTAGGAGTCTCACTGATTAACACTTAACCCTATTGGAGTCTCACTGATTAACACTGAAACCTGTGGGAGTCTCACTGATTAACACTGAACCCTATGGGAGTCTCACTGATTAACACTGAACCCTGTGGGAGTCTCACTGATTAACACTGAAACCTATGGCAGTCTCACTGATTAACACTGAACCCTGTGGGAGTCTCACTGATTAACACTGAACCCTGTGGGAGTCTCACTGATTAACACTGAACCTTGTGGGGGACTCACTGATTAACACTGAAGCCTATGGGAGTCTCACTGATTAACACTGAACCCCATGGGAGTCTCACTGATTAACACTGAACCCTGAGGGAGTCTCACTGATTAACACTGAACCCTAAGGGAGACTCACTGATTAACACTGAACCCTGTGGGAGTCCCACTGATTAACACTTAACCCTATTGGAGTCTCACTGATTAACACTGAAACCCTAAGGGAGTCTCACTGATTAATACTGAACCCTATGGGAGTCTCACTGATTAACACTGAACCCTAAGGGAGTCTCACTGATTAACACTGAACCCTGTGGGAGTCTCACTGATTAACACTTAACCCTATTGGAGTCTCACTGATTAACACTGAAACCCTAAGGGAGTCTCACTGATTAATACTGAACCCTATGGGAGTCTCACTGATTAACACTTAACCCTATTGGAGTCTCACTGATTAACACTGAAACCTGTGGGAGTCTCACTGATTAACACTGAACCCTATGGGAGTCTCACTGATTAACACTGAACCCTGTGGGAGTCTCACTGATTAACACTGAAACCTATGGCAGTCTCACTGATTAACACTGAACCCTGTGGGAGTCTCACTGATTAACACTGAACCCTGTGGGAGTCTCACTGATTAACACTGAACCTTGTGGGGGACTCACTGATTAACACTGAAGCCTATGGGAGTCTCACTGATTAACACTGAACCCCATGGGAGTCTCACTGATTAACACTTAACCCTATGGGAGTCTCACTGATTAACACTGAACCCTGAGGGAGTCTCACTGATTAACACTGAACCCTAAGGGAGTCTCACTGATTAACACTGAACCCTGTGGGAGTCTCACTGATTAACACTTAACCCTATTGGAGTCTCACTGATTAAAACTGAAACCCTAAGGGAGTCTCACTGATTAATACTGAACCCTATGGGAGTCTCACTGATTAACACTGAACCCTAAGGGAGTCTCACTGATTAACACTGAACCCTGTGGGAGTCTCACTGATTAACACTTAACCCTATTGGAGTCTCACTGATTAACACTGAAACCCTAAGGCTGTCTCACTGATTAACACTGAACCCTGTGGGAGTCTCACTGATTAACACTTAACCCTATTGGAGTCTCACTGATTAACACTGAAACCTGTGGGAGTCTCACTGATTAACACTGAACCCTATGGGAGTCTCACTGATTAACACTGAACCCTGTGGGAGTCTCACTGATTAACACTGAACCCTGTGGGAGTCTCACTGATTAACACTGAACCCTGTGGGAGTCTCACTGATTAACACTGAACCCTGTGGGAGTCTCACTGATTAACACTGTACCTTGTGGGGGACTCACTGATTAACACTGAAGCCTATGGGAGTCTCACTGATTAACACTGAACCCTGTGAGAGTCTCACTGATTAACACTGAAACCTGTGGGAGTCTTACTGATTAACACTGAACCGTATGGGAGTCTCATTGATTAACACTGACCCCTATGGGAGTCTCACTGATTAACACTGAACCCTGTGGGAGTCTCACTGATTAACACTGAACTCTATGGGATTCTCACTGATTAACACTGAACCCTATGGGAGTCTCACTGATTAACACTTAACCCTACGGGAGTCTCACTCATTAACACTGAACCCTGTGGGAGTCTCACTGATTAACACTGAACACTGTGGGAGTGTCACTTGATTAACACTGAACCCTATGGCAGTCTCACTGATTAACACTGAAGCCTATGGGAGTCTCACTGATTAACACTGAACCCCATGGGAGTCTCACTGATTAACACCTAACCCTATGGGAGTCTCACTGATTAACACTGAACCCTATGGGAGTCTCATTGATTAACACTGAACCCTATGGGAGTCTCACTGATTAACACATGAACCCTATGGGAGTCTCACTGATTAACACTGAACCCTGTGGGAGTCTCACTGATTAACACTGAACCCTATGGGAGTCTCATTGATAAACACTGAACCCTATGGGAGTCTCACTGATTAACACATGAACCCTGTGGGAGTCTCACTGATTTAAAGTGAACCCTATGGGAGTCTCACTGATTAACACTGAACCCTATGGGAGTCTCACTGATTAACACTGAACCCTATGGGAGTCTCACTGATTAACACTTAACCCTACGGGAGGCTCACTCATTAACACTGAACCCTGTGGGAGTCTCACTGATTAACACTGAACACTGTGGGAGTGTCACTTGATTAACACTGAACCCTATGGGAGTCTCACTGATTAACACTGAACCCTATGGGATTCTTACTGATTAATACTGAACCCTGTGGGAGTCTCACTGATTAACACTGAACCCTGTGGGAGTCTCACTGATTAACACTGAACCCTATGGGAGTCTCACTGATTAACACTGAAGCCTATGGGAGTCTCACTGATTAACACTGAACCCCATGGGAGTCTCACTGATTAACACCTAACCCTATGGGAGTCTCACTGATTAACACTGAACCCTGAGGGAGTCTCACTAATTAACACTTAACCCTAAGGCTGTCTCACTGATTAACACTGAACCCTGTGGGAGTCTCACTGATTAACACTTAACCCTATTGGTGTCTCACTGATTAACACTGAAACCTGTGGGAGTCTCACTGATTAACACTGAACCCTATGGGAGTCTCACTGATTAACACTGAACCCTGTGGGAGTCTCACTGATTAACACTGAACCCTGTGGGAGTCTCACTGATTAACACTGAACCCTGTGGGAGTCTCACTGATTAACACTGAACCTTGTGGGGGACTCACTGATTAACACTGAACCCTGTGAGAGTCTCACTGATTAACACTGAAACCTGTGGGAGTCTTACTGATTAACACTGAACCCTATGGGAGTCTCATTGATTAACACTGACCCCTATGGGAGTCTCACTGATTAACACTGAACCCTGTGGGAGTCTCACTGATTAACACTGAACTCTATGGGATTCTCACTGATTAACACTGAACCCTATGGGAGTCTCACTGATTAACACTTAACCCTACGGGAGTCTCACTCATTAACACTGAACCCTGTGGGAGTCTCACTGATTAACACTGAACACTGTGGGAGTGTCACTTGATTAACACTGAACCCTATGGGAGTCTCACTGATTAACACTGAAGCCTATGGGAGTCTCACTGATTAACACTGAACCCCATGGGAGTCTCACTGATTAACACCTAACCCTATGGGAGTCTCACTGATTAACACTGAACCCTGAGGGAGTCTCACTAATTAACACTTAACCCTAAGGCTGTCTCACTGATTAACACTGAACCCTGTGGGAGTCTCACTGATTAACACTTAACCCTATTGGAGTCTCACTGATTAACACTGAAACCTGTGGGAGTCTCACTGATTAACACTGAACCCTATGGGAGTCTCACTGATTAACACTGAACCCTGTGGGAGTCTCACTGATTAACACTGAAACCTATGGCAGTCTCACTGATTAACACTGAACCCTGTGGGAGTCTCACTGATTAACACTGAACCCTGTGGGAGTCTCACTGATTAACACTGAACCTTGTGGGGGACTCACTGATTAACACTGAAGCCTATGGGAGTCTCACTGATTAACACTGAACCCCATGGGAGTCTCACTGATTAACACTTAACCCTATGGGAGTCTCACTGATTAACACTGAACCCTGAGGGAGTCTCACTGATTAACACTGAACCCTAAGGGAGTCTCACTGATTAACACTGAACCCTGTGGGAGTCTCACTGATTAACACTTAACCCTATTGGAGTCTCACTGATTAACACTGAAACCCTAAGGGAGTCTCACTGATTAATACTGAACCCTATGGGAGTCTCACTGATTAACACTGAACCCTAAGGGAGTCTCACTGATTAACACTGAACCCTGTGGGAGTCTCACTGATTAACACTTAACCCTATTGGAGTCTCACTGATTAACACTGAAACCCTAAGGGAGTCTCACTGATTAATACTGAACCGTGTGGGAGTCTCACTGATTAACACTGAACCCTATGGGAGTCTCATTGATTAACACTGAACCCTGTGGGAGTCTCACTGATTAACACTGAACTCTGAGGGAGTCTCAGTGATTAACACTGAACCCTGTGGGAGTCTCACTGATTAACACTGAAACCTATGGCAGTCTCACTGATTAACACTGAACCCTGTGGGAGTCTCACTGATTAACACTGAACCCTGTGGGAGTCTCACTGATTAACACTGAACCTTGTGGGGGACTCACTGATTAACACTGAAGCCTATGGGAGTCTCACTGATTAACACTGAACCCCATGGGAGTCTCACTGATTAACACTGAACCCCATGGGAGTCTCACTGATTAACACTTAACCCTATGGGAGTCTCACTGATTAACACTGAACCCTGAGGGAGTCTCACTGATTAACACTGAACCCTAAGGGAGTCTCACTGATTAACACTGAACCCTGTGGGAGTCTCACTGATTAACACTTAACCCTATTGGAGTCTCACTGATTAACACTGAAACCCTAAGGGAGTCTCACTGATTAATACTGAACCCTATGGGAGTCTCACTGATTAACACTGAACCCTAAGGGAGTCTCACTGATTAACACTGAACCCTGTGGGAGTCTCACTGATTAACACTTAACCCTATTGGAGTCTCACTGATTAACACTGAAACCCTAAGGGAGTCTCACTGATTAACACTGAACCCTATGGGAGTCTCACTGATTAACACTGAACCCTGTGGGAGTCTCACTGATTAACACTGAAACCTATGGCAGTCTCACTGATTAACACTGAACCCTGTGGGAGTCTCACTGATTAACACTGAACCCTGTGGGAGTCTCACTGATTAACACTTAACCCTATTGGAGTCTCACTGATTAACACTGAACCCTAAGGGAGTCTCACTGATTAACACTGAACCCTGTGGGAGTCTCACTGATTAACACTTAACCCTAAGGGAGTCTCACTGATTAACACTGAACCCTGTGGGAGTCTCACTGATTAACACTTAACCCTATTGGAGTCTCACTGATTAACACTGAAACCCTAAGGGAGTCTCACTGATTAATACTGAACCCTATGGGAGTCTCACTGATTAACACTTAACCCTATTGGAGTCTCACTGATTAACACTGAAACCTGTGGGAGTCTCACTGATTAACACTGAACCCTATGGGAGTCTCACTGATTAACACTGAACCCTGTGGGAGTCTCACTGATTAACACTGAAACCTATGGCAGTCTCACTGATTAACACTGAACCCTGTGGGAGTCTCACTGATTAACACTGAACCCTGTGGGAGTCTCACTGATTAACACTGAACCTTGTGGGGGACTCACTGATTAACACTGAAGCCTATGGGAGTCTCACTGATTAACACTGAACCCTGTGGGAGTCTCACTGATTAACACTTAACCCTATGGGAGTCTCACTGATTAACACTGAACCCTGAGGGAGTCTCACCGATTAACACTGAACCCTAAGGGAGTCTCACTGATTAACACTGAACCCTGTGGGAGTCTCACTGATTAACACTTAACCCTATTGGAGTCTCACTGATTAACACTGAAACCCTAAGGGAGTCTCACTGATTAATACTGAACCCTATTGGAGTCTCACTGATTAACACTGAACCCTAAGGGAGTCTCACTGATTAACACTGAACCCTGTGGGAGTCTCACTGATTAACACTTAACCCTATTGGAGTCTCACTGATTAACACTGAAACCCTAAGGGAGTCTCACTGATTAATACTGAACCCTATGGGAGTCTCACTGATTAACACTTAACCCTATTGGAGTCTCACTGATTAACACTGAAACCTGTGGGAGTCTCACTGATTAACACTGAACCCTATGGGAGTCTCACTGATTAACACTGAACCCTGTGGGAGTCTCAATGATTAACACTGAACTCTATGGGATTCTCACTGATTAACGCTGAACCCTATGGGAGTCTCACTGATTAACACTGAACCCTGTGGGAGTCTCAGTGATTAACACTGAACCCTGAGGGAGTCTCACTGATTAACACTGAAGAGTGTGGGAGTCTCACTGATTAACACCGAACACTGTGGGAGTCTCAATGATTGACACTGAATCCTGTGGGAGTCTCACTGATTAACAATGAACCCTATGGGAGTCTCACTGATTAACACATGAACCCTGAGGGAGTCTCACTGATTAACACTGAACCCTGTGGGAGTCTCACTGATTAACACTGAAACCTGTGGGAGTCTCACTGATTAACACTGAACCCTATGGGAGTCTCATTGATTAACACTGAACCCTATGGGAGTCTCACTGATTAACACATGAACCCTGTGGGAGTCTCACTGATTTACAGTGAACCGTATGGGAGTCTCACTGATTAACACTGAACCCTATGGGAGTCTCACTGATTAACACTGAACCCTATGGGAGTCTCACTGATTAACACTGAACCCTGTGGGAGTCTCACTGATTAACACTGAACCCTGTGGGAGTCTCACTGATTAACACTGAACCATGTGGGAGTCTCACTGATTAACACTGAAGCCTATGGGAGTCTCACTGATTAACACTTAACCCTATTGGAGTCTCACTGATTAACACTGAAACCTGTGGGAGTCTCACTGATTAACACTGAACCCTATGGGAGTCTCACTGATTAACACTGAACCCTGTGGGAGTCTCACTGATTAACACTGAAACCTATGGCAGTCTCACTGATTAACACTGAACCCTGTGGGAGTCTCACTGATTAACACTGAACCCTGTGGGAGTCTCACTGATTAACACTGAACCTTGTGGGGGACTCACTGATTAACACTGAAGCCTATGGGAGTCTCACTGATTAACACTGAACCCTGTGAGAGTCTCACTACTTAACACTGAACCCTGTGGGAGTCTTACTGATTAACACTGAACCCTATGGGAGTCTCACTGATTAACACTGACCCCTATGGGAGTCTCACTGATTAACACTGAACCCTGTGGGAGTCTCACTGATTAACACTGAACTCTATGGGATTCTCACTGATTAACACTGAACCCTATGGGAGTCTCACTGATTAACACTTAACCCTACGGGAGTCTCACTCATTAACACTGAACCCTGTGGGAGTCTCACTGATTAACACTGAACACTGTGGGAGTGTCACTTGATTAACACTGAACCCTATGGGAGTCTCACTGATTAACACTGAAGCCTATGGGAGTCTCACTGATTAACACTGAACCCCATGGGAGTCTCACTGATTAACACCTAACCCTATGGGAGTCTCACTGATTAACACTGAACCCTGAGGGAGTCTCACTAATTAACACTTAACCCTAAGGCTGTCTCACTGATTAACACTGAACCCTGTGGGAGTCTCACTGATTAATACTTAACCCTATTGGAGTCTCACTGATTAACACTGAAACCTGTGGGAGTCTCACTGATTAACACTGAACCCTATGGGAGTCTCACTGATTAACACTGAACCCTGTGGGAGTCTCACTGATTAACACTGAAACCTATGGCAGTCTCACTGATTAACACTGAACCCTGTGGGAGTCTCACTGATTAACACTGAACCCTGTGGGAGTCTCACTGATTAACACTGAACCTTGTGGGGGACTCACTGATTAACACTGAAGCCTATGGGAGTCTCACTGATTAACACTGAACCCCATGGGAGTCTCACTGATTAACACTTAACCCTATGGGAGTCTCACTGATTAACACTGAACCCTGAGGGAGTCTCACTGATTAACACTGAACCCTAAGGGAGTCTCACTGATTAACACTGAACCCTGTGGGAGTCTCACTGATTAACACTTAACCCTATTGGAGTCTCACTGATTAACACTGAAACCCTAAGGGAGTCTCACTGATTAATACTGAACCCTATGGGAGTCTCACTGATTAACACTGAACACTGTGGGAGTCTCACTGATTAACACTGAACTCTATGGGATTCTCACTGATTAACGCTGAACCCTATGGGAGTCTCACTGATTAACACTGAACCCTGTGGGAGCCTCAGTGATTAACACTGAACCCTGAGGGAGTCTCACTGATTAACACTGAAGAGTGTGGGAGTCTCACTGATTAACACCGAACAGTGTGGGAGTCTCAATGATTAACACTGAATCCTGTGGGAGTCTCACTGATTAACACATGAACCCTGAGGGAGTCTCACTGATTAACACTGAACCCTGTGGGAGTCTCACTGATTAACACTGAAACCTGTGGGAGTCTCACTGATTAACACTGAACCCTATGGGAGTCTCATTGATTAACACTGAACCCTATGGGAGTCTCACTGATTAACACATGAACCCTGTGGGAGTCTCACTGATTTACAGTGAACCGTATGGGAGTCTCACTGATTAACACTGAACCCTATGGGAGTCTCACTGATTAACACTAAACCCTATGGGAGTCTCACTGATTAACACTGAACCCTGTGGGAGTCTCACTGATTAACACTGAACCCTGTGGGAGTCTCACTGATTAACACTGAACAATGTGGGAGTCTCACTGATTAACACTGAAGCCTATGGGAGTCTCACTGATTAACACTGAACCCCATGGGAGTCTCACTGATTAACACTTAACCCTATGGGAGTCTCACTGATTAACACTGAACCCTGAGGGAGTCTCACTAATTAACACTTAACCCTAAGGCTGTCTCACTGATTAACACTGAACCCTGTGGGAGTCTCACTGATTAACACTTAACCCTATTGGAGTCTCACTGATTAACACTGAAACCTGTGGGAGTCTCACTGATTAACACTGAACCCTATGGGAGTCTCACTGATTAACACTGAACCCTGTGGGAGTCTCACTGATTAACACTGAAACCTATGGCAGTCTCACTGATTAACACTGAACCCTGTGGGAGTCTCACTGATTAACACTGAACCCTGTGGGAGTCTCACTGATTAACACTGAACCTTGTGGGGGACTCACTGATTAACACTGAACCCTATGGGAGTCTCACTGATTAACACTGAACCCTCTGGGAGTCTTACTGATTAACACTTAACCCTATGGGAGTCTCACTAATTAACACTGAACCCTGAGGGAGTCTCACTGATTAACACTGAACCCTAAGGGAGTCTCACTGATTAACACTGAACCCTGTGAGAGTCTCACTGATTAACACTTAACCCTATTGGAGTCTCACTGATTAACACTGAAACCCTAAGGGAGTCTCACTGATTAATACTGAACCCTATGGGAGTCTCACTGATTAACACTTAACCCTATTGGAGTCTCACTGATTAACACTGAAACCTGTGGGAGTCTCACTGATTAACACTGAACCCTATGGGAGTCTCACTGATTAACACTGAACCCTGTGGGAGTCTCACTGATTAACACTGAACCCTGTGGGAGTCTCAGTGATTAACACTGAACCCTGAGGGAGTCTCACTGATTAACACTGAAGAGTGTGGGAGTCTCACTGATTAACACCGAACACTGTGGGAGTCTCAATGATTAACACTGAATCCTGTGGGAGTCTCACTGATTAACAATGAACCCTATGGGAGTCTCACTGATTAACACATGAACCCTGAGGGAGTCTCACTGATTAACACTGAACCCTGTGGGAGTCTCACTGATTAACACTGAAACCTGTGGGAGTCTCACTGATTAACACTGAACCCTATGGGAGTCTCATTGATTAACACTGAACCCTATGGGAGTCTCACTGATTAACACATGAATCATGTGGGAGTCTCACTGATTTACAGTGAACCGTATGGGAGTCTCACTGATTAACACTGAACCCTATGGGAGTCTCACTGATTAAAACTGAACCCTATGGGAGTCTCACTGATTAACACTGAACCCTGTGGGAGTCTCACTGATTAACACTGAACCCTGTGGGAGTCTCACTGATTAACACTGAACCATGTGGGAGTCTCACTGATTAACACTGAAGCCTATGGGAGTCTCACTGATTAACACTGAACCCCATGGGAGTCTCACTGATTAACACTTAACCCTATGGGAGTCTCACTGATTAACACTGAACCCTGAGGGAGTCTCACTAATTAACACTTAACCCTAAGGCTGTCTCACTGATTAACACTGAACCCTGTGGGAGTCTCACTGATTAACACTTAACCCTATTGGAGTCTCACTGATTAACACTGAAACCTGTGGGAGTCTCACTGATTAACACTGAACCCTATGGGAGTCTCACTGATTAACACTGAACCCTGTGGGAGTCTCACTGATTAACACTGAAACCTATGGCAGTCTCACTGATTAACACTGAACCCTGTGGGAGTCTCACTGATTAACACTGAACCCTGTGGGAGTCTCACTGATTAACACTGAACCTTGTGGGGGACTCACTGATTAACACTGAAGCCTATGGGAGTCTCACTGATTAACACTGAACCCTGTGGGAGTCTCACTGATTAACACTGAACCTTGTGGGGGACTCACTGATTAACACTGAACCCTATGGGAGTCTCACTGATTAACACTGAACCCTCTGGGAGTCTTACTGATTAACACTTAACCCTATGGGAGTCTCACTGATTAACACTGAACCCTGAGGGAGTCTCACTGATTAACACTGAACCCTAAGGGAGTCTCATTGATTAACACTGAACCCTGTGGGAGTCTCACTGATTAACACTTAACCCTATTGGAGTCTCACTGATTAACACTGAAACCCTAAGGGAGTCTCACTGATTAATACTGAACCCTATGGGAGTCTCACTGATTAACACTTAACCCTATTGGAGTCTCACTGATTAACACTGAAACCCTAAGGGAGTCTCACTGATTAATACTGAACCCTGTGAGAGTCTCACTGATTAACACTGAAACCTGTGGGAGTCTTACTGATTAACACTGAACCCTATGGGAGTCTCATTGATTAACACTGACCCCTATGGGAGTCTCACTGATTAACACTGAACCCTGTGGGAGTCTTACTGATTAACACTGAACTCTATGGGATTCTCACTGATTAACACTGAACCCTATGGGAGTCTCACTGATTAACACTTAACCCTACGGGAGTCTCACTCATTAACACTGAACCCTGTGGGAGTCTCACTGATTAACACTGAACACTGTGGGAGTGTCACTTGATTAACACTGAACCCTATGGGAGTCTCACTGATTAACACTGAAGCCTATGGGAGTCTCACTGATTAACACTTAACCCTATTGGAGTCTCACTGATTAACACTGAACCCTATGGGAGTCTCACTGATTAACACTGAACCCTGTGGGAGTCTCACTGATTAACACTGAACTCTATGGGATTCTCACTGATTAACGCTGAACCCTATGGGAGTCTCACTGATTAACACTGAACCCTGTGGGAGTCTCAGTGATTAACACTGAACCCTGAGGGAGTCTCACTGATTAACACTGAAGAGTGTGGGAGTCTCACTGATTAACACCGAACACTGTGGCAGTCTCAATGATTAACACTGAATCCTGTGGGAGTCTCACTGATTAACAATGAACCCTATGGGAGTCTCACTGATTAACACTGAACCCTGTGGGAGTCTCGCTGATTAACACTGAAACCTGTGGGAGTCTCACTGATTAACACTGAACCCTATGGGAGTCTCATTGATTAACACTGAACCCTATGGGAGTCTCACTGATTAACACATGAACCCTGTGGGAGTCTCACTGATTTACAGTGAACCCTGTGGGAGTCTCACTGATTTACAGTGAACCGTATGGGAGTCTCACTGATTAACACTGAACCCTATGGGAGTCTCACTGATTAACACTGAACCCTGTGGGAGTCTCACTGATTTACAGTGAACCGTATGGGAGTCTCACTGATTAACACTGAACCCTATGGGAGTCTCACTGATTAACACTGAACCCTATGGGAGTCTCACTGATTAACACTGAACCCTGTGGGAGTCTCACTGATTAACACTGAACCCCATGGGAGTCTCACTGATTAACACTTAACCCTATGGGAGTCTCACTGATTAACACTGAACCCTAAGGGAGTCTCACTGATTAACACTGAACCCTGTGTGAGTCTCACTGATTAACACTTAACCCTATTGGAGTCTCACTGATTAACACTGAAACCCTAAGGGAGTCTCACTGATTAATACTGAACCCTATGGGAGTCTCACTGATTAACACTTAACCCTATTGGAGTCTCACTGATTAACACTGAAACCTGTGGGAGTCTCACTGATTAACACTGAACCCTATGGGAGTCTCACTGATTAACACTGAACCCTGTGGGAGTCTCACTGATTAACACTGAACTCTATGGGATTCTCACTGATTAACGCTGAACCCTATGGGAGTCTCACTGATTAACACTGAACCCTGTGGGAGTCTCAGTGATTAACACTGAACCCTGAGGGAGTCTCACTGATTAACACTGAAGAGTGTGGGAGTCTCACTGATTAACACTGAAACCTGTGGGAGTCTCACTGATTAACACTGAACCCTATGGGAGTCTCATTGATTAACACTGAACCCTATGGGAGTCTCACTGATTAACACATGAACCCTGTGGGAGTCTCACTGATTTACAGTGAACCGTATGGGAGTCTCACTGATTAACACTGAACCCTATGGGAGTCTCACTGATTAACACTGAACCCTATGGGAGTCTCACTGATTAACACTGAACCCTGTGGGAGTCTCACTGATTAACACTGAACCCTGTGGGAGTCTCACTGATTAACACTGAACCATGTGGGAGTCTCACTGATTAACACTGAAGCCTATGGGAGTCTCACTGATTAACACTGAACCCCATGGGAGTCTCACTGATTAACACTTAACCCTATGGGAGTCTCACTGATTAACACTGAACCCTGAGGGAGTCTCACTAATTAACACTTAACCCTAAGGCTGTCTCACTGATTAACACTGAACCCTGTGGGAGTCTCACTGATTAACACTTAACCCTATTGGAGTCTCACTGATTAACACTGAAACCTGTGGGAGTCTCACTGATTAACACTTAACCCTATTGGAGTCTCACTGATTAACACTGAAACCCTAAGGGAGTCTCACTGATTAATACTGAACCCTATGGGAGTCTCACTGATTAACACTTAACCCTATTGGAGTCTCACTGATTAACACTGAAACCTGTGGGAGTCTCACTGATTAACACTGAACCCTATGGGAGTCTCACTGATTAACACTGAACCCTGTGGGAGTCTCACTGATTAACACTGAACTCTATGGGATTCTCACTGATTAACGCTGAACCCTATGGGAGTCTCACTGATTAACACTGAACCCTGTGGGAGTCTCAGTGATTAACACTGAACCCTGAGGGAGTCTCACTGATTAACACTGAAGAGTGTGGGAGTCTCACTGATTAACACCGAACACTGTGGGAGTCTCAATGATTAACACTGAATCCTGTGGGAGTCTCACTGATTAACAATGAACCCTATGGGAGTCTCACTGATTAACACATGAACCCTGAGGGAGTCTCACTGATTAACACCGAACCCTGTGGGAGTCTCACTGATTAACACTGAAACCTGTGGGAGTCTCACTGATTAACACTGAACCCTATGGGAGTCTCATTGATTAACACTGAACCCTATGGGAGTCTCACTGATTAACACATGAACCCTGTGGGAGTCTCACTGATTTACAGTGAACCGTATGGGAGTCTCACTGATTAACACTGAACCCTATGGGAGTCTCACTGATTAACACTGAACCCTATGGGAGTCTCACTGATTAACACTGAACCCTGAGGGAGTCTCACTAATTAACACTTAACCCTAAGGCTGTCTCACTGATTAACACTGAACCCTGTGGGAGTCTCACTGATTAACACTTAACCCTATTGGAGTCTCACTGATTAACACTGAAACCTGTGGGAGTCTCACTGATTAACACTGAACCCTATGGGAGTCTCACTGATTAACACTGAACCCTGTGGGAGTCTCACTGATTAACACTGAAACCTATGGCAGTCTCACTGATTAACACTGAACCCTGTGGGAGTCTCACTGATTAACACTGAACCCTGTGGGAGTCTCACTGATTAACACTGAACCTTGTGGGGGACTCACTGATTAACACTGAACCCTATGGGAGTCTCACTGATTAACACTGAACCCTCTGGGAGTCTTACTGATTAACACTGAACCCTGTGAGAGTCTCACTGATGAACACTGAACCCTATGGGAGTCTTACTGATTAACACTGAACCCTGTGGGAGTCTCACTGATTAACACGGAACCCTGTGGGAGTCTCACCGATTAACACTGAACCCTGTGGGAGTCTCACTGATTACCCATAAACCCTGTGAGAGTCTCACTGATTAACACTGAACCCTGTGGAAGTCTCACTGATTAACACTCAACCCTGTGGGAGTCTCACTGATTAACACTGAAACCTATGGCAGTCTCACTGATTAACACTGAACCCTGTGGGAGTCTCATTGATTAACACTGAACCCTGTGGGAGTCTCACTGATTAACACTGAACCTTGTGGGGGACTCACTGATTAACACTGAACCCTATGGGAGTCTCACTGATTAACACTGAACCCTGTGAGAGTCTCACTGATTAACACTGAAACCTGTGGGAGTCTTACTGATTAACACTGAACCCTATGGGAGTCTCATTGATTAACACTGACCCCTATGGGAGTCTCACTGATTAACACTGAACCCTGTGGGAGTCTCACTGATTAACACTGAACTCTATGGGATTCTCACTGATTAACACTGAACCCTATGGGAGTCTCACTGATTAACACTTAACCCTACGGGAGTCTCACTCATTAACACTGAACCCTGTGGGAGTCTCACTGATTAACACTGAACACTGTGGGAGTGTCACTTGATTAACACTGAACCCTATGGGAGTCTCACTGATTAACACTGAACCCTATGGCAGTCTCACTGATTAACACTGAACCCTGTGGGAGTCTCACTGATTAACACTGAACCCTGTGGGAATCTCACTGATTAACACTGAACCTTGTGGGGGACTCACTGATTAACACTGAAGCCTATGGGAGTCTCACTGATTAACACTGAACCCCATGGGAGTCTCACTGATTAACACTTAACCCTATGGGAGTCTCACTGATTAACACTGAACCCTGAGGGAGTCTCACTGATTAACACTGAACCCTGTGGGAGTCTCACTGATTAACACTTAACCCTATTGGAGTCTCACTGATTAACACTGAAACCCTAAGGGAGTCTCACTGATTAATACTGAACCCTATTGGAGTCTCACTGATTAACACTTAACCCTATTGGAGTCTCACTGATTAACACTGAAACCTGTGGGAGTCTCACTGATTAACACTGAACCCTATGGGAGTCTCACTGATTAACACTGAACCCTGTGGGAGTCTCACTGATTAACACTGAACTCTATGGGATTCTCACTGATTAACGCTGAACCCTATGGGAGTCTCACTGATTAACACTGAACCCTGTGGGAGTCTCAGTGATTAACACTGAACCCTGAGGGAGTCTCACTGATTAACACTGAAGAGTGTGGGAGTCTCACTGATTAACACCGAACACTGTGGGAGTCTCAATGATTAACACTGAATCCTGTGGGAGTCTCACTGATTAACAATGAACCCTATGGGAGTCTCACTGATTAACACATGAACCCTGAGGGAGTCTCACTGATTAACACTGAACCCTGTGGGAGTCTCACTGATTAACACTGAAACCTGTGGGAGTCTCACTGATTAACACTGAACCCTATGGGAGTCTCATTGATTAACACTGAACCCTATGGGAGTCTCACTGATTAACACATGAACCCTGTGGGAGTCTCACTGATTTACAGTGAACCGTATGGGAGTCTCACTGATTAACACTGAACCCTATGGGAGTCTCACTGATTAAAACTGAACCCTATGGGAGTCTCACTGATTAACACTTAACCCTATGGGAGTCTCACTCATTAACACTGAACCCTGTGGGAGTCTCACTGATTAACACTGAACACTGTGGGAGTGTCACTTGATTAACACTGAACCCTGTGGGAGTCTCACTGATTAACACTGAACCCTATGGGAGTCTCACTGATTAACACTGAACCCTATGGGAGTCTCACTGATTAACACTGAACCCTGTGGGAGTCTCACTGATTAACACTGAACCCTGTGGGAGTCTCACTGATTAACACTGAACCATGTGGGAGTCTCACTGATTAACACTGAAGCCTATGGGAGTCTCACTGATTAACACTGAACCCCGTGGGAGTCTCACTGATTAACACTTAACCCTATGGGAGTCTCACTGATTAACACTGAACCCTGAGGGAGTCTCACTAATTAACACTTAACCCTAAGGCTGTCTCACTGATTAACACTGAACCCTGTGGGAGTCTCACTGATTAACACTTAACCCTATTGGAGTCTCACTGATTAACACTGAAACCTGTGGGAGTCTCACTGATTAATACTGAACCCTATGGGAGTCTCACTGATTAACACTGAACCCTGTGGGAGTCTCACTGATTAACACTGAAACCTATGGCAGTCCCACTGATTAACACTGAACCCTGTGGGAGTCTCACTGATTAACACTGAACCCTGTGGGAGTCTCACTGATTAACACTGAACCTTGTGGGGGACTCACTGATTAACACTGAACCCTATGGGAGTCTCACTGATTAACACTGAACCCTCTGGGAGTCTTACTGATTAACACTGAACCCTGTGAGAGTCTCACTGATGAACACTGAACCCTATGGGAGTCTTACTGATTAACACTGAACCCTGTGGGAGTCTCACTGATTAACACGGAACCCTGTGGGAGTCTCACTGATTAACACTGAACCCTGTGGGAGTCTCACTGATTACCCATTAACCCTGTGAGAGTCTCACTGATTAACACTGAACCCTGTGGGAGTCTCACTGATTAACACTTAACCCTATTGGAGTCTCACTGATTAACACTGAAACCCTAAGGGAGTCTCACTGATTAATACTGAACCCTATGGGAGTCTCACTGATTAACACTTAACCCTATTGGAGTCTCACTGATTAACACTGAACCCTATGGGAGTCTCACTGATTAACACTGAACCCTGTGGGAGTCTCACTGATTAACACTGAACTCTATGGGATTCTCACTGATTAACGCTGAACCCTATGGGAGTCTCACTGATTAACACTGAACCCTGTGGGAGTCTCAGTGATTAACACTGAACCCTGAGGGAGTCTCACTGATTAACACTGAAGAGTGTGGGAGTCTCACTGATTAACACCGAACACTGTGGGAGTCTCAATGATTAACACTGAATCCTGTGGGAGTCTCACTGATTAACAATGAACCCTATGGGAGTCTCACTGATTAACACATGAACCCTGAGGGAGTCTCACTGATTAACACTGAACCCTGTGGGAGTCTCACTGATTAACACTGAAACCTGTGGGAGTCTCACTGATTAACACTGAACCCTATGGGAGTCTCATTGATTAACACTGAACCCTATGGGAGTCTCACTGATTAACACATGAACCCTGTGGGAGTCTCACTGATTTACAGTGAACCGTATGGGAGTCTCACTGATTAACACTGAACCCTATGGGAGTCTCACTGATTAAAACTGAACCCTATGGGAGTCTCACTGATTAACACTTAACCCTATGGGAGTCTCACTCATTAACACTGAACCCTGTGGGAGTCTCACTGATTAACACTGAACACTGTGGGAGTGTCACTTGATTAACACTGAACCCTGTGGGAGTCTCACTGATTAACACTGAACCCTATGGGAGTCTCACTGATTAACACTGAACCCTATGGGAGTCTCACTGATTAACACTGAACCCTGTGGGAGTCTCACTGATTAACACTGAACCCTGTGGGAGTCTCACTGATTAACACTGAACCATGTGGGAGTCTCACTGATTAACACTGAAGCCTATGGGAGTCTCACTGATTAACACTGAACCCCATGGGAGTCTCACTGATTAACACTTAACCCTATGGGAGTCTCACTGATTAACACTGAACCCTGAGGGAGTCTCACTAATTAACACTTAACCCTAAGGCTGTCTCACTGATTAACACTGAACCCTGTGGGAGTCTCACTGATTAACACTTAACCCTATTGGAGTCTCACTGATTAACACTGAAACCTGTGGGAGTCTCACTGATTAACACTGAACCCTATGGGAGTCTCACTGATTAACACTGAACCCTGTGGGAGTCTCACTGATTAACACTGAAACCTATGGCAGTCCCACTGATTAACACTGAACCCTGTGGGAGTCTCACTGATTAACACTGAACCCTGTGGGAGTCTCACTGATTAACACTGAACCTTGTGGGGGACTCACTGATTAACACTGAACCCTATGGGAGTCTCACTGATTAACACTGAACCCTCTGGGAGTCTTACTGATTAACACTGAACCCTGTGAGAGTCTCACTGATGAACACTGAACCCTATGGGAGTCTTACTGATTAACACTGAACCCTGTGGGAGTCTCACTGATTAACACTGAACCCTGTGGGAGTCTCACTTATTAACACTGAACCCTGTGGGAGTCTCACTGATTAACACTGAACCCTGTGGGACACTCACTGATTAACAATGAACCATGTGGGAGTCTCACTGATTAACACTGAACCCTATGGGAGTCTTAATGACTAACACTGAACCCTGTGGGAGTCTCACTGATTAACACTGAACCCTGTGGGAGTCTCACTGATTAACACTTAACCCTATTGGAGTCTCACTGATTAACACTGAAACCTGTGGGAGTCTCACTGATTAACACTGAACCCTATGGGAGTCTCACTGATTAACAGTGAACCCTGTTGGAGTCTCAGTGATTAACACTGAACCCTATGGGAGCCTCACTGATTAACACTGAACCCTATGGGAGTCTCACTGATTAACAATGAACCCTATGGGAGTCTCACTGATTAACACTGAACCCTGTGGGAGTCTCAGTGATTAACACTGAACCCTGAGGGAGTCTCACTGATTAACACTGAACAGTGTGGGATTCTCACTGATTAACACCGAACACTGTGGGAGTCTCAATGATTAACACTGAATCCTGTGGGAGTCTCACTGATTAACACTGAACGCTAAGGGAGTCTCATTGATTAACACTGCACCCTGTGGGAGTCTCACTGATTAAAACTTAACCCTATTGGAGTCTCACTGATTAACACTGAACCCTATGGGAGTCTCACTGATTAACACTGAACCCTGTGGGAGTCTCACTGATTAACACTGAACCCTATGGGAATCTCACTGATTAATAATGAACCCTATGGGAGTCTCACTGATTAACACTGAACCCTGTGGGAGTCTCAGTGATTAACACTGAACCCTGAGGTAGTCTCACTGATTAACACTGAACAGTGTGGGATTCTCACTGATTAACACCGAACACTGTGGGAGCCTCAATGATTAACACTGAATCCTGTGGGAGTCTCACTGATTAACAATGAACCCTATGAGTCTCACTGATTAACACATGAACCCTGAGGGAGTCTCACTGATTAACACTGCACCCTGTGAGAGTCTCACTGATTAACACTGAAACCTGGGAGAGTCTCACTGATTAACACTTAACCCTATTGGAGTCTCACTGATTAACACTGAAACCTGTGGGAGTCTCACTGATTAACACTGAACCCTATGGGAGTCTCACTGATTAACACTGAACCTTGTTGGAGTCTCAGTGATTAACACTGAACCCTATGGGAGCCTCACTGATTAACACTGAACCCTATGGGAGTCTCACTGATTAACACTGAACTCTATGGGATTCTCACTGATTAACACTGAACCCTATGGGAGTCTCACTGATTAACACTGAACCCTGTGGGAGTCTCAGTGATTAACACTGAACCCTGAGGGAGTCTCACTGATTAACACTGAACAGTGTGGGATTCTCACTGATTAACACCAATCACTGTGGGAGTCTCAATGATTAACACTGAATCCTGTGGGAGTCTCACTGATTAACACTGAACCCTGTGGGAGTCTCACTGATTAACACTGAAACCTATGGCAGTCTCACTGATTAACACTGAACCCTGTGGGAGTCTCACTGATTAACACTGAACCCTGTGGGAATCTCACTGATTAACACTGAAACCCTAAGGGAGTCTCACTGATTAATACTGAACCCTATGGGAGTCTCACTGATTAACACTTAACCCTATTGGAGTCTCACTGATTAACACTGAAACCTGTGGGAGTCTCACTGATTAACACTGAACCCTATGGGAGTCTCACTGATTAACACTGAACCCTGTGGGAGTCTCACTGATTAACACTGAACTCTATGGGATTCTCACTGATTAACGCTGAACCCTATGGGAGTCTCACTGATTAACACTGAACCCTGTGTGAGTCTCACTGATTAACACTGAACCCTATGGGAGTCTCATTGATTAACACTGAACCCTGTGGGAGTCTCACTGATTAACACTTAACCCTATTGGAGTCTCACTGATTAACACTGAACCCTATGGGAGTCTCACTGATTAACACTGAACCCTGTGGGAGTCTCACTGATTAACACTGAACCCTATGGGAATCTCACTGATTAACAATGAACCCTATGGGAGTCTCACTGATTAACACTGAACCCTGTGGGAGTCTCAGTGATTAACACTGAACCCTGAGGGAGTCTCACTGATTAACACTGAACAGTGTGGGATTCTCACTGATTAACACCGAACACTGTGGGAGTCTCAATGATTAACACTGAATCCTGTGGGAGTCTCACTGATTAACAATGAACCCTATGAGTCTCACTGATTAACACATGAACCCTGAGGGAGTCTCACTGATTAACACTGCACCCTGTGAGAGTCTCACTGATTAACACTGAAACCTGTGGGAGTCTCACTGATTAACACTTAACCCTATTGGAGTCTCACTGATTAACACTGAAACCTGTGGGAGTCTCACTGATTAACACTGAACCCTATGGGAGTCTCACTGATTAACACTGAACCTTGTTGGAGTCTCAGTGATTAACACTGAACCCTATGGGAGCCTCACTGATTAACACTGAACCCTATGGGAGTCTCACTGATTAACAATGAACCCTATGGGAGTCTCACTGATTAACACTGAACTCTATGGGATTCTCACTGATTAACACTGAACCCTATGGGAGTCTCACTGATTAACACTGAACCCTGTGGGAGTCTCAGTGATTAACACTGAACCCTGAGGGAGTCTCACTGATTAACACTGAACAGTGTGGGATTCTCACTGATTAACACCGATCACTGTGGGAGTCTCAATGATTAACACTGAATCCTGTGGGAGTCTCACTGATTAACACTGAACCCTGTGGGAGTCTCACTGATTAACACTGAAACCTATGGCAGTCTCACTGATTAACACTGAACCCTGTGGGAGTCTCACTGATTAACACTGAACCCTGTGGGAATCTCACTGATTAACACTGAAACCCTAAGCGAGTCTCACTGATTAATACTGAACCCTATGGGAGTCTCACTGATTAACACTTAACCCTATTGGAGTCTCACTGATTAACACTGAAACCTGTGGGAGTCTCACTGATTAACACTGAACCCTATGGGAGTCTCACTGATTAACACTGAACCCTGTGGGAGTCTCACTGATTAACACTGAACTCTATCGGATTCTCACTGATTAACGCTGAACCCTATGGGAGTCTCACTGATTAACACTGAACCCTGTGGGAGTCTCACTGATTAACACTGAACCCTATGGGAGTCTCACTGATTAACACTGAACCTTGTTGGAGTCTCAGTGATTAACACTGAACCCTATGGGAGCCTCACTGATTAACACTGAACCCTATGGGAGTCTCACTGATTAACAATGAACCCTATGGGAATCTCACTGATTAACACTGAACTCTATGGGATTCTCACTGATTAACACTGAACCCTATGGGAGTCTCACTGATTAACACTTAACCCTACGGGAGTCTCACTCATTAACACTGAACCCTGTGGGAGTCTCACTGATTAACACTGAACACTGTAGGAGTGTCACTTGATTAACACTGAACCCTATGGGAGTCTCACTGATTAACACTGAACCCTATGGGAGTCTCACTGATTAACACTGAACCCTGTGGGAGTCTCACTGATTAACACTGAAACCTATGGCAGTCTCACTGATTAACACTGAACCCTGTGGGAGTCTCACTGATTAACACTGAACCCTGTGGGAATCTCACTGATTAACACTGAACCTTGTGGGGGACTCACTGATTAACACTGAAGCCTATGGGAGTCTCACTGATTAACACTGAACCCCATGGGAGTCTCACTGATTAACACTTAACCCTATGGGAGTCTCACTGATTAACACTGAACCCTGAGGGAGTCTCACTGATTAACACTGAACCCTAAGGGAGTCTCACTGATTAACACTGAACCCTGTGGGAGTCTCACTGATTAACACTTAACCCTATTGGAGTCTCACTGATTAACACTGAAACCCTAAGGGAGTCTCACTGATTAATACTGAACCCTATGGGAGTCTCACTGATTAACACTTAACCCTATTGGAGTCTCACTGATTAACACTGAAACCTGTGGGAGTCTCACTGATTAACACTGAACCCTATGGGAGTCTCACTGATTAACACTGAACCCTGTGGGAGTCTCACTGATTAACACTGAACTCTATGGGATTCTCACTGATTAACGCTGAACCCTATGGGAGTCTCACTGATTAACACTGAACCCTGTGGGAGTCTCAGTGATTAACACTGAACCCTGAGGGAGTCTCACTGATTAACACTGAAGAGTGTGGGAGTCTCACTGATTAACACCGAACACTGTGGGAGTCTCAATGATTAACACTGAATCCTGTGGGAGTCTCACTGATTAACACATGAACCCTGAGGGAGTCTCACTGATTAACACTGAACCCTGTGGGAGTCTCACTGATTAACACTGAAACTTGTGGGAGTCTCACTGATTAACACTGAACCCTATGGGAGTCTCATTTATTAACACTGAACCCTATGGGAGTCTCACTGATTAACACATGAACCCTGTGGGAGTCTCACTGATTTACAGTGAACCGTATGGGAGTCTCACTGATTAACACTGAACCCTATGGGAGTCTCACTGATTAACACTGAACCCTATGGGAGTCTCACTGATTAACACTTAACCCTATGGGAGTCTCACTCATTAACACTGAACCCTGTGGGAGTCTCACTGATTAACACTGAACACTGTGGGAGTGTCACTTGATTAACACTGAACCCTGTGGGAGTCTCACTGATTAACACTGAACCCTATGGGAGTCTCACTGATTAACACTGAACCCTATGGGAGTCTCACTGATTAACACTGAACCCTGTGGGAGTCTCACTGATTAACACTGAACCATGTGGGAGTCTCACTGATTAACACTGAAGCCTATGGGAGTCTCACTGATTAACACTGAACCCCATGGGAGTCTCACTGATTAACACTTAACCCTATGGGAGTCTCACTGATTAACACTGAACCCTGAGGGAGTCTCACTAATTAACACTTAACCCTAAGGCTGTCTCACTGATTAACACTGAACCCTGTGGGAGTCTCACTGATTAACACTTAACCCTATTGGAGTCTCACTGATTAACACTGAAACCTGTGGGAGTCTCACTGATTAACACTGAACCCTATGGGAGTCTCACTGATTAACACTGAACCCTGTGGGAGTCTCACTGATTAACACTGAAACCTATGGCAGTCCCACTGATTAACACTGAACCCTGTGGGAGTCTCACTGATTAACACTGAACCCTGTGGGAGTCTCACTGATTAACACTGAACCTTGTGGGGGACTCACTGATTAACACTGAACCCTATGGGAGTCTCACTGATTAACACTGAACCCTCTGGGAGTCTTACTGATTAACACTGAACCCTGTGAGAGTCTCACTGATGAACACTGAACCCTATGGGAGTCTTACTGATTAACACTGAACCCTGTGGGAGTCTCACTGATTAACACGGAACCCTGTGGGAGTCTCACTGATTAACACTGAACCCTGTGGGAGTCTCACTGATTACCCATAAACCCTGTGAGAGTCTCACTGATTAACACTGAACCCTGTGGGAGTCTCACTTATTAACACTGAACCCTGTGGGAGTCTCACTGATTAACACTGAACCCTGTGGGACACTCACTGATTAACAATGAACCATGTGGGAGTCTCACTGATTAACACTGAACCCTATGGGAGTCTTAATGACTAACACTGAACCCTGTGGGAGTCTCACTGATTAACACTGAACCCTGTGGGAGTCTCACTGATTAACACTTAACCCTATTGGAGTCTCACTGATTAACACTGAAACCTGTGGGAGTCTCACTGATTAACACTGAACCCTATGGGAGTCTCACTGATTAACAGTGAACCCTGTTGGAGTCTCAGTGATTAACACTGAACCCTATGGGAGCCTCACTGATTAACACTGAACCCTATGGGAGTCTCACTGATTAACAATGAACCCTATGGGAGTCTCACTGATTAACACTGAACTCTATGGGATTCTCACTGATTAACACTGAACCCTATGGGAGTCTCACTGATTAACACTGAACCCTGTGGGAGTCTCAGTGATTAACACTGAACCCTGAGGGAGTCTCACTGATTAACACTGAACAGTGTGGGATTCTCACTGATTAACACCGAACACTGTGGGAGTCTCACTGATTAACACTGAACCCTATGGGAGTCTCACTGATTAACACTGAACCCTGTGGGAGTCTCACTGATTAACACTGAACTCTATGGGATTCTCACTGATTAACGCTGAACCCTATGGGAGTCTCACTGATTAACACTGAACCCTGTGTGAGTCTCACTGATTAACACTGAACCCTATGGGAGTCTCATTGATTAACACTGAACCCTGTGGGAGTCTCACTGATTAACACTTAACCCTATTGGAGTCTCACTGATTAACACTGAACCCTATGGGAGTCTCACTGATTAACACTGAACCCTGTGGGAGTCTCACTGATTAACACTGAACCCTATGGGAATCTCACTGATTAACAATGAACCCTATGGGAGTCTCACTGATTAACACTGAACCCTGTGGGAGTCTCAGTGATTAACACTGAACCCTGAGGGAGTCTCACTGATTAACACTGAACAGTGTGGGATTCTCACTGATTAACACCGAACACTGTGGGAGTCTCAATGATTAACACTGAATCCTGTGGGAGTCTCACTGATTAACAATGAACCCTATGAGTCTCACTGATTAACACATGAACCCTGAGGGAGTCTCACTGATTAACACTGCACCCTGTGAGAGTCTCACTGATTAACACTGAAACCTGTGGGAGTCTCACTGATTAACACTTAACCCTATTGGAGTCTCACTGATTAACACTGAAACCTGTGGGAGTCTCACTGATTAACACTGAACCCTATGGGAGTCTCACTGATTAACACTGAACCTTGTTGGAGTCTCAGTGATTAACACTGAACCCTATGGGAGCCTCACTGATTAACACTGAACCCTATGGGAGTCTCACTGATTAACAATGAACCCTATGGGAGTCTCACTGATTAACACTGAACTCTATGGGATTCTCACTGATTAACACTGAACCCTATGGGAGTCTCACTGATTAACACTGAACCCTGTGGGAGTCTCAGTGATTAACACTGAACCCTGAGGGAGTCTCACTGATTAACACTGAACAGTGTGGGATTCTCACTGATTAACACCGATCACTGTGGGAGTCTCAATGATTAACACTGAATCCTGTGGGAGTCTCACTGATTAACACTGAACCCTGTGGGAGTCTCACTGATTAACACTGAAACCTATGGCAGTCTCACTGATTAACACTGAACCCTGTGGGAGTCTCACTGATTAACACTGAACCCTGTGGGAATCTCACTGATTAACACTGAAACCCTAAGCGAGTCTCACTGATTAATACTGAACCCTATGGGAGTCTCACTGATTAACACTTAACCCTATTGGAGTCTCACTGATTAACACTGAAACCTGTGGGAGTCTCACTGATTAACACTGAACCCTATGGGAGTCTCACTGATTAACACTGAACCCTGTGGGAGTCTCACTGATTAACACTGAACTCTATCGGATTCTCACTGATTAACGCTGAACCCTATGGGAGTCTCACTGATTAACACTGAACCCTGTGGGAGTCTCACTGATTAACACTGAACCCTATGGGAGTCTCACTGATTAACACTGAACCTTGTTGGAGTCTCAGTGATTAACACTGAACCCTATGGGAGCCTCACTGATTAACACTGAACCCTATGGGAGTCTCACTGATTAACAATGAACCCTATGGGAATCTCACTGATTAACACTGAACTCTATGGGATTCTCACTGATTAACACTGAACCCTATGGGAGTCTCACTGATTAACACTTAACCCTACGGGAGTCTCACTCATTAACACTGAACCCTGTGGGAGTCTCACTGATTAACACTGAACACTGTAGGAGTGTCACTTGATTAACACTGAACCCTATGGGAGTCTCACTGATTAACACTGAACCCTATGGGAGTCTCACTGATTAACACTGAACCCTGTGGGAGTCTCACTGATTAACACTGAAACCTATGGCAGTCTCACTGATTAACACTGAACCCTGTGGGAGTCTCACTGATTAACACTGAACCCTGTGGGAATCTCACTGATTAACACTGAACCTTGTGGGGGACTCACTGATTAACACTGAAGCCTATGGGAGTCTCACTGATTAACACTGAACCCCATGGGAGTCTCACTGATTAACACTTAACCCTATGGGAGTCTCACTGATTAACACTGAACCCTGAGGGAGTCTCACTGATTAACACTGAACCCTAAGGGAGTCTCACTGATTAACACTGAACCCTGTGGGAGTCTCACTGATTAACACTTAACCCTATTGGAGTCTCACTGATTAACACTGAAACCCTAAGGGAGTCTCACTGATTAATACTGAACCCTATGGGAGTCTCACTGATTAACACTTAACCCTATTGGAGTCTCACTGATTAACACTGAAACCTGTGGGAGTCTCACTGATTAACACTGAACCCTATGGGAGTCTCACTGATTAACTCTGAACCCTGTGGGAGTCTCACTGATTAACACTGAACTCTATGGGATTCTCACTGATTAACGCTGAACCCTATGGGAGTCTCACTGATTAACACTGAACCCTGTGGGAGTCTCAGTGATTAACACTGAACCCTGAGGGAGTCTCACTGATTAACACTGAAGAGTGTGGGAGTCTCACTGATTAACACCGAACACTGTGGGAGTCTCAATGATTAACACTGAATCCTGTGGGAGTCTCACTGATTAACACATGAACCCTGAGGGAGTCTCACTGATTAACACTGAACCCTGTGGGAGTCTCACTGATTAACACTGAAACTTGTGGGAGTCTCACTGATTAACACTGAACCCTATGGGAGTCTCATTTATTAACACTGAACCCTATGGGAGTCTCACTGATTAACACATGAACCCTGTGGGAGTCTCACTGATTTACAGTGAACCGTATGGGAGTCTCACTGATTAACACTGAACCCTATGGGAGTCTCACTGATTAACACTGAACCCTATGGGAGTCTCACTGATTAACACTTAACCCTATGGGAGTCTCACTCATTAACACTGAACCCTGTGGGAGTCTCACTGATTAACACTGAACACTGTGGGAGTGTCACTTGATTAACACTGAACCCTGTGGGAGTCTCACTGATTAACACTGAACCCTATGGGAGTCTCACTGATTAACACTGAACCCTATGGGAGTCTCACTGATTAACACTGAACCCTGTGGGAGTCTCACTGATTAACACTGAACCATGTGGGAGTCTCACTGATTAACACTGAAGCCTATGGGAGTCTCACTGATTAACACTGAACCCCATGGGAGTCTCACTGATTAACACTTAACCCTATGGGAGTCTCACTGATTAACACTGAACCCTGAGGGAGTCTCACTAATTAACACTTAACCCTAAGGCTGTCTCACTGATTAACACTGAACCCTGTGGGAGTCTCACTGATTAACACTTAACCCTATTGGAGTCTCACTGATTAACACTGAAACCTGTGGGAGTCTCACTGATTAACACTGAACCCTATGGGAGTCTCACTGATTAACACTGAACCCTGTGGGAGTCTCACTGATTAACACTGAAACCTATGGCAGTCCCACTGATTAACACTGAACCCTGTGGGAGTCTCACTGATTAACACTGAACCCTGTGGGAGTCTCACTGATTAACACTGAACCTTGTGGGGGACTCACTGATTAACACTGAACCCTATGGGAGTCTCACTGATTAACACTGAACCCTCTGGGAGTCTTACTGATTAACACTGAACCCTGTGAGAGTCTCACTGATGAACACTGAACCCTATGGGAGTCTTACTGATTAACACTGAACCCTGTGGGAGTCTCACTGATTAACACGGAACCCTGTGGGAGTCTCACTGATTAACACTGAACCCTGTGGGAGTCTCACTGATTACCCATAAACCCTGTGAGAGTCTCACTGATTAACACTGAACCCTGTGGGAGTCTCACTTATTAACACTGAACCCTGTGGGAGTCTCACTGATTAACACTGAACCCTGTGGGACACTCACTGATTAACAATGAACCATGTGGGAGTCTCACTGATTAACACTGAACCCTATGGGAGTCTTAATGACTAACACTGAACCCTGTGGGAGTCTCACTGATTAACACTGAACCCTGTGGGAGTCTCACTGATTAACACTTAACCCTATTGGAGTCTCACTGATTAACACTGAAACCTGTGGGAGTCTCACTGATTAACACTGAACCCTATGGGAGTCTCACTGATTAACAGTGAACCCTGTTGGAGTCTCAGTGATTAACACTGAACCCTATGGGAGCCTCACTGATTAACACTGAACCCTATGGGAGTCTCACTGATTAACAATGAACCCTATGGGAGTCTCACTGATTAACACTGAACTCTATGGGATTCTCACTGATTAACACTGAACCCTATGGGAGTCTCACTGATTAACACTGAACCCTGTGGGAGTCTCAGTGATTAACACTGAACCCTGAGGGAGTCTCACTGATTAACACTGAACAGTGTGGGATTCTCACTGATTAACACCGAACACTGTGGGAGTCTCAATGATTAACACTGAATCCTGTGGGAGTCTCACTGATTAACACTGAACGCTAAGGGAGTCTCATTGATTAACACTGAACCCTGTGGGAGTCTCACTGATTAACACTTAACCCTATTGGAGTCTCACTGATTAACACTGAACCCTATGGGAGTCTCACTGATTAACACTGAACCCTGTGGGAGTCTCACTGATTAACACTGAACCCTATGGGAATCTCACTGATTAACAATGAACCCTATGGGAGTCTCACTGATTAACACTGAACCCTGTGGGAGTCTCAGTGATTAACACTGAACCCTGAGGGAGTCTCACTGATTAACACTGAACAGTGTGGGATTCTCACTGATTAACACCGAACACTGTGGGAGTCTCAATGATTAACACTGAATCCTGTGGGAGTCTCACTGATTAACAATGAACCCTATGAGTCTCACTGATTAACACATGAACCCTGAGGGAGTCTCACTGATTAACACTGCACCCTGTGAGAGTCTCACTGATTAACACTGAAACCTGTGGGAGTCTCACTGATTAACACTTAACCCTATTGGAGTCTCACTGATTAACACTGAAACCTGTGGGAGTCTCACTGATTAACACTGAACCCTATGGGAGTCTCACTGATTAACACTGAACCTTTTTGGAGTCTCAGTGATTAACACTGAACCCTATGGGAGCCTCACTGATTAACACTGAACCCTATGGGAGTCTCACTGATTAACAATGAACCCTATGGGAGTCTCACTGATTAACACTGAACTCTATGGCAGTCTCACTGATTAACACTGAACCCTGTGGGAGTCTCACTGATTAACACTGAACCCTGTGGGAATCTCACTGATTAACACTGAACCTTGTGGGGGACTCACTGATTAACACTGAAGCCTATGGGAGTCTCACTGATTAACACTGAACCCCATGGGAGTCTCACTGATTAACACTTAACCCTATGGGAGTCTCACTGATTAACACTGAACCCTGAGGGAGTCTCACTGATTAACACTGAACCCTATGGGAGTCTCACTGATTAACACTGAACCCTGTGGGAGTCTCACTGATTAACACTGAAACCTATGGCAGTCCCACTGATTAACACTGAACCCTGTGGGAGTCTCACTGATTAACACTGAACCCTGTGGGAGTCTCACTGATTAACACTGAACCCTGTGAGAGTCTCACTGATGAACACTGAACCCTATGGGAGTCTTACTGATTAACACTGAACCCTGTGGGAGTCTCACTGATTAACACGGAACCCTGTGGGAGTCTCACTGATTAACACTGAACCCTGTGGGAGTCTCACTGATTACCCATAAACCCTGTGAGAGTCTCACTGATTAACACTGAACCCTGTGGGAGTCTCACTTATTAACACTGAACCCTGTGGGAGTCTCACTGATTAACACTGAACCCTGTGGGACACTCACTGATTAACAATGAACCATGTGGGAGTCTCACTGATTAACACTGAACCCTATGGGAGTCTTAATGACTAACACTGAACCCTGTGGGAGTCTCACTGATTAACACTGAACCCTGTGGGAGTCTAACTGATTAACACTTAACCCTATTGGAGTCTCACTGATTAACACTGAAACCTGTGGGAGTCTCACTGATTAACACTGAACCCTATGGGAGTCTCACTGATTAACAGTGAACCCTGTTGGAGTCTCAGTGATTAACACTGAACCCTATGGGAGCCTCACTGATTAACACTGAACCCTATGGGAGTCTCACTGATTAACAATGAACCCTATGGGAGTCTCACTGATTAACACTGAACTCTATGGGATTCTCACTGATTAACACTGAACCCTATGGGAGTCTCACTGATTAACACTGAACCCTGTGGGAGTCTCAGTGATTAACACTGAACCCTGAGGGAGTCTCACTGATTAACACTGAACAGTGTGGGATTCTCACTGATTAACACCGAACACTGTGGGAGTCTCAATGATTAACACTGAATCCTGTGGGAGTCTCACTGATTAACACTGAACGCTAAGGGAGTCTCATTGATTAACACTGAACCCTGTGGGAGTCTCACTGATTAACACTTAACCCTATTGGAGTCTCACTGATTAACACTGAACCCTATGGGAGTCTCACTGATTAACACTGAACCCTGTGGGAGTCTCACTGATTAAGACTGAACCCTATGGGAATCTCACTGATTAACAATGAACCCTATGGGAGTCTCACTGATTAACACTGAACCCTGTGGGAGTCTCACTGATTAACACTGAACCCTATTGGAGTCTCACTGATTAACACTGAAACCTGTGGGAGTCTCACTGATTAACACTGAACCCTATGGGAGTCTCACTGATTAACACTGAACCCTGTGGGAGTCTCACTGATTAACACTGAACTCTATGGGATTCTCACTGATTAACGCTGAACCCTATGGGAGTCTCACTGATTAACACTGAACCCTGTGGGAGTCTCAGTGATTAACACTGAACCCTGAGGGAGTCTCACTGATTAACACTGAAGAGTGTGGGAGTCTCACTGATTAACACCGAACACTGTGGGAGTCTCAATGATTAACACTGAATCCTGTGGGAGTCTCACTGATTAACAATGAACCCTATGGGAGTCTCACTGATTAACACATGAACCCTGAGGGAGTCTCACTGATTAACACTGAACCCTGTGGGAGTCTCACTGATTAACACTGAAACTTGTGGGAGTCTCACTGATTAACACTGAACCCTATGGGAGTCTCATTGATTAACACTGAACCCTATGGGAGTCTCACTGATTAACACATGAACCCTGTGGGAGTCTCACTGATTTACAGTGAACCGTATGGGAGTCTCACTGATTAACACTGAACCCTATGGGAGTCTCACTGATTAACACTGAACCCTATGGGAGTCTCACTGATTAACACTTAACCCTATGGGAGTCTCACTCATTAACACTGAACCCTGTGGGAGTCTCACTGATTAACACTGAACCCTATGGGAGTCTCACTGATTAACACTGAACCCTATGGGAGTCTCACTGATTAACACTGAACCCTGTGGGAGTCTCACTGATTAACACTGAACCCTGTGGGAGTCTCACTGATTAACACTTAACCCTATGGGAGTCCCACTGATTAACACTGAACCCTGAGGGAGTCTCACTAATTAACACTTAACCCTAAGGCTGTCTCACTGATTAACACTGAACCCTGTGGGAGTCTCACTGATTAACACTTAACCCTATTGGAGTCTCACTGATTAACACTGAAACCTGTGGGAGTCTCACTGATTAACGCTGAACCCTATGGGAGTCTCACTGATTAACACTGAACCCTGTGGGAGTCTCACTGATTAACACTGAAACCTATGGCAGTCCCACTGATTAACACTGAACACTGTGGGAGTCTCACTGATTAACACTGAACCCTGTGGGAGTCTCACTGATTAACACTGAACCTTGTGGGGGACTCACTGATTAACACTGAACCCTATGGGAGTCTCACTGATTAACACTGAACCCTCTGGGAGTCTTACTGATTAACACTGAACCCTGTGGGAGTCTCACTGATTAACACGGAACCCTGTGGGAGTCTCACTGATTAACACTGAACCCTGTGGGAGTCTCACTGATTACCCATAAACCCTGTGCGAGTCTCACTGATTAACACTGAACCCTGTGGGAGTCTCACTTATTAACACTGAACCCTGTGGGAGTCTCACTGATTAACACTGAACACTGTGGGACACTCACTGATTAACAATGAACCATGTGGGAGTCTCACTGATTAACACTGAACCCTATGGGAGTCTTAATGACTAACACTGAACCCTGTGGGAGTCTCACTGATTAACACTGAACCCTGTGGGAGTCTCACTGATTAACACTTAACCCTATTGGAGTCTCACTGATTAACACTGAAACCTGTGGGAGTCTCACTGATTAACACTGAACCCTATGGGAGTCTCACTGATTAACAGTGAACCCTGTTGGAGTCTCAGTGATTAACACTGAACCCTATGGGAGCCTCACTGATTAACACTGAACCCTATGGGAGTCTCACTGATTAACAATGAACCCTATGGGAGTCTCACTGATTAACACTGAACTCTATGGGATTCTCACTGATTAACACTGAACCCTATGGGAGTCTCACTGATTAACACTGAACCCTGTGGGAGTCTCAGTGATTAACACTGAACCCTGAGGGAGTCTCACTGATTAACACTGAACAGTGTGGGATTCTCACTGATTAACACCGAACACTGTGGGAGTCTCAATGATTAACACTGAATCCTGTGGGAGTCTCACTGATTAACACTGAACGCTAAGGGAGTCTCATTGATTAACACTGAACCCTGTGGGAGTCTCACTGATTAACACTTAACCCTATTGGAGTCTCACTGATTAACACTGAACCCTATGGGAGTCTCACTGATTAACACTGAACCCTGTGGGAGTCTCACTGATTAACACTGAACCCTATGGGAATCTCACTGATTAACAATGAACCCTATGGGAGTCTCACTGATTAACACTGAACCCTGTGGGAGTCTCAGTGATTAACACTGAACCCTGAGGGAGTCTCACTGATTAACACTGAACAGTGTGGGATTCTCACTGATTAACACCGAACACTGTGGGAGTCTCAATGATTAACACTGAATCCTGTGGGAGTCTCACTGATTAACAATGAACCCTATGAGTCTCACTGATTAACACATGAACCCTGAGGGAGTCTCACTGATTAACACTGCACCCTGTGAGAGTCTCACTGATTAACACTGAAACCTGTGGGAGTCTCACTGATTAACACTTAACCCTATTGGAGTCTCACTGATTAACACTGAAACCTGTGGGAGTCTCACTGATTAACACTGAACCCTATGGGAGTCTCACTGATTAACACTGAACCTTTTTGGAGTCTCAGTGATTAACACTGAACCCTATGGGAGCCTCACTGATTAACACTGAACCCTATGGGAGTCTCACTGATTAACAATGAACCCTATGGGAGTCTCACTGATTAACACTGAACTCTATGGCAGTCTCACTGATTAACACTGAACCCTGTGGGAGTCTCACTGATTAACACTGAACCCTGTGGGAGTCTCACTGATTAACACTGAACCCTGTGAGAGTCTCACTGATGAACACTGAACCCTATGGGAGTCTTACTGATTAACACTGAACCCTGTGGGAGTCTCACTGATTAACACGGAACCCTGTGGGAGTCTCACTGATTAACACTGAACCCTGTGGGAGTCTCACTGATTACCCATAAACCCTGTGAGAGTCTCACTGATTAACACTGAACCCTGTGGGAGTCTCACTTATTAACACTGAACCCTGTGGGAGTCTCACTGATTAACACTGAACCCTGTGGGACACTCACTGATTAACAATGAACCATGTGGGAGTCTCACTGATTAACACTGAACCCTATGGGAGTCTTAATGACTAACACTGAACCCTGTGGGAGTCTCACTGATTAACACTGAACCCTGTGGGAGTCTCACTGATTAACACTGAACCCTATGGGAGTCTCACTGATTAACAGTGAACCCTGTTGGAGTCTCAGTGATTAACACTGAACCCTATGGGAGCCTCACTGATTAACACTGAACCCTATGGGAGTCTCACTGATTAACAATGAACCCTATGGGAGTCTCACTGATTAACACTGAACTCTATGGGATTCTCACTGATTAACACTGAACCCTATGGGAGTCTCACTGATTAACACTGAACCCTGTGGGAGTCTCAGTGATTAACACTGAACCCTGAGGGAGTCTCACTGATTAACACTGAACAGTGTGGGATTCTCACTGATTAACACCGAACACTGTGGGAGTCTCAATGATTAACACTGAATCCTGTGGGAGTCTCACTGATTAACACTGAACGCTAAGGGAGTCTCATTGATTAACACTGAACCCTGTGGGAGTCTCACTGATTAACACTTAACCCTATTGGAGTCTCACTGATTAACACTGAACCCTATGGGAGTCTCACTGATTAACACTGAACCCTGTGGGAGTCTCACTGATTAAGACTGAACCCTATGGGAATCTCACTGATTAACAATGAACCCTATGGGAGTCTCACTGATTAACACTGAACCCTGTGGGAGTCTCACTGATTAACACTGAACCCTATTGGAGTCTCACTGATTAACACTGAAACCTGTGGGAGTCTCACTGATTAACACTGAACCCTATGGGAGTCTCACTGATTAACACTGAACCCTGTGGGAGTCTCACTGATTAACACTGAACTCTATGGGATTCTCACTGATTAACGCTGAACCCTATGGGAGTCTCACTGATTAACACTGAACCCTGTGGGAGTCTCAGTGATTAACACTGAACCCTGAGGGAGTCTCACTGATTAACACTGAAGAGTGTGGGAGTCTCACTGATTAACACCGAACACTGTGGGAGTCTCAATGATTAACACTGAATCCTGTGGGAGTCTCACTGATTAACAATGAACCCTATGGGAGTCTCACTGATTAACACATGAACCCTGAGGGAGTCTCACTGATTAACACTGAACCCTGTGGGAGTCTCACTGATTAACACTGAAACTTGTGGGAGTCTCACTGATTAACACTGAACCCTATGGGAGTCTCATTGATTAACACTGAACCCTATGGGAGTCTCACTGATTAACACATGAACCCTGTGGGAGTCTCACTGATTTACAGTGAACCGTATGGGAGTCTCACTGATTAACACTGAACCCTATGGGAGTCTCACTGATTAACACTGAACCCTATGGGAGTCTCACTGATTAACACTTAACCCTATGGGAGTCTCACTCATTAACACTGAACCCTGTGGGAGTCTCACTGATTAACACTGAACCCTATGGGAGTCTCACTGATTAACACTGAACCCTATGGGAGTCTCACTGATTAACACTGAACCCTGTGGGAGTCTCACTGATTAACACTGAACCCTGTGGGAGTCTCACTGATTAACACTTAACCCTATGGGAGTCCCACTGATTAACACTGAACCCTGAGGGAGTCTCACTAATTAACACTTAACCCTAAGGCTGTCTCACTGATTAACACTGAACCCTGTGGGAGTCTCACTGATTAACACTTAACCCTATTGGAGTCTCACTGATTAACACTGAAACCTGTGGGAGTCTCACTGATTAACGCTGAACCCTATGGGAGTCTCACTGATTAACACTGAACCCTGTGGGAGTCTCACTGATTAACACTGAAACCTATGGCAGTCCCACTGATTAACACTGAACACTGTGGGAGTCTCACTGATTAACACTGAACCCTGTGGGAGTCTCACTGATTAACACTGAACCTTGTGGGGGACTCACTGATTAACACTGAACCCTATGGGAGTCTCACTGATTAACACTGAACCCTCTGGGAGTCTTACTGATTAACACTGAACCCTGTGAGAGTCTCACTGATGAACACTGAACCCTATGGGAGTCTTACTGATTAACACTGAACCCTGTGGGAGTCTCACTGATTAACACGGAACCCTGTGGGAGTCTCACTGATTAACACTGAACCCTGTGGGAGTCTCACTGATTACCCATAAACCCTGTGCGAGTCTCACTGATTAACACTGAACCCTGTGGGAGTCTCACTTATTAACACTGAACCCTGTGGGAGTCTCACTGATTAACACTGAACACTGTGGGACACTCACTGATTAACAATGAACCATGTGGGAGTCTCACTGATTAACACTGAACCCTATGGGAGTCTTAATGACTAACACTGAACCCTGTGGGAGTCTCACTGATTAACACTGAACCCTGTGGGAGTCTCACTGATTAACACTTAACCCTATTGGAGTCTCACTGATTAACACTGAAACCTGTGGGAGTCTCACTGATTAACACTGAACCCTATGGGAGTCTCACTGATTAACAGTGAACCCTGTTGGAGTCTCAGTGATTAACACTGAACCCTATGGGAGCCTCACTGATTAACACTGAACCCTATGGGAGTCTCACTGATTAACAATGAACCCTATAGGAGTCTCACTGATTAACACTGAACTCTATGGGATTCTCACTGATTAACACTGAACCCTATGGGAGTCTCACTGATTAACACTGAACCCTGTGGGAGTCTCACTGATTAACACTGAACCCTGTGGGAGTCTCACTGATTAACACTTAACCCTATGGGAGTCCCACTGATTAACACTGAACCCTGAGGGAGTCTCACTAATTAACACTTAACCCTAAGGCTGTCTCACTGATTAACACTGAACCCTGTGGGAGTCTCACTGATTAACACTTAACCCTATTGGAGTCTCACTGATTAACACTGAAACCTGTGGGAGTCTCACTGATTAACGCTGAACCCTATGGGAGTCTCACTGATTAACACTGAACCCTGTGGGAGTCTCACTGATTAACACTGAAACCTATGGCAGTCCCACTGATTAACACTGAACCCTGTGGGAGTCTCACTGATTAACACTGAACCCTGTGGGAGTCTCACTGATTAACACTGAACCTTGTGGGGGACTCACTGATTAACACTGAACCCTATGGGAGTCTCACTGATTAACACTGAACCCTCTGGGAGTCTTACTGATTAACACTGAACCCTGTGAGAGTCTCACTGATGAACACTGAACCCTATGGGAGTCTTACTGATTAACACTGAACCCTGTGGGAGTCTCACTGATTAACACGGAACCCTGTGGGAGTCTCACTGATTAACACTGAACCCTGTGGGAGTCTCACTGATTACCCATAAACCCTGTGCGAGTCTCACTGATTAACACTGAACCCTGTGGGAGTCTCACTTATTAACACTGAACCCTGTGGGAGTCTCACTGATTAACACTGAACCCTGTGGGACACTCACTGATTAACAATGAACCATGTGGGAGTCTCACTGATTAACACTGAACCCTATGGGAGTCTTAATGACTAACACTGAACCCTGTGGGAGTCTCACTGATTAACACTGAACCCTGTGGGAGTCTCACTGATTAACACTTAACCCTATTGGAGTCTCACTGATTAACACTGAAACCTGTGGGAGTCTCACTGATTAACACTGAACCCTATGGGAGTCTCACTGATTAACAGTGAACCCTGTTGGAGTCTCAGTGATTAACACTGAACCCTATGGGAGCCTCACTGATTAACACTGAACCCTATGGGAGTCTCACTGATTAACAATGAACCCTATGGGAGTCTCACTGATTAACACTGAACTCTATGGGATTCTCACTGATTAACACTGAACCCTATGGGAGTCTCACTGATTAACACTGAACCCTGTGGGAGTCTCAGTGATTAACACTGAACCCTGAGGGAGTCTCACTGATTAACACTGAACAGTGTGGGATTCTCACTGATTAACACCGAACACTGTGGGAGTCTCAATGATTAACACTGAATCCTGTGGGAGTCTCACTGATTAACACTGAACGCTAAGGGAGTCTCATTGATTAACACTGAACCCTGTGGGAGTCTCACTGATTAACACTTAACCCTATTGGAGTCTCACTGATTAACACTGAACCCTATGGGAGTCTCACTGATTAACACTGAACCCTGTGGGAGTCTCACTGATTAACACTGAACCCTATGGGAATCTCACTGATTAACAATGAACCCTATGGGAGTCTCACTGATTAACACTGAACCCTGTGGGAGTCTCAGTGATTAACACTGAACCCTGAGGGAGTCTCACTGATTAACACTGAACAGTGTGGGATTCTCACTGATTAACACCGAACACTGTGGGAGTCTCAATGATTAACACTGAATCCTGTGGGAGTCTCACTGATTAACAATGAACCCTATGAGTCTCACTGATTAACACATGAACCCTGAGGGAGTCTCACTGATTAACACTGCACCCTGTGAGAGTCTCACTGATTAACACTGAAACCTGTGGGAGTCTCACTGATTAACACTTAACCCTATTGGAGTCTCACTGATTAACACTGAAACCTGTGGGAGTCTCACTGATTAACACTGAACCCTATGGGAGTCTCACTGATTAACACTGAACCTTGTTGGAGTCTCAGTGATTAACACTGAACCCTATGGGAGCCTCACTGATTAACACTGAACCCTATGGGAGTCTCACTGATTAACAATGAACCCTATGGGAGTCTCACTGATTAACACTGAACTCTATGGGATTCTCACTGATTAACACTGAACCCTATGGGAGTCTCACTGATTAACACTGAACCCTGTGGGAGTCTCAGTGATTAACACTGAACCCTGAGGGAGTCTCACTGATTAACACTGAACAGTGTGGGATTCTCACTGATTAACACCGATCACTGTGGGAGTCTCAATGATTAACACTGAATCCTGTGGGAGTCTCACTGATTAACACTGAATGCTAAGGGAGTCTCACTGATTAACACTGGACCCTGTGGGAGTCTCACTGATTAACACTTAACCCTATTGGAGTCTCACTGATTAACACTGAAACCTGTGGGAGTCTCACTGATTAACACTGAACCCTATGGGAGTCTCAGTGATTAACACTGAACCCTGTGGGAGTCTCAGTGATTAACACTGAACCCTGAGGGAGTCTCACTGATTAACACTGAACAGTGTGGGATTCTCACTAATTAACACCGAACACTGTGGGAGTCTCAATGATTAACACTGAACCCTGTGAGAGTCTCACTGATTAACACTGAAACCTGTGGGAGTCTTACTGATTAACACTGAACCCTATGGGAGTCTCATTGATTAACACTGACCCCTATGGGAGTCTCACTGATTAACACATGAACCCTGTGGGAGTCTCACTGATTTACACTGAACCCTATGGGAGTCTCACTGATTAACACTGAACCCTATGGGAGTCTCACTGATTAACACTGAACCCTGTGGGAGTCTCACTGATTAACACTGAACCCTATGGGAATCTCACTGATTAACAATGAACCCTATGGGAGTCTCACTGATTAACACTGAACCCTGTGGGAGTCTCAGTGATTAACACTGAACCCTGAGGGAGTCTCACTGATTAACACTGAACAGTGTGGGATTCTCACTGATTAACACCGAACACTGTGGGAGTCTCAATGATTAACACTGAATCCTGTGGGAGTCTCATTGATTAACACTGACCCCTATGGGAGTCTCACTGATTAACACATGAACCCTGTGGGAGTCTCACTGATTTACACTGAACCCTATGGGAGTCTCACTGATTAACACTGAACCCTATGGGAGTCTCACTGATTAACACTGAACCCTGTGGGAGTCTCACTGATTAACACTGAACCCTATGGGAATCTCACTGATTAACAATGAACCCTATGGGAGTCTCACTGATTAACACTGAACCCTGTGGGAGTCTCAGTGATTAACACTGAACCCTGAGGGAGTCTCACTGATTAACACTGAACAGTGTGGGATTCTCACTGATTAACACCGAACCCTGAGGGAGTCTCACTGATTAACACTGCACCCTGTGAGAGTCTCACTGATTAACACTGAAACCTGTGGGAGTCTCACTGATGAACACTTAACCCTATTGGAGTCTCACTGATTAACACTGAAACCTGTGGGAGTCTCACTGATTAACACTGAACCCTATGGGAGTCTCACTGATTAACACTGAACCCTGTGGGAGTCTCAGTGATTAACACTGAACCCTGAGGGAGTCTCACTGATTAACACTGAACAGTGTGGGATTCTCACTGATTAACACCGATCACTGTGGGAGTCTCAATGATTAACAATGAATCCTGTGGGAGTCTCACTGATTAACACTGAATGCTAAGGGAGTCTCACTGATTAACACTGGACCCTGTGGGAGTCTCACTGATTAACACTTAACCCTATTGGAGTCTCACTGATTAACACTGAAACCTGTGGGAGTCTCACTGATTAACACTGAACCCTATGGGAGTCTCACTGATTAACACTGAACCCTGTGGGAGTCTCAGTGATTAACACTGAACCCTGAGGGAGTCTCACTGATTAACACTGAACAGTGTGGGATTCTCACTGATTAACACCGAACACTGTGGTAGTCTCAATGATTAACACTGAACCCTGTGAGAGTCTCACTGATAAACACTGAAACCTGTGGGAGTCTTACTGATTAACACTGAACCCTATGGGAGTCTCATTGATTAACACTGACCCCTATGGGAGTCTCACTGATTAACACATGAACCCTGTGGGAGTCTCACTGATTTACACTGAACCCTATGGGAGTCTCACTGATTAACACTGAACCCTATGGGAGTCTCACTGATTAACACTGAACCCTGTGGGAGTCTCACTGATTAACACTGAACCCTGTGGGAGTCTCACTGATTAACACTGAACCCTATGGGAGTCTCACTGATTAACACTTAACCCTATGGGAGTCTCACTCATTAACACTGAACCCTGTGGGAGTCTCACTGATTAACACTGAACACTGTGGGATTCTCACTGATTAACACCGATCACTGTGGGAGTCTCAATGATTAACACTGAATCCTGTGGGAGTCTCACTGATTAACACTGAATGCTAAGGGAGTCTCACTGATTAACACTGGACCCTGTGGGAGTCTCACTGATTAACACTTAACCCTATTGGAGTCTCACTGATTAACACTGAAACCTGTGGGAGTCTCACTGATTAACACTGAACCCTATGGGAGTCTCACTGATTAACACTGAACCCTGTGGGAGTCTCAGTGATTAACACTGAACCCTGAGGGAGTGTCACTGATTAACACTGAACAGTGTGGGATTCTCACTGATTAACACCGAACACTGTGGGAGTCTCAATGATTAACACTGAACCCTGTGAGAGTCTCACTGATTAACACTGAAACCTGTGGGAGTCTTACTGATTAACACTGAACCCTATGGGAGTCTCATTGATTAACACTGACCCCTATGGGAGTCTCACTGATTAACACATGAACCCTGTGGGAGTCTCACTGATTTACACTGAACCCTATGGGAGTCTCACTGATTAACACTGAACCCTATGGGAGTCTCACTGATTAACACTGAACCCTGTGGGAGTCTCACTGATTAACAATGAACCCTGTGGGAGTCTCACTGATTAACACTGAACCCTATGGGAGTCTCACTGATTAACACTTAACCCTATGGGAGTCTCACTCATTAACACTGAACCCTGTGGGAGTCTCACTGATTAACACTGAACACTGTGGGAGTGTCACTTGATTAACACTGAACCCTGTGGGAGTCTCACTGATTAACACTGAACCCTATGGGAGTCTCACTGATTAACACTGAACCCTGTGGGAGTCTCAGTGATTAACACTGAACCCTGAGGGAGTCTCACTGATTAACACTGAACAGTGTGGGATTCTCACTGATTAACACCGAACACTGTGGGAGTCTCAATGATTAACACTGAATCCTGTGGGAGTCTCACTGATTAACAATGAACCCTATGGGAGTCTCACTGATTAACACATGAACCCTGAGGGAGTCTCACTGATTAACACTGAACCCTGTGAGAGTCTCACTGATTAACACTGAAACCTGTGGGAGTCTTACTGATTAACACTGAACCCTATGGGAGTCTCATTGATTAACACTGACCCCTATGGGAGTCTCACTGATTAACACATGAACCCTGTGGGAGTCTCACTGATTTACACTGAACCCTATGGGAGTCTCACTGATTAACACTGAACCCTATGGGAGTCTCACTGATTAACACTGAACCCTGTGGGAGTCTCAATGATTAACACTGAACCCTGTGGGAGTCTCACTGATTAACACTGAACCCTATGGGAGTCTCACTGATTAACACTTAACCCTATGGGAGTCTCACTCATTAACACTGAACCCTGTGGGAGTCTCACTGATTAACACTGAACACTGTGGGAGTGTCACTTGATTAACACTGAACCCTGTGGGAGTCTCACTGATTAACACTGAACCCTGTTGGAGTCTCACTGATTAACACTGAAACCCTAAGGGAGTCTCACTGATTAACACTGAACCATAAGGGAGTCTCACTGATTAACACTGAACCCTGTGGGAGTCTCACTGATTAACACTTAACCCTATTGGAGTCTCACTGATTAACACTGAAACCCTAAGGGAGTCTCACTGATTAACACTGAACCCTGTTGGAGTCTCAGTGATTAACACTGAACCCTATGGGAGTCTCACTGATTAACACTGAACCCTGTGGGAGTCTCACTGATTAACACTGAACCCTGTGGGAGTCTCACTGATTAACACTGAACCCTGTGGGAGTCTCACTGATTAACACTGAAGCCTATGGGAGTCTCACTGATTAACACTGAACCCCATGCGAGTCTCACTGATTAACACTTAACCCTATGGGAGTCTCACTGATTAACACTGAACCCGGAGGGAGTCTCACTGATTAACACTGAACCCTAAGGTAGTCTCACTGATTAACACTGAACCCTGTTGGAGTCTCACTGATTAACACTGAACCCTGTTGGAGTCTCACTGATTAACACTGAACCATATGGGAGTCTCACTGATTAACACTGCACCCTGTGGGAGTCTCACTGATTAACACTGAACCCTATGGGAGTCTCACTGATTAACAGTGAACCCTGAGGGAGTCTCACTGATTAACACTGAACAGTGTGGGATTCTCACTGATTAACACCGAACACTGTGGGAGTCTCAATGATTAACACTGAATCCTGTGGGAGTCTCACTGATTAACACTGAACGCTAAGGGAGTCTCACTGATTAACACTGAACCCTGTGGGAGTCTCACTGATTAACACTTAACCCTATTGGAGTCTCACTGATTAACACTGAAACCTGTGGGAGTCTCACTGATTAACACTGAACCCTATGGGAGTCTCACTGATTAACACTGAACCCTGTGGGAGTCTCACTGATTAACACTGAACCCTATGGAAGTCTCACTGATTAACAATGAACGCTATGGGAGTCTCACTGATTAACACTGAACCCTGTGGGAGTCTCAGTGATTAACACTGAACCCTGAGGGAGTCTCATTGATTAACACTGAACAGTGTGGGATTCTCACTGATTAACACCGAACACTGTGGGAGTCTCAATGATTAACACTGAATCCTGTGGGAGTCTCACTGATTAACAATGAACCCTATGGGAGTCTCACTGATTAACACATGAACCCTGAGGGAGTCTCACTGATTAACACTGCACCCTGTGAGAGTCTCACTGATTAACACTGAAACCTGTGGGAGTCTCACTGATTAACACTCAACCCTATTGGAGTCTCACTGATTAACACTGAAACCTGTGGGAGTCTCACTGATCAACACTGAACCCTATGGGAGTCTCACTGATTAACACTGAACCTTGTTGGAGTCTCAGTGATTAACACTGAACCCTATGGGAGCCTCACTGATTAACACTGAACCCTATGGGAGTCTCACTGATTAACAATGAACCCTATGGGAGTCTCACTGATTAACACTGAACTCTATGGGATTCTCTCTGATTAACACTGAACCCTATGGGAGTCTCACTGATTAACACTGAACCCTGTGGGAGTCTCAGTGATTAACACTGAACCCTGAGGGAGTCTCACTGATTAACACTGAACAGTGTGGGATTCTCACTGATTAACACCGAACACTGTGGGAGTCTCAATGATTAACACTGAATCCTGTGGGAGTCTCACTGATTAACACTGAATGCTAAGGGAGTCTCACTGATTAACACTGGACCCTGTGGGAGTCTCACTGATTAACACTTAACCCTATTGGAGTCTCACTGATTAACACTGAAACCTGTGGGAGTCTCACTGATTAACACTGAACCCTATGGGAGTCTCACTGATTAACACTGAACCCCGTGGGAGTCTCAGTGATTAACACTGAACCCTGAGGGAGTCTCACTGATTAACACTGAACCCTATTGGAGTCTCACTGATTAACACTGAAACCTGTGGGAGTCTCACTGATTAACACTGAACCCTATGGGAGTCTCATTGATTAACACTGAACCTTGTTGGAGTCTCAGTGATTAACACTGAACCCTATGGGAGCCTCACTGATTAACACTGAACCCTATGGGAGTCTCACTGATTAACAATGAACCCTATGGGAGTCTCACTGATTAACACTGAACTCTATGGGATTCTCACTGATTAACACTGAACCCTATGGGAGTCTCACTGATTAACACTGAACCCTGTGGGAGTCTCAGTGATTAACACTGAACCCTGAGGGAGTCTCACTGATTAACACTGAACAGTGTGGGATTCTCACTGATTAACACCGAACACTGTGGGAGTCTCACTGATTAACACTTAACCCTATTGGAGTCTCACTGATTAACACTGAAACCTGTGGGAGTCTCACTGATTAACACTGAACCCTATGGGAGTCTCACTGATTAACACTGAACCCCGTGGGAGTCTCAGTGATTAACAATGAACCCTATGGGAGTCTCACTGATTAACACATGAACCCTGAGGGAGTCTCACTGATTAACACTGAACCCTGTGGGAGTCTCACTGATTAACACTGAAACTTGTGGGAGTCTCACTGATTAACACTGAACCCTATGGGAGTCTCATTGATTAACACTGAACCCTATGGGGGTCTCACTGATTAACACATGAACCCTGTGGGAGTCTCACTGTTTTACAGTGAACCGTATGGGAGTCTCACTGATTAACACTGAACCCTATGGGAGTCTCACTGATTAACACTGAACCCTATGGGAGTCTCACTGATTAACACTTAACCCTATGGGAGTCTCACTCATTAACACTGAACCCTGTGGGAGTCTCACTGATTAACACTGAACACTGTGGGAGTGTCACTTGATTAACACTGAACCCTGTGGGAGTCTCACTGATTAACACTGAACCCTATGGGAGTCTCACTGATTAACACTGAACCCTATGGGAGTCTCACTGATTAACACTGAACCCTGTGGGAGTCTCACTGATTAACACTGAACCCTGTGGGAGTCTCACTGATTAACACTGAACCATGTGGGAGTCTCACTGATTAACACTGAAGCCTATGGGAGTCTCACTGATTAACACTGAACCCCATGGGAGTCTCACTGATTAACACTGAACCCTATGGGAGTCTCACTGATTAACACTGAACCCTGTGGGAGTCTCAGTGATTAACACTGAACCCTGAGGGAGTCTCACTGATTAACACTGAACAGTGTGGGATTCTCACTGATTAACACCGAACACTGTGGGAGTCTCAATGATTAACACTGAATCCTGTGGGAGTCTCACTGATTAACAATGAACCCTATGGGAGTCTCACTGATTAACACATGAACCCTGAGGGAGTCTCACTGATTAACACTGAACCCTGTGAGAGTCTCACTGATTAACACTGAAACCTGTGGGAGTCTTACTGATTAACACATGAACCCTGTGGGAGTCTCATTGATTTACAGTGAACCGTATGGGAGTCTCACTGATTAACACTGAACCCTATGGGAGTCTCACTGATTAACACTGAACCCTATGGGAGTCTCACTGATTAACACTTAACCCTATGGGAGTCTCACTCATTAACACTGAACCCTGTGGGAGTCTCACTGATTAACACTGAACACTGTGGGAGTGTCACTTGATTAACACTGAACCCTGTGGGAGTCTCACTGATTAACACTGAACCCTATGGGAGTCTCACTGATTAACACTGAACCCTATGGGAGTCTCACTGATTAACACTGAACCCTGTGGGAGTCTCACTGATTAACACTGAACCCTGTGGGAGTCTCACTGATTAACACTGAACCATGTGGGAGTCTCACTGATTAACACTGAAGCCTATGGGAGTCTCACTGATTAACACTGAACCCCATGGGAGTCTCACTGATTAACACTGAACCCTATGGGAGTCTCACTGATTAACACTGAACCCTGTGGGAGTCTCAGTGATTAACACTGAACCCTGAGGGAGTCTCACTGATTAACACTGAACAGTGTGGGATTCTCACTGATTAACACCGAACACTGTGGGAGTCTCAATGATTAACACTGAATCCTGTGGGAGTCTCACTGATTAACAATGAACCCTATGGGAGTCTCACTGATTAACACATGAACCCTGAGGGAGTCTCACTGATTAACACTGAACCCTGTGAGAGTCTCACTGATTAACACTGAAACCTGTGGGAGTCTTACTGATTAACACTGAACCCTATGGGAGTCTCATTGATTAACACTGACCCCTATGGGAGTCTCACTGATTAACACATGAACCCTGTGGGAGTCTCACTGATTTACACTGAACCCTATGGGAGTCTCACTGATTAACACTGAACCCTATGGGAGTCTCACTGATTAACACTGAACCCTGTGGGAGTCTCACTGATTAACACTGAACCCTGTGGGAGTCTCACTGATTAACACTGAACCCTATGGGAGTCTCACTGATTAACACTTAACCCTATGGGAGTCTCACTCATTAACACTGAACCCTGTGGGAGTCTCACTGATTAACACTGAACACTGTGGGAGTGTCACTTGATTAACACTGAACCCTGTGGGAGTCTCACTGATTAACACTGAACCCTGTTGGAGTCTCACTGATTAACACTGAAACCCTAAGGGAGTCTCACTGATTAACACTGAACCATAAGGGAGTCTCACTGATTAACACTGAACCCTGTGGGAGTCTCACTGATTAACACTTAACCCTATTGGAGTCTCACTGATTAACACTGAAACCCTAAGGGAGTCTCACTGATTAACACTGAACCCTGTTGGAGTCTCAGTGATTAACACTGAACCCTATGGGAGTCTCACTGATTAACACTGAACCCTGTGGGAGTCTCACTGATTAACACTGAACCCTGTGGGAGTCTCACTGATTAACACTGAACCCTGGGGGAGTCTCACTGATTAACACTGAAGCCTATGGGAGTCTCACTGATTAACACTGAACCCCATGGTAGTCTCACTGATTAACACTTAACCCTATGGGAGTCTCACTGATTAACACTGAACCCTGTGGGAGTCTCACTGATTAACACTGAACCCTATGGGAGTCTCACTGATTAACACTGAACCCCGTGGGAGTCTCAGTGATTAACAATGAACCCTATGGGAGTCTCACTGATTAACACATGAACCCTGAGGGAGTCTCACTGATTAACACTGAACCCTGTGGGAGTCTCACTGATTAACACTGAACCCTGTGGGAGTCTCACTGATTAACACTGAACCCTGGGGGAGTCTCACTGATTAACACTGAAGCCTATGGGAGTCTCACTGATTAACACTGAACCCCATGGTAGTCTCACTGATTAACACTTAACCCTATGGGAGTCTCACTGATTAACACTGAACCCTGTGGGAGTCTCACTGATTAACACTGAACCCTATGGGAGTCTCACTGATTAACACCGAACACTGTGGGAGTCTCAATGATTAACACTGAATCCTGTGGGAGTCTCACTGATTAACAATGAACCCTATGGGAGTCTCACTGATTAACACATAAACCCTGAGGGAGTCTCACTGATTAACACTGAACCCTGTGAGAGTCTCACTGATTAACACTGAAACCTGTGGGAGTCTTACTGATTAACACTGAACCCTATGGGAGTCTCATTGATTAACACTGACCCCTATGGGAGTCTCACTGATTAACACATGAACCCTGTGGGAGTCTCACTGATTTACACTGAACCCTATGGGAGTCTCACTGATTAACACTGAACCCTGTGGGAGTCTCACTGATTAACACTGAACCCTGTGGGAGTCTCACTGATTAACACTTAACCCTATGGGAATCTCACTCATTAACACTGAACCTTGTGGGAGTCTCACTGATTAACACTGAACACTGTGGGAGTGTCACTTGATTAACACTGAACCCTGTGGGAGTCTCACTGATTAACACTGAACCCTGTTGGAGTCTCAGTGATTAACACTGAACCCTATGGGAGTCTCACTGATTAACACTGAACCCTGTGGGAGTCTCACTGATTAACACTGAACCCTGTGGGAGTCTCACTGATTAACACTGAACCCTGGGGGAGTCTCACTGATTAACACTGAAGCCTATGGGAGTCTCACTGATTAACACTGAACCCCATGGTAGTCTCACTGATTAACACTTAACCCTATGGGAGTCTCACTGATTAACACTGAACCCTGAGGGAGTCTCACTGATTAACACTGAACCCTAAGGGAGTCTCACTGATTAACACTGAACCCTGTTGGAGTCTCACTGATTAACACTGAACCCTGTTGGAGTCTCACTGATTAACACTGAACCATATGGGAATCTCACTGATTAACACTGCACCCTGTGGGAGTCTCACTGATTAACACTGAACCCTATGGGAGTCTCACTGATTAACACTGAACCCTATGGGAGTCTCACTGATTAACACTTAACCCTATGGGAGTCTCACTCATTAACACTGAACCCTGTGGGAGTCTCACTGATTAACACTGAACACTGTGGGAGTGTCACTTGATTAACACTGAACCCTGTGGGAGTCTCACTGATTAACACTGAACCCTATGGGAGTCTCACTGATTAACACTGAACCCTATGGGAGTCTCACTGATTAACACTGAACCCTGTGGGAGTCTCACTGATTAACACTGAACCCTGTGGGAGTCTCACTGATTAACACTGAACCATGTGGGAGTCTCACTGATTAACACTGCAGCTTATGGGAGTCTCACTGATTAACACTGAACCCCATGGGAGTCTCACTGATTAACACTGAACCCTATGGGAGTCTCACTGATTAACACTGAACCCTGTGGGAGTCTCAGTGATTAACACTGAACCCTGAGGGAGTCTCACTGATTAACACTGAACAGTGTGGGATTCTCACTGATTAACACCGAACACTGTGGGAGTCTCAATGATTAACACTGAATCCTGTGGGAGTCTCACTGATTAACAATGAACCCTATGGGAGTCTCACTGATTAACACATAAACCCTGAGGGAGTCTCACTGATTAACACTGAACCCTGTGAGAGTCTCACTGATTAACACTGAAACCTGTGGGAGTCTTACTGATTAACACTGAACCCTATGGGAGTCTCATTGATTAACACTGACCCCTATGGGAGTCTCACTGATTAACACATGAACCCTGTGGGAGTCTCACTGATTTACACTGAACCCTATGGGAGTCTCACTGATTAACACTGAACCCTGTGGGAGTCTCACTGATTAACACTGAACCCTGTGGGAGTCTCACTGATTAACACTTAACCCTATGGGAATCTCACTCATTAACACTGAACCTTGTGGGAGTCTCACTGATTAACACTGAACACTGTGGGAGTGTCACTTGATTAACACTGAACCCTGTGGGAGTCTCACTGATTAACACTGAACCCTGTTGGAGTCTCACTGATTAACACTGAAACCCTAAGGGAGTCTCACTGATTAACACTGAACCATAAGGGAGTCTCACTGATTAACACTGAACCCTGTGGGAGTCTCACTGATTAACACTTAACCCTATTGGAGTCTCACTGATTAACACTGAAACCCTAAGGGAGTCTCACTGATTAACACTGAACCCTGTTGGAGTCTCAGTGATTAACACTGAACCCTATGGGAGTCTCACTGATTAACACTGAACCCTGTGGGAGTCTCACTGATTAACACTGAACCCTGTGGGAGTCTCACTGATTAACACTGAACCCTGGGGGAGTCTCACTGATTAACACTGAAGCCTATGGGAGTCTCACTGATTAACACTGAACCCCATGGTAGTCTCACTGATTAACACTTAACCCTATGGGAGTCTCACTGATTAACACTGAACCCTGAGGGAGTCTCACTGATTAACACTGAACCCTAAGGGAGTCTCACTGATTAACACTGAACCCTGTTGGAGTCTCACTGATTAACACTGAACCCTGTTGGAGTCTCACTGATTAACACTGAACCATATGGGAATCTCACTGATTAACACTGCACCCTGTGGGAGTCTCACTGATTAACACTGAACCCTATGGGAGTCTCACTGATTAACAGTGAACCCTGAGGGAGTCTCACTGATTAACACTGAACAGTGTGGGATTCTCACTGATTAACACCGAACACTGTGGGAGTCTCAATGATTAACACTGAATCCTGTGGGAGTCTCACTGATTAACACTGAACACTAAGGGAGTCTCACTGATTAACACTGAACCCTGTGGGAGTCTCACTGATTAACACTTAACCCTATTGGAGTCTCACTGATTAACACTGAAACCTGTGGGAGTCTCACTGATTAACACTGAACCCTATGGGAGTCTCACTGATTAACACTGAACCCTGTGGGAGTCTCACTGATTAACACTGAACCCTATGGAAGTCTCACTGATTAACAATGAACGCTATGGGAGTCTCACTGATTAACACTGAACCCTGTGGGAGTCTCAGTGATTAACACTGAACCCTGAGGGAGACTCATTGATTAACACTGAACAGTGTGGGATTCTCACTGATTAACACCGAACACTGTGGGAGTCTCAATGATTAACACTGAATCCTGTGGGAGTCTCACTGATTAACAATGAACCCTATGGGAGTCTCACTGATTAACACATGAACCCTGAGGGAGTCTCACTGATTAACACTGCACCCTGTGAGAGTCTCACTGATTAACACTGAAACCTGTGGGAGTCTCACTGATTAACACTCAACCCTATTGGAGTCTCACTGATTAACACTGAAACCTGTGGGAGTCTCACTGATTAACACTGAACCCTATGGGAGTCTCACTGATTAACACTGAACCTTGTTGGAGTCTCAGTGATTAACACTGAACCCTATGGGAGCCTCACTGATTAACACTGAACCCTATGGGAGTCTCACTGATTAACAATGAACCCTATGGGAGTCTCACTGATTAACACTGAACTCTATGGGATTCTCTCTGATTAACACTGAACCCTATGGGAGTCTCACTGATTAACACTGAACCCTGTGGGAGTCTCAGTGATTAACACTGAACCCTGAGGGAGTCTCACTGATTAACACTGAACAGTGTGGGATTCTCACTGATTAACACCGAACACTGTGGGAGTCTCAATGATTAACACTGAATCCTGTGGGAGTCTCACTGATTAACACTGAATGCTAAGGGAGTCTCACTGATTAACACTGGACCCTGTGGGAGTCTCACTGATTAACACTTAACCCTATTGGAGTCTCACTGATTAACACTGAAACCTGTGGGAGTCTCACTGATTAACACTGAACCCTATGGGAGTCTCACTGATTAACACTGAACCCCGTGGGAGTCTCAGTGATTAACACTGAACCCTGAGGGAGTCTCACTGATTAACACTGAACCCTATTGGAGTCTCACTGATTAACACTGAAACCTGTGGGAGTCTCACTGATTAACACTGAACCCTATGGGAGTCTCATTGATTAACACTGAACCTTGTTGGAGTCTCAGTGATTAACACTGAACCCTATGGGAGCCTCACTGATTAACACTGAACCCTATGGGAGTCTCACTGATTAACAATGAACCCTATGGGAGTCTCACTGATTAACACTGAACTCTATGGGATTCTCACTGATTAACACTGAACCCTATGGGAGTCTCACTAATTAACACTGAACCCTGTGGGAGTCTCAGTGATTAACACTGAACCCTGAGGGAGTCTCACTGATTAACACTGAACAAGTGTGGGATTCTCACTGATTAACACCGAACACTGTGGGAGTCTCAATGATTAACACTGAATCCTGTCGGAGTCTCACTGATTAACACTGAATGCTAAGGGAGTCTCACTGATTAACACTGGACCCTGTGGGAGTCTCACTGATTAACACTTAACCCTATTGGAGTCTCACTGATTAACACTGAAACCTGTGGGAGTCTCACTGATTAACACTGAACCCTATGGGAGTCTCACTGATTAACACTGAACCCCGTGGGAGTCTCAGTGATTAACAATGAACCCTATGGGAGTCTCACTGATTAACACATGAACCCTGAGGGAGTCTCACTGATTAACACTGAACCCTGTGGGAGTCTCACTGATTAACACTGAAACTTGTGGGAGTCTCACTGATTAACACTGAACCCTATGGGAGTCTCATTGATTAACACTGAACCCTATGGGAGTCTCACTGATTAACACATGAACCCTGTGGGAGTCTCACTGATTAACAATGAACCCTATGGGAGTCTCACTGATTAACACTGAACTCTATGGGATTCTCACTGATTAACACTGAACCCTATGGGAGTCTCACTGATTAACACTGAACCCTGTGGGAGTCTCAGTGATTAACACTGAACCCTGAGGGAGTCTCACTGATTAACACTGAACAGTGTGGGATTCTCACTGATTAACACCGAACACTGTGGGAGTCTCAATGATTAACACTGAATCCTGTCGGAGTCTCACTGATTAACACTGAATGCTAAGGGAGTCTCACTGATTAACACTGGACCCTGTGGGAGTCTCACTGATTAACACTTAACCCTATTGGAGTCTCACTGATTAACACTGAAACCTGTGGGAGTCTCACTGATTAACACTGAACCCTAAGGGAGTCTCACTGATTAACACTGAACCCCGTGGGAGTCTCAGTGATTAACAATGAACCCTATGGGAGTCTCACTGATTAACACATGAACCCTGAGGGAGTCTCACTGATTAACACTGAACCCTGTGGGAGTCTCACTGATTAACACTGAAACTTGTGGGAGTCTCACTGATTAACACTGAACCCTATGGGAGTCTCATTGATTAACACTGAACCCTATGGGAGTCTCACTGATTAACACATGAACCCTGTGGGAGTCTCACTGATTTACAGTGAACCGTATGGGAGTCTCACTGATTAACACTGAACCCTATGGGAGTCTCACTGATTAACACTGAACCCTATGGGAGTCTCACTGATTAACACTTAACCCTATGGGAGTCTCACTCATTAACACTGAACCCTGTGGGGGTCTCAGTGATTAACACTGAACCCTGAGGGAGTCTCACTGATTAACACTGAACAGTGTGGGATTCTCACTGATTAACACCGAACACTGTGGGAGTCTCAATGATTAACACTGAATCCTGTGGGAGTCTCACTGATTAACACTGAATGCTAAGGGAGTCTCACTGATTAACACTGGACCCTGTGGGAGTCTCACTGATTAACACTTAACCCTATTGGAGTCTCACTGATTAACACTGAAACCTGTGGGAGTCTCACTGATTAACACTGAACCCTATGGGAGTCTCACTGATTAACACTGAACCCCGTGGGAGTCTCAGTGATTAACACTGAACCCTGAGGGAGTCTCACTGATTAACACTGAACCCTATTGGAGTCTCACTGATTAACACTGAAACCTGTGGGAGTCTCACTGATTAACACTGAACCCTATGGGAGTCTCATTGATTAACACTGAACCTTGTTGGAGTCTCAGTGATTAACACTGAACCCTATGGGAGCCTCACTGATTAACACTGAACCCTATGGGAGTCTCACTGATTAACAATGAACCCTATGGGAGTCTCACTGATTAACACTGAACTCTATGGGATTCTCACTGATTAACACTGAACCCTATGGGAGTCTCACTGATTAACACTGAACCCTGTGGGAGTCTCAGTGATTAACACTGAACCCTGAGGGAGTCTCACTGATTATCACTGAACAGTGTGGGATTCTCACTGATTAACACCGAACACTGTGGGAGTCTCAATGATTAACACTGAATCCTGTCGGAGTCTCACTGATTAACACTGAATGCTAAGGGAGTCTCACTGATTAACACTGGACCCTGTGGGAGTCTCACTGATTAACACTTAACCCTATTGGAGTCTCACTGATTAACACTGAAACCTGTGGGAGTCTCACTGATTAACACTGAACCCTATGGGAGTCTCACTGATTAACACTGAACCCCGTGGGAGTCTCAGTGATTAACAATGAACCCTATGGGAGTCTCACTGATTAACACTGAACCCTGTGGGAGTCTCAGTGATTAACACTGAACCCTGAGGGAGACTCATTGATTAACACTGAACAGTGTGGGATTCTCACTGATTAACACCGAACACTGTGGGAGTCTCAATGATTAACACTGAATCCTGTGGGAGTCTCACTGATTAACAATGAACCCTATGGGAGTCTCACTGATTAACACATGAACCCTGAGGGAGTCTCACTGATTAACACTGCACCCTGTGAGAGTCTCACTGATTAACACTGAAACCTGTGGGAGTCTCACTGATTAACACTCAACCCTATTGGAGTCTCACTGATTAACACTGAACCCTATGGGAGTCTCACTGATTAACAATGAACCCTATGGGAGTCTCACTGATTAACACTGAACTCTATGGGATTCTCTCTGATTAACACTGAACCCTATGGGAGTCTCACTGATTAACACTGAACCCTGTGGGAGTCTCAGTGATTAACACTGAACCCTGAGGGAGTCTCACTGATTAACACTGAACAGTGTGGGATTCTCACTGATTAACACCGAACACTGTGGGAGTCTCAATGATTAACACTGAATCCTGTGGGAGTCTCACTGATTAACACTGAATGCTAAGGGAGTCTCACTGATTAACACTGGACCCTGTGGGAGTCTCACTGATTAACACTTAACCCTATTGGAGTCTCACTGATTAACACTGAAACCTGTGGGAGTCTCACTGATTAACACTGAACCCTATGGGAGTCTCACTGATTAACACTGAACCCCGTGGGAGTCTCAGTGATTAACACTGAACCCTGAGGGAGTCTCACTGATTAACACTGAACCCTATTGGAGTCTCACTGATTAACACTGAAACCTGTGGGAGTCTCACTGATTAACACTGAACCCTATGGGAGTCTCATTGATTAACACTGAACCTTGTTGGAGTCTCAGTGATTAACACTAAACCCTATGGGAGCCTCACTGATTAACACTGAACCCTATGGGAGTCTCACTGATTAACAATGAACCCTATGGGAGTCTCACTGATTAACACTGAACTCTATGGGATTCTCACTGATTAACACTGAACCCTATGGGAGTCTCACTAATTAACACTGAACCCTGTGGGAGTCTCAGTGATTAACACTGAACCCTGAGGGAGTCTCACTGATTAACACTGAACAAGTGTGGGATTCTCACTGATTAACACCGAACACTGTGGGAGTCTCAATGATTAACACTGAATCCTGTCGGAGTCTCACTGATTAACACTGAATGCTAAGGGAGTCTCACTGATTAACACTGGACCCTGTGGGAGTCTCACTGATTAACACTTAACCCTATTGGAGTCTCACTGATTAACACTGAAACCTGTGGGAGTCTCACTGATTAACACTGAACCCTATGGGAGTCTCACTGATTAACACTGAACCCCGTGGGAGTCTCAGTGATTAACAATGAACCCTATGGGAGTCTCACTGATTAACACATGAACCCTGAGGGAGTCTCACTGATTAACACTGAACCCTGTGGGAGTCTCACTGATTAACACTGAAACTTGTGGGAGTCTCACTGATTAACACTGAACCCTATGGGAGTCTCATTGATTAACACTGAACCCTATGGGAGTCTCACTGATTAACACATGAACCCTGTGGGAGTCTCACTGATTAACAATGAACCCTATGGGAGTCTCACTGATTAACACTGAACTCTATGGGATTCTCACTGATTAACACTGAACCCTATGGGAGTCTCACTGATTAACACTGAACCCTGTGGGAGTCTCAGTGATTAACACTGAACCCTGAGGGAGTCTCACTGATTAACACTGAACAGTGTGGGATTCTCACTGATTAACACCGAACACTGTGGGAGTCTCAATGATTAACACTGAATCCTGTCGGAGTCTCACTGATTAACACTGAATGCTAAGGGAGTCTCACTGATTAACACTGGACCCTGTGGGAGTCTCACTGATTAACACTTAACCCTATTGGAGTCTCACTGATTAACACTGAAACCTGTGGGAGTCTCACTGATTAACACTGAACCCTATGGGAGTCTCACTGATTAACACTGAACCCCGTGGGAGTCTCAGTGATTAACAATGAACCCTATGGGAGTCTCACTGATTAACACATGAACCCTGAGGGAGTCTCACTGATTAACACTGAACCCTGTGGGAGTCTCACTGATTAACACTGAAACTTGTGGGAGTCTCACTGATTAACACTGAACCCTATGGGAGTCTCATTGATTAACACTGAACCCTATGGGAGTCTCACTGATTAACACATGAACCCTGTGGGAGTCTCACTGATTTACAGTGAACCGTATGGGAGTCTCACTGATTAACACTGAACCCTATGGGAGTCTCACTGATTAACACTGAACCCTATGGGAGTCTCACTGATTAACACTTAACCCTATGGGAGTCTCACTCATTAACACTGAACCCTGTGGGAGTCTCAGTGATTAACACTGAACCCTGAGGGAGTCTCACTGATTAACACTGAACAGTGTGGGATTCTCACTGATTAACACCGAACACTGTGGGAGTCTCAATGATTAACACTGAATCCTGTGGGAGTCTCACTGATTAACACTGAATGCTAAGGGAGTCTCACTGATTAACACTGGACCCTGTGGGAGTCTCACTGATTAACACTTAACCCTATTGGAGTCTCACTGATTAACACTGAAACCTGTGGGAGTCTCACTGATTAACACTGAACCCTATGGGAGTCTCACTGATTAACACTGAACCCCGTGGGAGTCTCAGTGATTAACACTGAACCCTGAGGGAGTCTCACTGATTAACACTGAACCCTATTGGAGTCTCACTGATTAACACTGAAACCTGTGGGAGTCTCACTGATTAACACTGAACCCTATGGGAGTCTCATTGATTAACACTGAACCTTGTTGGAGTCTCAGTGATTAACACTGAACCCTATGGGAGCCTCACTGATTAACACTGAACCCTATGGGAGTCTCACTGATTAACAATGAACCCTATGGGAGTCTCACTGATTAACACTGAACTCTATGGGATTCTCACTGATTAACACTGAACCCTATGGGAGTCTCACTGATTAACACTGAACCCTGTGGGAGTCTCAGTGATTAACACTGAACCCTGAGGGAGTCTCACTGATTATCACTGAACAGTGTGGGATTCTCACTGATTAACACCGAACACTGTGGGAGTCTCAATGATTAACACTGAATCCTGTCGGAGTCTCACTGATTAACACTGAATGCTAAGGGAGTCTCACTGATTAACACTGGACCCTGTGGGAGTCTCACTGATTAACACTTAACCCTATTGGAGTCTCACTGATTAACACTGAAACCTGTGGGAGTCTCACTGATTAACACTGAACCCTATGGGAGTCTCACTGATTAACACTGAACCCCGTGGGAGTCTCAGTGATTAACAATGAACCCTATGGGAGTCTCACTGATTAACACATGAACCCTGAGGGAGTCTCACTGATTAACACTGAACCCTGTGGGAGTCTCACTGATTAACACTGAAACTTGTGGGAGTCTCACTGATTAACACTGAACCCTATGGGAGTCTCATTGATTAACACTGAACCCTATGGGAGTCTCACTGATTAACACATGAACCCTGTGGGAGTCTCACTGATTTACAGTGAACCGTATGGGAGTCTCACTGATTAACACTGAACCCTATGGGAGTCTCACTGATTAACACTGAACCCATGGGAGTCTCACTGATTAACACTTAACCCTATGGGAGTCTCACTCATTAACACTGAACCCTGTGGGAGTCTCACTGATTAACACTGAACACTGTGGGAGTGTCACTTGATTAACACTGAACCCTGTGGGAGTCTCACTGATTAACACTGAACCCTATGGGAGTCTCACTGATTAACACTGAACCCTATGGGAGTCTCACTGATTAACACTGAACCCTGTGGGAGTCTCACTGATTAACACTGAACCATGTGGGAGTCTCACTGATTAACACTGAAGCCTATGGGAGTCTCACTGATTAACACTGAACCCCATGGGAGTCTCACTGATTAACACTGAACCCTATGGGAGTCTCACTGATTAACACTGAACCCTGTGGGAGTCTCAGTGATTAACACTGAACCCTGAGGGAGTCTCACTGATTAACACTGAACCATGTGGGAGTCTCACTGATTAACACTGAACCCTATGGGAGTCTCACTGATTAACACTGAACCCTGTGGGAGTCTCAGTGATTAACACTGAACCCTGAGGGAGTCTCACTGATTAACACTGAACAGTGTGGGATTCTCACTGATTAACACCGATCACTGTGGGAGTCTCAATGATTAACACTGAATCCTGTGGGAGTCTCACTGATTAACACTGAACTCTATGGGATTCTCACTGATTAACACTGAACCCTATGGGAGTCTCACTGATTAACACTGAACCCTGTGGGAGTCTCAGTGATTAACACTGAACCCTGAGGGAGTCTCACTGATTAACACTGAACAGTGTGGGATTCTCACTGATTAACACCGATCACTGTGGGAGTCTCAATGATTAACACTGAATCCTGTGGGAGTCTCACTGATTAACACTGAATGCTAAGGGAGTCTCACTGATTAACACTGGACCCTGTGGGAGTCTCACTGATTAACACTTAACCCTATTGGAGTCTCACTGATTAACACTGAAACCTGTGGGAGTCTCACTGATTAACACTGAACCCTATGGGAGTCTCACTGATTAACACTGAACCCTGTGGGAGTCTCAGTGATTAACACTGAACCCTGAGGGAGTCTCACTGATTAACACTGAACAGTGTGGGATTCTCACTGATTAACACTGAACACTGTGGGAGTCTCAATGATTAACACTGAACCCTGTGAGAGTCTCACTGATTAACACTGAAACCTGTGGGAGTCTTACTGATTAACACTGAACCCTATGGGAGTCTCATTGATTAACACTGACCCCTATGGGAGTCTCACTGATTAACACTTAACCCTATGGGAGTCTCACTCATTAACACTGAACCCTGTGGGAGTCTCACTGATTAACACTGAACACTGTGGGAGTGTCACTTGATTAACACTGAACCCTGTGGGAGTCTCACTGATTAACACTGAACCCTATGGGAGTCTCACTGATTAACACTGAACCCTGTGGGAGTCTCAGTGATTAACACTGAACCCTGAGGGAGTCTCACTGATTAACACTGAACAGTGTGGGATTCTCACTGATTAACACCGAACACTGTGGGAGTCTCAATGATTAACACTGAATCCTGTGGGAGTCTCACTGATTAACACTGAACCCCGTGGGAGTCTCAGTGATTAACACTGAACCCTGAGGGAGTCTCACTGATTAACACTGAACCCTATTGGAGTCTCACTGATTAACACTGAAACCTGTGGGAGTCTCACTGATTAACACTGAACCCTATGGGAGTCTCATTGATTAACACTGAACCTTGTTGGAGTCTCAGTGATTAACACTGAACCCTATGGGAGCCTCACTGATTAACACTGAACCCTATGGGAGTCTCACTGATTAACAATGAACCCTATGGGAGTCTCACTGATTAACACTGAACTCTATGGGATTCTCACTGATTAACACTGAACCCTATGGGAGTCTCACTGATTAACACTGAACCCTATGGGAGTCTCACTGATTAACACTGAACCCTGTGGGAGTCTCAGTGATTAACACTGAACCCTGAGGGAGTCTCACTGATTAACACTGAACAGTGTGGGATTCTCACTGATTAACACCGAACACTGTGGGAGTCTCAATGATTAACACTGAATCCTGTGGGAGTCTCACTGATTAACAATGAACCCTATGGGAGTCTCACTGATTAACACATGAACCCTGAGGGAGTCTCACTGATTAACACTGAACCCTGTGAGAGTCTCACTGATTAACACTGAAACCTGTGGGAGTCTTACTGATTAACACTGAACCCTATGGGAGTCTCATTGATTAACACTGACCCCTATGGGAGTCTCACTGATTAACACATGAACCCTGTGGGAGTCTCACTGATTTACACTGAACCCTATGGGAGTCTCACTGATTAACACTGAACCCTATGGGAGTCTCACTGATTAACACTGAACCCTGTGGGAGTCTCACTGATTAACACTGAACCCTGTGGGAGTCTCACTGATTAACACTGAACCCTATGGGAGTCTCACTGATTAACACTTAACCCTATGGGAGTCTCACTCATTAACACTGAACCCTGTGGGAGTCTCACTGATTAACACTGAACACTGTGGGAGTGTCACTTGATTAACACTGAACCCTGTGGGAGTCTCACTGATTAACACTGAACCCTGTTGGAGTCTCACTGATTAACACTGAAACCCTAAGGGAGTCTCACTGATTAACACTGAACCATAAGGGAGTCTCACTGATTAACACTGAACCCTGTGGGAGTCTCACTGATTAACACTTAACCCTATTGGAGTCTCACTGATTAACACTGAAACCCTAAGGGAGTCTCACTGATTAACACTGAACCCTGTTGGAGTCTCAGTGATTAACACTGAACCCTATGGGAGTCTCACTGATTAACACTGAACCCTGTGGGAGTCTCACTGATTAACACTGAACCCTGTGGGAGTCTCACTGATTAACACTGAACCCTGGGGGAGTCTCACTGATTAACACTGAAGCCTATGGGAGTCTCACTGATTAACACTGAACCCCATGGTAGTCTCACTGATTAACACTTAACCCTATGGGAGTCTCACTGATTAACACTGAACCCTGTGGGAGTCTCACTGATTAACACTGAACCCTATGGGAGTCTCACTGATTAACACTGAACCCCGTGGGAGTCTCAGTGATTAACAATGAACCCTATGGGAGTCTCACTGATTAACACATGAACCCTGAGGGAGTCTCACTGATTAACACTGAACCCTGTGGGAGTCTCACTGATTAACACTGAAACTTGTGGGAGTCTCACTGATTAACACTGAACCCTATGGGAGTCTCATTGATTAACACTGAACCCTATGGGAGTCTCACTGATTAACACATGAACCCTGTGGGAGTCTCACTGATTTACAGTGAACCGTATGGGAGTCTCACTGATTAACACTGAACCCTATGGGAGTCTCACTGATTAACACTGAACCCTATGGGAGTCTCACTGATTAACACTTAACCCTATGGGAGTCTCACTCATTAACACTGAACCCTGTGGGAGTCTCACTGATTAACACTGAACACTGTGGGAGTGTCACTTGATTAACACTGAACCCTGTGGGAGTCTCACTGATTAACACTGAACCCTATGGGAGTCTCACTGATTAACACTGAACCCTATGGGAGTCTCACTGATTAACACTGAACCCTGTGGGAGTCTCACTGATTAACACTGAACCCTGTGGGAGTCTCACTGATTAACACTGAACCATGTGGGAGTCTCACTGATTAACACTGAAGCTTATGGGAGTCTCACTGATTAACACTGAACCCCATGGGAGTCTCACTGATTAACACTGAACCCTATGGGAGTCTCACTGATTAACACTGAACCCTGTGGGAGTCTCAGTGATTAACACTGAACCCTGAGGGAGTCTCACTGATTAACACTGAACAGTGTGGGATTCTCACTGATTAACACCGAACACTGTGGGAGTCTCAATGATTAACACTGAATCCTGTGGGAGTCTCACTGATTAACAATGAACCCTATGGGAGTCTCACTGATTAACACATGAACCCTGAGGGAGTCTCACTGATTAACACTGAACCCTGTGAGAGTCTCACTGATTAACACTGAAACCTGTGGGAGTCTTACTGATTAACACTGAACCCTATGGGAGTCTCATTGATTAACACTGACCCCTATGGGAGTCTCACTGATTAACACATGAACCCTGTGGGAGTCTCACTGATTTACACTGAACCCTATGGGAGTCTCACTGATTAACACTGAACCCTGTGGGAGTCTCACTGATTAACACTGAACCCTGTGGGAGTCTCACTGATTAACACTTAACCCTATGGGAGTCTCACTCATTAACACTGAACCTTGTGGGAGTCTCACTGATTAACACTGAACACTGTGGGAGTGTCACTTGATTAACACTGAACCCTGTGGGAGTCTCACTGATTAACACTGAACCCTGTTGGAGTCTCACTGATTAACACTGAAACCCTAAGGGAGTCTCACTGATTAACACTGAACCATAAGGGAGTCTCACTGATTAACACTGAACCCTGTGGGAGTCTCACTGATTAACACTTAACCCTATTGGAGTCTCACTGATTAACACTGAAACCCTAAGGGAGTCTCACTGATTAACACTGAACCCTGTTGGAGTCTCAGTGATTAACACTGAACCCTATGGGAGTCTCACTGATTAACACTGAACCCTGTGGGAGTCTCACTGATTAACACTGAACCCTGTGGGAGTCTCACTGATTAACACTGAACCCTGGGGGAGTCTCACTGATTAACACTGAAGCCTATGGGAGTCTCACTGATTAACACTGAACCCCATGGTAGTCTCACTGATTAACACTTAACCCTATGGGAGTCTCACTGATTAACACTGAACCCTGAGGGAGTCTCACTGATTAACACTGAACCCTAAGGGAGTCTCACTGATTAACACTGAACCCTGTTGGAGTCTCACTGATTAACACTGAACCCTGTTGGAGTCTCACTGATTAACACTGAACCATATGGGAATCTCACTGATTAACACTGCACCCTGTGGGAGTCTCACTGATTAACACTGAACCCTATGGGAGTCTCACTGATTAACAGTGAACCCTGAGGGAGTCTCACTGATTAACACTGAACAGTGTGGGATTCTCACTGATTAACACCGAACACTGTGGGAGTCTCAATGATTAACACTGAATCCTGTGGGAGTCTCACTGATTAACACTGAACGCTAAGGGAGTCTCACTGATTAACACTGAACCCTGTGGGAGTCTCACTGATTAACACTTAACCCTATTGGAGTCTCACTGATTAACACTGAAACCTGTGGGAGTCTCACTGATTAACACTGAACCCTATGGGAGTCTCACTGATTAACACTGAACCCTGTGGGAGTCTCACTGATTAACACTGAACCCTATGGAAGTCTCACTGATTAACAATGAACGCTATGGGAGTCTCACTGATTAACACTGAACCCTGTGGGAGTCTCAGTGATTAACACTGAACCCTGAGGGAGACTCATTGATTAACACTGAACAGTGTGGGATTCTCACTGATTAACACCGAACACTGTGGGAGTCTCAATGATTAACACTGAATCCTGTGGGAGTCTCACTGATTAACAATGAACCCTATGGGAGTCTCACTGATTAACACATGAACCCTGAGGGAGTCTCACTGATTAACACTGCACCCTGTGAGAGTCTCACTGATTAACACTGAAACCTGTGGGAGTCTCACTGATTAACACTCAACCCTATTGGAGTCTCACTGATTAACACTGAAACCTGTGGGAGTCTCACTGATTAACACTGAACCCTATGGGAGTCTCACTGATTAACACTGAACCTTGTTGGAGTCTCAGTGATTAACACTGAACCCTATGGGAGCCTCACTGATTAACACTGAACCCTATGGGAGTCTCACTGATTAACAATGAACCCTATGGGAGTCTCACTGATTAACACTGAACTCTATGGGATTCTCTCTGATTAACACTGAACCCTATGGGAGTCTCACTGATTAACACTGAACCCTGTGGGAGTCTCAGTGATTAACACTGAACCCTGAGGGAGTCTCACTGATTAACACTGAACAGTGTGGGATTCTCACTGATTAACACCGAACACTGTGGGAGTCTCAATGATTAACACTGAATCCTGTGGGAGTCTCACTGATTAACACTGAATGCTAAGGGAGTCTCACTGATTAACACTGGACCCTGTGGGAGTCTCACTGATTAACACTTAACCCTATTGGAGTCTCACTGATTAACACTGAAACCTGTGGGAGTCTCACTGATTAACACTGAACCCTATGGGAGTCTCACTGATTAACACTGAACCCCGTGGGAGTCTCAGTGATTAACACTGAACCCTGAGGGAGTCTCACTGATTAACACTGAACCCTATTGGAGTCTCACTGATTAACACTGAAACCTGTGGGAGTCTCACTGATTAACACTGAACCCTATGGGAGTCTCATTGATTAACACTGAACCTTGTTGGAGTCTCAGTGATTAACACTGAACCCTATGGGAGCCTCACTGATTAACACTGAACCCTATGGGAGTCTCACTGATTAACAATGAACCCTATGGGAGTCTCACTGATTAACACTGAACTCTATGGGATTCTCACTGATTAACACTGAACCCTATGGGAGTCTCACTAATTAACACTGAACCCTGTGGGAGTCTCAGTGATTAACACTGAACCCTGAGGGAGTCTCACTGATTAACACTGAACAAGTGTGGGATTCTCACTGATTAACACCGAACACTGTGGGAGTCTCAATGATTAACACTGAATCCTGTCGGAGTCTCACTGATTAACACTGAATGCTAAGGGAGTCTCAATGATTAACACTGGACCCTGTGGGAGTCTCACTGATTAACACTTAACCCTATTGGAGTCTCACTGATTAACACTGAAACCTGTGGGAGTCTCACTGATTAACACTGAACCCTATGGGAGTCTCACTGATTAACACTGAACCCCGTGGGAGTCTCAGTGATTAACAATGAACCCTATGGGAGTCTCACTGATTAACACATGAACCCTGAGGGAGTCTCACTGATTAACACTGAACCCTGTGGGAGTCTCACTGATTAACACTGAAACTTGTGGGAGTCTCACTGATTAACACTGAACCCTATGGGAGTCTCATTGATTAACACTGAACCCTATGGGAGTCTCACTGATTAACACATGAACCCTGTGGGAGTCTCACTGATTAACAATGAACCTTATGGGAGTCTCACTGATTAACACTGAACTCTATGGGATTCTCACTGATTAACACTGAACCCTATGGGAGTCTCACTGATTAACACTGAACCCTGTGGGAGTCTCAGTGATTAACACTGAACCCTGAGGGAGTCTCACTGATTAACACTGAACAGTGTGGGATTCTCACTGATTAACACCGAACACTGTGGGAGTCTCAATGATTAACACTGAATCCTGTCGGAGTCTCACTGATTAACACTGAATGCTAAGGGAGTCTCACTGATTAACACTGGACCCTGTGGGAGTCTCACTGATTAACACTTAACCCTATTGGAGTCTCACTGATTAACACTGAAACCTGTGGGAGTCTCACTGATTAACACTGAACCCTATGGGAGTCTCACTGATTAACACTGAACCCCGTGGGAGTCTCAGTGATTAACAATGAACCCTATGGGAGTCTCACTGATTAACACATGAACCCTGAGGGAGTCTCACTGATTAACACTGAACCCTGTGGGAGTCTCACTGATTAACACTGAAACTTGTGGGAGTCTCACTGATTAACACTGAACCCTATGGGAGTCTCATTGATTAACACTGAACCCTATGGGAGTCTCACTGATTAACACATGAACCCTGTGGGAGTCTCACTGATTTACAGTGAACCGTATGGGAGTCTCACTGATTAACACTGAACCCTATGGGAGTCTCACTGATTAACACTGAACCCTATGGGAGTCTCACTGATTAACACTTAACCCTATGGGAGTCTCACTCATTAACACTGAACCCTGTGGGAGTCTCAGTGATTAACACTGAACCCTGAGGGAGTCTCACTGATTAACACTGAACAGTGTGGGATTCTCACTGATTAACACCGAACACTGTGGGAGTCTCAATGATTAACACTGAATCCTGTGGGAGTCTCACTGATTAACACTGAATGCTAAGGGAGTCTCACTGATTAACACTGGACCCTGTGGGAGTCTCACTGATTAACACTTAACCCTATTGGAGTCTCACTGATTAACACTGAAACCTGTGGGAGTCTCACTGATTAACACTGAACCCTATGGGAGTCTCACTGATTAACACTGAACCCCGTGGGAGTCTCAGTGATTAACACTGAACCCTGAGGGAGTCTCACTGATTAACACTGAACCCTATTGGAGTCTCACTGATTAACACTGAAACCTGTGGGAGTCTCACTGATTAACACTGAACCCTATGGGAGTCTCATTGATTAACACTGAACCTTGTTGGAGTCTCAGTGATTAACACTGAACCCTATGGGAGCCTCACTGATTAACACTGAACCCTATGGGAGTCTCACTGATTAACAATGAACCCTATGGGAGTCTCACTGATTAACACTGAACTCTATGGGATTCTCACTGATTAACACACGAACCCTATGGGAGTCTCACTGATTAACACTGAACCCTGTGGGAGTCTCAGTGATTAACACTGAACCCTGAGGGAGTCTCACTGATTATCACTGAACAGTGTGGGATTCTCACTGATTAACACCGAACACTGTGGGAGTCTCAATGATTAACACTGAATCCTGTCGGAGTCTCACTGATTAACACTGAATGCTAAGGGAGTCTCACTGATTAACACTGGACCCTGTGGGAGTCTCACTGATTAACACTTAACCCTATTGGAGTCTCACTGATTAACACTGAAACCTGTGGGAGTCTCACTGATTAACACTGAACCCTATGGGAGTCTCACTGATTAACACTGAACCCCGTGGGAGTCTCAGTGATTAACAATGAACCCTATGGGAGTCTCACTGATTAACACTGAACCCTGTGGGAGTCTCAGTGATTAACACTGAACCCTGAGGGAGACTCATTGATTAACACTGAACAGTGTGGGATTCTCACTGATTAACACCGAACACTGTGGGAGTCTCAATGATTAACACTGAATCCTGTGGGAGTCTCACTGATTAACAATGAACCCTATGGGAGTCTCACTGATTAACACATGAACCCTGAGGGAGTCTCACTGATTAACACTGCACCCTGTGAGAGTCTCACTGATTAACACTGAAACCTGTGGGAGTCTCACTGATTAACACTCAACCCTATTGGAGTCTCACTGATTAACACTGAAACCTGTGGGAGTCTCACTGATTAACACTGAACCCTATGGGAGTCTCACTGATTAACACTGAACCTTGTTGGAGTCTCAGTGATTAACACTGAACCCTATGGGAGCCTCACTGATTAACACTGAACCCTATGGGAGTCTCACTGATTAACAATGAACCCTATGGGAGTCTCACTGATTAACACTGAACTCTATGGGATTCTCTCTGATTAACACTGAACCCTATGGGAGTCTCACTGATTAACACTGAACCCTGTGGGAGTCTCAGTGATTAACACTGAACCCTGAGGGAGTCTCACTGATTAACACTGAACAGTGTGGGATTCTCACTGATTAACACCGAACACTGTGGGAGTCTCAATGATTAACACTGAATCCTGTGGGAGTCTCACTGATTAACACTGAATGCTAAGGGAGTCTCACTGATTAACACTGGACCCTGTGGGAGTCTCACTGATTAACACTTAACCCTATTGGAGTCTCACTGATTAACACTGAAACCTGTGGGAGTCTCACTGATTAACACTGAACCCTATGGGAGTCTCACTGATTAACACTGAACCCCGTGGGAGTCTCAGTGATTAACACTGAACCCTGAGGGAGTCTCACTGATTAACACTGAACCCTATTGGAGTCTCACTGATTAACACTGAAACCTGTGGGAGTCTCACTGATTAACACTGAACCCTATGGGAGTCTCATTGATTAACACTGAACCTTGTTGGAGTCTCAGTGATTAACACTGAACCCTATGGGAGCCTCACTGATTAACACTGAACCCTATGGGAGTCTCACTGATTAACAATGAACCCTATGGGAGTCTCACTGATTAACACTGAACTCTATGGGATTCTCTCTGATTAACACTGAACCCTATGGGAGTCTCACTGATTAACACTGAACCCTGTGGGAGTCTCAGTGATTAACACTGAACCCTGAGGGAGTCTCACTGATTAACACTGAACAGTGTGGGATTCTCACTGATTAACACCGAACACTGTGGGAGTCTCAATGATTAACACTGAATCCTGTGGGAGTCTCACTGATTAACACTGAATGCTAAGGGAGTCTCACTGATTAACACTGGACCCTGTGGGAGTCTCACTGATTAACACTTAACCCTATTGGAGTCTCACTGATTAACACTGAAACCTGTGGGAGTCTCACTGATTAACACTGAACCCTATGGGAGTCTCACTGATTAACACTGAACCCCGTGGGAGTCTCAGTGATTAACACTGAACCCTGAGGGAGTCTCACTGATTAACACTGAACCCTATTGGAGTCTCACTGATTAACACTGAAACCTGTGGGAGTCTCACTGATTAACACTGAACCCTATGGGAGTCTCATTGATTAACACTGAACCTTGTTGGAGTCTCAGTGATTAACACTGAACCCTATGGGAGCCTCACTGATTAACACTGAACCCTATGGGAGTCTCACTGATTAACAATGAACCCTATGGGAGTCTCACTGATTAACACTGAACTCTATGGGATTCTCACTGATTAACACTGAACCCTATGGGAGTCTCACTAATTAACACTGAACCCTGTGGGAGTCTCAGTGATTAACACTGAACCCTGAGGGAGTCTCACTGATTAACACTGAACAAGTGTGGGATTCTCACTGATTAACACCGAACACTGTGGGAGTCTCAATGATTAACACTGAATCCTGTCGGAGTCTCACTGATTAACACTGAATGCTAAGGGAGTCTCACTGATTAACACTGGACCCTGTGGGAGTCTCACTGATTAACACTTAACCCTATTGGAGTCTCACTGATTAACACTGAAACCTGTGGGAGTCTCACTGATTAACACTGAACCCTATGGGAGTCTCACTGATTAACACTGAACCCCGTGGGAGTCTCAGTGATTAACAATGAACCCTATGGGAGTCTCACTGATTAACACATGAACCCTGAGGGAGTCTCACTGATTAACACTGAACCCTGTGGGAGTCTCACTGATTAACACTGAAACTTGTGGGAGTCTCACTGATTAACACTGAACCCTATGGGAGTCTCATTGATTAACACTGAACCCTATGGGAGTCTCACTGATTAACACATGAACCCTGTGGGAGTCTCACTGATTAACAATGAACCTTATGGGAGTCTCACTGATTAACACTGAACTCTATGGGATTCTCACTGATTAACACTGAACCCTATGGGAGTCTCACTGATTAACACTGAACCCTGTGGGAGTCTCAGTGATTAACACTGAACCCTGAGGGAGTCTCACTGATTAACACTGAACAGTGTGGGATTCTCACTGATTAACACCGAACACTGTGGGAGTCTCAATGATTAACACTGAATCCTGTCGGAGTCTCACTGATTAACACTGAATGCTAAGGGAGTCTCACTGATTAACACTGGACCCTGTGGGAGTCTCACTGATTAACACTTAACCCTATTGGAGTCTCACTGATTAACACTGAAACCTGTGGGAGTCTCACTGATTAACACTGAACCCTATGGGAGTCTCACTGATTAACACTGAACCCCGTGGGAGTCTCAGTGATTAACAATGAACCCTATGGGAGTCTCACTGATTAACACATGAACCCTGAGGGAGTCTCACTGATTAACACTGAACCCTGTGGGAGTCTCACTGATTAACACTGAAACTTGTGGGAGTCTCACTGATTAACACTGAACCCTATGGGAGTCTCATTGATTAACACTGAACCCTATGGGAGTCTCACTGATTAACACATGAACCCTGTGGGAGTCTCACTGATTTACAGTGAACCGTATGGGAGTCTCACTGATTAACACTGAACCCTATGGGAGTCTCACTGATTAACACTGAACCCTATGGGAGTCTCACTGATTAACACTTAACCCTATGGGAGTCTCACTCATTAACACTGAACCCTGTGGGAGTCTCAGTGATTAACACTGAACCCTGAGGGAGTCTCACTGATTAACACTGAACAGTGTGGGATTCTCACTGATTAACACCGAACACTGTGGGAGTCTCAATGATTAACACTGAATCCTGTGGGAGTCTCACTGATTAACACTGAATGCTAAGGGAGTCTCACTGATTAACACTGGACCCTGTGGGAGTCTCACTGATTAACACTTAACCCTATTGGAGTCTCACTGATTAACACTGAAACCTGTGGGAGTCTCACTGATTAACACTGAACCCTATGGGAGTCTCACTGATTAACACTGAACCCCGTGGGAGTCTCAGTGATTAACACTGAACCCTGAGGGAGTCTCACTGATTAACACTGAACCCTATTGGAGTCTCACTGATTAACACTGAAACCTGTGGGAGTCTCACTGATTAACACTGAACCCTATGGGAGTCTCATTGATTAACACTGAACCTTGTTGGAGTCTCAGTGATTAACACTGAACCCTATGGGAGCCTCACTGATTAACACTGAACCCTATGGGAGTCTCACTGATTAACAATGAACCCTATGGGAGTCTCACTGATTAACACTGAACTCTATGGGATTCTCACTGATTAACACTGAACCCTATGGGAGTCTCACTGATTAACACTGAACCCTGTGGGAGTCTCAGTGATTAACACTGAACCCTGAGGGAGTCTCACTGATTATCACTGAACAGTGTGGGATTCTCACTGATTAACACCGAACACTGTGGGAGTCTCAATGATTAACACTGAATCCTGTCGGAGTCTCACTGATTAACACTGAATGCTAAGGGAGTCTCACTGATTAACACTGGACCCTGTGGGAGTCTCACTGATTAACACTTAACCCTATTGGAGTCTCACTGATTAACACTGAAACCTGTGGGAGTCTCACTGATTAACACTGAACCCTATGGGAGTCTCACTGATTAACACTGAACCCCGTGGGAGTCTCAGTGATTAACAATGAACCCTATGGGAGTCTCACTGATTAACACTGAACCCTGTGGGAGTCTCAGTGATTAACACTGAACCCTGAGGGAGACTCATTGATTAACACTGAACAGTGTGGGATTCTCACTGATTAACACCGAACACTGTGGGAGTCTCAATGATTAACACTGAATCCTGTGGGAGTCTCACTGATTAACAATGAACCCTATGGGAGTCTCACTGATTAACACATGAACCCTGAGGGAGTCTCACTGATTAACACTGCACCCTGTGAGAGTCTCACTGATTAACACTGAAACCTGTGGGAGTCTCACTGATTAACACTCAACCCTATTGGAGTCTCACTGATTAACACTGAAACCTGTGGGAGTCTCACTGATTAACACTGAACCCTATGGGAGTCTCACTGATTAACACTGAACCTTGTTGGAGTCTCAGTGATTAACACTGAACCCTATGGGAGCCTCACTGATTAACACTGAACCCTATGGGAGTCTCACTGATTAACAATGAACCCTATGGGAGTCTCACTGATTAACACTGAACTCTATGGGATTCTCTCTGATTAACACTGAACCCTATGGGAGTCTCACTGATTAACACTGAACCCTGTGGGAGTCTCAGTGATTAACACTGAACCCTGAGGGAGTCTCACTGATTAACACTGAACAGTGTGGGATTCTCACTGATTAACACCGAACACTGTGGGAGTCTCAATGATTAACACTGAATCCTGTGGGAGTCTCACTGATTAACACTGAATGCTAAGGGAGTCTCACTGATTAACGCTGGACCCTGTGGGAGTCTCACTGATTAACACTTAACCCTATTGGAGTCTCACTGATTAACACTGAAACCTGTGGGAGTCTCACTGATTAACACTGAACCCTATGGGAGTCTCACTGATTAACACTGAACCCCGTGGGAGTCTCAGTGATTAACACTGAACCCTGAGGGAGTCTCACTGATTAACACTGAACCCTATTGGAGTCTCACTGATTAACACTGAAACCTGTGGGAGTCTCACTGATTAACACTGAACCCTATGGGAGTCTCATTGATTAACACTGAACCTTGTTGGAGTCTCAGTGATTAACACTGAACCCTATGGGAGCCTCACTGATTAACACTGAACCCTATGGGAGTCTCACTGATTAACAATGAACCCTATGGGAGTCTCACTGATTAACACTGAACTCTATGGGATTCTCACTGATTAACACTGAACCCTATGGGAGTCTCACTAATTAACACTGAACCCTGTGGGAGTCTCAGTGATTAACACTGAACCCTGAGGGAGTCTCACTGATTAACACTGAACAAGTGTGGGATTCTCACTGATTAACACCGAACACTGTGGGAGTCTCAATGATTAACACTGAATCCTGTCGGAGTCTCACTGATTAACACTGAATGCTAAGGGAGTCTCACTGATTAACACTGGACCCTGTGGGAGTCTCACTGATTAACACTTAACCCTATTGGAGTCTCACTGATTAACACTGAAACCTGTGGGAGTCTCACTGATTAACACTGAACCCTATGGGAGTCTCACTGATTAACACTGAACCCCGTGGGAGTCTCAGTGATTAACAATGAACCCTATGGGAGTCTCACTGATTAAAACATGAACCCTGAGGGAGTCTCACTGATTAACACTGAACCCTGTGGGAGTCTCACTGATTAACACTGAAACTTGTGGGAGTCTCACTGATTAACACTGAACCCTATGGGAGTCTCATTGATTAACACTGAACCCTATGGGAGTCTCACTGATTAACACATGAACCCTGTGGGAGTCTCACTGATTAACAATGAACCCTATGGGAGTCTCACTGATTAACACTGAACTCTATGGGATTCTCACTGATTAACACTGAACCCTATGGGAGTCTCACTGATTAACACTGAACCCTGTGGGAGTCTCAGTGATTAACACTGAACCCTGAGGGAGTCTCACTGATTAACACTGAACAGTGTGGGATTCTCACTGATTAACACCGAACACTGTGGGAGTCTCAATGATTAACACTGAATCCTGTCGGAGTCTCACTGATTAACACTGAATGCTAAGGGAGTCTCACTGATTAACACTGGACCCTGTGGGAGTCTCACTGATTAACACTTAACCCTATTGGAGTCTCACTGATTAACACTGAAACCTGTGGGAGTCTCACTGATTAACACTGAACCCTATGGGAGTCTCACTGATTAACACTGAACCCCGTGGGAGTCTCAGTGATTAACAATGAACCCTATGGGAGTCTCACTGATTAACACATGAACCCTGAGGGAGTCTCACTGATTAACACTGAACCCTGTGGGAGTCTCACTGATTAACACTGAAACTTGTGGGAGTCTCACTGATTAACACTGAACCCTATGGGAGTCTCATTGATTAACACTGAACCCTATGGGAGTCTCACTGATTAACACATGAACCCTGTGGGAGTCTCACTGATTTACAGTGAACCGTATGGGAGTCTCACTGATTAACACTGAACCCTATGGGAGTCTCACTGATTAACACTGAACCCTATGGGAGTCTCACTGATTAACACTTAACCGTATGGGAGTCTCACTCATTAACACTGAACCCTGTGGGAGTCTCAGTGATTAACACTGAACCCTGAGGGAGTCTCACTGATTAACACTGAACAGTGTGGGATTCTCACTGATTAACACCGAACACTGTGGGAGTCTCAATGATTAACACTGAATCCTGTGGGAGTCTCACTGATTAACACTGAATGCTAAGGGAGTCTCACTGATTAACACTGGACCCTGTGGGAGTCTCACTGATTAACACTTAACCCTATTGGAGTCTCACTGATTAACACTGAAACCTGTGGGAGTCTCACTGATTAACACTGAACCCTATGGGAGTCTCACTGATTAACACTGAACCCCGTGGGAGTCTCAGTGATTAACACTGAACCCTGAGGGAGTCTCACTGATTAACACTGAACCCTATTGGAGTCTCACTGATTAACACTGAAACCTGTGGGAGTCTCACTGATTAACACTGAACCCTATGGGAGTCTCAATGATTAACACTGAACCTTGTTGGAGTCTCAGTGATTAACACTGAACCCTATGGGAGCCTCACTGATTAACACTGAACCCTATGGGAGTCTCACTGATTAACAATGAACCCTATGGGAGTCTCACTGATTAACACTGAACTCTATGGGATTCTCACTGATTAACACTGAACCCTATGGGAGTCTCACTGATTAACACTGAACCCTGTGGGAGTCTCAGTGATTAACACTGAACCCTGAGGGAGTCTCACTGATTATCACTGAACAGTGTGGGATTCTCACTGATTAACACCGAACACTGTGGGAGTCTCAATGATTAACACTGAATCCTGTCGGAGTCTCACTGATTAACACTGAATGCTAAGGGAGTCTCACTGATTAACACTGGACCCTGTGGGAGTCTCACTGATTAACACTTAACCCTATTGGAGTCTCACTGATTAACACTGAAACCTGTGGGAGTCTCACTGATTAACACTGAACCCTATGGGAGTCTCACTGATTAACACTGAACCCCGTGGGAGTCTCAGTGATTAACAATGAACCCTATGGGAGTCTCACTGATTAACACATGAACCCTGAGGGAGTCTCACTGATTAACACTGAACCCTGTGGGAGTCTCACTGATTAACACTGAAACTTGTGGGAGTCTCACTGATTAACACTGAACCCTATGGGAGTCTCATTGATTAACACTGAACCCTATGGGAGTCTCACTGATTAACACATGAACCCTGTGGGAGTCTCACTGATTTACAGTGAACCGCATGGGAGTCTCACTGATTAACACTGAACCCTATGGGAGTCTCACTGATTAACACTGAACCCATGGGAGTCTCACTGATTAACACTTAACCCTATGGGAGTCTCACTCATTAACACTGAACCCTGTGGGAGTCTCACTGATTAACACTGAACACTGTGGGAGTGTCACTTGATTAACACTGAACCCTGTGGGAGTCTCACTGATTAACACTGAACCCTATGGGAGTCTCACTGATTAACACTGAACCCTATGGGAGTCTCACTGATTAACACTGAACCCTGTGGGAGTCTCACTGATTAACACTGAACCATGTGGGAGTCTCACTGATTAACACTGAAGCCTATGGGAGTCTCACTGATTAACACTGAACCCCATGGGAGTCTCACTGATTAACACTGAACCCTATGGGAGTCTCACTGATTAACACTGAACCCTGTGGGAGTCTCAGTGATTAACACTGAACCCTGAGGGAGTCTCACTGATTAACACTGAACCATGTGGGAGTCTCACTGATTAACACTGAACCCTATGGGAGTCTCACTGATTAACACTGAACTCTATGGGATTCTCACTGATTAACACTGAACCCTATGGGAGTCTCACTGATTAACACTGAACCCTGTGGGAGTCTCAGTGATTAACACTGAACCCTGAGGGAGTCTCACTGATTAACACTGAACAGTGTGGGATTCTCACTGATTAACACCGATCACTGTGGGAGTCTCAATGATTAACACTGAATCCTGTGGGAGTCTCACTGATTAACACTTAACCCTATTGGAGTCTCACTGATTAACACTGAACTCTATGGGATTCTCACTGATTAACACTGAATGCTAAGGGAGTCTCACTGATTAACACTGGACCCTGTGGGAGTCTCACTGATTAACACTTAACCCTATTGGAGTCTCACTGATTAACACTGAAACCTGTGGGAGTCTCACTGATTAACACTGAACCCTATGGGAGTCTCACTGATTAACACTGAACCCTGTGGGAGTCTCAGTGATTAACACTGAACCCTGAGGGAGTCTCACTGATTAACACTGAACAGTGTGGGATTCTCACTGATTAACACCGAACACTGTGGGAGTCTCAATGATTAACACTGAACCCTGTGAGAGTCTCACTGATTAACACTGAGACCTGTGGGAGTCTTACTGATTAACACTGAACCCTATGGGAGTCTCATTGATTAACACTGACCCCTATGGGAGTCTCATTGATTAACACTGACCCCTATGGGAGTCTCACTGATTAACACATGAACCCTGTGGGAGTCTCACTGATTTACACTGAACCCTATGGGAGTCTCACTGATTAACACTGAACCCTATGGGAGTCTCACTGATTAACACTGAACCCTGTGGGAGTCTCACTGATTAACACTGAACCCTGTGGGAGTCTCACTGATTAACACTGAACCCTATGGGAGTCTCACTGATTAACACTTAACCCTATGGGAGTCTCACTCATTAACACTGAACCCTGTGGGAGTCTCACTGATTAACACTGAACACTGTGGGAGTGTCACTTGATTAACACTGAACCCTGTGGGAGTCTCACTGATTAACACTGAACCCTATGGGAGTCTCACTGATTAACACTGAACCCTGTGGGAGTCTCAGTGATTAACACTGAACCCTGAGGGAGTCTCACTGATTAACACTGAACAGTGTGGGATTCTCACTGATTAACACCGAACACTGTGGGAGTCTCAATGATTAACACTGAATCCTGTGGGAGTCTCACTGATTAACACTGAACCCCGTGGGAGTCTCAGTGATTAACACTGAACCCTGAGGGAGTCTCACTGATTAACACTGAACCCTATTGGAGTCTCACTGATTAACACTGAAACCTGTGGGAGTCTCACTGATTAACACTGAACCCTATGGGAGTCTCATTGATTAACACTGAACCTTGTTGGAGTCTCAGTGATTAACACTGAACCCTATGGGAGCCTCACTGATTAACACTGAACCCTATGGGAGTCTCACTGATTAACAATGAACCCTATGGGAGTCTCACTGATTAACACTGAACTCTATGGGATTCTCACTGATTAACACTGAACCCTATGGGAGTCTCACTGATTAACACTGAACCCTGTGGGAGTCTCAGTGATTAACACTGAACCCTGAGGGAGTCTCACTGATTATCACTGAACAGTGTGGGATTCTCACTGATTAACACCGAACACTGTGGGAGTCTCAAGGATTAACACTGAATCCTGTCGGAGTCTCACTGATTAACACTGAATGCTAAGGGAGTCTCACTGATTAACACTGGACCCTGTGGGAGTCTCACTGATTAACACTTAACCCTATTGGAGTCTCACTGATTAACACTGAAACCTGTGGGAGTCTCACTGATTAACACTGAACCCTATGGGAGTCTCACTGATTAACACTGAACCCCGTGGGAGTCTCAGTGATTAACAATGAACCCTATGGGAGTCTCACTGATTAACACATGAACCCTGAGGGAGTCTCACTGATTAACACTGAACCCTGTGGGAGTCTCACTGATTAACACTGAAACTTGTGGGAGTCTCACTGATTAACACTGAACCCTATGGGAGTCTCATTGATTAACACTGAACCCTAAGGGAGTCTCACTGATTAACACATGAACCCTGTGGGAATCTCACTGATTTACAGTGAACCGTATGGGAGTCTCACTGATTAACACTGAACCCTATGGGAGTCTCACTGATTAACACTGAACCCATGGGAGTCTCACTGATTAACACTTAACCCTATGGGAGTCTCACTCATTAACACTGAACCCTGTGGGAGTCTCACTGATTAAAACTGAACACTGTGGGAGTGTCACTTGATTAACACTGAACCCTGTGGGAGTCTCACTGAATAACACTGAACCCTATGGGAGTCTCACCGATTAACACTGAACCCTATGGGAGTCTCACTGATTAACACTGAACCCTGTGGGAGTCTCACTGATTAACACTGAACCCTGTGGGAGTCTCACTGATTAACACTGAACCATGTGGGAGTCTCACTGATTAACACTGAAGCCTATGGGAGTCTCACTGATTAACACTGAAACCTGTGGGAGTCTCACTGATTAACACTGAACCCTATGGGAGTCTCACTGATTAACACTGAACCCCGTGGGAGTCTCAGTGATTAACAATGAACCCTATGGGAGTCTCACTGATTAACACATGAACCCTGAGGGAGTCTCACTGATTAACACTGAACCCTGTGGGAGTCTCACTGATTAACACTGAAACTTGTGGGAGTCTCACTGATTAACACTGAACCCTATGGGAGTCTCATTGATTAACACTGAACCCTATGGGAGTCTCACTGATTAACACATGAACCCTGTGGGAGTCTCACTGATTTACAGTGAACCGCATGGGAGTCTCACTGATTAACACTGAACCCTATGGGAGTCTCACTGATTAACACTGAACCCATGGGAGTCTCACTGATTAACACTTAACCCTATGGGAGTCTCACTCATTAACACTGAACCCTGTGGGAGTCTCACTGATTAACACTGAACACTGTGGGAGTGTCACTTGATTAACACTGAACCCTGTGGGAGTCTCACTGATTAACACTGAACCCTATGGGAGTCTCACTGATTAACACTGAACCCTATGGGAGTCTCACTGATTAACACTGAACCCTGTGGGAGTCTCACTGATTAACACTGAACCATGTGGGAGTCTCACTGATTAACACTGAAGCCTATGGGAGTCTCACTGATTAACACTGAACCCCATGGGAGTCTCACTGATTAACACTGAACCCTATGGGAGTCTCACTGATTAACACTGAACCCTGTGGGAGTCTCAGTGATTAACACTGAACCCTGAGGGAGTCTCACTGATTAACACTGAACCATGTGGGAGTCTCACTGATTAACACTGAACCCTATGGGAGTCTCACTGATTAACACTGAACTCTATGGGATTCTCACTGATTAACACTGAACCCTATGGGAGTCTCACTGATTAACACTGAACCCTGTGGGAGTCTCAGTGATTAACACTGAACCCTGAGGGAGTCTCACTGATTAACACTGAACAGTGTGGGATTCTCACTGATTAACACCGATCACTGTGGGAGTCTCAATGATTAACACTGAATCCTGTGGGAGTCTCACTGATTAACACTTAACCCTATTGGAGTCTCACTGATTAACACTGAACTCTATGGGATTCTCACTGATTAACACTGAATGCTAAGGGAGTCTCACTGATTAACACTGGACCCTGTGGGAGTCTCACTGATTAACACTTAACCCTATTGGAGTCTCACTGATTAACACTGAAACCTGTGGGAGTCTCACTGATTAACACTGAACCCTATGGGAGTCTCACTGATTAACACTGAACCCTGTGGGAGTCTCAGTGATTAACACTGAACCCTGAGGGAGTCTCACTGATTAACACTGAACAGTGTGGGATTCTCACTGATTAACACCGAACACTGTGGGAGTCTCAATGATTAACACTGAACCCTGTGAGAGTCTCACTGATTAACACTGAGACCTGTGGGAGTCTTACTGATTAACACTGAACCCTATGGGAGTCTCATTGATTAACACTGACCCCTATGGGAGTCTCATTGATTAACACTGACCCCTATGGGAGTCTCACTGATTAACACATGAACCCTGTGGGAGTCTCACTGATTTACACTGAACCCTATGGGAGTCTCACTGATTAACACTGAACCCTATGGGAGTCTCACTGATTAACACTGAACCCTGTGGGAGTCTCACTGATTAACACTGAACCCTGTGGGAGTCTCACTGATTAACACTGAACCCTATGGGAGTCTCACTGATTAACACTTAACCCTATGGGAGTCTCACTCATTAACACTGAACCCTGTGGGAGTCTCACTGATTAACACTGAACACTGTGGGAGTGTCACTTGATTAACACTGAACCCTGTGGGAGTCTCACTGATTAACACTGAACCCTATGGGAGTCTCACTGATTAACACTGAACCCTGTGGGAGTCTCAGTGATTAACACTGAACCCTGAGGGAGTCTCACTGATTAACACTGAACAGTGTGGGATTCTCACTGATTAACACCGAACACTGTGGGAGTCTCAATGATTAACACTGAATCCTGTGGGAGTCTCACTGATTAACACTGAACCCCGTGGGAGTCTCAGTGATTAACACTGAACCCTGAGGGAGTCTCACTGATTAACACTGAACCCTATTGGAGTCTCACTGATTAACACTGAAACCTGTGGGAGTCTCACTGATTAACACTGAACCCTATGGGAGTCTCATTGATTAACACTGAACCTTGTTGGAGTCTCAGTGATTAACACTGAACCCTATGGGAGCCTCACTGATTAACACTGAACCCTATGGGAGTCTCACTGATTAACAATGAACCCTATGGGAGTCTCACTGATTAACACTGAACTCTATGGGATTCTCACTGATTAACACTGAACCCTATGGGAGTCTCACTGATTAACACTGAACCCTGTGGGAGTCTCAGTGATTAACACTGAACCCTGAGGGAGTCTCACTGATTATCACTGAACAGTGTGGGATTCTCACTGATTAACACCGAACACTGTGGGAGTCTCAAGGATTAACACTGAATCCTGTCGGAGTCTCACTGATTAACACTGAATGCTAAGGGAGTCTCACTGATTAACACTGGACCCTGTGGGAGTCTCACTGATTAACACTTAACCCTATTGGAGTCTCACTGATTAACACTGAAACCTGTGGGAGTCTCACTGATTAACACTGAACCCTATGGGAGTCTCACTGATTAACACTGAACCCCGTGGGAGTCTCAGTGATTAACAATGAACCCTATGGGAGTCTCACTGATTAACACATGAACCCTGAGGGAGTCTCACTGATTAACACTGAACCCTGTGGGAGTCTCACTGATTAACACTGAAACTTGTGGGAGTCTCACTGATTAACACTGAACCCTATGGGAGTCTCATTGATTAACACTGAACCCTAAGGGAGTCTCACTGATTAACACATGAACCCTGTGGGAGTCTCACTGATTTACAGTGAACCGTATGGGAGTCTCACTGATTAACACTGAACCCTATGGGAGTCTCACTGATTAACACTGAACCCATGGGAGTCTCACTGATTAACACTTAACCCTATGGGAGTCTCACTCATTAACACTGAACCCTGTGGGAGTCTCACTGATTAAAACTGAACACTGTGGGAGTGTCACTTGATTAACACTGAACCCTGTGGGAGTCTCACTGAATAACACTGAACCCTATGGGAGTCTCACCGATTAACACTGAACCCTATGGGAGTCTCACTGATTAACACTGAACCCTGTGGGAGTCTCACTGATTAACACTGAACCCTGTGGGAGTCTCACTGATTAACACTGAACCATGTGGGAGTCTCACTGATTAACACTGAAGCCTATGGGAGTCTCACTGATTAACACTGAACCCCATGGGAGTCTCACTGATTAACACTGAACCCTATGGGAGTCTCACTGATTAACACTGAACCCTGTGGGAGTCTCAGTGATTAACACTGAACCCTGAGGGAGTCTCACTGATTAACACTGAACCATGTGGGAGTCTCACTGATTAACACTGAACCCTATGGGAGTCTCACTGATTAACACTGAACTCTATGGGATTCTCACTGATTAACACTGAACCCTATGGGAGTCTCACTGATTAACACTGAACCCTGTGGGAGTCTCAGTGATTAACACTGAACCCTGAGGGAGTCTCACTGATTAACACTGAACAGTGTGGGATTCTCACTGATTAACACCGATCACTGTGGGAGTCTCAATGATTAACACTGAATCCTGTGGGAGTCTCACTGATTAACACTGAATGCTAAGGGAGTCTCACTGATTAACACTGGACCCTGTGGGAGTCTCACTGATTAACACTTAACCCTATTGGAGTCTCACTGATTAACACTGAAACCTGTGGGAGTCTCACTGATTAACACTGAACCCTATGGGAGTCTCACTGATTAACACTGAACCCTGTGGGAGTCTCAGTGATTAACACTGAACCCTGAGGGAGTCTCACTGATTAACACTGAACAGTGTGGGATTCTCACTGATTAACACCGAACACTGTGGGAGTCTCAATGATTAACACTGAACCCTGTGAGAGTCTCACTGATTAACACTGAAACCTGTGGGAGTCTTACTGATTAACACTGAACCCTATGGGAGTCTCATTGATTAACACTGACCCCTATGGGAGTCTCACTGATTAACACATGAACCCTGTGGGAGTCTCACTGATTTACACTGAACCCTATGGGAGTCTCACTGATTAACACTGAACCCTATGGGAGTCTCACTGATTAACACTGAACCCTGTGGGAGTCTCACTGATTAACACTGAACCCTGTGGGAGTCTCACTGATTAACACTGAACCCTATGGGAGTCTCACTGATCAACACTTAACCCTATGGGAGTCTCACTCATTAACACTGAACCCTGTGGGAGTCTCACTGATTAACACTGAACACTGTGGGAGTGTCACTTGATTAACACTGAACCCTGTGGGAGTCTCACTGATTAACACTGAACCCTATGGGAGTCTCACTGATTAACACTGAACCCTGTGGGAGTCTCAGTGATTAACACTGAACCCTGAGGGAGTCTCACTGATTAACACTGAACAGTGTGGGATTCTCACTGATTAACACCGAACACTGTGGGAGTCTCAATGATTAACACTGAATCCTGTGGGAGTCTCACTGATTAACAATGAACCCTATGGGAGTCTCACTGATTAACACATGAACCCTGTGGGAGTCTCACTGATTTACACTGAACCCTATGGGAGTCTCACTGATTAACACTGAACCCTATGGGAGTCTCACTGATTAACACTGAACCCTGTGGGAGTCTCACTGATTAACACTGAACCCTGTGGGAGTCTCACTGATTAACACTGAACCCTATGGGAGTCTCACTGATTAACACTTAACCCTATGGGAGTCTCACTCATTAACACAGAACCCTGTGGGAGTCTCACTAATTAACACTGAACACTGTGGGAGTGTCACTTGATTAACACTGAACCCTGTGGGAGTCTCACTGATTAACACTGAACCCTGTTGGAGTCTCACTGATTAACACTGAAACCCTAAGGGAGTCTCACTGATTAACACTGAACCATAAGGGAGTCTCACTGATTAACACTGAACCCTGTGGGAGTCTCACTGATTAACACTTAACCCTATTGGAGTCTCACTGATTAACACTGAAACCCTAAGGGAGTCTCACTGATTAACACTGAACCCTGTTGGAGTCTCAGTGATTAACACTGAACCCTATGGGAGTCTCACTGATTAACACTGAACCCTGTGGGAGTCTCACTGATTAACACTGAACCCTGTGGGAGTCTCACTGATTAACACTGAACCCTGTGGGAGTCTCACTGATTAACACTGAAGCCTATGGGAGTCTCACTGATTAACACTGAACCCCATGGGAGTCTCACTGATTAACACTTAACCCTATGGGAGTCTCACTGATTAATACTGAACCCTGAGGGAGTCTCACTGATTAACACTGAACCCTGTTGGAGTCTCACTGATTAACACTGAACCATATGGGAGTCTCACTGATTAACACTGCACCCTGTGGGAGTCTCACTGATTAACACTGAACCCTATGGGAGTCTCACTGATTAACAGTGAACCCTGAGGGAGTCTCACTGATTAACACTGAACAGTGTGGGATTCTCACTGATTAACACCGAACACTGTGGGAGTCTCAATGATTAACACTGAATCCTGTGGGAGTCTCACTGATTAACACTGAACGCTAAGGGAGTCTCACTGATTAACACTGAACCCTGTGGGAGTCTCACTGATTAACACTTAACCCTATTGGAGTCTCACTGATTAACACTGAAACCTGTGGGAGTCTCACTGATTAGCACTGAACCCTATGGGAGTCTCACTGATTAACACTGAACCCTGTGGGAGTCTCACTGATTAACACTGAACCCTATGGAAGTCTCACTGATTAACAATGAACGCTATGGGAGTCTCACTGATTAACACTGAACCCTGTGGGAGTCTCAGTGATTAACACTGAACCCTGAGGGAGTCTCATTGATTAACACTGAACAGTGTGGGATTCTCACTGATTAACACCGAACACTGTGGGAGTCTCAATGATTAACACTGAACCCTGTGGGAGTCTCACTGATTAACACTGAACCCTGTTGGAGTCTCACTGATTAACACTGAAACCCTAAGGGAGTCTCACTGATTAACACTGAACCATAAGGGAGTCTCACTGATTAACACTGAACCCTGTGGGAGTCTCACTGATTAACACTTAACCCTATTGGAGTCTCACTGATTAACACTGAAACCCTAAGGGAGTCTCACTGATTAACACTGAACCCTGTTGGAGTCTCAGTGATTAACACTGAACCCTATGGGAGTCTCACTGATTAACACTGAACCCTGTGGGAGTCTCACTGATTAACACTGAACCCTGTGGGAGTCTCACTGATTAACACTGAACCCTGTGGGAGTCTCACTGATTAACACTGAAGCCTATGGGAGTCTCACTGATTAACACTGAACCCCATGGGAGTCTCACTGATTAACACTTAACCCTATGGGAGTCTCACTGATTAACACTGAACCCTGAGGGAGTCTCACTGATTAACACTGAACCCTGTTGGAGTCTCACTGATTAACACTGAACCATATGGGAGTCTCACTGATTAACACTGCACCCTGTGGGAGTCTCACTGATTAACACTGAACCCTATGGGAGTCTCACTGATTAACAGTGAACCCTGAGGGAGTCTCACTGATTAACACTGAACAGTGTGGGATTCTCACTGATTAACACCGAACACTGTGGGAGTCTCAATGATTAACACTGAATCCTGTGGGAGTCTCACTGATTAACACTGAACGCTAAGGGAGTCTCACTGATTAACACTGAACCCTGTGGGAGTCTCACTGATTAACACTTAACCCTATTGGAGTCTCACTGATTAACACTGAAACCTGTGGGAGTCTCACTGATTAGCACTGAACCCTATGGGAGTCTCACTGATTAACACTGAACCCTGTGGGAGTCTCACTGATTAACACTGAACCCTATGGAAGTCTCACTGATTAACAATGAACGCTATGGGAGTCTCACTGATTAACACTGAACCCTGTGGGAGTCTCAGTGATTAACACTGAACCCTGAGGGAGTCTCATTGATTAACACTGAACAGTGTGGGATTCTCACTGATTAACACCGAACACTGTGGGAGTCTCAATGATTAACACTGAATCCTGTGGGAGTCTCACTGATTAACAATGAACCCTATGGGAGTCTCACTGATTAACACATGAACCCTGAGGGAGTCTCACTGATTAACAATGAACGCTATGGGAGTCTCACTGATTAACACTGAACCCTGTGGGAGTCTCAGTGATTAACACTGAACCCTGAGGGAGTCTCATTGATTAACACTGAACAGTGTGGGATTCTCACTGATTAACACCGAACACTGTGGGAGTCTCAATGATTAACACTGAATCCTGTGGGAGTCTCACTGATTAACAATGAACCCTATGGGAGTCTCACTGATTAACACATGAACCCTGAGGGAGTCTCACTGATTAACACTGCACCCTGTGAGAGTCTCACTGATTAACACTGAAACCTGTGGGAGTCTCACTGATTAACACTCAACCCTATTGGAGTCTCACTGATTAACACTGAAACCTGTGGGAGTCTCACTGATTAACACTGAACCCTATGGGAGTCTCACTGATTAACACTGAACCTTGTTGGAGTCTCAGTGATTAACACTGAACCCTATGGGAGCCTCACTGATTAACACTGAACCCTATGGGAGTCTCACTGATTAACAATGAACCCTATGGGAGTCTCACTGATTAACACTGAACTCTATGGGATTCTCTCTGATTAACACTGAACCCTATGGGAGTCTCACTGATTAACACTGAACCCTGTGGGAGTCTCAGTGATTAACACTGAACCCTGAGGGAGTCTCACTGATTAACACTGAACAGTGTGGGATTCTCACTGATTAACACCGAACACTGTGGGAGTCTCAATGATTAACACTGAATCCTGTGGGAGTCTCACTGATTAACACTGAATGCTAAGGGAGTCTCACTGATTAACACTGGACCCTGTGGGAGTCTCACTGATTAACACTTAACCCTATTGGAGTCTCACTGATTAACACTGAAACCTGTGGGAGTCTCACTGATTAACACTGAACCCTATGGGAGTCTCACTGATTAACACTGAACCCCGTGGGAGTCTCAGTGATTAACACTGAACCCTGAGGGAGTCTCACTGATTAACACTGAACCCTATTGGAGTCTCACTGATTAACACTGAAACCTGTGGGAGTCTCACTGATTAACACTGAACCCTATGGGAGTCTCATTGATTAACACTGAACCTTGTTGGAGTCTCAGTGATTAACACTGAACCCTATGGGAGCCTCACTGATTAACACTGAACCCTATGGGAGTCTCACTGATCAACAATGAACCCTATGGGAGTCTCACTGATTAACACTGAACTCTATGGGATTCTCACTGATTAACACTGAACCCTATGGGAGTCTCACTGATTAACACTGAACCCTGTGGGAGTCTCAGTGATTAACACTGAACCCTGAGGGAGTCTCACTGATTAACACTGAACAGTGTGGGATTCTCACTGATTAACACCGAACACTGTGGGAGTCTCAATGATTAACACTGAATCCTGTCGGAGTCTCACTGATTAACACTGAATGCTAAGGGAGTCTCACTGATTAACACTGGACCCTGTGGGAGTCTCACTGATTAACACTTAACCCTATTGGAGTCTCACTGATTAACACTGAAACCTGTGGGAGTCTCACTGATTAACACTGAACCCTATGGGACTCTCACTGATTAACACTGAACCCTATGGGAGTCTCACTGATTAACACTGAACCCCGTGGGAGTCTCAGTGATTAACAATGAACCCTATGGGAGTCTCACTGATTAACACATGAACCCTGAGGGAGTCTCACTGATTAACACTGAACCCTGTGGGAGTCTCACTGATTAACACTGAAACTTGTGGGAGTCTCACTGATTAACACAGAACCCTATGGGAGTCTCATTGATTAACACTGAACCCTATGGGTGTCTCACTGATTAACACATGAACCCTGTGGGAGTCTCACTGATTTACAGTGAACCGTATGGGAGTCTCACTGATTAACACTGAACCCTATGGGAGTCTCACTGATTAACACTGAACCCTATGGGAGTCTCACTGATTAACACTTAACCCTATGGGAGTCTCACTCATTAACACTGAACCCTGTGGGAGTCTCACTGATTAACACTGAACACTGTGGGAGTGTCACTTGATTAACACTGAACCCTGTGGGAGTCTCACTGATTAACACTGAACCCTATGGGAGTCTCACTGATTAACACTGAACCCTATGGGAGTCTCACTGATTAACACTGAACCCTGTGGGAGTCTCACTGATTAACACTGAACCCTGTGGGAGTCTCACTGATTAACACTGAACCATGTGGGAGTCTCACTGATTAACACTGAAGCCTATGGGAGTCTCACTGATTAACACTGAACCCCATGGGAGTCTCACTGATTAACACTTAACCCTATGGGAGTCTCACTGATTAACACTGAACCCTGAGGGAGTCTCACTAATTAACACTTAACCCTAAGGCTGTCTCACTGATTAACGCTGAACCCTGTGGGAGTCTCACTGATTAACACTTAACCCTATTGGAGTCTCACTGATTAACACTGAAACCTGTGGGAGTCTCACTGATTAACACTGAACCCTATGGGAGTCTCACTGATTAACACTGAACCCTGTGGGAGTCTCACTGATTAACACTGAACCCTGTGGGAGTCTCACTGATTAACACTGAACCCTGTGGGAGTCTCACTGATTAACACTGCACCCTGTGAGAGTCTCACTGATTAACACTGAACCATGTGGGAGTCTCACTGATTAACACTGAAGCCTATGGGAGTCTCACTGATTAACACTGAACCCCATGGGAGTCTCACTGATTAACACTTAACCCTATGGGAGTCTCACTGATTAACACTGAACCCTGAGGGAGTCTCACTAATTAACACTTAACCCTAAGGCTGTCTCACTGATTAACACTGAACCCTGTGGGAGTCTCACTGATTAACACTTAACCCTATTGGAGTCTCACTGATTAACACTGAAACCTGTGGGAGTCTCACTGATTAACACTGAACCCTATGGGAGTCTCACTGATTAACACTGAACCCTGTGGGAGTCTCACTGATTAACACTGAAACCTATGGCAGTCCCACTGATTAACACTGAACCCTGTGGGAGTCTCACTGATTAACACTGAACCCTGTGGGAGTCTCACTGATTAACACTGAACCTTGTGGGGGACTCACTGATTAACACTGAACCCTATGGGAGTCTCACTGATTAACACTGAACCCTCTGGGAGTCTTACTGATTAACACTGAACCCTGTGAGAGTCTCACTGATGAACACTGAACCCTATGGGAGTCTTACTGATTAACACTGAACCCTGTGGGAGTCTCACTGATTAACACGGAACCCTGTGGGAGTCTCACTGATTAACACTGAACCCTGTGGGAGTCTCACTGATTACCCATAAACCCTGTGAGAGTCTCACTGATTAACACTGAACCCTGTGGGAGTCTCACTTATTAACACTGAACCCTGTGGGAGTCTCACTGATTAACACTGAACCCTGTGGGACACTCACTGATTAACAATGAACCATGTGGGAGTCTCACTGATTAACACTGAACCCTATGGGAGTCTTAATGACTAACACTGAACCCTGTGGGAGTCTCACTGATTAACACTGAACCCTGTGGGAGTCTCACTGATTAACACTTAACCCTATTGGAGTCTCACTGATTAACACTGAAACCTGTGGGAGTCTCACTGATTAACACTGAACCCTATGGGAGTCTCACTGATTAACAGTGAACCCTGTTGGAGTCTCAGTGATTAAAACTGAACCCTATGGGAGCCTCACTGATTAACACTGAACCCTATGGGAGTCTCACTGATTAACAATGAACCCTATGGGAGTCTCACTGATTAACAGTGAACTCTATGGGATTCTCACTGATTAACACTGAACCCTATGGGAGTCTCACTGATTAACACTGAACCCTGTGGGAGTCTCAGTGATTAACACTGAACCCTGAGGGAGTCTCACTGATTAACACTGAACAGTGTGGGATTCTCACTGATTAACACCGAACACTGTGGGAGTCTCAATGATTAACACTGAATCCTGTGGGAGTCTCACTGATTAACACTGAACGCTAAGGGAGTCTCATTGATTAACACTGAACCCTGTGGGAGTCTCACTGATTAACACTTAACCCTATTGGAGTCTCACTGATTAACACTGAACCCTATGGGAGTCTCACTGATTAACACTGAACCCTGTGGGAGTCTCACTGATTAACACTGAACCCTATGGGAATCTCACTGATTAACAATGAACCCTATGGGAGTCTCACTGATTAACACTGAACCCTGTGGGAGTCTCAGTGATTAACACTGAACCCTGAGGGAGTCTCACTGATTAACACTGAACAGTGTGGGATTCTCACTGATTAACACCGAACACTGTGGGAGTCTCAATGATTAACACTGAATCCTGTGGGAGTCTCACTGATTAACAATGAACCCTATGAGTCTCACTGATTAACACATGAACCCTGAGGGAGTCTCACTGATTAACACTGCACCCTGTGAGAGTCTCACTGATTAACACTGAAACCTGTGGGAGTCTCACTGATTAACACTTAACCCTATTGGAGTCTCACTGATTAACACTGAAACCTGTGGGAGTCTCACTGATTAACACTGAACCCTATGGGAGTCTCACTGATTAACACTGAACCTTGTTGGAGTCTCAGTGATTAACACTGAACCCTATGGGAGCCTCACTGATTAACACTGAAACCTATGGGAGTCTCACTGATTAACAATGAACCCTATGGGAGTCTCACTGATTAACACTGAACTCTATGGGATTCTCACTGATTAACACTGAACCCTATGGGAGTCTCACTGATTAACACTGAACCCTGTGGGAGTCTCAGTGATTAACACTGAACCCTGAGGGAGTCTCACTGATTAACACTGAACAGTGTGGGATTCTCACTGATTAACACCGATCACTGTGGGAGTCTCAATGATTAACACTGAATCCTGTGGGAGTCTCACTGATTAACACTGAATGCTAAGGGAGTCTCACTGATTAACACTGGACCCTGTGGGAGTCTCACTGATTAACACTTAACCCTATTGGAGTCTCACTGATTAACACTGAAACCTGTGGGAGTCTCACTGATTAACACTGAACCCTATGGGAGTCTCACTGATTAACACTGAACCCTGTGGGAGTCTCAGTGATTAACACTGAACCCTGAGGGAGTCTCACTGATTAACACTGAACAGTGTGGGATTCTCACTGATTAACACCGAACACTGTGGGAGTCTCAATGATTAACACTGAACCCTGTGAGAGTCTCACTGATTAACACTGAAACCTGTGGGAGTCTTACTGATTAACACCGAACCCTATGGGAGTCTCATTGATTAACACTGACCCCTATGGGAGTCTCACTGATTAACACATGAACCCTGTGGGAGTCTCACTGATTTACACTGAACCCTATGGGAGTCTCACTGATTAACACTGAACCCTATGGGAGTCTCACTGATTAACACTGAACCCTGTGGGAGTCTCACTGATTAACACTGAACCCTGTGGGAGTCTCACTGATTAACACTGAACCCTATGGGAGTCTCACTGATTAACACTTAACCCTATGGGAGTCTCACTCATTAACACTGAACCCTGTGGGAGTCTCACTGATTAACACTGAACACTGTGGGAGTGTCACTTGATTAACACTGAACCCTGTGGGAGTCTCACTGATTAACACTGAACCCTATGGGAGTCTCACTGATTAACACTGAACCCTGTGGGAGTCTCAGTGATTAACACTGAACCCTGAGGGAGTCTCACTGATTAACACTGAACAGTGTGGGATTCTCACTGATTAACACCGAACACTGTGGGAATCTCAATGATTAACACTGAATCCTGTGGGAGTCTCACTGATTAACACTGAACCTTGTTGGAGTCTCAGTGATTAACACTGAACCCTATGGGAGCCTCACTGATTAACACTGAACCCTATGGGAGTCTCACTGATTAACAATGAACCCTATGGGAGTCTCACTGATTAACACTGAACTCTATGGGATTCTCTCTGATTAACACTGAACCCTATGGGAGTCTCACTGATTAACACTGAACCCTGTGGGAGTCTCAGTGATTAACACTGAACCCTGAGGGAGTCTCACTGATTAACACTGAACAGTGTGGGATTCTCACTGATTAACACTGAACCCTATGGGAGTCTCACTGATTAACACTGAACCCCGTGGGAGTCTCAGTGATTAACACTGAACCCTGAGGGAGTCTCACTGATTAACACTGAACCCTATTGGAGTCTCACTGATTAACACTGAAACCTGTGGCAGTCTCACTGATTAACACTGAACCCTATGGGAGTCTCATTGATTAACACTGAACCTTGTTGGAGTCTCAGTGATTAACAATGAACCCTATGGGAGTCTCACTGATTAACACTGAACTCTATGGGATTCTCACTGATTAACACTGAACCCTATGGGAGTCTCACTGATTAACACTGAACCCTGTGGGAGTCTCAGTGATTAACACTGAACCCTGAGGGAGTCTCACTGATTAACACTGAACAGTGTAGGATTCTCACTGATTAACACCGAACACTGTGGGAGTCTCAATGATTAACACTGAATCCTGTCGGAGTCTCACTGATTAACACTGAATGCTAAGGGAGTCTCACTGATTAACACTGGACCCTGTGGGAGTCTCACTGATTAACACTTAACCCTATTGGAGTCTCACTGATTAACACTGAAACCTGTGGGAGTCTCACTGATTAACACTGAACCCTATGGGAGTCTCACTGATTAACACTGAACCCCGTGGGAGTCTCAGTGATTAACAATGGAGTCTCAGTGATTAACAATGAACCCTATGGGAGTCTCACTGATTAACACATGAACCCTGAGGGAGTCTCACTGATTAACACTGAACCCTGTGGGAGTCTCACTGATTAACACTGAAACTTGTGGGAGTCTCACTGATTAACACAGAACCCTATGGGAGTCTCATTGATTAACACTGAACCCTATGGGAGTCTCACTGATTAACACATGAACCCTGTGGGAGTCTCACTGATTTACAGTGAACCGTATGGGAGTCTCACTGATTAACACTGAACCCTATGGGAGTCTCACTGATTAACACTGAACCCTATGGGAGTCTCACTGATTAACACTTAACCCTATGGGAGTCTCACTCATTAACACTGAACCCTGTGGGAGTCTCACTGATTAACACTGAACACTGTGGGAGTGTCACTTGATTAACACTGAACCCTGTGGGAGTCTCACTGATTAACACTGAACCCTATGGGAGTCTCACTGATTAACACTGAACCCTATGGGAGTCTCACTGATTAACACTGAACCCTGTGGGAGTCTCACTGATTAACACTGAACCCTGTGGGAGTCTCACTGATTAACACTGAACCATGTGGGAGTCTCACTGATTAACACTGAAGCCTATGGGAGTCTCACTGATTAACACTGAACCCCATGGGAGTCTCACTGATTAACACTTAACCCTATGGGAGTCTCACTGATTAACACTGAACCCTGAGGGAGTCTCACTAATTAACACTTAACCCTAAGGCTGTCTCACTGATTAACACTGAACCCTGTGGGAGTCTCACTGATTAACACTTAACCCTATTGGAGTCTCACTGATTAACACTGAAACCTGTGGGAGTCTCACTGATTAACACTGAACCCTATGGGAGTCTCACTGATTAACACTGAACCCTGTGGGAGTCTCACTGATTAACACTGAAACCTATGGCAGTCCCACTGATTAACACTGAACCCTGTGGGAGTCTCACTGATTAACACTGAACCCTGTGGGAGTCTCACTGATTAACACTGAACCTTGTGGGGGACTCACTGATTAACACTGAACCCTATGGGAGTCTCACTGATTAACACTGAACCCTCTGGGAGTCTTACTGATTAACACTGAACCCTGTGAGAGTCTCACTGATGAACACTGAACCCTATGGGAGTCTTACTGATTAACACTGAACCCTGTGGGAGTCTCACTGATTAACACGGAACCCTGTGGGAGTCTCACTGATTAACACTGAACCCTGTGGGAGTCTCACTGATTACCCATAAACCCTGTGAGAGTCTCACTGATTAACACTGAACCCTGTGGGAGTCTCACTTATTAACACTGAACCCTGTGGGAGTCTCACTGATTAACACTGAACCCTGTGGGACACTCACTGATTAACAATGAACCATGTGGGAGTCTCACTGATTAACACTGAACCCTATGGGAGTCTTAATGACTAACACTGAACCCTGTGGGAGTCTCACTGATTAACACTGAACCCTGTGGGAGTCTCACTGATTAACACTTAACCCTATTGGAGTCTCACTGATTAACACTGAAACCTGTGGGAGTCTCACTGATTAACACTGAACCCTATGGGAGTCTCACTGATTAACAGTGAACCCTGTTGGAGTCTCAGTGATTAAAACTGAACCCTATGGGAGCCTCACTGATTAACACTGAACCCTATGGGAGTCTCACTGATTAACAATGAACCCTATGGGAGTCTCACTGATTAACACTGAACTCTATGGGATTCTCACTGATTAACACTGAACCCTATGGGAGTCTCACTGATTAACACTGAACCCTGTGGGAGTCTCAGTGATTAACACTGAACCCTGAGGGAGTCTCACTGATTAACACTGAACAGTGTGGGATTCTCACTGATTAACACCGAACACTGTGGGAGTCTCAATGATTAACACTGAATCCTGTGGGAGTCTCACTGATTAACACTGAACGCTAAGGGAGTCTCATTGATTAACACTGAACCCTGTGGGAGTCTCACTGATTAACACTTAACTCTATTGGAGTCTCACTGATTAACACTGAACCCTATGGGAGTCTCACTGATTAACACTGAACCCTGTGGGAGTCTCACTGATTAACACTGAACCCTATGGGAATCTCACTGATTAACAATGAACCCTATGGGAGTCTCACTGATTAACACTGAACCCTGTGGGAGTCTCAGTGATTAACACTGAACCCTGAGGGAGTCTCACTGATTAACACTGAACAGTGTGGGATTCTCACTGATTAACACCGAACACTGTGGGAGTCTCAATGATTAACACTGAATCCTGTGGGAGTCTCACTGATTAACAATGAACCCTATGAGTCTCACTGATTAACACATGAACCCTGAGGGAGTCTCACTGATTAACACTGCACCCTGTGAGAGTCTCACTGATTAACACTGAAACCTGTGGGAGTCTCACTGATTAACACTTAACCCTATTGGAGTCTCACTGATTAACACTGAAACCTGTGGGAGTCTCACTGATTAACACTGAACCCTATGGGAGTCTCACTGATTAACACTGAACCTTGTTGGAGTCTCAGTGATTAACACTGAACCCTATGGGAGCCTCACTGATTAACACTGAACCCTATGGGAGTCTCACTGATTAACAATGAACCCTATGGGAGTCTCACTGATTAACACTGAACTCTATGGGATTCTCACTGATTAACACTGAACCCTATGGGAGTCTCACTGATTAACACTGAACCCTGTGGGAGTCTCAGTGATTAACACTGAACCCTGAGGGAGTCTCACTGATTAACACTGAACAGTGTGGGATTCTCACTGATTAACACCGATCACTGTGGGAGTCTCAATGATTAACACTGAATCCTGTGGGAGTCTCACTGATTAACACTGAATGCTAAGGGAGTCTCACTGATTAACACTGGACCCTGTGGGAATCTCACTGATTAACACTTAACCCTATTGGAGTCTCACTGATTAACACTGAAACCTGTGGGAGTCTCACTGATTAACACTGAACCCTATGGGAGTCTCACTGATTAACACTGAACCCTGTGGGAGTCTCAGTGATTAACACTGAACCCTGAGGGAGTCTCACTGATTAACACTGAACAGTGTGGGATTCTCACTGATTAACACCGAACACTGTGGGAGTCTCAATGATTAACACTGAACCCTGTGAGAGTCTCACTGATTAACACTGAAACCTGTGGGAGTCTTACTGATTAACACTGAACCCTATGGGAGTCTCATTGATTAACACTGACCCCTATGGGAGTCTCACTGATTAACACATGAACCCTGTGGGAGTCTCACTGATTTACACTGAACCCTATGGGAGTCTCACTGATTAACACTGAACCCTATGGGAGTCTCACTGATTAACACTGAACCCTGTGGGAGTCTCACTGATTAACACTGAACCCTGTGGGAGTCTCACTGATTAACACTGAACCCTATGGGAGTCTCACTGATTAACACTTAACCCTATGGGAGTCTCACTCATTAACACTGAACCCTGTGGGAGTCTCACTGATTAACACTGAACACTGTGGGAGTGTCACTTGATTAACACTGAACCCTGTGGGAGTCTCACTGATTAACACTGAACCCTATGGGAGTCTCACTGATTAACAATGAACCCTGTGGGAGTCTCAGTGATTAACACTGAACCCTGAGGGAGTCTCACTGATTAACACTGAACAGTGTGGGATTCTCACTGATTAACACCGAACACTGTGGGAATCTCAATGATTAACACTGAATCCTGTGGGAGTCTCACTGATTAACAATGAACCCTATGGGAGTCTCACTGATTAACACATGAACCCTGAGGGAGTCTCACTGATTAACACTGAACCCTGTGAGAGTCTCACTGATTAACACTGAAACCTGTGGGAGTCTTACTGATTAACACTGAACCCTATGGGAGTCTCATTGATTAACACTGACCCCTATGGGAGTCTCACTGATTAACACATGAACCCTGTGGGAGTCTCACTGATTAACACCGAACACTGTGGGAGTCTCAATGATTAACACTGAATCCTGTGGGAGTCTCACTGATTAACAATGAACCCTATGGGAGTCTCACTGATTAACACATGAACCCTGAGGGAGTCTCACTGATTAACACTGCACCCTGTGAGAGTCTCACTGATTAACACTGAAACCTGTGGGAGTCTCACTGATTAACGCTTAACCCTATTGGAGTCTCACTGATTAACACTGAAACCTGTGGGAGTCTCACTGATTAACACTGAACCCTATGGGAGTCTCACTGATTAACACTGAACCTTGTTGGAGTCTCAGTGATTAACACTGAACCCTATGGGAGCCTCACTGATTAACACTGAACCCTATGGGAGTCTCACTGATTAACAATGAACCCTATGGGAGTCTCACTGATTAACACTGAACTCTATGGGATTCTCACTGATTAACACTGAACCCTATGGGAGTCTCACTGATTAACACTGAACCCTGTGGGAGTCTCAGTGATTAACACTGGACCCTGTGGGAGTCTCACTGATTAACACTTAACCCTATTGGAGTCTCACTGATTAACACTGAAACCTGTGGGAGTCTCACTGATTAACACTGAACCCTATGGGAGTCTCACTGATTAACACTGCACCCTGTGGGAGTCTCACTGATTAACACTGAACCCTATGGGAGTCTCACTGATTAACAGTGAACCCTGTGGGAGTCTCACTGATTAACACTGAACCCTGTGGGAGTCTCACTGATTAACACTTAACCCTATTGGAGTCTCACTGATTAACACTGAAACCCTAAGGGAGTCTCACTGATTAACACTGAGCCCTATGGGAGTCTCACTGATTAACACTTAACCCTATTGGAGTCTCACTGCTTAACACTGAAACCTGTGGGAGTCTCACTGATTAACACTGAACCCTATGGGAGACTCACTGATTAACACTGAACCCTGTGGGAGTCTCACTGATTAACACTGCACTCTATGGGATTCTCACTGATTAACACTGAACCCTATGGGAGTCTCACTGATTAACACTGAACCCTGTGGGAGTCTCAGTGATTAACACTGAACCCTGAGGGAGTCTCACTGATTAACACTGAACAGTGTGGGAGTCTCACTGATTAACACCGAACACTGTGGGAGTCTCAATGATTAACACTGAATCCTGTGGGAGTCTCACTGATTAACAATTAACCCTATGGGAGTCTCACTGATTAACACATGAACCCTGAGGGAGTCTCACTGATTAACACTGAACCCTGTGGGAGTCTCACTGATTAAAACTGAAACCTGTGGGAGTCTCACTGATTAACACTGAACCCTATGGGAGTCTCATTGATTAACACTGAACCCTATGGGAGTCTCACTGATTAACACATGAACCCTGTGGGAGTCTCACTGATTTACACTGAACCCTATGGGAGTCTCACTGATTAACACTGAACCCTATGGGAGTCTCACTGATCAACACTGAACCCTATGGGAGTCTCACTGATTAACACTTAACCCTATGGGAGTCTCACTCATTAACACTGAACCCTGTGGGAGTCTCACTGATTAACACTGAACACTGTGGGAGTGTCACTTGATTAACACTGAACCCTGTGGGAGTCTCACTGATTAACACTGAACCCTGTTGGAGTCTCAGTGATTAACACTGAACCCTATGGGAGTCTCACTGATTAACACTGCACCCTGTGGGAGTCTCACTGATTAACACTGAACCCTATGGGAGTCTCACTGATTAACAGTGAACCCTGTGGGAGTCTCACTGATTAACACTGAACCCTGTGGGAGTCTCACTGATTAACACTGAACCCTGTGGGAGTCTCACTGATTAACACTGAAGCCTATGGGAGTATCACTGATTAACACTGAACCCCATGGGAGTCTCACTGATTAACACTTAACCCTATGGGAGTCTCACTGATTAACACTGAACCCTGAGGGAGTCTCACTGATTAACACTGAACCCTAAGGGAGTCTCACTGATTAACACTGAACCCTGTGGGAGTCTCACTGATTAACACTTAACCCTATTGGAGTCTCACTGATTAACACTGAAACCCTAAGGGAGTCTCACTGATTAACACTGAACCCTATGGGAGTCTCACTGATTAACACTGAACCCTGTGGTAGTCTCACTGATTAACACTGAACTCTATGGGATTCTCACTGATTAACACTGAACCCTATGGGAGTCTCACTGATTAACACTGAACCCTGTGGGAGTCTCAGTGATTAACACTGAACCCTGAGGGAGTCTCACTGATTAACACTGAACAGTGTGGGAGTCTCACTGATTAACACCGAACACTGTGGGAGTCTCAATGATTAACACTGAATCCTGTGGGAGTCTCACTGATTAACACTGAACCCTATGGGAGTCTCACTGATTAACACTGAACCCTGTGGGAGTCTCACTGATTAACACTGAAGCCTATGGGAGTCTCACTGATTAACACTGAACCCCATGGGAGTCTCACTGATTAACACTTAACCCTATGGGAGTCTCACTGATTAACACTGAACCCTGAGGGAGTCTCACTGATTAACACTGAACCCTGTGGGAGTCTCACTGATTAACACTTAACCCTATTGGAGTCTCACTGATTAACACTGAAACCCTAAGGGAGTCTCACTGATTAACACTGAACCCTATGGGAGTCTCACTGATTAACACTGAACCCTGTGGGAGTCTCACTGATTAACACTGAACTCTATGGGATTCTCACTGATTAACACTGAACCCTATGGGAGTCTCAGTGATTAACACTGAACCCTGTGGGAGTCTCAGTGATTAACACTGAACCCTGAGGGAGTCTCACTGATTAACACTGAACAGTGTGGGAGTCTCGCTGATTAACACCGAACACTGTGGGAGTCTCAATGATTAACACTGAATCCTGTGGGAGTCTCACTGATTAACAATGAACCCTATGGGAATCTCACTGATTAACACATGAACCCTGAGGGAGTCTCACTGATTAACACTGAACCCTGTGGGAGTCTCACTGATTAACACTGAAACCTGTGGGAGTCTCACTGATTAACACTGAACCCTATGGGAGTCTCACTGATTAACACTGAAACCTGTGGGAGTCTCACTGATTAACACTGAACCCTATGGGAGTCTCATTGATTAACACTGAACCCTATGGGAGTCTCACTGATTAACACATGAACCCTGAGGTAGTCTCACTGATTAACACTGAACCCTGTGGGAGTCTCACTGATTAACACTGAAACCTGTGGGAGTCTCACTGATTAACACTGAAGCCTATGGGAGTATCACTGATTAACACTGAACCCCATGGGAGTCTCACTGATTAACACTTAACCCTATGGGAGTCACACTGATTAACACTGAACCCTGAGGGAGTCTCACTGATTAACACTGAACCCTAAGGGAGTCTCACTGATTAACACTGAACCCTGTGGGAGTCTCACTGATTAACACTTAACCCTATTGGAGTCTCACTGATTAACACTGAAACCCTAAGGGAGTCTCACTGATTAACACTGAACCCTATGGGAGTCTCACTGATTAAAACTGAACCCTGTGGGAGTCTCACTGATTAACACTGAACTCTATGGGATTCTCACTGATTAACACTGAACCCTATGGGAGTCTCACTTATTAACACTGAACCCTGTGGGAGTCTCAGTGATTAACACTGAACCCTGAGGGAGTCTCACTGATTAACACTGAACAGTGTGGGAGTCTCACTGATTAACACCGAACACTGTGGGAGTCTCAATGATTAACACTGAATCCTGTGGGAGTCCCACTGATTAACACTGAACCCTAAGGGAGTCTCACTGATTAACACTGAACCCTGTGGGAGTCTCACTGATTAACACTGAAGCCTATGGGAGTCTCACTGATTAACACTGAACCCCATGGGAGTCTCACTGATTAACACTTAACCCTATGGGAGTCTCACTGATTAACACTGAACCCTGAGGGAGTCTCACTGATTAACACTGAACCCTGTGGGAGTCTCACTGATTAACACTTAACCCTATTGGAGTCTCACTGATTAACACTGAAACCCTAAGGGAGTCTCACTGATTAACAATGAACCCTATGGGAGTCTCACTGATTAACACTGAACCCTGTGGGAGTCTCACTGATTAACACTGAACTCTATGGGATTCTCACTGATTAACACTGAACCCTATGGGAGTCTCAGTGATTAACACTGAAGCCTGTGGGAGTCTCAGTGATTAACACTGAACCCTGAGGGAGTCTCACTGATTAACACTGAACAGTGTGGGAGTCTCACTGATTAACACCGAACACTGTGGGAGTCTCAATGATTAACACTGAATCCTGTGGGAGTCTCACTGATTAACAATGAACCCTATGGGAGTCTCACTGATTAACACATGAACCCTGAGGGAGTCTCACTGATTAACACTGAACCCTGTGGGAGTCTCACTGATTAACACTGAAACCTGTGGGAGTCTCACTGATTAACACTGAACTCTATGGGATTCTCACTGATTAACACTGAACCCTATGGGAGTCTCACTGATTAACACTGAACCCTGTGGGAGTCTCACTGATTAACACTGAACCCCATGGGAGTCTCACTGATTAACACTTAACCCTATGGGAGTCTCACTGATTAACACTGAACCCTGTGGGAGTCTCACTGATTAACACTGAACCCTGTGGGAGTCTCACTGATTAACACTTAACCCTATTGGAGTCTCACTGATTAACACTGAAACCCTAAGGGAGTCTCACTGATTAACACTGAACCCTATGGGAGGCTCACTGGTTAACACTGAACCCTGTGGGAGTCTCACTGATTAACACTGAACTCTATGGGATTCTCACTGATTAACACTGAACCCTATGGGAGTCTCAGTGATTAACACTGAACCCTGTGGGAGTCTCAGTGATTAACACTGAACCCTGAGGGAGTCTCACTGATTAACACTGAACAGTGTGGGAGTCTCACTGATTAACACCGAACACTGTGGGAGTCTCAATGATTAACACTGAATCCTGTGGGAGTCTCACTGATTAACAATGAACCCTATGGGAGTCTCACTGATTAACACATGAACCCTGAGGGAGTCTCACTGATTAACACTGAACCCTGTGGGAGTCTCACTGATTAACACTGAAACCTGTGGGAGTCTCACTGATTAACACTGAACCCTATGGGAGTCTCATTGATTAACACTGAACCCTATGAGAGTCTCACTGATTAACACATGAACCCTGTGGGAGTCTCACTGATTTACACTGAACCCTATGGGAGTCTCACTGATTAACACTGAACCCTATGGGAGTCTCACTGATTAACACTGAACCCTATGGGAGTCTCACTGATTAACACTTAACCCTATGGGAGTCTCACTCATTAACACTGAACCCTGTGGGAGTCTCACTGATTAACACTGAAACCCTAAGGGAGTCTCACTGATTAACACTGAAGCCTATGGGAGTCTCACTGATTAACACTGAACCCCATGGGAGTCTCACTGATTAACACTTAACCCTATGGGAGTCTCACTGATTAACACTGAACGCTGAGGGAGTCTCACTGATTAACACTGAACCCTGTGGGAGTCTCACTGATTAACACTTAACCCTATTGGAGTCTCACTGATTAACACTGAACCCTGTGGGAGTCTCACTGATTAACACTGAACTCTATGGGATTCTCACTGATTAACACTGAACCCTATGGGAGTCTCAGTGATTAACACTGAACCCTGTGGGAGTCTCAGTGGTTAACACTGAACCCTGAGGGAGTCTCACTGATTAACACTGAACAGTGTGGGAGTCTCACTGATTAACACCGAACACTGTGGGAGTCTCAATGATTAACACTGAATCCTGTGGGAGTCTCACTGATTAACAATGAACCCTATGGGAGTCTCACTGATTAACACATGAACCCTGAGGGAGTCTCACTGATTAACACTGAACCCTGTGGGAGTCTCACTGATTAACACTGAAACCTGTGGGAGTCTCACTGATTAACACTGAACCCTATGGGAGTCTCATTGATTAACACTGAACCCTATGAGAGTCTCACTGATTAACACATGAACCCTGTGGGAGTCTCACTGATTTACACTGAACCCTATGGGAGTCTCACTGATTAACACTGAACCCTATGGGAGTCTCACTGATTAACACTGAACCCTATGGGAGTCTCACTGATTAACACTGAACACTGTGGGAGTGTCACTTGATTAACACTGAACCCTGTGGGAGTCTCACTGATTAACACTGAACCCTATGGGAGTCTCACTGATTAACACTGAACACTGTGGGAGTCTCACTTGATTAACACTGAACCTTGTGGGAGTCTCACTGATTAACACTGAACCCTATGTGAGTCTCACTGATTAACACATGAACCCTGTGGGAGTCTCACTGATTAACACTGAACCCTGTGGGAGTCTCACTGATTAACACTGAACCCTGTGGGAGTCTCACTGATTAACACTGAAGCCTGTGGGAGTCTCACTGATTAACACTGAACCCTATGGGAGTCTCATTGATTAACACTGAACCCTATGGGAGTCTCACTGATTAACACATGAACCCTGTGGGAGTCTCACTCATTTACACTGAACCCTATGGGAGTCTCACTGATTAACACTGAACCCTATGGGAGTCTCACTGATTAACACTGAACCCTATGGGAGTCTCACTGATTAACACTGAACCCTGTGGGAGTCTCACTGATTAACACTGAAGCCTATGGGAGTCTCACTGATTAACACTGAACCCCATGGGAGTCTCACTGATTAACACTTAACCCTATGGGAGTCTCACTGATTAACACTGAACCCTGAGGGAGTCTCACTGATTAACACTGAACCCTGTGGGAGTCTCACTGATTAACACTTAACCCTATTGGAGTCTCACTGATTAACACTGAAACCCTAAGGGAGTCTCACTGATTAACACTGAACCCTATGGGAGTCTCACTGATTAACACTGAACCCTGTGGGAGTCTCACTGATTAACACTGAACTCTATGGGATTCTCACTGATTAACACTGAACCCTATGGGAGTCTCAGTGATTAACACTGAACCCTGTGGGAGTCTCAGTGATTAACACTGAACCCTGAGGGAGTCTCACTGATTAACACTGAACAGTGTGGGAGTCTCACTGATTAACACCGAACACTGTGGGAGTCTCAATGATTAACACTGAATCCTGTGGGAGTCTCACTGATTAACAATGAACCCTATGGGAGTCTCACTGATTAACACATGAACCCTGAGGGAGTCTCACTGATTAACACTGAACCCTGTGGGAGTCTCACTGATTAACACTGAAACCTGTGGGAGTCTCACTGATTAACACTGAACTCTATGGGATTCTCACTGATTAACACTGAACCCTATGGGAGTCTCACTGATTAACACTGAACCCTGTGGGAGTCTCACTGATTAACACTGAACCCCATGGGAGTCTCACTGATTAACACTTAACCCTATGGGAGTCTCACTGATTAACACTGAACCCTGTGGGAGTCTCACTGATTAACACTGAACCCTGTGGGAGTCTCACTGATTAACATTTAACCCTATTGGAGTCTCACTGATTAACACTGAAACCCTAAGGGAGTCTCACTGATTAACACTGAACCCTATGGGAGTCTCACTGATTAACACTGAACCCTGTGGGAGTCTCACTGATTAACACTGAACTCTATGGGATTCTCACTGATTAACACTGAACCCTATGGGAGTCTCAGTGATTAACACTGAACCCTGTGGGAGTCTCAGTGATTAACACTGAACCCTGAGGGAGTCTCACTGATTAACACTGAACAGTGTGGGAGTCTCACTGATTAACACCGAACACTGTGGGAGTCTCAATGATTAACACTGAATCCTGTGGGAGTCTCACTGATTAACAATGAACCCTATGGGAGTCTCACTGATTAACACATGAACCCTGAGGGAGTCTCACTGATTAACACTGAACCCTGTGGGAGTCTCACTGATTAACACTGAAACCTGTGGGAGTCTCACTGATTAACACTGAACTCTATGGGATTCTCACTGATTAACACTGAACCCTATGGGAGTCTCACTGATTAACACTGAACCCTGTGGGAGTCTCACTGATTAACACTGAACCCCATGGGAGTCTCACTGATTAACACTTAACCCTATGGGAGTCTCACTGATTAACACTGAACCCTGTGGGAGTCTCACTGATTAACACTGAACCCTGTGGGAGTCTCACTGATTAACATTTAACCCTATTGGAGTCTCACTGATTAACACTGAAACCCTAAGGGAGTCTCACTGATTAACACTGAACCCTATGGGAGGCTCACTGGTTAACACTGAACCCTGTGGGAGTCTCACTGATTAACACTGAACTCTATGGGATTCTCACTGATTAACACTGAACCCTATGGGAGTCTCAGTGATTAACACTGAACCCTGTGGGAGTCTCAGTGATTAACACTGAACCCTGAGGGAGTCTCACTGATTAACACTGAACAGTGTGGGAGTCTCACTGATTAACACCGAACACTGTGGGAGTCTCAATGATTAACACTGAATCCTGTGGGAGTCTCACTGATTAACAATGAACCCTATGGGAGTCTCACTGATTAACACATGAACCCTGAGGGAGTCTCACTGATTAACACTGAACCCTGTGGGAGTCTCACTGATTAACACTGAAACCTGTGGGAGTCTCACTGATTAACACTGAACCCTATGGGAGTCTCATTGATTAACACTGAACCCTATGAGAGTCTCACTGATTAACACATGAACCCTGTGGGAGTCTCACTGATTTACACTGAACCCTATGGGAGTCTCACTGATTAACACTGAACCCTATGGGAGTCTCACTGATTAACACTGAACCCTATGGGAGTCTCACTGATTAACACTTAACCCTATGGGAGTCTCACTCATTAACACTGAACCCTGTGGGAGTCTCACTGATTAACACTGAAACCCTAAAGGAGTCTCACTGATTAACACTGAAGCCTATGGGAGTCTCACTGATTAACACTGAACCCCATGGGAGTCTCACTGATTAACACTTAACCCTATGGGAGTCTCACTGATTAACACTGAACGCTGAGGGAGTCTCACTGATTAACACTGAACCCTGTGGGAGTCTCACTGATTAACACTTAACCCTATTGGAGTCTCACTGATTAACACTGAAACCCTAAGGGAGTCTCACTGATTAACACTGAACCCTATGGGAGTCTCACTGATTAACACTGAACCCTGTGGGAGTCTCACTGATTAACACTGAACTCTATGGGATTCTCACTGATTAACACTGAACCCTATGGGAGTCTCAGTGATTAACACTGAACCCTGTGGGAGTCTCAGTGATTAACACTGAACCCTGAGGGAGTCTCACTGATTAACACTGAACAGTGTGGGAGTCTCACTGATTAACACCGAACACTGTGGGAGTCTCAATGATTAACACTGAATCCTGTGGGAGTCTCACTGATTAACAATGAACCCTATGGGAGTCTCACTGATTAACACATGAACCCTGAGGGAGTCTCACTGATTAACACTGAACCCTGTGGGAGTCTCACTGATTAACACTGAAACCTGTGGGAGTCTCACTGATTAACACTGAACCCTATGGGAGTCTCATTGATTAACACTGAACCCTATGAGAGTCTCACTGATTAACACATGAACCCTGTGGGAGTCTCACTGATTTACACTGAACCCTATGGGAGTCTCACTGATTAACACTGAACCCTATGGGAGTCTCACTGATTAACACTGAACCCTATGGGAGTCTCACTGATTAACACTGAACACTGTGGGAGTGTCACTTGATTAACACTGAACCCTGTGGGAGTCTCACTGATTAACACTGAACCCTATGGGAGTCTCACTGATTAACACTGAACACTGTGGGAGTCTCACTTGATTAACACTGAACCTTGTGGGAGTCTCACTGATTAACACTGAACCCTATGTGAGTCTCACTGATTAACACATGAACCCTGTGGGAGTCTCACTGATTAACACTGAACCCTGTGGGAGTCTCACTGATTAACACTGAACCCTGTGGGAGTCTCACTGATTAACACTGAAGCCTGTGGGAGTCTCACTGATTAACACTGAACCCTATGGGAGTCTCATTGATTAACACTGAACCCTATGGGAGTCTCACTGATTAACACATGAACCCTGTGGGAGTCTCACTCATTTACACTGAACCCTATGGGAGTCTCACTGATTAACACATGAACCCTGAGGGAGTCTCACTGATTAACACTGAACCCTGTGGGAGTCTCACTGATTAACACTGAAACCTGTGGGAGTCTCACTGATTAACACTGAACCCTATGGGAGTCTCACTGATTAACACTGAACAGTGTGGGAGTCTCACTGATTAACACCGAACACTGTGGGAGTCTCAATGATTAACACTGAATCCTGTGGGAGTCTCACTGATTAACAATGAACCCTATGGGAGTCTCACTGATTAACACATGAACCCTGAGGGAGTCTCACTGATTAACACTGAACCCTGTGGGAGTCTCACTGATTAACACTGAAACCTGTGGGAGTCTCACTGATTAACACTGAACCCTATGGGAGTCTCATTGATTAACACTGAACCCTATGAGAGTCTCACTGATTAACACATGAACCCTGTGGGAGTCTCACTGATTTACACTGAACCCTATGGGAGTCTCACTGATTAACACTGAACCCTATGGGAGTCTCACTGATTAACACTGAACCCTATGGGAGTCTCACTGATTAACACTTAACCCTATGGGAGTCTCACTCATTAACACTGAACCCTGTGGGAGTCTCACTGATTAACACTGAAACCCTAAAGGAGTCTCACTGATTAACACTGAAGCCTATGGGAGTCTCACTGATTAACACTGAACCCCATGGGAGTCTCACTGATTAACACTTAACCCTATGGGAGTCTCACTGATTAACACTGAACGCTGAGGGAGTCTCACTGATTAACACTGAACCCTGTGGGAGTCTCACTGATTAACACTTAACCCTATTGGAGTCTCACTGATTAACACTGAAACCCTAAGGGAGTCTCACTGATTAACACTGAACCCTATGGGAGTCTCACTGATTAACACTGAACCCTGTGGGAGTCTCACTGATTAACACTGAACTCTATGGGATTCTCACTGATTAACACTGAACCCTATGGGAGTCTCAGTGATTAACACTGAACCCTGTGGGAGTCTCAGTGATTAACACTGAACCCTGAGGGAGTCTCACTGATTAACACTGAACAGTGTGGGAGTCTCACTGATTAACACCGAACACTGTGGGAGTCTCAATGATTAACACTGAATCCTGTGGGAGTCTCACTGATTAACAATGAACCCTATGGGAGTCTCACTGATTAACACATGAACCCTGAGGGAGTCTCACTGATTAACACTGAACCCTGTGGGAGTCTCACTGATTAACACTGAAACCTGTGGGAGTCTCACTGATTAACACTGAACCCTATGGGAGTCTCATTGATTAACACTGAACCCTATGAGAGTCTCACTGATTAACACATGAACCCTGTGGGAGTCTCACTGATTTACACTGAACCCTATGGGAGTCTCACTGATTAACACTGAACCCTATGGGAGTCTCACTGATTAACACTGAACCCTATGGGAGTCTCACTGATTAACACTGAACACTGTGGGAGTGTCACTTGATTAACACTGAACCCTGTGGGAGTCTCACTGATTAACACTGAACCCTATGGGAGTCTCACTGATTAACACTGAACACTGTGGGAGTCTCACTTGATTAACACTGAACCTTGTGGGAGTCTCACTGATTAACACTGAACCCTATGTGAGTCTCACTGATTAACACATGAACCCTGTGGGAGTCTCACTGATTAACACTGAACCCTGTGGGAGTCTCACTGATTAACACTGAACCCTGTGGGAGTCTCACTGATTAACACTGAAGCCTGTGGGAGTCTCACTGATTAACACTGAACCCTATGGGAGTCTCATTGATTAACACTGAACCCTATGGGAGTCTCACTGATTAACACATGAACCCTGTGGGAGTCTCACTCATTTACACTGAACCCTATGGGAGTCTCACTGATTAACACATGAACCCTGAGGGAGTCTCACTGATTAACACTGAACCCTGTGGGAGTCTCACTGATTAACACTGAAACCTGTGGGAGTCTCACTGATTAACACTGAACCCTATGGGAGTCTCACTGATTAACACTGAAACCTGTGGGAGTCTCACTGATTAACACTGAACCCTATGGGAGTCTCATTGATTAACACTGAACCCTATGGGAGTCTCACTGATTAACACTGAAGCCTATGGGAGTCTCACTGATTAACACTGAACCCCATGGGAGTCTCACTGATTAACACTTAACCCTATGGGAGTCTCACTGATTAACACTGAACGCTGAGGGAGTCTCACTGATTAACACTGAACCCTGTGGGAGTCTCACTGATTAACACTTAACCCTATTGGAGTCTCACTGATTAACACTGAAACCCTAAGGGAGTCTCACTGATTAACACTGAACCCTATGGGAGTCTCACTGATTAACACTGAACCCTGTGGGAGTCTCACTGATTAACACTGAACTCTATGGGATTCTCACTGATTAACACTGAACCCTATGGGAGTCTCAGTGATTAACACTGAACCCTGTGGGAGCCTCAGTGATTAACACTGAACCCTGAGGGAGTCTCACTGATTAACACTGAACAGTGTGGGAGTCTCACTGATTAACACCGAACACTGTGGGAGTCTCACTGATTAACACTGAACCCTGTGGGAGTCTCACTGATTAACACTGAACTCTATGGGATTCTCACTGATTAACACTGAACCCTATGGGAGTCTCAGTGATTAACACTGAACCCTGTGGGAGTCTCAGTGATTAACACTGAACCCTGAGGGAGTCTCACTGATTAACACTGAACAGTGTGGGAGTCTCACTGATTAACACCGAACACTGTGGGAGTCTCAATGATTAACACTGAATCCTGTGGGAGTCTCACTGATTAACAATGAACCCTATGGGAGTCTCACTGATTAACACATGAACCCTGAGGGAGTCTCACTGATTAACACTGAACCCTGTGGGAGTCTCACTGATTAACACTGAAACCTGTGGGAGTCTCACTGATTAACACTGAACTCTATGGGATTCTCACTGATTAACACTGAACCCTATGGGAGTCTCACTGATTAACACTGAACCCTGTGGGAGTCTCACTGATTAACACTGAACCCCATGGGAGTCTCACTGATTAACACTTAACCCTATGGGAGTCTCACTGATTAACACTGAACCCTGTGGGAGTCTCACTGATTAACACTGAACCCTGTGGGAGTCTCACTGATTAACACTTAACCCTATTGGAGTCTCACTGATTAACACTGAAACCCTAAGGGAGTCTCACTGATTAACACTGAACCCTATGGGAGGCTCACTGGTTAACACTGAACCCTGTGGGAGTCTCACTGATTAACACTGAACTCTATGGGATTCTCACTGATTAACACTGAACCCTATGGGAGTCTCAGTGATTAACACTGAACCCTGTGGGAGTCTCAGTGATTAACACTGAACCCTGAGGGAGTCTCACTGATTAACACTGAACAGTGTGGGAGTCTCACTGATTAACACCGAACACTGTGGGAGTCTCAATGATTAACACTGAATCCTGTGGGAGTCTCACTGATTAACAATGAACCCTATGGGAGTCTCACTGATTAACACATGAACCCTGAGGGAGGCTCACTGATTAACACTGAACCCTGTGGGAGTCTCACTGATTAACACTGAAACCTGTGGGAGTCTCACTGATTAACACTGAACCCTATGGGAGTCTCATTGATTAACACTGAACCCTATGAGAGTCTCACTGATTAACACATGAACCCTGTGGGAGTCTCACTGATTTACACTGAACCCTATGGGAGTCTCACTGATTAACACTGAACCCTATGGGAGTCTCACTGATTAACACTGAACCCTATGGGAGTCTCACTGATTAACACTTAACCCTATGGGAGTCTCACTCATTAACACTGAACCCTGTGGGAGTCTCACTGATTAACACTGAAACCCTAAAGGAGTCTCACTGATTAACACTGAAGCCTATGGGAGTCTCACTGATTAACACTGAACCCCATGGGAGTCTCACTGATTAACACTTAACCCTATGGGAGTCTCACTGATTAACACTGAACGCTGAGGGAGTCTCACTGATTAACACTGAACCCTGTGGGAGTCTCACTGATTAACACTGAACTCTATGGGATTCTCACTGATTAACACTGAACCCTATGGGAGTCTCACTTATTAACACTGAACCCTGTGGGAGTCTCAGTGATTAACACTGAACCCTGAGGGAGTCTCACTGATTAACACTGAACAGTGTGGGAGTCTCACTGATTAACACCGAACACTGTGGGAGTCTCAATGATTAACACTGAATCCTGTGGGAGTCCCACTGATTAACACTGAACCCTATGGGAGTCTCACTGATTAACACTGAACCCTGTGGGAGTCTCACTGATTAACACTGAAGCCTATGGGAGTCTCACTGATTAACACTGAACCCCATGGGAGTCTCACTGATTAACACTTAACCCTATGGGAGTCTCACTGATTAACACTGAACCCTGAGGGAGTCTCACTGATTAACACTGAACCCTGTGGGAGTCTCACTGATTAACACTTAACCCTATTGGAGTCTCACTGATTAACACTGAAACCCTAAGGGAGTCTCACTGATTAACAATGAACCCTATGGGAGTCTCACTGATTAACACTGAACCCTGTGGGAGTCTCACTGATTAACACTGAACTCTATGGGATTCTCACTGATTAACACTGAACCCTATGGGAGTCTCAGTGATTAACACTGAAGCCTGTGGGAGTCTCAGTGATTAACACTGAACCCTGAGGGAGTCTCACTGATTAACACTGAACAGTGTGGGAGTCTCACTGATTAACACCGAACACTGTGGGAGTCTCAATGATTAACACTGAATCCTGTGGGAGTCCCACTGATTAACACTGAACCCTATGGGAGTCTCACTGATTAACACTGAACCCTGTGGGAGTCTCACTGATTAACACTGAAGCCTATGGGAGTCTCACTGATTAACACTGAACCCCATGGGAGTCTCACTGATTAACACTTAACCCTATGGGAGTCTCACTGATTAACACTGAACCCTGAGGGAGTCTCACTGATTAACACTGAACCCTGTGGGAGTCTCACTGATTAACACTTAACCCTATTGGAGTCTCACTGATTAACACTGAAACCCTAAGGGAGTCTCACTGATTAACAATGAACCCTATGGGAGTCTCACTGATTAACACTGAACCCTGTGGGAGTCTCACTGATTAACACTGAACTCTATGGGATTCTCACTGATTAACACTGAACCCTATGGGAGTCTCAGTGATTAACACTGAAGCCTGTGGGAGTCTCAGTGATTAACACTGAACCCTGAGGGAGTCTCACTGATTAACACTGAACAGTGTGGGAGTCTCACTGATTAACACCGAACACTGTGGGAGTCTCAATGATTAACACTGAATCCTGTGGGAGTCTCACTGATTAACAATGAACCCTATGGGAGTCTCACTGATTAACACATGAACCCTGAGGGAGTCTCACTGATTAACACTGAACCCTGTGGGAGTCTCACTGATTAACACTGAAACCTGTGGGAGTCTCACTGATTAACACTGAACTCTATGGGATTCTCACTGATTAACACTGAACCCTATGGGAGTCTCACTGATTAACACTGAACCCTGTGGGAGTCTCACTGATTAACACTGAACCCCATGGGAGTCTCACTGATTAACACTTAACCCTATGGGAGTCTCACTGATTAACACTGAACCCTGTGGGAGTCTCACTGATTAACACTGAACCCTGTGGGAGTCTCACTGATTAACACTTAACCCTATTGGAGTCTCACTGATTAACACTGAAACCCTAAGGGAGTCTCACTGATTAACACTGAACCCTATGGGAGGCTCACTGGTTAACACTGAACCCTGTGGGAGTCTCACTGATTAACACTGAACTCTATGGGATTCTCACTGATTAACACTGAACCCTATGGGAGTCTCAGTGATTAACACTGAACCCTGTGGGAGTCTCAGTGATTAACACTGAACCCTGAGGGAGTCTCACTGATTAACACTGAACAGTGTGGGAGTCTCACTGATTAACACCGAACACTGTGGGAGTCTCAATGATTAACACTGAATCCTGTGGGAGTCTCACTGATTAACAATGAACCCTATGGGAGTCTCACTGATTAACACATGAACCCTGAGGGAGTCTCACTGATTAACACTGAACCCTGTGGGAGTCTCACTGATTAACACTGAAACCTGTGGGAGTCTCACTGATTAACACTGAACCCTATGGGAGTCTCATTGATTAACACTGAACCCTATGAGAGTCTCACTGATTAACACATGAACCCTGTGGGAGTCTCACTGATTTACACTGAACCCTATGGGAGTCTCACTGATTAACACTGAACCCTATGGGAGTCTCACTGATTAACACTGAACCCTATGGGAGTCTCACTGATTAACACTTAACCCTATGGGAGTCTCACTCATTAACACTGAACCCTGTGGGAGTCTCACTGATTAACACTGAAACCCTAAGGGAGTCTCACTGATTAACACTGAAGCCTATGGGAGTCTCACTGATTAACACTGAACCCCATGGGAGTCTCACTGATTAACACTTAACCCTATGGGAGTCTCACTGATTAACACTGAACGCTGAGGGAGTCTCACTGATTAACACTGAACCCTGTGGGAGTCTCACTGATTAACACTTAACCCTATTGGAGTCTCACTGATTAACACTGAAACCCTAAGGGAGTCTCACTGATTAACACTGAACCCTATGGGAGTCTCACTGATTAACACTGAACCCTGTGGGAGTCTCACTGATTAACACTGAACTCTATGGGATTCTCACTGATTAACACTGAACCCTATGGGAGTCTCAGTGATTAACACTGAACCCTGTGGGAGTCTCAGTGGTTAACACTGAACCCTGAGGGAGTCTCACTGATTAACACTGAACAGTGTGGGAGTCTCACTGATTAACACCGAACACTGTGGGAGTCTCAATGATTAACACTGAATCCTGTGGGAGTCTCACTGATTAACAATGAACCCTATGGGAGTCTCACTGATTAACACATGAACCCTGAGGGAGTCTCACTGATTAACACTGAACCCTGTGGGAGTCTCACTGATTAACACTGAAACCTGTGGGAGTCTCACTGATTAACACTGAACCCTATGGGAGTCTCATTGATTAACACTGAACCCTATGAGAGTCTCACTGATTAACACATGAACCCTGTGGGAGTCTCACTGATTTACACTGAACCCTATGGGAGTCTCACTGATTAACACTGAACCCTATGGGAGTCTCACTGATTAACACTGAACCCTATGGGAGTCTCACTGATTAACACTGAACACTGTGGGAGTGTCACTTGATTAACACTGAACCCTGTGGGAGTCTCACTGATTAACACTGAACCCTATGGGAGTCTCACTGATTAACACTGAACACTGTGGGAGTCTCACTTGATTAACACTGAACCTTGTGGGAGTCTCACTGATTAACACTGAACCCTATGTGAGTCTCACTGATTAACACATGAACCCTGTGGGAGTCTCACTGATTAACACTGAACCCTGTGGGAGTCTCACTGATTAACACTGAACCCTGTGGGAGTCTCACTGATTAACACTGAAGCCTGTGGGAGTCTCACTGATTAACACTGAACCCTATGGGAGTCTCATTGATTAACACTGAACCCTATGGGAGTCTCACTGATTAACACATGAACCCTGTGGGAGTCTCACTCATTTACACTGAACCCTATGGGAGTCTCACTGATTAACACTGAACCCTATGGGAGTCTCACTGATTAACACTGAACCCTATGGGAGTCTCACTGATTAACACTGAACCCTGTGGGAGTCTCACTGATTAACACTGAAGCCTATGGGAGTCTCACTGATTAACACTGAACCCCATGGGAGTCTCACTGATTAACACTTAACCCTATGGGAGTCTCACTGATTAACACTGAACCCTGTGGGAGTCTCACTGATTAACACTGAACCCTGTGGGAGTCTCACTGATTAACACTTAACCCTATTGGAGTCTCACTGATTAACACTGAAACCCTAAGGGAGTCTCACTGATTAACACTGAACCCTATGGGAGTCTCACTGATTAACACTGAACCCTGTGGGAGTCTCACTGATTAACACTGAACTCTATGGGATTCTCACTGATTAACACTGAACCCTATGGGAGTCTCAGTGATTAACACTGAACCCTGTGGGAGTCTCAGTGATTAACACTGAACCCTGAGGGAGTCTCACTGATTAACACTGAACAGTGTGGGAGTCTCACTGATTAACACCGAACACTGTGGGAGTCTCAATGATTAACACTGAATCCTGTGGGAGTCTCACTGATTAACAATGAACCCTATGGGAGTCTCACTGATTAACACATGAACCCTGAGGGAGTCTCACTGATTAACACTGAACCCTGTGGGAGTCTCACTGATTAACACTGAAACCTGTGGGAGTCTCACTGATTAACACTGAACTCTATGGGATTCTCACTGATTAACACTGAACCCTATGGGAGTCTCACTGATTAACACTGAACCCTGTGGGAGTCTCACTGATTAACACTGAACCCCATGGGAGTCTCACTGATTAACACTTAACCCTATGGGAGTCTCACTGATTAACACTGAACCCTGTGGGAGTCTCACTGATTAACACTGAACCCTGTGGGAGTCTCACTGATTAACACTTAACCCTATTGGAGTCTCACTGATTAACACTGAAACCCTAAGGGAGTCTCACTGATTAACACTGAACCCTATGGGAGGCTCACTGGTTAACACTGAACCCTGTGGGAGTCTCACTGATTAACACTGAACTCTATGGGATTCTCACTGATTAACACTGAACCCTATGGGAGTCTCAGTGATTAACACTGAACCCTGTGGGAGTCTCAGTGATTAACACTGAACCCTGAGGGAGTCTCACTGATTAACACTGAACAGTGTGGGAGTCTCACTGATTAACACCGAACACTGTGGGAGTCTCAATGATTAACACTGAATCCTGTGGGAGTCTCACTGATTAACAATGAACCCTATGGGAGTCTCACTGATTAACACATGAACCCTGAGGGAGTCTCACTGATTAACACTGAACCCTGTGGGAGTCTCACTGATTAACACTGAAACCTGTGGGAGTCTCACTGATTAACACTGAACCCTATGGGAGTCTCATTGATTAACACTGAACCCTATGAGAGTCTCACTGATTAACACATGAACCCTGTGGGAGTCTCACTGATTTACACTGAACCCTATGGGAGTCTCACTGATTAACACTGAACCCTATGGGAGTCTCACTGATTAACACTGAACCCTATGGGAGTCTCACTGATTAACACTTAACCCTATGGGAGTCTCACTCATTAACACTGAACCCTGTGGGAGTCTCACTGATTAACACTGAAACCCTAAAGGAGTCTCACTGATTAACACTGAAGCCTATGGGAGTCTCACTGATTAACACTGAACCCCATGGGAGTCTCACTGATTAACACTTAACCCTATGGGAGTCTCACTGATTAACACTGAACGCTGAGGGAGTCTCACTGATTAACACTGAACCCTGTGGGAGTCTCACTGATTAACACTTAACCCTATTGGAGTCTCACTGATTAACACTGAAACCCTAAGGGAGTCTCACTGATTAACACTGAACCCTATGGGAGTCTCACTGATTAACACTGAACCCTGTGGGAGTCTCACTGATTAACACTGAACTCTATGGGATTCTCACTGATTAACACTGAACCCTATGGGAGTCTCAGTGATTAACACTGAACCCTGTGGGAGTCTCAGTGATTAACACTGAACCCTGAGGGAGTCTCACTGATTAACACTGAACAGTGTGGGAGTCTCACTGATTAACACCGAACACTGTGGGAGTCTCAATGATTAACACTGAATCCTGTGGGAGTCTCACTGATTAACAATGAACCCTATGGGAGTCTCACTGATTAACACATGAACCCTGAGGGAGTCTCACTGATTAACACTGAACCCTGTGGGAGTCTCACTGATTAACACTGAAACCTGTGGGAGTCTCACTGATTAACACTGAACCCTATGGGAGTCTCATTGATTAACACTGAACCCTATGAGAGTCTCACTGATTAACACATGAACCCTGTGGGAGTCTCACTGATTTACACTGAACCCTATGGGAGTCTCACTGATTAACACTGAACCCTATGGGAGTCTCACTGATTAACACTGAACCCTATGGGAGTCTCACTGATTAACACTGAACACTGTGGGAGTGTCACTTGATTAACACTGAACCCTGTGGGAGTCTCACTGATTAACACTGAACCCTATGGGAGTCTCACTGATTAACACTGAACACTGTGGGAGTCTCACTTGATTAACACTGAACCTTGTGGGAGTCTCACTGATTAACACTGAACCCTATGTGAGTCTCACTGATTAACACATGAACCCTGTGGGAGTCTCACTGATTAACACTGAACCCTGTGGGAGTCTCACTGATTAACACTGAACCCTGTGGGAGTCTCACTGATTAACACTGAAGCCTGTGGGAGTCTCACTGATTAACACTGAACCCTATGGGAGTCTCATTGATTAACACTGAACCCTATGGGAGTCTCACTGATTAACACATGAACCCTGTGGGAGTCTCACTCATTTACACTGAACCCTATGGGAGTCTCACTGATTAACACATGAACCCTGAGGGAGTCTCACTGATTAACACTGAACCCTGTGGGAGTCTCACTGATTAACACTGAAACCTGTGGGAGTCTCACTGATTAACACTGAACCCTATGGGAGTCTCACTGATTAACACTGAACAGTGTGGGAGTCTCACTGATTAACACCGAACACTGTGGGAGTCTCAATGATTAACACTGAATCCTGTGGGAGTCTCACTGATTAACAATGAACCCTATGGGAGTCTCACTGATTAACACATGAACCCTGAGGGAGTCTCACTGATTAACACTGAACCCTGTGGGAGTCTCACTGATTAACACTGAAACCTGTGGGAGTCTCACTGATTAACACTGAACCCTATGGGAGTCTCATTGATTAACACTGAACCCTATGAGAGTCTCACTGATTAACACATGAACCCTGTGGGAGTCTCACTGATTTACACTGAACCCTATGGGAGTCTCACTGATTAACACTGAACCCTATGGGAGTCTCACTGATTAACACTGAACCCTATGGGAGTCTCACTGATTAACACTTAACCCTATGGGAGTCTCACTCATTAACACTGAACCCTGTGGGAGTCTCACTGATTAACACTGAAACCCTAAAGGAGTCTCACTGATTAACACTGAAGCCTATGGGAGTCTCACTGATTAACACTGAACCCCATGGGAGTCTCACTGATTAACACTTAACCCTATGGGAGTCTCACTGATTAACACTGAACGCTGAGGGAGTCTCACTGATTAACACTGAACCCTGTGGGAGTCTCACTGATTAACACTTAACCCTATTGGAGTCTCACTGATTAACACTGAAACCCTAAGGGAGTCTCACTGATTAACACTGAACCCTATGGGAGTCTCACTGATTAACACTGAACCCTGTGGGAGTCTCACTGATTAACACTGAACTCTATGGGATTCTCACTGATTAACACTGAACCCTATGGGAGTCTCAGTGATTAACACTGAACCCTGTGGGAGTCTCAGTGATTAACACTGAACCCTGAGGGAGTCTCACTGATTAACACTGAACAGTGTGGGAGTCTCACTGATTAACACCGAACACTGTGGGAGTCTCAATGATTAACACTGAATCCTGTGGGAGTCTCACTGATTAACAATGAACCCTATGGGAGTCTCACTGATTAACACATGAACCCTGAGGGAGTCTCACTGATTAACACTGAACCCTGTGGGAGTCTCACTGATTAACACTGAAACCTGTGGGAGTCTCACTGATTAACACTGAACCCTATGGGAGTCTCATTGATTAACACTGAACCCTATGAGAGTCTCACTGATTAACACATGAACCCTGTGGGAGTCTCACTGATTTACACTGAACCCTATGGGAGTCTCACTGATTAACACTGAACCCTATGGGAGTCTCACTGATTAACACTGAACCCTATGGGAGTCTCACTGATTAACACTGAACACTGTGGGAGTGTCACTTGATTAACACTGAACCCTGTGGGAGTCTCACTGATTAACACTGAACCCTATGGGAGTCTCACTGATTAACACTGAACACTGTGGGAGTCTCACTTGATTAACACTGAACCTTGTGGGAGTCTCACTGATTAACACTGAACCCTATGTGAGTCTCACTGATTAACACATGAACCCTGTGGGAGTCTCACTGATTAACACTGAACCCTGTGGGAGTCTCACTGATTAACACTGAACCCTGTGGGAGTCTCACTGATTAACACTGAACTCTATGGGATTCTCACTGATTAACACTGAACCCTATGGGAGTCTCAGTGATTAACACTGAACCCTGTGGGAGTCTCAGTGATTAACACTGAACCCTGAGGGAGTCTCACTGATTAACACTGAACAGTGTGGGAGTCTCACTGATTAACACCGAACACTGTGGGAGTCTCAATGATTAACACTGAATCCTGTGGGAGTCTCACTGATTAACAATGAACCCTATGGGAGTCTCACTGATTAACACATGAACCCTGAGGGAGTCTCACTGATTAACACTGAACCCTGTGGGAGTCTCACTGATTAACACTGAACCCTATGGGAGTCTCATTGATTAACACTGAACCCTATGAGAGTCTCACTGATTAACACATGAACCCTGTGGGAGTCTCACTGATTTACACTGAACCCTATGGGAGTCTCACTGATTAACACTGAACCCTATGGGAGTCTCACTGATTAACACTGAACCCTATGGGAGTCTCACTGATTAACACTGAACACTGTGGGAGTGTCACTTGATTAACACTGAACCCTGTGGGAGTCTCACTGATTAACACTGAACCCTATGGGAGTCTCACTGATTAACACTGAACACTGTGGGAGTCTCACTTGATTAACACTGAACCTTGTGGGAGTCTCACTGATTAACACTGAACCCTATGTGAGTCTCACTGATTAACACATGAACCCTGTGGGAGTCTCACTGATTAACACTGAACCCTGTGGGAGTCTCACTGATTAACACTGAACCCTGTGGGAGTCTCACTGATTAACACTGAAGCCTGTGGGAGTCTCACTGATTAACACTGAACCCTATGGGAGTCTCATTGATTAACACTGAACCCTATGGGAGTCTCACTGATTAACACATGAACCCTGTGGGAGTCTCACTCATTTACACTGAACCCTATGGGAGTCTCACTGATTAACACATGAACCCTGAGGGAGTCTCACTGATTAACACTGAACCCTGTGGGAGTCTCACTGATTAACACTGAAACCTGTGGGAGTCTCACTGATTAACACTGAACCCTATGGGAGTCTCACTGATTAACACTGAAACCTGTGGGAGTCTCACTGATTAACACTGAACCCTATGGGAGTCTCATTGATTAACACTGAACCCTATGGGAGTCTCACTGATTAACACTGAAGCCTATGGGAGTCTCACTGATTAACACTGAACCCCATGGGAGTCTCACTGATTAACACTTAACCCTATGGGAGTCTCACTGATTAACACTGAACGCTGAGGGAGTCTCACTGATTAACACTGAACCCTGTGGGAGTCTCACTGATTAACACTTAACCCTATTGGAGTCTCACTGATTAACACTGAAACCCTAAGGGAGTCTCACTGATTAACACTGAACCCTATGGGAGTCTCACTGATTAACACTGAACCCTGTGGGAGTCTCACTGATTAACACTGAACTCTATGGGATTCTCACTGATTAACACTGAACCCTATGGGAGTCTCAGTGATTAACACTGAACCCTGTGGGAGCCTCAGTGATTAACACTGAACCCTGAGGGAGTCTCACTGATTAACACTGAACAGTGTGGGAGTCTCACTGATTAACACCGAACACTGTGGGAGTCTCACTGATTAACACTGAACCCTGTGGGAGTCTCACTGATTAACACTGAACTCTATGGGATTCTCACTGATTAACACTGAACCCTATGGGAGTCTCAGTGATTAACACTGAACCCTGTGGGAGTCTCAGTGATTAACACTGAACCCTGAGGGAGTCTCACTGATTAACACTGAACAGTGTGGGAGTCTCACTGATTAACACCGAACACTGTGGGAGTCTCAATGATTAACACTGAATCCTGTGGGAGTCTCACTGATTAACAATGAACCCTATGGGAGTCTCACTGATTAACACATGAACCCTGAGGGAGTCTCACTGATTAACACTGAACCCTGTGGGAGTCTCACTGATTAACACTGAAACCTGTGGGAGTCTCACTGATTAACACTGAACTCTATGGGATTCTCACTGATTAACACTGAACCCTATGGGAGTCTCACTGATTAACACTGAACCCTGTGGGAGTCTCACTGATTAACACTGAACCCCATGGGAGTCTCACTGATTAACACTTAACCCTATGGGAGTCTCACTGATTAACACTGAACCCTGTGGGAGTCTCACTGATTAACACTGAACCCTGTGGGAGTCTCACTGATTAACACTTAACCCTATTGGAGTCTCACTGATTAACACTGAAACCCTAAGGGAGTCTCACTGATTAACACTGAACCCTATGGGAGGCTCACTGGTTAACACTGAACCCTGTGGGAGTCTCACTGATTAACACTGAACTCTATGGGATTCTCACTGATTAACACTGAACCCTATGGGAGTCTCAGTGATTAACACTGAACCCTGTGGGAGTCTCAGTGATTAACACTGAACCCTGAGGGAGTCTCACTGATTAACACTGAACAGTGTGGGAGTCTCACTGATTAACACCGAACACTGTGGGAGTCTCAATGATTAACACTGAATCCTGTGGGAGTCTCACTGATTAACAATGAACCCTATGGGAGTCTCACTGATTAACACATGAACCCTGAGGGAGGCTCACTGATTAACACTGAACCCTGTGGGAGTCTCACTGATTAACACTGAAACCTGTGGGAGTCTCACTGATTAACACTGAACCCTATGGGAGTCTCATTGATTAACACTGAACCCTATGAGAGTCTCACTGATTAACACATGAACCCTGTGGGAGTCTCACTGATTTACACTGAACCCTATGGGAGTCTCACTGATTAACACTGAACCCTATGGGAGTCTCACTGATTAACACTGAACCCTATGGGAGTCTCACTGATTAACACTTAACCCTATGGGAGTCTCACTCATTAACACTGAACCCTGTGGGAGTCTCACTGATTAACACTGAAACCCTAAAGGAGTCTCACTGATTAACACTGAAGCCTATGGGAGTCTCACTGATTAACACTGAACCCCATGGGAGTCTCACTGATTAACACTTAACCCTATGGGAGTCTCACTGATTAACACTGAACGCTGAGGGAGTCTCACTGATTAACACTGAACCCTGTGGGAGTCTCACTGATTAACACTTAACCCTATTGGAGTCTCACTGATTAACACTGAAACCCTAAGGGAGTCTCACTGATTAACACTGAACCCTATGGGAGTCTCACTGATTAACACTGAACCCTGTGGGAGTCTCACTGATTAACACTGAACTCTATGGGATTCTCACTGATTAACACTGAACCCCATGGGAGTCTCACTGATTAACACTTAACCCTATGGGAGTCTCACTGATTAACACTGAACGCTGAGGGAGTCTCACTGATTAACACATGAACCCTGTGGGAGTCTCACTGATTTACACTGAACCCTATGGGAGTCTCACTGATTAACACTGAACCCTATGGGAGTCTCACTGATTAACACTGAACCCTATGGGAGTCTCACTGATTAACACTTAACCCTATGGGAGTCTCACTCATTAACACTGAACCCTGTGGGAGTCTCACTGATTAACACTGAAACCCTAAAGGAGTCTCACTGATTAACACTGAAGCCTATGGGAGTCTCACTGATTAACACTGAACCCCATGGGAGTCTCACTGATTAACACTTAACCCTATGGGAGTCTCACTGATTAACACTGAACGCTGAGGGAGTCTCACTGATTAACACTGAACCCTGTGGGAGTCTCACTGATTAACACTTAACCCTATTGGAGTCTCACTGATTAACACTGAAACCCTAAGGGAGTCTCACTGATTAACACTGAACCCTATGGGAGTCTCACTGATTAACACTGAACCCTGTGGGAGTCTCACTGATTAACACTGAACTCTATGGGATTCTCACTGATTAACACTGAACCCTATGGGAGTCTCAGTGATTAACACTGAACCCTGTGGGAGTCTCAGTGATTAACACTGAACCCTGAGGGAGTCTCACTGATTAACACTGAACAGTGTGGGAGTCTCACTGATTAACACCGAACACTGTGGGAGTCTCAATGATTAACACTGAATCCTGTGGGAGTCTCACTGATTAACAATGAACCCTATGGGAGTCTCACTGATTAACACATGAACCCTGAGGGAGTCTCACTGATTAACACTGAACCCTGTGGGAGTCTCACTGATTAACACTGAAACCTGTGGGAGTCTCACTGATTAACACTGAACCCTATGGGAGTCTCATTGATTAACACTGAACCCTATGAGAGTCTCACTGATTAACACATGAACCCTGTGGGAGTCTCACTGATTTACACTGAACCCTATGGGAGTCTCACTGATTAACACTGAACCCTATGGGAGTCTCACTGATTAACACTGAACCCTATGGGAGTCTCACTAATTAACACTGAACACTGTGGGAGTGTCACTTGATTAACACTGAACCCTGTGGGAGTCTCACTGATTAACACTGAACCCTATGGGAGTCTCACTGATTAACACTGAACACTGTGGGAGTCTCACTTGATTAACACTGAACCTTGTGGGAGTCTCACTGATTAACACTGAACCCTATGTGAGTCTCACTGATTAACACATGAACCCTGTGGGAGTCTCACTGATTAACACTGAACCCTGTGGGAGTCTCACTGATTAACATTGAACCCTGTGGGAGTCTCACTGATTAACACTGAAGCCTGTGGGAGTCTCACTGATTAACACTGAGCCCTGTGGGAGTCTCACTGATTAACACTGAACCCTGTGGGAGTCTCACTGATTAACACTGAACCCTGTGGGAGTCTCACTGATTAACACTGAACCCTGTGGGAGTCTCACTGATTAATACTGAACCCTATGGGAGTCTCACTGATTAACACTGAACCCTAGGGGAGCCTCACTGATTAACACATGAACCCTGTGGGAGTCTCACTCATTTACACTGAACCCTATGGGAGTCTCACTGATTAACACATGAACCCTGAGGGAGTCTCACTGATTAACACTGAACCCTGTGGGAGTCTCACTGATTAACACTGAAACCTGTGGGAGTCTCACTGATTAACACTGAACCCTATGGGAGTCTCACTGATTAACACTGAACAGTGTGGGAGTCTCACTGATTAACACCGAACACTGTGGGAGTCTCAATGATTAACACTGAATCCTGTGGGAGTCTCACTGATTAACACTGAACCCTATGTGAGTCTCACTGATTAACACATGAACCCTGAGGGAGTCTCACTGATTAACACTGAACCCTGTGGGAGTCTCACTGATTAACACTGAACCCTGTGGGAGTCTCACTGATTAACACTGAAGCCTGTGGGAGTCTCACTGATTAACACTGAACCCTATGGGAGTCTCATTGATTAACACTGAACCCTATGGGAGTCTCACTGATTAACACATGAACCCTGTGGGAGTCTCACTCATTTACACTGAACCCTATGGGAGTCTCACTGATTAACACATGAACCCTGAGGGAGTCTCACTGATTAACACTGAACCCTGTGGGAGTCTCACTGATTAACACTGAAACCTGTGGGAGTCTCACTGATTAACACTGAACCCTATGGGAGTCTCACTGATTAACACTGAAACCTGTGGGAGTCTCACTGATTAACACTGAACCCTATGGGAGTCTCATTGATTAACACTGAACCCTATGGGAGTCTCACTGATTAACACTGAAGCCTATGGGAGTCTCACTGATTAACACTGAACCCCATGGGAGTCTCACTGATTAACACTTAACCCTATGGGAGTCTCACTGATTAACACTGAACGCTGAGGGAGTCTCACTGATTAACACTGAACCCTGTGGGAGTCTCACTGATTAACACTTAACCCTATTGGAGTCTCACTGATTAACACTGAAACCCTAAGGGAGTCTCACTGATTAACACTGAACCCTATGGGAGTCTCACTGATTAACACTGAACCCTGTGGGAGTCTCACTGATTAACACTGAACTCTATGGGATTCTCACTGATTAACACTGAACCCTATGGGAGTCTCAGTGATTAACACTGAACCCTGTGGGAGCCTCAGTGATTAACACTGAACCCTGAGGGAGTCTCACTGATTAACACTGAACAGTGTGGGAGTCTCACTGATTAACACCGAACACTGTGGGAGTCTCACTGATTAACACTGAACCCTGTGGGAGTCTCACTGATTAACACTGAACTCTATGGGATTCTCACTGATTAACACTGAACCCTATGGGAGTCTCAGTGATTAACACTGAACCCTGTGGGAGTCTCAGTGATTAACACTGAACCCTGAGGGAGTCTCACTGATTAACACTGAACAGTGTGGGAGTCTCACTGATTAACACCGAACACTGTGGGAGTCTCAATGATTAACACTGAATCCTGTGGGAGTCTCACTGATTAACAATGAACCCTATGGGAGTCTCACTGATTAACACATGAACCCTGAGGGAGTCTCACTGATTAACACTGAACCCTGTGGGAGTCTCACTGATTAACACTGAAACCTGTGGGAGTCTCACTGATTAACACTGAACTCTATGGGATTCTCACTGATTAACACTGAACCCTATGGGAGTCTCACTGATTAACACTGAACCCTGTGGGAGTCTCACTGATTAACACTGAACCCCATGGGAGTCTCACTGATTAACACTTAACCCTATGGGAGTCTCACTGATTAACACTGAACCCTGTGGGAGTCTCACTGATTAACACTGAACCCTGTGGGAGTCTCACTGATTAACACTTAACCCTATTGGAGTCTCACTGATTAACACTGAAACCCTAAGGGAGTCTCACTGATTAACACTGAACCCTATGGGAGGCTCACTGGTTAACACTGAACCCTGTGGGAGTCTCACTGATTAACACTGAACTCTATGGGATTCTCACTGATTAACACTGAACCCTATGGGAGTCTCAGTGATTAACACTGAACCCTGTGGGAGTCTCAGTGATTAACACTGAACCCTGAGGGAGTCTCACTGATTAACACTGAACAGTGTGGGAGTCTCACTGATTAACACCGAACACTGTGGGAGTCTCAATGATTAACACTGAATCCTGTGGGAGTCTCACTGATTAACAATGAACCCTATGGGAGTCTCACTGATTAACACATGAACCCTGAGGGAGGCTCACTGATTAACACTGAACCCTGTGGGAGTCTCACTGATTAACACTGAAACCTGTGGGAGTCTCACTGATTAACACTGAACCCTATGGGAGTCTCATTGATTAACACTGAACCCTATGAGAGTCTCACTGATTAACACATGAACCCTGTGGGAGTCTCACTGATTTACACTGAACCCTATGGGAGTCTCACTGATTAACACTGAACCCTATGGGAGTCTCACTGATTAACACTGAACCCTATGGGAGTCTCACTGATTAACACTTAACCCTATGGGAGTCTCACTCATTAACACTGAACCCTGTGGGAGTCTCACTGATTAACACTGAAACCCTAAAGGAGTCTCACTGATTAACACTGAAGCCTATGGGAGTCTCACTGATTAACACTGAACCCCATGGGAGTCTCACTGATTAACACTTAACCCTATGGGAGTCTCACTGATTAACACTGAACGCTGAGGGAGTCTCACTGATTAACACTGAACCCTGTGGGAGTCTCACTGATTAACACTTAACCCTATTGGAGTCTCACTGATTAACACTGAAACCCTAAGGGAGTCTCACTGATTAACACTGAACCCTATGGGAGTCTCACTGATTAACACTGAACCCTGTGGGAGTCTCACTGATTAACACTGAACTCTATGGGATTCTCACTGATTAACACTGAACCCTATGGGAGTCTCAGTGATTAACACTGAACCCTGTGGGAGTCTCAGTGATTAACACTGAACCCTGAGGGAGTCTCACTGATTAACACTGAACAGTGTGGGAGTCTCACTGATTAACACCGAACACTGTGGGAGTCTCAATGATTAACACTGAATCCTGTGGGAGTCTCACTGATTAACAATGAACCCTATGGGAGTCTCACTGATTAACACATGAACCCTGAGGGAGTCTCACTGATTAACACTGAACCCTGTGGGAGTCTCACTGATTAACACTGAAACCTGTGGGAGTCTCACTGATTAACACTGAACCCTATGGGAGTCTCATTGATTAACACTGAACCCTATGAGAGTCTCACTGATTAACACATGAACCCTGTGGGAGTCTCACTGATTTACACTGAACCCTATGGGAGTCTCACTGATTAACACTGAACCCTATGGGAGTCTCACTGATTAACACTGAACCCTATGGGAGTCTCACTGATTAACACTGAACACTGTGGGAGTGTCACTTGATTAACACTGAACCCTGTGGGAGTCTCACTGATTAACACTGAACCCTATGGGAGTCTCACTGATTAACACTGAACACTGTGGGAGTCTCACTTGATTAACACTGAACCTTGTGGGAGTCTCACTGATTAACACTGAACCCTATGTGAGTCTCACTGATTAACACATGAACCCTGTGGGAGTCTCACTGATTAACACTGAACCCTGTGGGAGTCTCACTGATTAACACTGAACCCTGTGGGAGTCTCACTGATTAACACTGAAGCCTGTGGGAGTCTCACTGATTAACACTGAACCCTATGGGAGTCTCATTGATTAACACTGAACCCTATGGGAGTCTCACTGATTAACACATGAACCCTGTGGGAGTCTCACTCATTTACACTGAACCCTATGGGAGTCTCACTGATTAACACATGAACCCTGAGGGAGTCTCACTGATTAACACTGAACCCTGTGGGAGTCTCACTGATTAACACTGAAACCTGTGGGAGTCTCACTGATTAACACTGAACCCTATGGGAGTCTCACTGATTAACACTGAACAGTGTGGGAGTCTCACTGATTAACACCGAACACTGTGGGAGTCTCAATGATTAACACTGAATCCTGTGGGAGTCTCACTGATTAACAATGAACCCTATGGGAGTCTCACTGATTAACACATGAACCCTGAGGGAGTCTCACTGATTAACACTGAACCCTGTGGGAGTCTCACTGATTAACACTGAAACCTGTGGGAGTCTCACTGATTAACACTGAACCCTATGGGAGTCTCATTGATTAACACTGAACCCTATGAGAGTCTCACTGATTAACACATGAACCCTGTGGGAGTCTCACTGATTTACACTGAACCCTATGGGAGTCTCACTGATTAACACTGAACCCTATGGGAGTCTCACTGATTAACACTGAACCCTATGGGAGTCTCACTGATTAACACTTAACCCTATGGGAGTCTCACTCATTAACACTGAACCCTGTGGGAGTCTCACTGATTAACACTGAAACCCTAAAGGAGTCTCACTGATTAACACTGAAGCCTATGGGAGTCTCACTGATTAACACTGAACCCCATGGGAGTCTCACTGATTAACACTTAACCCTATGGGAGTCTCACTGATTAACACTGAACGCTGAGGGAGTCTCACTGATTAACACTGAACCCTGTGGGAGTCTCACTGATTAACACTTAACCCTATTGGAGTCTCACTGATTAACACTGAAACCCTAAGGGAGTCTCACTGATTAACACTGAACCCTATGGGAGTCTCACTGATTAACACTGAACGCTGTGGGAGTCTCACTGATTAACACTGAACTCTATGGGATTCTCACTGATTAACACTGAACCCTATGGGAGTCTCAGTGATTAACACTGAACCCTGTGGGAGTCTCAGTGATTAACACTGAACCCTGAGGGAGTCTCACTGATTAACACTGAACAGTGTGGGAGTCTCACTGATTAACACCGAACACTGTGGGAGTCTCAATGATTAACACTGAATCCTGTGGGATTCTCACTGATTAACAATGAACCCTATGGGAGTCTCACTGATTAACACATGAACCCTGAGGGAGTCTCACTGATTAACACTGAACCCTGTGGGAGTCTCACTGATTAACACTGAAACCTGTGGGAGTCTCACTGATTAACACTGAACCCTATGGGAGTCTCATTGATTAACACTGAACCCTATGAGAGTCTCACTGATTAACACATGAACCCTGTGGGAGTCTCACTGATTTACACTGAACCCTATGGGAGTCTCACTGATTAACACTGAACCCTATGGGAGTCTCACTGATTAACACTGAACCCTATGGGAGTCTCACTGATTAACACTGAACACTGTGGGAGTGTCACTTGATTAACACTGAACCCTGTGGGAGTCTCACTGATTAACACTGAACCCTATGGGAGTCTCACTGATTAACACTGAACACTGTGGGAGTCTCACTTGATTAACACTGAACCTTGTGGGAGTCTCACTGATTAACACTGAACCCTATGTGAGTCTCACTGATTAACACATGAACCCTGTGGGAGTCTCACTGATTAACACTGAACCCTGTGGGAGTCTCACTGATTAACACTGAACCCTGTGGGAGTCTCACTGATTAACACTGAAGCCTGTGGGAGTCTCACTGATTAACACTGAACCCTATGGGAGTCTCATTGATTAACACTGAACCCTATGGGAGTCTCACTGATTAACACATGAACCCTGTGGGAGTCTCACTCATTTACACTGAACCCTATGGGAGTCTCACTGATTAACACATGAACCCTGAGGGAGTCTCACTGATTAACACTGAACCCTGTGGGAGTCTCACTGATTAACACTGAAACCTGTGGGAGTCTCACTGATTAACACTGAACCCTATGGGAGTCTCACTGATTAACACTGAAACCTGTGGGAGTCTCACTGATTAACACTGAACCCTATGGGAGTCTCATTGATTAACACTGAACCCTATGGGAGTCTCACTGATTAACACTGAAGCCTATGGGAGTCTCACTGATTAACACTGAACCCCATGGGAGTCTCACTGATTAACACTTAACCCTATGGGAGTCTCACTGATTAACACTGAACGCTGAGGGAGTCTCACTGATTAACACTGAACCCTGTGGGAGTCTCACTGATTAACACTTAACCCTATTGGAGTCTCACTGATTAACACTGAAACCCTAAGGGAGTCTCACTGATTAACACTGAACCCTATGGGAGTCTCACTGATTAACACTGAACCCTGTGGGAGTCTCACTGATTAACACTGAACTCTATGGGATTCTCACTGATTAACACTGAACCCTATGGGAGTCTCAGTGATTAACACTGAACCCTGTGGGAGTCTCAGTGATTAACACTGAACCCTGAGGGAGTCTCACTGATTAACACTGAACAGTGTGGGAGTCTCACTGATTAACACCGAACACTGTGGGAGTCTCAATGATTAACACTGAATCCTGTGGGAGTCTCACTGATTAACAATGAACCCTATGGGAGTCTCACTGATTAACACATGAACCCTGAGGGAGTCTCACTGATTAACACTGAACCCTGTGGGAGTCTCACTGATTAACACTGAAACCTGTGGGAGTCTCACTGATTAACACTGAACCCTATGGGAGTCTCATTGATTAACACTGAACCCTATGAGAGTCTCACTGATTAACACATGAACCCTGTGGGAGTCTCACTGATTTACACTGAACCCTATGGGAGTCTCACTGATTAACACTGAACCCTATGGGAGTCTCACTGATTAACACTGAACCCTATGGGAGTCTCACTGATTAACACTGAACACTGTGGGAGTGTCACTTGATTAACACTGAACCCTGTGGGAGTCTCACTGATTAACACTGAACCCTATGGGAGTCTCACTGATTAACACTGAACACTGTGGGAGTCTCACTTGATTAACACTGAACCTTGTGGGAGTCTCACTGATTAACACTGAACCCTATGTGAGTCTCACTGATTAACACATGAACCCTGTGGGAGTCTCACTGATTAACACTGAACCCTGTGGGAGTCTCACTGATTAACACTGAACCCTGTGGGAGTCTCACTGATTAACACTGAAGCCTGTGGGAGTCTCACTGATTAACACTGAACCCTATGGGAGTCTCATTGATTAACACTGAACCCTATGGGAGTCTCACTGATTAACACATGAACCCTGTGGGAGTCTCACTCATTTACACTGAACCCTATGGGAGTCTCACTGATTAACACATGAACCCTGAGGGAGTCTCACTGATTAACACTGAACCCTGTGGGAGTCTCACTGATTAACACTGAAACCTGTGGGAGTCTCACTGATTAACACTGAACCCTATGGGAGTCTCACTGATTAACACTGAAACCTGTGGGAGTCTCACTGATTAACACTGAACCCTATGGGAGTCTCATTGATTAACACTGAACCCTATGGGAGTCTCACTGATTAACACATGAACCCTGAGGTAGTCTCACTGATTAACACTGAACCCTGTGGGAGTCTCACTGATTAACACTGAAACCTGTGGGAGTCTCACTGATTAACACTGAAGCCTATGGGAGTATCACTGATTAACACTGAACCCCATGGGAGTCTCACTGATTAACACTTAACCCTATGGGAGTCACACTGATTAACACTGAACCCTGAGGGAGTCTCACTGATTAACACTGAACCCTAAGGGAGTCTCACTGATTAACACTGAACCCTGTGGGAGTCTCACTGATTAACACTTAACCCTATTGGAGTCTCACTGATTAACACTGAAACCCTAAGGGAGTCTCACTGATTAACACTGAACCCTATGGGAGTCTCACTGATTAAAACTGAACCCTGTGGGAGTCTCACTGATTAACACTGAACTCTATGGGATTCTCACTGATTAACACTGAACCCTATGGGAGTCTCACTTATTAACACTGAACCCTGTGGGAGTCTCAGTGATTAACACTGAACCCTGAGGGAGTCTCACTGATTAACACTGAACAGTGTGGGAGTCTCACTGATTAACACCGAACACTGTGGGAGTCTCAATGATTAACACTGAATCCTGTGGGAGTCCCACTGATTAACACTGAACCCTATGGGAGTCTCACTGATTAACACTGAACCCTGTGGGAGTCTCACTGATTAACACTGAAGCCTATGGGAGTCTCACTGATTAACACTGAACCCCATGGGAGTCTCACTGATTAACACTTAACCCTATGGGAGTCTCACTGATTAACACTGAACCCTGAGGGAGTCTCACTGATTAACACTGAACCCTGTGGGAGTCTCACTGATTAACACTTAACCCTATTGGAGTCTCACTGATTAACACTGAAACCCTAAGGGAGTCTCACTGATTAACAATGAACCCTATGGGAGTCTCACTGATTAACACTGAACCCTGTGGGAGTCTCACTGATTAACACTGAACTCTATGGGATTCTCACTGATTAACACTGAACCCTATGGGAGTCTCAGTGATTAACACTGAAGCCTGTGGGAGTCTCAGTGATTAACACTGAACCCTGAGGGAGTCTCACTGATTAACACTGAACAGTGTGGGAGTCTCACTGATTAACACCGAACACTGTGGGAGTCTCAATGATTAACACTGAATCCTGTGGGAGTCTCACTGATTAACAATGAACCCTATGGGAGTCTCACTGATTAACACATGAACCCTGAGGGAGTCTCACTGATTAACACTGAACCCTGTGGGAGTCTCACTGATTAACACTGAAACCTGTGGGAGTCTCACTGATTAACACTGAACTCTATGGGATTCTCACTGATTAACACTGAACCCTATGGGAGTCTCACTGATTAACACTGAACCCTGTGGGAGTCTCACTGATTAACACTGAACCCCATGGGAGTCTCACTGATTAACACTTAACCCTATGGGAGTCTCACTGATTAACACTGAACCCTGTGGGAGTCTCACTGATTAACACTGAACCCTGTGGGAGTCTCACTGATTAACACTTAACCCTATTGGAGTCTCACTGATTAACACTGAAACCCTAAGGGAGTCTCACTGATTAACACTGAACCCTATGGGAGGCTCACTGGTTAACACTGAACCCTGTGGGAGTCTCACTGATTAACACTGAACTCTATGGGATTCTCACTGATTAACACTGAACCCTATGGGAGTCTCAGTGATTAACACTGAACCCTGTGGGAGTCTCAGTGATTAACACTGAACCCTGAGGGAGTCTCACTGATTAACACTGAACAGTGTGGGAGTCTCACTGATTAACACCGAACACTGTGGGAGTCTCAATGATTAACACTGAATCCTGTGGGAGTCTCACTGATTAACAATGAACCCTATGGGAGTCTCACTGATTAACACATGAACCCTGAGGGAGTCTCACTGATTAACACTGAACCCTGTGGGAGTCTCACTGATTAACACTGAAACCTGTGGGAGTCTCACTGATTAACACTGAACCCTATGGGAGTCTCATTGATTAACACTGAACCCTATGAGAGTCTCACTGATTAACACATGAACCCTGTGGGAGTCTCACTGATTTACACTGAACCCTATGGGAGTCTCACTGATTAACACTGAACCCTATGGGAGTCTCACTGAATAACACTGAACCCTATGGGAGTCTCACTGATTAACACTTAACCCTATGGGAGTCTCACTCATTAACACTGAACCCTGTTGGAGTCTCACTGATTAACACTGAAACCCTAAGGGAGTCTCACTGATTAACACTGAAGCCTATGGGAGTCTCACTGATTAACACTGAACCCCATGGGAGTCTCACTGATTAACACTTAACCCTATGGGAGTCTCACTGATTAACACTGAACGCTGAGGGAGTCTCACTGATTAACACTGAACCCTGTGGGAGTCTCACTGATTAACACTGAACCCCATGGGAGTCTCACTGATTAACACTTAACCCTATGGGAGTCTCACTGATTAACACTGAACGCTGTGGGAGTCTCACTGATTAACAATGAACCCTATGGGAGTCTCACTGATTAACACATGAACCCTGAGGGAGTCTCACTGATAAACACTGAACCCTGTGGGAGTCTCACTGATTAACACTGAAACCTGTGGGAGTCTCACTGATTAACACTGAACCCTATGGGAGTCTCATTGATTAACACTGAACCCTATGAGAGTCTCACTGATTAACACATGAACCCTGTGGGAGTCTCACTGATTTACACTGAACCCTATGGGAGTCTCACTGATTAACACTGAACCCTATGGGAGTCTCACTGATTAACACTGAACCCTATGGGAGTCTCACTGATTAACACTGAACACTGTGGGAGTGTCACTTGATTAACACTGAACCCTGTGGGAGTCTCACTGATTAACACTGAACCCTATGGGAGTCTCACTGATTAACACTGAACACTGTGGGAGTCTCACTTGATTAACACTGAACCTTGTGGGAGTCTCACTGATTAACACTGAACCCTATGTGAGTCTCACTGATTAACACATGAACCCTGTGGGAGTCTCACTGATTAACACTGAACCCTGTGGGAGTCTCACTGATTAACACTGAACCCTGTGGGAGTCTCACTGATTAACACTGAAGCCTGTGGGAGTCTCACTGATTAACACTGAACCCTATGGGAGTCTCATTGATTAACACTGAACCCTATGGGAGTCTCACTGATTAACACATGAACCCTGTGGGAGTCTCACTCATTTACACTGAACCCTATGGGAGTCTCACTGATTAACACTGAACCCTATGGGAGTCTCACTGATTAACACTGAACCCTATGGGAGTCTCACTGATTAACACTGAACCCTGTGGGAGTCTCACTGATTAACACTGAAGCCTATGGGAGTCTCACTGATTAACACTGAACCCCATGGGAGTCTCACTGATTAACACTTAACCCTATGGGAGTCTCACTGATTAACACTGAACCCTGTGGGAGTCTCACTGATTAACACTGAACCCTGTGGGAGTCTCACTGATTAACACTTAACCCTATTGGAGTCTCACTGATTAACACTGAAACCCTAAGGGAGTCTCACTGATTAACACTGAACCCTATGGGAGTCTCACTGATTAACACTGAACCCTGTGGGAGTCTCACTGATTAACACTGAACTCTATGGGATTCTCACTGATTAACACTGAACCCTATGGGAGTCTCAGTGATTAACACTGAACCCTGTGGGAGTCTCAGTGATTAACACTGAACCCTGAGGGAGTCTCACTGATTAACACTGAACAGTGTGGGAGTCTCACTGATTAACACCGAACACTGTGGGAGTCTCAATGATTAACACTGAATCCTGTGGGAGTCTCACTGATTAACAATGAACCCTATGGGAGTCTCACTGATTAACACATGAACCCTGAGGGAGTCTCACTGATTAACACTGAACCCTGTGGGAGTCTCACTGATTAACACTGAAACCTGTGGGAGTCTCACTGATTAACACTGAACTCTATGGGATTCTCACTGATTAACACTGAACCCTATGGGAGTCTCACTGATTAACACTGAACCCTGTGGGAGTCTCACTGATTAACACTGAACCCCATGGGAGTCTCACTGATTAACACTTAACCCTATGGGAGTCTCACTGATTAACACTGAACCCTGTGGGAGTCTCACTGATTAACACTGAACCCTGTGGGAGTCTCACTGATTAACACTTAACCCTATTGGAGTCTCACTGATTAACACTGAAACCCTAAGGGAGTCTCACTGATTAACACTGAACCCTATGGGAGGCTCACTGGTTAACACTGAACCCTGTGGGAGTCTCACTGATTAACACTGAACTCTATGGGATTCTCACTGATTAACACTGAACCCTATGGGAGTCTCAGTGATTAACACTGAACCCTGTGGGAGTCTCAGTGATTAACACTGAACCCTGAGGGAGTCTCACTGATTAACACTGAACAGTGTGGGAGTCTCACTGATTAACACCGAACACTGTGGGAGTCTCAATGATTAACACTGAATCCTGTGGGAGTCTCACTGATTAACAATGAACCCTATGGGAGTCTCACTGATTAACACATGAACCCTGAGGGAGTCTCACTGATTAACACTGAACCCTGTGGGAGTCTCACTGATTAACACTGAAACCTGTGGGAGTCTCACTGATTAACACTGAACCCTATGGGAGTCTCATTGATTAACACTGAACCCTATGAGAGTCTCACTGATTAACACATGAACCCTGTGGGAGTCTCACTGATTTACACTGAACCCTATGGGAGTCTCACTGATTAACACTGAACCCTATGGGAGTCTCACTGATTAACACTGAACCCTATGGGAGTCTCACTGATTAACACTTAACCCTATGGGAGTCTCACTCATTAACACTGAACCCTGTGGGAGTCTCACTGATTAACACTGAAACCCTAAAGGAGTCTCACTGATTAACACTGAAGCCTATGGGAGTCTCACTGATTAACACTGAACCCCATGGGAGTCTCACTGATTAACACTTAACCCTATGGGAGTCTCACTGATTAACACTGAACGCTGAGGGAGTCTCACTGATTAACACTGAACCCTGTGGGAGTCTCACTGATTAACACTTAACCCTATTGGAGTCTCACTGATTAACACTGAAACCCTAAGGGAGTCTCACTGATTAACACTGAACCCTATGGGAGTCTCACTGATTAACACTGAACCCTGTGGGAGTCTCACTGATTAACACTGAACTCTATGGGATTCTCACTGATTAACACTGAACCCTATGGGAGTCTCAGTGATTAACACTGAACCCTGTGGGAGTCTCAGTGATTAACACTGAACCCTGAGGGAGTCTCACTGATTAACACTGAACAGTGTGGGAGTCTCACTGATTAACACCGAACACTGTGGGAGTCTCAATGATTAACACTGAATCCTGTGGGAGTCTCACTGATTAACAATGAACCCTATGGGAGTCTCACTGATTAACACATGAACCCTGAGGGAGTCTCACTGATTAACACTGAACCCTGTGGGAGTCTCACTGATTAACACTGAAACCTGTGGGAGTCTCACTGATTAACACTGAACCCTATGGGAGTCTCATTGATTAACACTGAACCCTATGAGAGTCTCACTGATTAACACATGAACCCTGTGGGAGTCTCACTGATTTACACTGAACCCTATGGGAGTCTCACTGATTAACACTGAACCCTATGGGAGTCTCACTGATTAACACTGAACCCTATGGGAGTCTCACTGATTAACACTGAACACTGTGGGAGTGTCACTTGATTAACACTGAACCCTGTGGGAGTCTCACTGATTAACACTGAACCCTATGGGAGTCTCACTGATTAACACTGAACACTGTGGGAGTCTCACTTGATTAACACTGAACCTTGTGGGAGTCTCACTGATTAACACTGAACCCTATGTGAGTCTCACTGATTAACACATGAACCCTGTGGGAGTCTCACTGATTAACACTGAACCCTGTGGGAGTCTCAGTGATTAACACTGAACCCTGAGGGAGTCTCACTGATTAACACTGAACAGTGTGGGAGTCTCACTGATTAACACCGAACACTGTGGGAGTCTCAATGATTAACACTGAATCCTGTGGGAGTCCCACTGATTAACACTGAACCCTATGGGAGTCTCACTGATTAACACTGAACCCTGTGGGAGTCTCACTGATTAACACTGAAGCCTATGGGAGTCTCACTGATTAACACTGAACCCCATGGGAGTCTCACTGATTAACACTTAACCCTATGGGAGTCTCACTGATTAACACTGAACCCTGAGGGAGTCTCACTGATTAACACTGAACCCTGTGGGAGTCTCACTGATTAACACTTAACCCTATTGGAGTCTCACTGATTAACACTGAAACCCTAAGGGAGTCTCACTGATTAACAATGAACCCTATGGGAGTCTCACTGATTAACACTGAACCCTGTGGGAGTCTCACTGATTAACACTGAACTCTATGGGATTCTCACTGATTAACACTGAAGCCTGTGGGAGTCTCACTGATTAACACTGAACCCTATGGGAGTCTCATTGATTAACACTGAACCCTATGGGAGTCTCACTGATTAACACTGAACACTGTGGGAGTCTCACTTGATTAACACTGAACCTTGTGGGAGTCTCACTGATTAACACTGAACCCTATGTGAGTCTCACTGATTAACACATGAACCCTGTGGGAGTCTCACTGATTAACACTGAACCCTGTGGGAGTCTCACTGATTAACACTGAACCCTGTGGGAGTCTCACTGATTAACACTGAAGCCTGTGGGAGTCTCACTGATTAACACTGAACCCTATGGGAGTCTCATTGATTAACACTGAACCCTATGGGAGTCTCACTGATTAACACATGAACCCTGTGGGAGTCTCACTCATTTACACTGAACCCTATGGGAGTCTCACTGATTAACACTGAACCCTATGGGAGTCTCACTGATTAACACTGAACCCTATGGGAGTCTCACTGATTAACACTGAACCCTGTGGGAGTCTCACTGATTAACACTGAAGCCTATGGGAGTCTCACTGATTAACACTGAACCCCATGGGAGTCTCACTGATTAACACTTAACCCTATGGGAGTCTCACTGATTAACACTGAACCCTGTGGGAGTCTCACTGATTAACACTGAACCCTGTGGGAGTCTCACTGATTAACACTTAACCCTATTGGAGTCTCACTGATTAACACTGAAACCCTAAGGGAGTCTCACTGATTAACACTGAACCCTATGGGAGTCTCACTGATTAACACTGAACCCTGTGGGAGTCTCACTGATTAACACTGAACTCTATGGGATTCTCACTGATTAACACTGAACCCTATGGGAGTCTCAGTGATTAACACTGAACCCTGTGGGAGTCTCAGTGATTAACACTGAACCCTGAGGGAGTCTCACTGATTAACACTGAACAGTGTGGGAGTCTCACTGATTAACACCGAACACTGTGGGAGTCTCAATGATTAACACTGAATCCTGTGGGAGTCTCACTGATTAACAATGAACCCTATGGGAGTCTCACTGATTAACACATGAACCCTGAGGGAGTCTCACTGATTAACACTGAACCCTGTGGGAGTCTCACTGATTAACACTGAAACCTGTGGGAGTCTCACTGATTAACACTGAACTCTATGGGATTCTCACTGATTAACACTGAACCCTATGGGAGTCTCACTGATTAACACTGAACCCTGTGGGAGTCTCACTGATTAACACTGAACCCCATGGGAGTCTCACTGATTAACACTTAACCCTATGGGAGTCTCACTGATTAACACTGAACCCTGTGGGAGTCTCACTGATTAACACTGAACCCTGTGGGAGTCTCACTGATTAACACTTAACCCTATTGGAGTCTCACTGATTAACACTGAAACCCTAAGGGAGTCTCACTGATTAACACTGAACCCTATGGGAGGCTCACTGGTTAACACTGAACCCTGTGGGAGTCTCACTGATTAACACTGAACTCTATGGGATTCTCACTGATTAACACTGAACCCTATGGGAGTCTCAGTGATTAACACTGAACCCTGTGGGAGTCTCAGTGATTAACACTGAACCCTGAGGGAGTCTCACTGATTAACACTGAACAGTGTGGGAGTCTCACTGATTAACACCGAACACTGTGGGAGTCTCAATGATTAACACTGAATCCTGTGGGAGTCTCACTGATTAACAATGAACCCTATGGGAGTCTCACTGATTAACACATGAACCCTGAGGGAGTCTCACTGATTAACACTGAACCCTGTGGGAGTCTCACTGATTAACACTGAAACCTGTGGGAGTCTCACTGATTAACACTGAACCCTATGGGAGTCTCATTGATTAACACTGAACCCTATGAGAGTCTCACTGATTAACACATGAACCCTGTGGGAGTCTCACTGATTTACACTGAACCCTATGGGAGTCTCACTGATTAACACTGAACCCTATGGGAGTCTCACTGATTAACACTGAACCCTATGGGAGTCTCACTGATTAACACTTAACCCTATGGGAGTCTCACTCATTAACACTGAACCCTGTGGGAGTCTCACTGATTAACACTGAAACCCTAAAGGAGTCTCACTGATTAACACTGAAGCCTATGGGAGTCTCACTGATTAACACTGAACCCCATGGGAGTCTCACTGATTAACACTTAACCCTATGGGAGTCTCACTGATTAACACTGAACGCTGAGGGAGTCTCACTGATTAACACTGAACCCTGTGGGAGTCTCACTGATTAACACTTAACCCTATTGGAGTCTCACTGATTAACACTGAAACCCTAAGGGAGTCTCACTGATTAACACTGAACCCTATGGGAGTCTCACTGATTAACACTGAACCCTGTGGGAGTCTCACTGATTAACACTGAACTCTATGGGATTCTCACTGATTAACACTGAACCCTATGGGAGTCTCAGTGATTAACACTGAACCCTGTGGGAGTCTCAGTGATTAACACTGAACCCTGAGGGAGTCTCACTGATTAACACTGAACAGTGTGGGAGTCTCACTGATTAACACCGAACACTGTGGGAGTCTCAATGATTAACACTGAATCCTGTGGGAGTCTCACTGATTAACAATGAACCCTATGGGAGTCTCACTGATTAACACATGAACCCTGAGGGAGTCTCACTGATTAACACTGAACCCTGTGGGAGTCTCACTGATTAACACTGAAACCTGTGGGAGTCTCACTGATTAACACTGAACCCTATGGGAGTCTCATTGATTAACACTGAACCCTATGAGAGTCTCACTGATTAACACATGAACCCTGTGGGAGTCTCACTGATTTACACTGAACCCTATGGGAGTCTCACTGATTAACACTGAACCCTATGGGAGTCTCACTGATTAACACTGAACCCTATGGGAGTCTCACTGATTAACACTGAACACTGTGGGAGTGTCACTTGATTAACACTGAACCCTGTGGGAGTCTCACTGATTAACACTGAACCCTATGGGAGTCTCACTGATTAACACTGAACACTGTGGGAGTCTCACTTGATTAACACTGAACCTTGTGGGAGTCTCACTGATTAACACTGAACCCTATGTGAGTCTCACTGATTAACACATGAACCCTGTGGGAGTCTCACTGATTAACACTGAACCCTGTGGGAGTCTCAGTGATTAACACTGAACCCTGAGGGAGTCTCACTGATTAACACTGAACAGTGTGGGAGTCTCACTGATTAACACCGAACACTGTGGGAGTCTCAATGATTAACACTGAATCCTGTGGGAGTCCCACTGATTAACACTGAACCCTATGGGAGTCTCACTGATTAACACTGAACCCTGTGGGAGTCTCACTGATTAACACTGAAGCCTATGGGAGTCTCACTGATTAACACTGAACCCCATGGGAGTCTCACTGATTAACACTTAACCCTATGGGAGTCTCACTGATTAACACTGAACCCTGAGGGAGTCTCACTGATTAACACTGAACCCTGTGGGAGTCTCACTGATTAACACTTAACCCTATTGGAGTCTCACTGATTAACACTGAAACCCTAAGGGAGTCTCACTGATTAACAATGAACCCTATGGGAGTCTCACTGATTAACACTGAACCCTGTGGGAGTCTCACTGATTAACACTGAACTCTATGGGATTCTCACTGATTAACACTGAACCCTATGGGAGTCTCAGTGATTAACACTGAAGCCTGTGGGAGTCTCAGTGATTAACACTGAACCCTGAGGGAGTCTCACTGATTAACACTGAACAGTGTGGGAGTCTCACTGATTAACACCGAACACTGTGGGAGTCTCAATGATTAACACTGAATCCTGTGGGAGTCTCACTGATTAACAATGAACCCTATGGGAGTCTCACTGATTAACACATGAACCCTGAGGGAGTCTCACTGATTAACACTGAACCCTGTGGGAGTCTCACTGATTAACACTGAAACCTGTGGGAGTCTCACTGATTAACACTGAACTCTATGGGATTCTCACTGATTAACACTGAACCCTATGGGAGTCTCACTGATTAACACTGAACCCTGTGGGAGTCTCACTGATTAACACTGAACCCCATGGGAGTCTCACTGATTAACACTTAACCCTATGGGAGTCTCACTGATTAACACTGAACCCTGTGGGAGTCTCACTGATTAACACTGAACCCTGTGGGAGTCTCACTGATTAACACTTAACCCTATTGGAGTCTCACTGATTAACACTGAAACCCTAAGGGAGTCTCACTGATTAACACTGAACCCTATGGGAGGCTCACTGGTTAACACTGAACCCTGTGGGAGTCTCACTGATTAACACTGAACTCTATGGGATTCTCACTGATTAACACTGAACCCTATGGGAGTCTCAGTGATTAACACTGAACCCTGTGGGAGTCTCAGTGATTAACACTGAACCCTGAGGGAGTCTCACTGATTAACACTGAACAGTGTGGGAGTCTCACTGATTAACACCGAACACTGTGGGAGTCTCAATGATTAACACTGAATCCTGTGGGAGTCTCACTGATTAACAATGAACCCTATGGGAGTCTCACTGATTAACACATGAACCCTGAGGGAGTCTCACTGATTAACACTGAACCCTGTGGGAGTCTCACTGATTAACACTGAAACCTGTGGGAGTCTCACTGATTAACACTGAACCCTATGGGAGTCTCATTGATTAACACTGAACCCTATGAGAGTCTCACTGATTAACACATGAACCCTGTGGGAGTCTCACTGATTTACACTGAACCCTATGGGAGTCTCACTGATTAACACTGAACCCTATGGGAGTCTCACTGAATAACACTGAACCCTATGGGAGTCTCACTGATTAACACTTAACCCTATGGGAGTCTCACTCATTAACACTGAACCCTGTTGGAGTCTCACTGATTAACACTGAAACCCTAAGGGAGTCTCACTGATTAACACTGAAGCCTATGGGAGTCTCACTGATTAACACTGAACCCCATGGGAGTCTCACTGATTAACACTTAACCCTATGGGAGTCTCACTGATTAACACTGAACGCTGAGGGAGTCTCACTGATTAACACTGAACCCTGTGGGAGTCTCACTGATTAACACTGAACCCCATGGGAGTCTCACTGATTAACACTTAACCCTATGGGAGTCTCACTGATTAACACTGAACGCTGTGGGAGTCTCACTGATTAACAATGAACCCTATGGGAGTCTCACTGATTAACACATGAACCCTGAGGGAGTCTCACTGATAAACACTGAACCCTGTGGGAGTCTCACTGATTAACACTGAAACCTGTGGGAGTCTCACTGATTAACACTGAACCCTATGGGAGTCTCATTGATTAACACTGAACCCTATGAGAGTCTCACTGATTAACACATGAACCCTGTGGGAGTCTCACTGATTTACACTGAACCCTATGGGAGTCTCACTGATTAACACTGAACCCTATGGGAGTCTCACTGATTAACACTGAACCCTATGGGAGTCTCACTGATTAACACTGAACACTGTGGGAGTGTCACTTGATTAACACTGAACCCTGTGGGAGTCTCACTGATTAACACTGAACCCTATGGGAGTCTCACTGATTAACACTGAACACTGTGGGAGTCTCACTTGATTAACACTGAACCTTGTGGGAGTCTCACTGATTAACACTGAACCCTATGTGAGTCTCACTGATTAACACATGAACCCTGTGGGAGTCTCACTGATTAACACTGAACCCTGTGGGAGTCTCACTGATTAACACTGAACCCTGTGGGAGTCTCACTGATTAACACTGAAGCCTGTGGGAGTCTCACTGATTAACACTGAACCCTATGGGAGTCTCATTGATTAACACTGAACCCTATGGGAGTCTCACTGATTAACACATGAACCCTGTGGGAGTCTCACTCATTTACACTGAACCCTATGGGAGTCTCACTGATTAACACTGAACCCTATGGGAGTCTCACTGATTAACACTGAACCCTATGGGAGTCTCACTGATTAACACTGAACCCTGTGGGAGTCTCACTGATTAACACTGAAGCCTATGGGAGTCTCACTGATTAACACTGAACCCCATGGGAGTCTCACTGATTAACACTTAACCCTATGGGAGTCTCACTGATTAACACTGAACCCTGTGGGAGTCTCACTGATTAACACTGAACCCTGTGGGAGTCTCACTGATTAACACTTAACCCTATTGGAGTCTCACTGATTAACACTGAAACCCTAAGGGAGTCTCACTGATTAACACTGAACCCTATGGGAGTCTCACTGATTAACACTGAACCCTGTGGGAGTCTCACTGATTAACACTGAACTCTATGGGATTCTCACTGATTAACACTGAACCCTATGGGAGTCTCAGTGATTAACACTGAACCCTGTGGGAGTCTCAGTGATTAACACTGAACCCTGAGGGAGTCTCACTGATTAACACTGAACAGTGTGGGAGTCTCACTGATTAACACCGAACACTGTGGGAGTCTCAATGATTAACACTGAATCCTGTGGGAGTCTCACTGATTAACAATGAACCCTATGGGAGTCTCACTGATTAACACATGAACCCTGAGGGAGTCTCACTGATTAACACTGAACCCTGTGGGAGTCTCACTGATTAACACTGAAACCTGTGGGAGTCTCACTGATTAACACTGAACTCTATGGGATTCTCACTGATTAACACTGAACCCTATGGGAGTCTCACTGATTAACACTGAACCCTGTGGGAGTCTCACTGATTAACACTGAACCCCATGGGAGTCTCACTGATTAACACTTAACCCTATGGGAGTCTCACTGATTAACACTGAACCCTGTGGGAGTCTCACTGATTAACACTGAACCCTGTGGGAGTCTCACTGATTAACACTTAACCCTATTGGAGTCTCACTGATTAACACTGAAACCCTAAGGGAGTCTCACTGATTAACACTGAACCCTATGGGAGGCTCACTGGTTAACACTGAACCCTGTGGGAGTCTCACTGATTAACACTGAACTCTATGGGATTCTCACTGATTAACACTGAACCCTATGGGAGTCTCAGTGATTAACACTGAACCCTGTGGGAGTCTCAGTGATTAACACTGAACCCTGAGGGAGTCTCACTGATTAACACTGAACAGTGTGGGAGTCTCACTGATTAACACCGAACACTGTGGGAGTCTCAATGATTAACACTGAATCCTGTGGGAGTCTCACTGATTAACAATGAACCCTATGGGAGTCTCACTGATTAACACATGAACCCTGAGGGAGTCTCACTGATTAACACTGAACCCTGTGGGAGTCTCACTGATTAACACTGAAACCTGTGGGAGTCTCACTGATTAACACTGAACCCTATGGGAGTCTCATTGATTAACACTGAACCCTATGAGAGTCTCACTGATTAACACATGAACCCTGTGGGAGTCTCACTGATTTACACTGAACCCTATGGGAGTCTCACTGATTAACACTGAACCCTATGGGAGTCTCACTGATTAACACTGAACCCTATGGGAGTCTCACTGATTAACACTTAACCCTATGGGAGTCTCACTCATTAACACTGAACCCTGTGGGAGTCTCACTGATTAACACTGAAACCCTAAAGGAGTCTCACTGATTAACACTGAAGCCTATGGGAGTCTCACTGATTAACACTGAACCCCATGGGAGTCTCACTGATTAACACTTAACCCTATGGGAGTCTCACTGATTAACACTGAACGCTGAGGGAGTCTCACTGATTAACACTGAACCCTGTGGGAGTCTCACTGATTAACACTGAAACCCTAAGGGAGTCTCACTGATTAACACTGAACCCTATGGGAGTCTCACTGATTAACACTGAACCCTGTGGGAGTCTCACTGATTAACACTGAACTCTATGGGATTCTCACTGATTAACACTGAACCCTATGGGAGTCTCAGTGATTAACACTGAACCCTGTGGGAGTCTCAGTGATTAACACTGAACCCTGAGGGAGTCTCACTGATTAACACTGAACAGTGTGGGAGTCTCACTGATTAACACCGAACACTGTGGGAGTCTCAATGATTAACACTGAATCCTGTGGGAGTCTCACTGATTAACAATGAACCCTATGGGAGTCTCACTGATTAACACATGAACCCTGAGGGAGTCTCACTGATTAACACTGAACCCTGTGGGAGTCTCACTGATTAACACTGAAACCTGTGGGAGTCTCACTGATTAACACTGAACCCTATGGGAGTCTCATTGATTAACACTGAACCCTATGAGAGTCTCACTGATTAACACATGAACCCTGTGGGAGTCTCACTGATTTACACTGAACCCTATGGGAGTCTCACTGATTAACACTGAACCCTATGGGAGTCTCACTGATTAACACTGAACCCTATGGGAGTCTCACTGATTAACACTGAACACTGTGGGAGTGTCACTTGATTAACACTGAACCCTGTGGGAGTCTCACTGATTAACACTGAACCCTATGGGAGTCTCACTGATTAACACTGAACACTGTGGGAGTCTCACTTGATTAACACTGAACCTTGTGGGAGTCTCACTGATTAACACTGAACCCTATGTGAGTCTCACTGATTAACACATGAACCCTGTGGGAGTCTCACTGATTAACACTGAACCCTGTGGGAGTCTCACTGATTAACACTGAACCCTGTGGGAGTCTCACTGATTAACACTGAAGCCTGTGGGAGTCTCACTGATTAACACTGAACCCTATGGGAGTCTCATTGATTAACACTGAACCCTATGGGAGTCTCACTGATTAACACATGAACCCTGTGGGAGTCTCACTCATTTACACTGAACCCTATGGGAGTCTCACTGATTAACACTGAACCCTATGGGAGTCTCACTGATTAACACTGAACCCTATGGGAGTCTCACTGATTAACACTGAACCCTGTGGGAGTCTCACTGATTAACACTGAAGCCTATGGGAGTCTCACTGATTAACACTGAACCCCATGGGAGTCTCACTGATTAACACTTAACCCTATGGGAGTCTCACTGATTAACACTGAACCCTGTGGGAGTCTCACTGATTAACACTGAACCCTGTGGGAGTCTCACTGATTAACACTTAACCCTATTGGAGTCTCACTGATTAACACTAAAACCCTAAGGGAGTCTCACTGATTAACACTGAACCCTATGGGAGTCTCAGTGATTAACACTGAACCCTGTGGGAGTCTCAGTGATTAACACTGAACCCTGAGGGAGTCTCACTGATTAACACTGAACAGTGTGGGAGTCTCACTGATTAACACCGAACACTGTGGGAGTCTCAATGATTAACACTGAATCCTGTGGGAGTCTCACTGATTAACAATGAACCCTATGGGAGTCTCACTGATTAACACATGAACCCTGAGGGAGTCTCACTGATTAACACTGAACCCTGTGGGAGTCTCACTGATTAACACTGAAACCTGTGGGAGTCTCACTGATTAACACTGAACCCTATGGGAGTCTCATTGATTAACACTGAACCCTATGAGAGTCTCACTGATTAACACATGAACCCTGTGGGAGTCTCACTGATTTACACTGAACCCTATGGGAGTCTCACTGATTAACACTGAACCCTATGGGAGTCTCACTGATTAACACTGAACCCTATGGGAGTCTCACTGATTAACACTTAACCCTATGGGAGTCTCACTCATTAACACTGAACCCTGTGGGAGTCTCACTGATTAACACTGAAACCCTAAAGGAGTCTCACTGATTAACACTGAAGCCTATGGGAGTCTCACTGATTAACACTGAACCCCATGGGAGTCTCACTGATTAACACTTAACCCTATGGGAGTCTCACTGATTAACACTGAACGCTGAGGGAGTCTCACTGATTAACACTGAACCCTGTGGGAGTCTCACTGATTAACACTTAACCCTATTGGAGTCTCACTGATTAACACTGAAACCCTAAGGGAGTCTCACTGATTAACACTGAACCCTATGGGAGTCTCACTGATTAACACTGAACCCTGTGGGAGTCTCACTGATTAACACTGAACTCTATGGGATTCTCACTGATTAACACTGAACCCTATGGGAGTCTCAGTGATTAACACTGAACCCTGTGGGAGTCTCAGTGATTAACACTGAACCCTGAGGGAGTCTCACTGATTAACACTGAACAGTGTGGGAGTCTCACTGATTAACACCGAACACTGTGGGAGTCTCAATGATTAACACTGAATCCTGTGGGAGTCTCACTGATTAACAATGAACCCTATGGGAGTCTCACTGATTAACACATGAACCCTGAGGGAGTCTCACTGATTAACACTGAACCCTGTGGGAGTCTTACTGATTAACACTGAAACCTGTGGGAGTCTCACTGATTAACACTGAACCCTATGAGAGTCTCACTGATTAACACATGAACCCTGTGGGAGTCTCACTGATTTACACTGAACCCTATGGGAGTCTCACTGATTAACACTGAACCCTATGGGAGTCTCACTGATTAACACTGAACCCTATGGGAGTCTCACTGATTAACACTGAACACTGTGGGAGTGTCACTTGATTAACACTGAACCCTGTGGGAGTCTCACTGATTAACACTGAACCCTATGGGAGTCTCACTGATTAACACTGAACACTGTGGGAGTCTCACTTGATTAACACTGAACCTTGTGGGAGTCTCACTGATTAACACTGAACCCTATGTGAGTCTCACTGATTAACACATGAACCCTGTGGGAGTCTCACTGATTAACACTGAACCCTGTGGGAGTCTCACTGATTAACACTGAACCCTGTGGGAGTCTCACTGATTAACACTGAAGCCTGTGGGAGTCTCACTGATTAACACTGAAACCTATGGGAGTCTCATTGATTAACACTGAACCCTATGGGAGTCTCACTGATTAACACATGAACCCTGTGGGAGTCTCACTCATTTACACTGAACCCTATGGGAGTCTCACTGATTAACACTGAACCCTATGGGAGTCTCACTGATTAACACTGAACCCTATGGGAGTCTCACTGATTAACACTGAACCCTGTGGGAGTCTCACTGATTAACACTGAAGCCTATGGGAGTCTCACTGATTAACACTGAACCCCATGGGAGTCTCACTGATTAACACTTAACCCTATGGGAGTCTCACTGATTAACACTGAACCCTGTGGGAGTCTCACTGATTAACACTGAACCCTATGGGAGTCTCACTGATTAACACTGAACCCTATGGGAGTCTCACTGATTAACACTTAACCCTATGGGAGTCTCACTCATTAACACTGAACCCTGTGGGAGTCTCACTGATTAACACTGAACACTGTGGGAGTGTCACTTGATTAACACTGAACCCTGTGGGAATCTCACTGATTAACACTGAACCCTATGGGAGTCTCACTGATTAACACTGAACACTGTGGGAGTCTCACTTGATTAACACTGAACCTTGTGGGAGTCTCACTGATTAACACATGAACCCTGTGGGAGTCTCACTCATTTACACTGAACCCTATGGGAGTCTCACTGATTAACACTGAACCCTATGGGAGTCTCACTGATTAACACTGAACCCTATGGGAGTCTCACTGATTATCACTGAAACCTGTGGGAGTCTCACTGATTAATACCGAACCCTATGGGAGTCTCACTGATTAACACTGAACCGTGTGGGAGTCTCACTGATTAACACTGAACCCTGTGGGAGTCTCACTGATTAACACTGAACCTTGTGGGGGACTCACTGATTAACACTGAACCCTATGGGAGTCTCACTGATTAACACTGAACCCTCTGGGAGTCTTACTGATTAACACTGAACCCTGTGAGAGTCTCACTGATGAACACTGAACCCGATGGGAGTCTCACTGATTAACACAGAACCCTCTGGGAGTCTCACTGATTAACACTTAACCCTATTGGAGTCTCACTGATTAACACTGAAACCCTAAGGGAGTCTCACTGATTAACACTGAACCCTATGGGAGTCTCACTGATTAACACTTAACCCTATTGGAGTCTCACTGATTAACACTGAAACCTGTGGGAGTCTCACTGATTAACACTGAACCCTATGGGAGTCTCACTGATTAACACTGAACCCTGTGGGAGTCTCACTGATTAACACTGAACTCTATGGGATTCTCACTGATTAACACTGAACCCTATGGGAGTCTCACTGATTAACACTGAACCCTGTGGGAGTCTCAGTGATTAACACTGAACCCTGAGGGAGTCTCACTGATTAACACTGAACAGTGTGGGAGTCTCACTGATTAACACCGAACACTGTGGGAGTCTCAATGATTAACACTGAATCCTGTGGGAGTCTCACTGATTAACAATGAACCCTATGGGAGTCTCACTGATTAACACATGAACCCTGAGGGAGTCTCACTGATTAACACTGAACCCTGTGGGAGTCTCACTGATTAACACTGGAACCTGTGGGAGTCTCACTGATTAACACTGAACCCTATGGGAGTCTCATTGATTAACACTGAACCCTATGGGAGTCTCATTGATTAACAGATGAACCCTGTGGGAGTCTCACTGATTTACACTGAACCCTATGGGAGTCTGACTGATTAACACTGAACCCTATGGGAGTCTCACTGATTAATACCGAACCCTATGGGAGTCTCACTGATTAACACTGATCCGTGTGGGAGTCTCACTGATTAACACTGAACCCTGTGGGAGTCTCACTGATTAACACTGAACCTTGTGGGGGACTCACTGATTAACACTGAACCCTATGGGAGTCTCACTGATTAAAACTGAACCCTCTGGGAGTCTTACTGATTAACACTGAACCCTGTGAGAGTCTCACTGATGAACACTGAACCCGATGGGAGTCTCACTGATTAACACAGAACCCTCTGGGAGTCTTACTGATTAACACTGAACCCTGTGGGAGTCTCACTGATTAACACTTAACCCTATTGGAGTCTCACTGATTAACACTGAAACCCTAAGGGAGTCTCACTGATTAACACTGAACCCTATGGGAGTCTCACTGATTAACACTTAACCCTATTGGAGTCTCACTGATTAACACTGAAACCTGTGGGAGTCTCACTGATTAACACTGAACCCTATGGGAGTCTCACTGATTAACACTGAACCCTGTGGGAGTCTCACTGATTAACACTGAACTCTATGGGATTCTCACTGATTAACACTGAACCCTATGGGAGTCTCACTGATTAACACTGAACCCTGTGGGAGTCTCAGTGATTAACACTGAACCCTGAGGGAGTCTCACTGATTAACACTGAACAGTGTGGGAGTCTCACTGATTAACACCGAACACTGTGGGAGTCTCAATGATTAACACTGAATCCTATGGGAGTCTCACTGATTAACAATGAACCCTATGGGAGTCTCACTGATTAACACATGAACCCTGAGGGAGTCTCACTGATTAACACTGAACCCTGTGGGAGTCTCACTGATTAACACTGAAACCTGTGGGAGTCTCACTGATTAACACTGAACCCTATGGGAGTCTCATTGATTAACACTGAACCCTATGGGAGTCTCATTGATTAACACATGAACCCTGTGGGAGTCTCACTGATTTACACTGAACCCTATGGGAGTCTCACTGATTAACACTGAACCCTATGGGAGTCTCACTGATCAACACTGAACCCTATGGGAGTCTCACTGATTAACACTTAACCCTATGGGAGTCTCACTCATTAACACTGAATCCTGTGGGAGTCTCACTGATTAACACTGAACACTGTGGGAGTGTCACTTGATTAACACTGAACCCTGTGGGAGTCTCACTGATTAACACTGCACCCTGTGGGAGTCTCACTGATTAACACTAAACCCTATGGGAGTCTCACTGATTAACAGTGAACCCTGTGGTAGTCTCACTGATTAACACTGAACCCTGTGGGAGTCTCAGTGATTAACACTGAACCCTATGGGAGTCTCACTGATTAACACTGCACCCTGTGGGAGTCTCACTGATTAACACTGAACCCTATGGGAGTCTCACTGATTAACAGTGAACCCTGTGGTAGTCTCACTGATTAACACTGAACCCTGTGGGAGTCTCACTGATTAACACTGAACCCTATGGGAGTCTCACTGATTAATACTTAACCCTATGGGAGTCTCACTCATTAACACTGAACCCTGTGGGAGTCTCACTGATTAACACTGAACACTGTGGGAGTGTCACTTGATTAACACTGAACCGTGTGGGAGTCTCACTGATTAACACTGAACCCTATGGGAGTCTCACTGATTAACACTGAACACTGTGGGAGTCTCACTTGATTAACACTGAACCTTGTGGGAGTCTCACTGATTAACACATGAACCCTGTGGGAGTCTCACTCATTTACACTGAACCCTATGGGAGTCTCACTGATTAACACTGAACCCTATGGGAGTCTCACTGATTAACACTGAACCCTATGGGAGTCTCACTGATTATCACTGAAACCTGTGGGAGTCTCACTGATTAATACCGAACCCTATGGGAGTCTCACTGATTAACACTGAACCGTGTGGGAGTCTCACTGATTAACACTGAACCCTGTGGGAGTCTCACTGATTAACACTGAACCTTGTGGGGGACTCACTGATTAACACTGAACCCTATGGGAGTCTCACTGATTAACACTGAACCCTCTGGGAGTCTTACTGATTAACACTGAACCCTGTGAGAGTCTCACTGATGAACACTGAACCCGATGGGAGTCTCACTGATTAACACAGAACCCTCTGGGAGTCTTACTGATTAACACTGAACCCTGTGGGAGTCTCACTGATTAACACTTAACCCTATTGGAGTCTCACTGATTAACACTGAAACCCTAAGGGAGTCTCACTGATTAACACTGAACCCTATGGGAGTCTCACTGATTAACACTTAACCCTATTGGAGTCTCACTGATTAACACTGAAACCTGTGGGAGTCTCACTGATTAACACTGAACCCTATGGGAGTCTAACTGATTAACACTGAACCCTGTGGGAGTCTCACTGATTAACACTGAACTCTATGGGATTCTCACTGATTAACACTGAACCCTATGGGAGTCTCACTGATTAACACTGAACCCTGTGGGAGTCTCAGTGATTAACACTGAACCCTGAGGGAGTCTCACTGATTAACACTGAACAGTGTGGGAGTCTCACTGATTAACACCGAACACTGTGGGAGTCTCAATGATTAACACTGAATCCTGTGGGAGTCTCACTGATTAACAATGAACCCTATGGGAGTCTCACTGATTAACACATGAACCCTGAGGGAGTCTCACTGATTAACACTGAACCCTGTGGGAGTCTCACTGAATAACACTGAAACCTGTGGGAGTCTCACTGATTAACACTGAACCCTATGGGAGTCTCATTGATTAACACTGAACCCTATGGGAGTCTCATTGATTAACAGATGAACCCTGTGGGAGTCTCACTGATTTACACTGAACCCTATGGGAGTCTCACTGATTAACACTGAACCCTATGGGAGTCTCACTGATTAATACCGAACCCTATGGGAGTCTCACTGATTAACACTGAACCGTGTGGGAGTCTCACTGATTAACACTGAACCCTGAGGGAGTCTCACTGATTAACACTGAACCTTGCGGGGGACTCACTGATTAACACTGAACCCTATGGGAGTCTCACTGATTAACACTGAACCCTCTGGGAGTCTTACTGATTAACACTGAACCCTGTGAGAGTCTCACTGATGAACACTGAACCCGATGGGAGTCTCACTGATTAACACAGAACCCTCTGGGAGTCTTACTGATTAACACTGAACCCTGTGGGAGTCTCACTGATTAACACTTAACCCTATTGGAGTCTCACTGATTAACACTGAAACCCTAAGGGAGTCTCACTGATTAACACTGAACCCTATGGGAGTCTCACTGATTAACACTTAACCCTATTGGAGTCTCACTGATTAACACTGAAACCTGTGGGAGTCTCACTGATTAACACTGAACCCTATGGGAGTCTCACTGATTAACACTGAACCCTGTGGGAGTCTCACTGATTAACACTGAACTCTATGGGATTCTCACTGATTAACACTGAACCCTATGGGAGTCTCACTGATTAACACTGAACCCTGTGGGAGTCTCAGTGATTAACACTGAACCCTGAGGGAGTCTCACTGATTAACACTGAACAGTGTGGGAGTCTCACTGATTAACACCGAACACTGTGGGAGTCTCAATGATTAACACTGAATCCTGTGGGAGTCTCACTGATTAACAATGAACCCTATGGGAGTCTCACTGATTAACACATGAACCCTGAGGGAGTCTCACTGATTAACACTGAACCCTGTGGGAGTCTCACTGATTAACACTGAAACCTGTGGGAGTCTCACTGATTAACACTGAACCCTATGGGAGTATCATTGATTAACACTGAACCCTATGGGAGTCTCATTGATTAACACATGAACCCTGTGGGAGTCTCACTGATTTACACTGAACCCTATGGGAGTCTCACTGATTAACACTGAACCCTATGGGAGTCTCACTGATCAACACTGAACCCTATGGGAGTCTCACTGATTAACACTTAACCCTATGGGAGTCTCACTCATTAACACTGAATCCTGTGGGAGTCTCACTGATTAACACTGAACACTGAGGGAGTGTCACTTGATTAACACTGAACCCTGTGGGAGTCTCACTGATTAACACTGAACCCTGTTGGAGTCTCAGTGATTAACACTGAACCCTATGGGAGTCTCACTGATTAACACTGCACCCTGTGGGAGTCTCACTGATTAACACTGAACCCTATGGGAGTCTCACTGATTAACAGTGAACCCTGTGGTAGTCTCACTGATTAACACTGAACCCTGTGGGAGTCTCACTGATTAACACTGAACCATGTGGGAGTCTCACTGATTAACACTGAAGCCTATGGGAGTCTCCCTGATTAACACTGAACCCCATGGGAGTCTCACTGATTAACACTAACCCTATGGGAGTCTCACTGATTAACACTTAACCCTATTGGAGTCTCACTGATTAACACTGAAACCCTAAGGGAGTCTCACTGATTAACACTGAACCCTATGGAAGTCTCACTGATTAACACTTAACCCTATTGCAGTCTCACTGATGAACACTGAAACCTGTGGGAGTCTCACTGATTAACACTGAACCCTATGGGAGTCTCACTGATTAACACTGAACCCTGTGGGAGTCTCACTGATTAACAATGAACTCTATGGGGTTCTCACTGATTAACACTGAACCCTATGGGAGTCTCACTGATTAACACTGAACCCTGTGGGAGTCTCAGTGATTAACACTGAACGCTGAGGGAGTCTCACTGATTAACACTGAACAGTGTGGGAGTCTCACTGATTAACACCGAACACTGTGGGAGTCTCAATGATTAACACTGAATCCTGTGGGAGTCTCAATGATTAACACTGAATCCTGTGGGAGTCTCACTGATTAACAATGAACCCTATGGGAGTCTCACTGATTAACACATGAACCCTGAGGGAGTCTCACTGATTAACACTGAACCCTGTGGGAGTCTCACTGATTAACACTGAAACCTGTGGGAGTCTCACTGATTAACACTGAACCCTATGGGAGTCTCATTGATTAACACTGAACCCTATGGGAGTCTCACTGATTAACACATGAACCCTGTGGGAGTCTCACTGATTTACACTGAACCCTATGGGAGTCTCACTGATTAACACTGAACCCTATGGGAGTCTCACTGATTAACACAGAACCCTATGGGAGTCTCACTGATTAACACTTAACCCTATGGGAGTCTCACTCATTAACACTGAACCCTGTGGGAGTCTCACTGATTAACACTGAACCCTGTGGGAGTCTCACTGATTAACACTGAGCCCTATGGGAGTCTCACTGATTAACACTGAACACTGTGGGAGTCTCACTTGATTAACACTGAACCTTGTGGGAGTCTCACTGATTAACACTGAACCCTATGTGTGTCTCACTGATTAACACATGAACCCTGTGGGAGTCTCACTGATTAACACTGAACCCTGTGGGAGTCTCACTGATTAACACTGAACCCTGTGGGAGTCTCACTGATTAACACTGAAGCCTGTGGGAGTCTCACTGATTAACACTGAACCCTATGGGAGTCTCATTGATTAACACTGAACTCTATGGGAGTCTCACTGATTAATACATGAACCCTGTGGGAGTCTCACTGATTTACACTGAACCCTATGGGAGTCTCACTGATTAACACTGAACCCTATGGGAGTCTCACTGATTAACACTGAACCCTATGGGAGTCTCACTGATTATCACTGAAACCTGTGGGAGTCTCACTGATTAACACCGAACCCTATGGGAGTCTCACTGATTAACACTGAACCCTGTGGGAGTCTCACTGATTAACACTGAACCCTGTGGGAGTCTCACTGATTAACACTGAACCTTGTGGGGGACTCACTGATTAACACTGAACCCTATGGGAGTCTCACTGATTAACACTGAACCCTCTGGGAGTCTTACTGATTAACAATGAACCCTGTGAGAGTCTCACTGATGAACACTGAACTCTATGGGAGTCTCACTGATTAACACAGAACGCTGTGGGAGTCTCACTGATTAACACGGAACCCTGTGGGAGTCTCACTGATTAACACTGAACCCTGTGGGAGTCTCACTGATTACCCATGAACCCTGTGAGAGTCTCACTGATTAACACTGAACCCTGTGGGAGTCTCACTGATTAACACTGAACCCTGTGGGACTCTCACTGATTAACACTGAACCCTGTGGGACACTCACTGATTAACAATGAACCCTGTGGGAGTCTCACTGATTAACACTTAACCCTATTGGAGTCTCACTGATTAACACTGAAACCTGTGGGAGTCTCACTGATTAACACTGAACCCTATGGGAGTCTCATTGATTAACACTGAACCCTGTGGGAGTCTCACTGATTAACACTGAAACCTATGGCATTCTCACTGATTAACACTGAACCCTGTGGGAGTCTCACTGATTAACACTGAACCGTGTGGGGGACTCACTGATTAACACTGAACCCTATGGGAGTCTCACTGATTAACACTGAACCCTCTGGGTGTCTTACTGATTAACACTGAACCCTGTGAGAGTCTCACTGATGAACACTGAACCCTATGGGAGTCTCACTGATTAACAATGAACCCTATGGGAGTCTCACTGATTAACACATGAACCCTGAGGGAGTCTCACTGATTAACACTGAACCCTGTGGGAGTCTCACTGATTAACACTGAACCCTGTGGGAGTCTCACTGATTAACACTGAACCCTATGGGAGTCTCACTGATTAACACTGAACCCTGTGGGAGTCTCACTGATTAACACTGAACCCTGAGGGTATCTCACTGATTAACACTGAACCCTATGGGAGTCTCATTGATTAACACTGAACCCTATGGGAGTCTCACTGATTAACACATGAACCCTGTGGGAGTCTCACTGATTTACAATGAACCCTATGGGAGTCTCACTGATTAACACTGAACCCTATGGGAGTCTCACTGATTAACACTTAACCCTATGGGAGTCTCACTGATTAACACTGAACACTGTGGGAGTGTCACTTGATTAACACTGAACCCTGTGGGAGTCTCACTGATTAACACTGAACCCTATGGGAGTCTCACTGATTAACACTGAACACTGTGGGAGTGTCACTTGATTAACACTGAACCCTGTGGGAGTCTCACTGATTAACACTGAGCCCTATGGGAGTCTTACTGATTAACACTGAACACTGTGGGAGTCTCAATTGATTAACACTGAACCTTGTGGGAGTCTCACTGATTAACACTGAACCCTATGTGAGTCTCACTGATTAACACATGAACCCTGTGGGAGTCTCACTGATTAACACTGAACCCTGTGGGAGTCTCACTGATTAACACTGAACCCTGTGGGAGTCTCACTGATTAACACTGAAGCCTGTGGGAGTCTCACTGATTAACACTGAACCCTATGGGAGTCTCATTGATTAACACTGAACTCTATGGGAGTCTCACTGATTAATACATGAACCCTGTGGGAGTCTCACTGATTTACACTGAACCCTATGGGAGTCTCAGTGATTAACACTGAACCCTGTGGGAGTCTCACTGATTAACACGGAACCCTGTGGGAGTCTCACTGATTATCACTGAACCCTGTGGGAGTCTCACTGATTACCCATGAACCCTGTGAGAGTCTCACTGATTAACACTGAACCCTGTGGGAGTCTCACTTATTAACACTGAACCCTGTGGGACTCTCACTGATTAACACTGAACCCTGTGGGACACTCACTGATTAACAATGAACCCTGTGGGAGTCTCACTGATTAACACTTAACCCTATTGGAGTCTCACTGATTAACACTGAAACCTGTGGGAGTCTCACTGATTAACACTGAACCCTATGGGAGTCTCACTGATTAACACTGAACCCTGTGGGAGTCTCACTGATTAACACTGAAACCTATGCCATTCTCACTGATTAACACTGAACCCTGTGGGAGTCTCACTGATTAACACTGAACCTTGTGGGGGACTCACTGATTAACACTGAACCCTATGGGAGTCTCACTGATTAACACTGAACCCTCTGGGTGTCTTACTGATTAACACTGAACCATGTGAGAGTCTCACTGATGAACACTGAACCCTATGGGAGTCTCACTGATTAACAATGAACCCTATGGGAGTCTCACTGATTAACACATGAACCCTGAGGGAGTCTCACTGATTAACACTGAACCCTGTGGGAGTCTCACTGATTAACACTGAACCCTGTGGGAGTCTCACTGATTAACACTGAACCCTATGGGAGTCTCACTGATTAACACTGAACCCTGTGGGAGTCTCACTGATTAACACTGAACCCTGAGGGAGTCTCACTGATTAACACTAAACCCTATGGGAGTCTCATTCATTAACACTGAACCCTATGGGAGTCTCACTGATTAACACTTAACCCTATGGGAGTCTCACTGATTAACACTGAACACTGTGGAAGTGTCACTTGATTAACACTGAACCCTGTGGGAGTCTCACTGATTAACACTGAACCCTATGGGAGTCTCACTGATTAACACTGAACACTGTGGGAGTGTCACTTGATTAACACTGAACCCTGTGGGAGTCTCACTGATTAACACTGAGCCCTATGGGAGTCTCACTGATTAACACTGAACACTGTGGGAGTCTCACTTGATTAACACTGAACCTTGTGGGAGTCTCACTGATTAACACTGAACCCTATGGGAGTCTCACTGATTAACACTGAACCCTGTGGGAGTCTCACTGATTAACACTGAACCCTATGGGAGTCTCACTGATTAACAGTGAACCCTGTGGTAGTCTCACTGATTAACACTGAACCCTGTGGGAGTCTCACTGATTAACACTGAACCATGTGGGAGTCTCACTGATTAACACTGAACCCCATGGGAGTCTCACTGATTAACACTTAACCCTATGGGAGTCTCACTGATTAACACTTAACCCTATTGGAGTCTCACTGATTAACACTGAAACTCTAAGGGAGTCTCACTGATTAACACTGAACCCTATGGGAGTCTCACTGATTAACACTTAACCCTATTGCAGTCTCACTGATGAACACTGAAACCTGTGGGAGTCTCACTGATTAACACCGAACACTGTGGGAGTCTCAATGATTAACACTGAATCCTGTGGGAGTCTCACTGATTAACACTGAACACTGTGGGAGTGTCACTTGATTAACACTGAACCCTGTGGGAGTCTCACTGATTAACACTGAGCCCTATGGGAGTCTCACTGATTAACACTGAACACTGTGGGAGTCTCACTTGATTAACACTGAACCTTGTGGGAGTCTCACTGATTAACACTGAACCCTATGTGAGTCTCACTGATTAACACATGAACCCTGTGGGAGTCTCACTGATTAACACTGAACCCTGTGGGAGTCTCACTGATTAACACTGAACCCTGTGGGAGTCTCACTGATTAACACTGAAGCCTGTGGGAGTCTCACTGATTAACACTGAACCCTATGGGAGTCTCATTGATTAACACTTAACTCTATGGGAGTCTCACTGATTAATACATGAACCCTGTGGGAGTCTCACTGATTTACACTGAACCCTATGGGAGTCTCACTGATTAACACTGAACCTTGTGGGGGACTCACTGATTAACACTGAACCCTATGGGAGTCTCACTGATTAACACTGAACCCTCTGGGTGTCTTACTGATTAACACTGAACCCTGTGAGAGTCTCACTGATGAACACTGAACCCTATGGGAGTCTCACTGATTAACAATGAACCCTATGGGAGTCTCACTGATTAACACATGAACCCTGAGGGAGTCTCACTGATTAACACTGAACCCTGTGGGAGTCTCACTGATTAACACTGAACCCTGTGGGAGTCTCACTGATTAACACTGAACCCTATGGGAGTCTCACTGATTAACACTGAACCCTGTGGGAGTCTCACTGATTAACACTGAACCCTGAGGGAGTCTCACTGATTAACACTAAACCCTATGGGAGTCTCATTGATTAACACTGAACCCTATGGGAGTCTCACTGATTAACACTTAACCCTATGGGAGTCTCAATGATTAACACTGAACACTGTGGGAGTGTCACTGATTAACACTGAACCCTATGGGAGTCTCACTGATTAACACTGAACCCTGTGGGAGTCTCACTGATTAACACTGAAACCTATGCCATTCTCACTGATTAACACTGAACCCTATGGGAGTCTCACTGATTAACACTGAACCTTGTGGGGGACTCACTGATTAACACTGAACCCTATGGGAGTCTCACTGATTAACACTGAACCCTCTGGGTGTCTTACTGATTAACACTGAACCCTGTGAGAGTCTCACTGATGAACACTGAACCCTATGGGAGTCTCACTGATTAACACTGAACCCTGTGGGACTCTCACTGATTAACACTGAACCCTGTGGGACACTCACTGATTAACAATGAACCCTGTGGGAGTCTCACTGATTAACACTTAACCCTATTGGAGTCTCACTGATTAACACTGAAACCTGTGGGAGTCTCACTGATTAACACTGAACCCTATGGGAGTCTCACTGATTAACACTGAACCCTGTGGGAGTCTCACTGATTAACACTGAAACCTATGCCATTCTCACTGATTAACACTGAACCCTGTGGGAGTCTCACTGATTAACACTGAACCTTGTGGGGGACTCACTGATTAACACTGAACCCTATGGGAGTCTCACTGATTAACACTGAACCCTCTGGGTGTCTTACTGATTAACACTGAACCCTGTGAGAGTCTCACTGATGAACACTGAACCCTATGGGAGTCTCACTGATTAACAATGAACCCTATGGGAGTCTCACTGATTAACACATGAACCCTGATGGAGTCTCACTGATTAACACTGAACCCTGTGGGAGTCTCACTGATTAACACTGAACCCTGTGGGAGTCTCACTGATTAACACTGAACCCTATGGGAGTCTCACTGATTAACACTGAACCCTGTGGGAGTCTCACTGATTAACACTGAACCCTGAGGGAGTCTCACTGATTAACACTAAACCCTATGGGAGTCTCATTGATTAACACTGAACCCTATGGGAGTCTCACTGATTAACACTTAACCCTATGGGAGTCTCACTGATTAACACTGAACACTGGGAGTGTCACTTGATTAACACTGAACCCTGTGGGAGTCTCACTGATTAACACTGAACCCTATGGGAGTCTCACTGATTAACACTGAACACTGTGGGAGTGTCACTTGATTAACACTGAACCCTGTGGGAGTCTCACTGATTAACACTGAGCCCTATGGGAGTCTCACTGATTAACACTGAACACTGTGGGAGTCTCACTTGATTAACACTGAACCTTGTGGGAGTCTCACTGATTAACACTGAACCCTATGGGAGTCTCACTGATTAACACTAAACCCTATGGGAGTCTCATTGATTAACACTGAACCCTATGGGAGTCTCACTGATTAACACTTAACCCTATTGGAGTCTCACTGATTAACACTGAACCCTGAGGGAGTCTCACTGATTAACACTAAACCCTATGGGAGTCTCATTGATTAACACTGAACCCTATGGGAGTCTCACTGATTAACACTTAACCCTATGGGAGTCTCACTGATTAACACTGAACACTGTGGGAGTGTCACTTGATTAACACTGAACCCTGTGGGAGTCTCACTGATTAACACTGAACCCTATGGGAGTCTCACTGATTAACACTGAACACTGTGGGAGTGTCACTTGATTAACACTGAACCCTGTGGGAGTCTCACTGATTAACACTGAACCCTATGGGAGTCTCACTGATTAACAGTGAACCCTGTGGTAGTCTCACTGATTAACACTGAACCCTGTGGGAGTCTCACTGATTAACACTGAACCATGTGGGAGTCTCACTGATTAACACTGAACCCCATGGGAGTCTCACTGATTAACACTTAACCCTATGGGAGTCTCACTGATTAACACTTAACCCTATTGGAGTCTCACTGATTAACACTGAACCCTGAGGGAGTCTCACTGATTAACACTAAACCCTATGGGAGTCTCATTGATTAACACTGAACCCTATGGGAGTCTCACTGATTAACACTTAACCCTATGGGAGTCTCACTGATTAACACTGAACACTGTGGGAGTGTCACTTGATTAACACTGAACCCTGTGGGAGTCTCACTGATTAACACTGAACCCTATGGGAGTCTCACTGATTAACACTGAACACTGTGGGAGTGTCACTTGATTAACACTGAACCCTGTGGGAGTCTCACTGATTAACACTGAGCCCTATGGGAGTCTCACTGATTAACACTGAACACTGTGGGAGTCTCACTTGATTAACACTGAACCTTGTGGGAGTCTCACTGATTAACACTGAACCCTATGGGAGTCTCACTGATTAACACTGAACCCTGTGGGAGTCTCACTGATTAACACTGAACCCTATGGGAGTCTCACTGATTAACAGTGAACCCTGTGGTAGTCTCACTGATTAACACTGAACCCTGTGGGAGTCTCACTGATTAACACTGAACCATGTGGGAGTCTCACTAATTAACACTGAACCCCATGGGAGTCTCACTGATTAACACTTAACCCTATGGGAGTCTCACTGATTAACACTTAACCCTATTGGAGTCTCACTGATTAACACTGAAACTCTAAGGGAGTCTCACTGATTAACACTGAACCCTATGGGAGTCTCACTGATTAACACTTAACCCTATTGCAGTCTCACTGATGAACACTGAAACCTGTGGGAGTCTCACTGATTAACACCGAACACTGTGGGAGTCTCAATGATTAACACTGAATCCTGTGGGAGTCTCACTGATTAACACTGAACACTGTGGGAGTGTCACTTGATTAACACTGAACCCTGTGGGAGTCTCACTGATTAACACTGAGCCCTATGGGAGTCTCACTGATTAACACTGAACACTGTGGGAGTCTCACTGATTAACACTGAACCCTGTGGGAGTCTCACTGATTAACACTGAAACCTATGCCATTCTCACTGATTAACACTGAACCCTGTGGGAGTCTCACTGATTAACACTGAACCTTGTGGGGGACTCACTGATTAACACTGAACCCTATGGGAGTCTCACTGATTAACACTGAACCCTCTGGGTGTCTTACTGATTAACACTGAACCCTGTGAGAGTCTCACTGATGAACACTGAACCCTATGGGAGTCTCACTGATTAACAATGAACCCTATGGGAGTCTCACTGATTAACACATGAACCCTGATGGAGTCTCACTGATTAACACTGAACCCTGTGGGAGTCTCACTGATTAACACTGAAACCTGTGGGAGTCTCACTGATTAACACTGAACCCTATGGGAGTCTCACTGATTAACACTGAACCCTGTGGGAGTCTCACTGATTAACACTGAACCCTGAGGGAGTCTCACTGATTAACACTAAACCCTATGGGAGTCTCATTGATTAACACTGAACCCTATGGGAGTCTCACTGATTAACACTTAACCCTATGGGAGTCTCACTGATTAACACTGAACACTGTGGGAGTGTCACTTGATTAACACTGAACCCT